>NC_132847.1:41601018-42201018 GCF_048164855.1 Canis lupus baileyi | reverse complement strand
CAAATCAGAGTGTGATGATAGACACGTCACTTACAAGTAGATTGTAAAATGAGGAGATAACCTAAAGCTTATGAAAATGTTCAACTTTCAAGGTTAAAAGAAAACAGCCTGCAAAAGGCACAGAGATGGTGTAGCCAGCACAAGTGGGAAGCAAGAGGAGAATGATATTCAGAAAGTACTGATAAGCAACGGGTTTAAACTTGAGGGGCTCTTAGAAAAGGACAGGGCCACCCTGTCCCAATGGATCTGGAAACAGGTGCTATTGATCATTTGGTAAGATCCAATTAGGTAGAAAAATAGGCTGTGTGGACAGTGGAAGAATAAGAATGTGGGTAAGTTGTCTTCTCTTTTTATTTACAGATCAGCATTGCTGTGGTTCCATAAATTTACTGAAAAAAATTTTTAAAGAAGTTCTTGGTTTCTTTGGTTTTCTTTATAGTTTTTCTATTTCCTTGATTTTCACTATTCTCCTTATTGTTTCTTTTTATTTATTTAGTAATTGCTTCTTTTTTTATAATATTTTAAACATTTTTTAAATTTTTATTTATTTATGATAGGCACACAGTGAGAGAGAGAGAGGCAGAGACACAGGCAGAGGGAGAAGCAGGCTCCATGCACCGGGAGCCCGACGTGGGATTCGATCCCGGGTCTCCAGGATCGCGCCCTGGGCCAAAGGCAGGCGCCAAACCGCTGCGCCACCCAGGGATCCCAGTAATTGCTTCTTTTATTTCTAGTTTGTTACAGTTGAAGTGAAGAATGCTGGCTTTGGACTTTCCTTCTGCTGTAGCCTGAGCATCTAAAGCCATAAATTATATTTTAATCCTGCCTAGCTACATCTCACAAATTGTGAAATGTTGTAGGTTTTTAAAATTTTTTTTAAATTTATTTTTAAAGTAGGCTCCACACCCAATGTCGGGGCTTGAACTTGCAACTCTGAGATCAAGAGTTGTATGTTCTACCGACTGAGCCAGCCAGGCATCCCTAATATGTTGTGTTTTCATTTTCATTTACTTCAACTGCCCTTGGAATTTCTTCTGTACCCCATGAGTTATTTAAATGTGGTTATTTAATTTCCAAATATTTGGAGATTGTTCAGGTATCTCTCTGGTAGGTATTGTTTTCTATTTTTTTTTTCTACTGCAAGTAAAGAACTTTATCACCTCAATCCTTTTAATTCTATAGGAATTTTTTATGACTCAGAATATAGTCTATGACTGTCCTGAAGAAATCTGAAAAAATACATGCCTTAGGTGTTTTATTTGAAGTGTTTCCCAAACAAAGCTACAGTAAGCTGGTTTCTACTGTTTTCTATTACTTCATATCATTACTGATTTTGATTCTATTCATTCAAGAGATCACCTACTGAGTGGAAGTGTTGATGTGGATTTGTGTGTTTCTCCTTTCAGTTTGTTAGCATATATTTTAAATCTCTGTTATTGGACGTACTCAAATTTAGAATTGTTATATCTTTATGATGAAGAAATAGTTTCATAGAAATTACAGTTCCCTCTAAATGTTTAGCAATATTTATTTTTCTCAAGTCCAAAAGGTTTAGTGTTAATAAAATCATGTTAAATTTCTAACAAGTAGTGTGTCCACGGTATAATTTTTCCATCTTTTAATTTTAAGCAATTATGTGAGTTTAAAATGAGTTTCTTGGGGCACCTGGGTGGCTCAATGGGTTAAGCATCGGCCGTAGGCTCAGGTTGTGATCTCAGAGTCCTAGGATAGAGCACTGATTCCAGCTCCCTGGTCAGAGGGGAGTCAGCTTTTCCCTCTCCCTCTGCCTTTCCCCTAACTTGTGCTTTCTTACTCTCTCTCAAATAAATAAATAAAAACTTTTAAAAAATAAATAAACAAATAAATGAGTTTCTTATAGATAGCAGGAAATTTTTTTTGTTGGTTAACTTTTTTCCAGTATGGCAATTTCTGCTTTTTAATGGGAAAATGTAGACAATATACACTTGTCTATGTATACTGTTAGGTATATGTTTTCCTTCTTGCTATTATTTGTTCCTATGGCTCTTTGTTCCTGTCTTTCTTAATTTCCTATCTTTTCCTTGATTAGTCAACAGTTTTTAAATGATTCCATTATATCTCCATTATTGGCTTGTTAGCTATTTCTTGTTTAAGTTTAGTTTCCTTTATACACTTTACCACATATTATTTCCAATTACCACACTTGACCATTTATGTGGCTCTCCACATACTATTGTCAGACTCTTAAACTAGAACGCTTCGTTTGTCACCATTCCATCCTTGGCTGTGTTAGGCTGCTGTGCCTTTCTTATTACTGCCACATGTGTTTTAAACTGCTGGATACATTTGTATTATTTTGTATTAAATGGTTCAATATTTTTTATTGTTTTATATATTTCAAATTTTCCATCTGGTATTATTTTCTCCCTTACTACAAGAATGTCCTTTAACAACTCACATAGTACTGGTCTGATCATGACGAATTCTCTTGGCTTCTGTTTCCCTGAGGAAGCCTTTCTTTCACCTTTAATTTGAAGGATTTCTTTGCTGAAAATAAAATTCCAGGTTAACAAGGTTTTTTTCCCCCTCCTTCAGCCTTTAAACATGTCGTTGAATTGACACCTACTTTGCATAATTTCTGTTGAGATATCCAAAAATATTCTTGCCTCTCTTTCTTCGTACGTAACCTGCTTTTGATATGTAACTGTTTCAAGTTTTTTCCATATCACTTTTTCTCAGTAATATTACAATGATGTCCTTGCTGTGGCTCTGTGTGTGTGTGTGTGTGTGTGTGTGTGTGTGTGTATGTGTGTTTATGCTGCTTGGGGGTATGTTGAGCGTCTTTGATGCATAGGTTGGTTGTTTTAATCTAATTTCAAAAATTATCAGCAATCATTTCTTCAGGTAGTTCTGTTGATCCTTCTCACTCTTCTGGCACTTGAAGAATCTGAGACCCTTGTTTCATGCCATGTTCCTTTTGGACACATTCTTCTACTGTTGTGCATTTAAGGTTCCTGATCTTTACATCTTTACTTGAATTTTCATGTGACTTGTAATATTTGTTTTTTGTCTTTTTTTAAGATTTTATTTATTTATTTATTTATTTATTTATTTATTTTTTATTTATTTATTTATTCATGAGAGAGGCAGAGACATAGTCAGAGGGAGAAGCAGGCTCCCTGCAGGGAGCCTGATGCTGGACTGGATCCCAGGACTCCGGAACCATGCCCTGAGCCAAGGCAGATACTCAAGCCACCCAGGTGTTCCTCACTTGTAATATTTTCAATATTTTCCATCTCTAAAAGTTCCTATCATTTTTATTTGTGTCTTCCCTTTTTTTCCTTCACTGTACCTTGAGGAATAAAGTCACCTTAATTATCAAACTCAAGGAGATGTTGTTCTTTGTCTCAGCATAATGGACAGTTTTCCCGTTTCTGCCAGGAGCATATGTTCAAGCCTTCTTCATACAGTGTGACTAAAACTGCACTACTTTCCTTTTTAAAATCCAAACTTACATCAAATCTGTATTCCATTAAGATTTGATTTTCATCTATCATATGACATGAGAGCTGACACTGATCTCTGCCTGGGCTGGCAGGTAATCATTGTGGAATTATTTCTGGACAGTTATTCCCACCATTTGAACATCAGATACATCCTTTATTGTAAACCTGTCACTGATAACCATTTTGGGCATGTGTTTTACCAACTCAGTTACCTTATTTTCCTCTTTCTTACACTGCATTTTCTGTTGTTATGACATGCAGCTAAATTTTTCTACATAGAGATTGATATGCCCAGAGTTGTCCATTGATTCCTTTCTTCCTAACTAAATTGAGTTTCCATCTTTAGGTAGGCCAATGACTTCAGAAAAAAAAATGATAAACTCTTAGACATTAATAAATAATGAATTTGCAACGAATATAATGGCCAAGGACACTTCTTCATAAGATGAAAAAATGAAAGTGAGTCAGAAACTTTCTCTTTTCCAATATCTAAATGCCAAAATTAGGTGAAAATCCATAAAAAGCAAAAGTATCCTCAAAAAAGATAGCAAGAAAGTATGTAAATTTGGGATTAAAATATGAGAGAATTTCAAAGTAAGAATTGAAAGAAATATATATGACATGTGATATAGGATGGTACTGCATCTAGACTTTGCTAAGAAATCTAGATGTTTGACCCTGAATAATTCACTTAACCTCTTTGGACCTCAGTTTCTCAAATGTAAAGGAGGCTGGTAATGTTCCTTAAGTTGTGAGTATTAAATAATCTAGAACACTTAGCAGCACATAGCAGAGTATTTTCCACTGAATGAAACCTTAAGAGCTGTGGCTATTTTATTATTTATTCATAAAGATCTAGAAGAGAATAGTGAACTTCTTCTAGTCTTCTCTGTTACTGACTGCAAAATGATGATAGTCTAAAAATCAGAATCGGGAACCAATGCCTCATCAATTACATACAGAATAATATAAGAGGTATACATATATAGTATATGATATACATACACTCTATATTCTGATACCTAGCTCATTTCTCCCATCCTCCCTGCTTTCCCAGATCCCATCCTTTCACTACCATATCACAGTGTTTCCTCCCCCCCACCCCCCAGTGTAGACACCCCCAGTGAGCTCTGCCCTCCTCACTCACTCCTCATTAACCTGTCCTGGCCATTCATGCAGCTGCTTCCTTTACCCTTGTGGTTTCTTGCTGGCAATTTTACTTCCAAGTACAAAAGCCACTAACGGAAACCAAGAGTTGTGCAAAAGTTCTAGGTTTTTGGAGACTCTCTTAGAAGAGGCCTTGTTCTCTTATTTTTCTCCTAGTGACAATTTTTGGACATGAGGGAATGTCCGTGCTGAAGTAATGTAACAATACAGTAGAAAAAAAGGAACTAGAAAGCAGGATCCTTTTACTCTGTGACCTGTTAAAATATTTATGAAGGAAGAGAGCCATCTATCTGGCCTAGATGGACAAAGACAATGACCAAGTCTGGAGACTTGACTTGTGCTCTACAGAAGCCTGTTTCCTGGCAGGAGATTTTCCTCCAGAGCAAAAAAGGCTAATTTCTGGAAAGAACAGACTCCAATTGGTAAAAAGCCAATTCCTTAGCTTTTATACATTTTTTTTTTAAAAACATACTTTTCTTTTTTTTAAAAGACTTTTATTTTTTTTTTAATTTTTTATTTATTTATGATAGTCAGAGAGAGAGAGAGAGAGAGGGAGGCAGAGACACAGGCGGAGGGAGAAGCAGGCTCCATGCACCGGGAGCCCGATGTGGGATTCGATCCCGGGTCTCCAGGATCACGCCCTGGGCCAAAGGCAGGCGCCAAACCGCTGCGCCACCCAGGGATCCCAAAAGACTTTTATTTATGCATGAGAGACATATCGAGAGAGAGAGAGAGAGGCAGAGACACAAGCAGAGGGAGAAGCAGGCTCCATGCAGGGAAGCCTGATGTGGGACTCGATCCTGGGTCTCCAGGATCAGGCCCTGGGCTGAAGGTGGCGTTAAACACTGAGATACCAGGGCTGCCCAAAACATACTTTTCTTAAAGAGCAGTTACCTTCAAAACAAAATTTAAAGAATATCAAGATTTTCACATGTTCCCTGGTTCTGTATATGCACAGTCTCTCCCATTATCAACCTTCCCCCCCGCAGGTGGAATAATTTTCACAATTGCTTCCAAGCATGTAACAATTAATTGTTAGGGTGGTGAACTAATCTGAAATATTGCAATGATCTGTGGCATTCCAAAGCTTGACCCTGGAGAGGCCTAACGAAACCTTCTTCCTTAGTATTTAATGTCTCTAATTGGGTTTTCTTGGGTACCACACAAGCATTGACATTGAATATTTGGAAGACACAAATTGCCTGCAAGATCAGTGTGACAAGCCTAGGAATAGCAGGAATACTTTAGGCTTGCAAGAATTTCTTTCCATCATTTCTTAGACCTCAAAATCTTCCTAGAGAGGTGATCTTTGCTTACTTTTGAGCTGCCATTGGCTGTCTTATAGATGATACTTGTCTGAGCCTTGATGTCATGCTGGCTTTGGCAATTAAAAACAAATAGATGATATTTTATGATTTAATTCTATTAAACTTATTCAACATATCAGTAATTATATAATGCTAAACAGAAAAAATATTCTGACATTACATACAAGAGTATCTAGCAGCAGGTGTAGTATATAGAATTAAACAGTTTAAATTATTAAAATTAATACAATTAATAAAAGTTAAAAATTATTTTGTAATATGAGGCAACAATACACTTCAATTATCCTAAGGAATGTTAATTCTTTAATTTTTCACTAGCTTTTAGCAATTGGGAATAATTGTAAATGTTTAAATACACTGAAATCATTATTATGTCTTTTTAGAAATTGTTAATTTGCATATGCACCTTATCTATTTCAATTTGTATGAGTAAAGAAATGAGAAGTCACTCACCAAATTTAGTTTACGTACTTAAACATCAATAGCTGTAAAATTTAACTTTTAGATAAAAATCTTTAGTCATCCGCAAACCTGTATTAGGTAAACTTTACACTTTCTTTTTTACATATAAACCACAGGTATAAATACAACACATAATTATATGTACTATGTATCCATGCTATTAAGTATTCTAGGAATGTTCACTAAAAACATCCAGAAAGGGTTGCCTGAGTAGCTCAGTGGTTGAGCATCTATCTTTGGCTCAGGGCAAGATCCCAGGTATGGGTCCGAGTCCCATTTGGGCTCCCTACACGGAGCCTTCTTCTCCCTCTGCCTATGTCTGTGTCTCTGTTTCTGTGTGTCTCTCCTGAATAAATAAATGAAAACTTTTAAAAAAATAAATTTTTAAAAACCACCCAAAAACACTCTGGAAGCAAGAGGCATGAAAAAAAAATATAAATGGAAGGCAACAGTATCTAAACCCATGGAGAAAGTGCATAAGGGAAAGCAAAAAGAGAAGAGAAAGTGAGGGAGACATTCAGAAATGGAAAACGCATCTGTTGCCTACTTAAGCCCCACACACGAGGGAAGATGCTCAGAGAAGCTGAAGCCGCGGTTCCCACACTTGCCCAGCGCAGCCAGGCCCACAGCCCCTGCAGGATCCCCGATGGCCCTGCCCTGCTCCTTCTCGGTGGCCCTGGTGCTGCTCAGCTGCCACTCCCTGTGCTGTCTGGCTTGCCACCTGCCCGACACCCACGGCCTGCGCAACTGGAGGGTCCTGACGCTCCTGGGACAGATGAGGAGACTCTCCGCCGGCTCTTGTGACCACTACACCAATGACTTTGCCTTCCCCAAGGAGCTGTTTGATGGCCAGCGGCTCCAGGAGGCGCAGGCCCTCTCTGTGGTCCACGTGATGACCCAGAAGGTCTTCCACCTCTTCTGCCCGGACACGTCCTCTGCTCCTTGGAACATGACTCTCCTGGAGGAACTGTGCTCGGGGCTCTCTGAGCAGCTGGATGACCTGGAGGCCTGTCCCCTGCAGGAGGCGGGGCTGGCCGAGACCCCCCTCATGCATGAGGACTCCACCCTGAGGACCTACTTCCAAAGGATCTCCCTCTACCTGCAAGACAGGAACCACAGCCCGTGTGCCTGGGAGATGGTCCGAGCAGAAATCAGGAGATCCTTCTTCTCCTCGACAATCTTGCAAGAAAGAATCAGGAGGAGGAAATGAGACCCGCCCGGGTCCGCACGGAAATGACATTCCCTGACTGATCAGAGCACACTTGCACGTGTCCTGCCGCCTCAGAGAAGCTCACGCCTGCCGTCACGGTGACACGAAGGCAATCGGGTGTCCAACGTGTTCAGGACGGGGCAGCACCATCAAGTCAAGTCGACAAACACCGCTTACTTTCACATAACCTTGCCCATCTCTCTACTTACTACTCATTCGTTTATTTATTTATTTATTTATTTATTTATTTATTTATTTATTTATAACTATTTATAGATTAACTGGGTTCTCTTTGTATACTAGTAGGTGTACCGTCACTCTGTGATTCAGGGGGAGTGGGGATGCTTTCTATTTATTAAGTTTTTTATTCTTTTGTTCATTAAACCGTTCTCTGCAAGCATTCTTGCATTTGTGGTTTCTTTCGAGACGGAGGGAATCAGAAGAGAATCTGATGAAAGAGTGGATCGTATGACTCTTCTCCTCAGGATTCTGTTACTCTCATGAGAAGTCAACCCCTAGTCCTCCTCGATGCCAGTGCGTATGTGCCTGTCAGGCTGAGGGTGCACACGACCGATCCCATCTCCTACCCTGTATCTCTGAGTTCTGTCGAGAAAAAACAAACCTCCAAACAACCAGCAGATTGAAGTGATGGCAGTCATAGCACACGGTACAACAACAAGAAGAAGGGACATAGGAACTCTGTAAGCAGAAAAGGAAGCAGGCATATCCGGAAATATAATCAAGCAGCACTAGATAATACCTTCCCTATTAGACTGGTGGATGTCCCAGTGCCAATATCCTTCAGAAAATGCCTATTGGGGTCTGCCAGTTACAAGCCGGTCCGTTCCCTTGAAGCCTAGCAATGGAAGCGCTGCCAAGGGAACAGAGTCCCAAAGGAGAAGTGGTCTCCAGATGGATTCCCTTGTGGATCCTGTGTGGCCATGTGACTTCTAAGGGCAAGCCACTCACTGAAGCCCAGAGTCTGTGGAGGCTCCCTCCTTTTTGGAAACTCTCCTCCGAGAGGCCTTGTTGTCTTCTTTTGCTCCTGATGACAGACCATTATGGACCGGAGGGCACGTCCCCGTTACAACCAGGGGACAGTGGCTGTAGGAACAAGCAAAGACAAAGCGGGAGGATTGGACTCGGTGGTCTGTCCGATGCTCTACAGCAGAAGACTGCCCCCTACAGCCAGCAATGCACTGAGATAGTGACCAGGCCTGGACACCTGGCTTGTGTTGTGTGCATCAGGTTGCCCCTGCTGTGTGATTCATCTCCCGAGGTAAAAACAGGTTTTCTAGGAGGAACGGATTCAGAGAGTGTAAAAAGCCAATTTCCTCAGCTTTTCTCTCTCGCTCTCTCTCGCTCTCGCTCTCGCTGACTCTCTCCCCCTCTGGGAAATACAGTGTTCCAAAAAGCAGCGAGGTAGGCAATGTGGTTGGCAAGGTCGGGTAAGCAGCCAGATCTTGGTTTCAGCTGAGATCCTCATCTCAGGGCGGGTGGATGGAACCCCACATCAGGCTCCCCACAAGCGCAGAGACTGCAGAGGATTCCTTGTCCCTGGGGCACCTGGGTGGCTCGTTCCATGAGGCATCTGTCTTTGGCTGGATCGCCAATCCCAGGGTCCTTGGATGGAGCCTGTCATCGGGCTCCTTCTCAGGTGGGTGTCTGCTACTCCCTCTCCTCCCCTGCTCATGCTGCTCTCTATATTGCTTTCACTCTCTCTCTCTCTCTCTTTCTCTAAAAATCAAGATATCTTTTACGAGTAGTTAGCTGCGCAGAAAAAAAAAAACGACGTAGAGAGACTTTTCCCACCTCCGTGGTCTGTATCTGCATAGTGTCCCTGGAAATGAACCTTCAGCCACCTGAGGGAATCCCTGTGACAAGGCTTCCAAGATTCTGGGCTCTGTGAACTAGTCTTAGATAGTCCAGTGGTCTGTAGGCTCTCCAAAGCTCAGTCTGGGAGGGCCCCAGCCAAAGCTTCTTGCTTCCTGTTTGTTGTCTCTCCTTGGGCTTTCTTGAGTACCACACAAGAAGCATGGCCGTTGAATTAGCGGAAGAGCCCTGAAATGTGTGCCGAGGAGGGCGACACACCTAGGAATGACAGGCCCCTGTGAGCAGAGGACTTTCTCTCCATCCGTTCCTGGATCTCAAAGTCACTGGGAGAGGTGGCCTTGGCTGACTTGGGAGCTGCCTTTGGCGCTTTGTGGATGTGGCTTCTGTGGGAGCCTGGAGGTGATGTGGGCTTTCAGCATTTCAGAACAAAGAGATTCTGCATGATCGTTTGACTTTACGAAAGTCAGTCAACGCATCAGTAACTGGACACAGTGCAAAACAGAAAAAAAGGAGTTTTGAAAACACCTTGATGAGTACGGAGTCGCAGGTGAGGCAAGAGATCACTTTGTCAGCCGAGGCAACATGAAATGGCCTTACTGCAGAAACACATGTCAAGGAAGTAATTCAACTCTTCGATTCCGATCAGCAGTTCGGCATCGTTCTAAATTGGGAGAGACTCTGCGTTCATTCTCTTGTCTTTGTAGACATGGTTCACCTGCATATGTGCTTTCCGTATCAGAAATCATGTACCTATCAGTACTCGATAGGTCCCTCTTCAACGTTGGCCATCCCATTCCACGTCGGAAGCCTAACAATTGGCCTTCATGTTTACCAGCGTTAGACATCCTTAACCCTGCGTCGCCTTCACATGAGAAGGGTGAACCGACACGGGGTTGTGTATGTCCAAAGTTCAGATAGGAGCATGGGACATACACTGTACTCTAGAGACAGCGCATCCGGGTTCCGAACTTTTCTGGATGATGCGTGAAAAGCCAATCCAGAAGACTCTGGAGGCAAGGGCAGTCATGACAAGCACGCCCATGTAGTTGGGAAACAGTGCTCTAGAGCCAGTCGAAAGTGCATCATAAAGGAAAGCAAAAAGAGAAGTAGAAAGTGAGGGAGACGTTCAGAAATGGAAAACGCGTCTGTTGCCTACTTAAGCCCCACACACGAGGGAAGATGCTCAGAGAAGCTGAAGCCGCGGTTCCCACACTTGCCCAGCGCAGCCAGGCCCACAGCCCCTGCAGGATCCCCGATGGCCCTGCCCTGCTCCTTCTCGGTGGCCCTGGTGCTGCTCAGCTGCCACTCCCTGTGCTGTCTGGCTTGCCACCTGCCCGACACCCACGGCCTGCGCAACTGGAGGGTCCTGACGCTCCTGGGACAGATGAGGAGACTCTCCGCCGGCTCTTGTGACCACTACACCAATGACTTTGCCTTCCCCAAGGAGCTGTTTGATGGCCAGCGGCTCCAGGAGGCGCAGGCCCTCTCTGTGGTCCACGTGATGACCCAGAAGGTCTTCCACCTCTTCTGCCCGGACACGTCCTCTGCTCCTTGGAACATGACTCTCCTGGAGGAACTGTGCTCGGGGCTCTCTGAGCAGCTGGATGACCTGGAGGCCTGTCCCCTGCAGGAGGCGGGGCTGGCCGAGACCCCCCTCATGCATGAGGACTCCACCCTGAGGACCTACTTCCAAAGGATCTCCCTCTACCTGCAAGACAGGAACCACAGCCCGTGTGCCTGGGAGATGGTCCGAGCAGAAATCGGGAGATCCTTCTTCTCCTCGACAATCTTGCAAGAAAGAATCAGGAGGAGGAAATGAGACCCGCCCGGGTCCGCACGGAAATGACATTCCCTGACTGATCAGAGCACACTTGCACGTGTCCTGCCGCCTCAGAGAAGCTCACGCCTGCCGTCACGGTGACACGAATGCAATCGGGTGTCCAACGTGTTCAGGACGGGGCAGCACCATCAAGTCAAGTGACAAACACCGCTTACTTTTACATAACCGTGCCCATCTCTCTATTTACTACTTATTCATTTATTTATTTATTTATTTATTTATTTATTTATTTATTTATTTATTTATATTTATGTATTTATTTTTAATTCTTTTTTTTAAGATTTATTTATTTATTCAGAGAGAGAGAAGCAGAGACACAGGCAGAGGAACAAGCAGGCTCCATGGAGGAAGCCTGACGCGGGACTCGATCCTGGGCCTCCAGGATCACACCCCGGGACGCAGGCAGCGCTAAACCGCTGGGCCACCAGGGCTGCCCTATTTATTTGTATTCATGGCTCAACTGGGTTCTCTTTGTATACTAGTAGGTGTACTGTCACTCTGTGATTCAGGGGGAGTGGGGATGCTTTCTATTTATTCAGTTTTTTGTTCTTTTGTTCATTAAACTGTTCTCTGCAAAGATTCTTGGATTTGTTTCTTTTGAGAGGGATGGAGTCGGAATAGAATCTGATGAAAGAATGGATTGTACGACTCTTCGCCTCCTGATTCTCTTACTCTCATGAGAAGTCAACCCATAGTCCTCCTCGATGCCAGTGCATATGTGCCTGTCAGGATGAGGGCGCACACGACCGATCCCATCTCCTACCCTGTATCTCTGAGTTCTGTCCAGAAAAAACAAACCTCCAAACAACCAGCAGAGTGAAGTAATGGCAGTAATAGCAAAGGGTACAAAAAGAAGAAGAAGGGACATAAGAATTCCGTAAGCAGAAAAGGAAGCAGACATATCCGGAAATAAAATCAACAGCACTAGATACCTTCCCTATTAGAGTAGTAGATGTCCCAGTGCAAATATTCTTCAGAAAATGAATATTGGAGTCTGCTGTTACTAGCCATTTCCTTTACTGAAACCTGAATAATAGAAGGGCCCCCATGGGAAGAAAGTCTATAATGGGAAATGTACTTTAAATGGATTCCTCAAACCTCCACTGGTTAGGGGAGAAAATAGTCACACTGGAAACCAGGTGGAATGGTCCCAAGGTAGTAGAGTAAGAGTAAATTTCATTTAGGAGTCTATTTGGGTTGTCTGGGTGCCATTGTTGTTTAAGGGCCTGACTTCTTGATTCAGTTCAGGCTATGAATGAGGTCTGTGTGAGTGAGTCCCTCCTTCAGTCTCTGCACTTGATGCAGAATCTGGTTGATTCTCTCCCTCCTCTCCATCTGTTCCTGCATTTTCTTTTTCTCTATCTCTAAAATAAATAATACTTTTTTAAAAGATTTTATTTATTTATTCATGAGAAACACAGAAAGAGAAAGATGGGCAGAGACACAGGCAGAGGGAGAAGCAAGCCCCATGCAGGGAGCCTGATGTGGGACTCAATCCAGGGACTCCAGGATCATGCCCTGAGCAGAAGGCAGGTGCTAAACCTAAACGCTGAGCCACCCAGGGTTCCCCTACTTTTGTTTTTTTTTTTTTTTAAGAGTCTATTTCAAAGCCTAAAAAGACTTCAAAGAATTGCATCATTGCAGAAGCTGGATGGAATGTGACTCAGAAGCTGGGAAGTTGGGGGTGTGGTGATGTTGTGGAGAGCTGGTTTGACCGAATTAATTACCAGAAACCATAATGGAGAAGGAAGGGTGAAGAACAGAAGAGAAGCTAGTGACTATATACAGATAATAGTTTCGAGAAAAAAAAAAATAATAGTTTCGAGAGATCTGTCTTCTGAAGTGCAACAGGAAGATGCAATGAAAATAGAATAATGTGTAAATTGTTTTTTAGCAGAATTTTCTCTTTTTTTAAGATTTTATTTATTTATTCATGAGAGATAGAGAGAGAGAGAAAGAGAGAGAGAGGCAGAGACACAAGCAGACGCAGAAGCAGGCTCCATACAGGGAGCCCGACATGGGACTCCATCCCCCATCTCCAGGATCAGCCCCTGGGCTGAAGGCGGTGCTAAACCACTGAGCCACCCGAGCTGCCCAATTTCCCCTTTTTTTTGTAATATATGTGTCTCTGGATAGATTCATGAATCCGATGTACTAACAAACCATGTTAATATTGCATTTATTTTGCATCATGCCATATGTCATTACTTGCAATCATATTCTTTATTTGTTAGTGTCTATTGTTTTGATCAGCACTGTGTGGAAGGTCAGTAAGCTGCTCTGTGGACTTTAACCATCCAGCACAGTGCGGGGAGGGGGGGCGGGGAGATGGACCTGGCCATAGGGGGAGCTGCTTTGGTGGAATCCACAAGCAGAAGCCACAGGGGGAGTGGGTGGAAGGTGGTCAGAGAGGAGAAGAGCTGCCGATGTCCTTCTCTCACCTGGGAGTCACCTCAGTGTGGTCACTTCCATCATGGTCAGATGGCCTTTGTCTTCCTGTTGCCCCAGTGCATCCAAATGCGATGACAGCTTTCTAGGAAAGCTCAGTGGAGGAAAAAAAAAATGAAGCATTGAAAGCGATGGAAACTAATGGTACAGGCCTTTCCTGTTTCCATTTTTACTTCACTATTTTGGTACTGACCTCCAGATGAAATGGGAAGGAATCTGGATTTCTCAGCCATAAAACAGAATGAAATCTTGCCACTTGCAAGATGGAGCTAGAGAGGATTGTGCTAAGTGAAATAAGTCAGTCAGGGAAAGACAAGTAGACTATGATCCCACTCATTTGTAGAATTTCAGAAGCAAAACAAAGGAGCACAGTGGGTTCCTGGGGGAGGAAGAGGTAAACCTAGAAACAGATTCTTAATATAGAGAAGGATGATGGTTACCAGAGGGGAGGGGGTAGGGGGATGGGGGAAACAGGTGACTGGGATTGGGGAGGGCACTTGCCATGAGCAGCGGGCGATGCCTGCAACTGCTGAATCACTATGTTGTGCACCTGAAGCTACCATCACACCACATGGTAGCTAACTGGACCCGGAGCAGAGGTGCAATGTTGTCGGAGCAAGAACAAGCCGCACACGTGTGACGGTAACACGAACTTTTTTCTCATTCGAAAACTTTGACTCCATTTACATAGAAACATCTCAAGTGTTGGGCAGATAAGACTCAATGAAAAAATGAAAAAATAATAAGTGGGTGATGTCTTCCTATCTATTCGAACTCACATAAAGCATAGGTAAAGAAAAGCAAACGAAGATTATAAGGCCTAAGAAGTGTACAGGAACATTCTACAAATGAAAAGTACCGTGTTCTCTTTAAGAGACTTGTATAGAAAGACCTTGAGAGGAACTGGTGGCCATGTCACCCCCTCACTGCTCACCCAGGCCCCCAGGAGCCCCAGGTCCCCCTGAGGACACCTGCTGGTTCCATGTGGCAACAGCTCCCCTCTGGGCTGTGACCTATGTCCCAGCCGGGCAGCTTCACATGGAGACCTGCTGCCTCTGACACAGAGGAAGCTGTGTCCCTTCTCCTGACGAGGGACATCTCCCCTGGGACATGGTGGGTGGCCACCAGTTCCATGGGGTCCGGGCCACCTCTGTCCTCCAGGAGACCCTCCAGCACACCTTCACCCCTTCGCTCCTTCCACCCCTATGTGCTGCCTGGCCCCGGCCCTGCTGGCCACACTCCCCTGGGGCTCCAGGGGGCACTGGAAGCCCCGACACCTGTGTGCTGCCTGCCTTGGGAGCCCAGAGTCTCCCCTGGGGTTGAGGGCCATGATTCCCTCTCCATCTGACAGAGAGAAACAAAGCGACTGTCCTGGGCAGGTGTCTGAGTCCGAATCATGAGATACTTCTCTTCCTATTAAAATGAGGAAAGTAGGAAAGGGAAAATTGAAAAAGGAAGAAGTGGGAAAGGGACCTGGAAATGATCTTCTTCACTACAGCACCAGGTCACATGCCCATGTGTTCAGTCTTTCTAAGGACTCTCTTTCTGCTTCAGTCATAGAATGCACTGAGCTAAATGACTCAATCCGAGGTCACAGTGCTTCTGTGGAAATGAGTCTGTGTAAGGGCATCCCTCCCTTGGAGACAGTTACAGGAGGTCGTTCTCATGTTCACATATCCCAGGATCCTCGGGTGTCTTGTTCAACACGTAACCAGTTAGAAACTTAGTCCTGACCTCACAGCAGCAACAACAACGACAAAATGCAAGACAATTGGAAAACAACAGCCCTCCTTAGATCCATTCCCAGTTGAGCTCACAGGGCCAGCCTCTCCCTGGGAACTGGAGGAAGAGGAGGATACAGAGAACCACACCTTACCAGGAGCAGGTACTGGTAGGAACACAATCTGGAACTGAAGCTTGTTTCAGGCTCTGTGTCCTCCACCTTGAAAGTTAGCTCCGGGGCTCCAGACCTAGTAAGGCCCACAGGTTTGTGTGCTTTGCCTTCAGAATCCCCACTAGGCTCCCCCTCTGTACATCAGAGAAAAATCTGATGGCTTTTCCAGCAGCGGGAGGGGAGAAGTAATCACTCTGAAATACTCCTAGTCTCCACTTCTCCTTACCAAAGGCCTTTCCTCAGGGAAACCTTCCAGAGCCTAATTGACCTGGGGCAAGGGCTATCAGGATCCCAAGCCACTGTAACTCTCCTGTCTTCCCAGCAGGGTGGCAGAAAAGCTGAGGAGCTCTTGAGAACGACACAGCCAGGAGCACAGGCTCACTTAGAGCGTGACCCTGAAATCTAGGTTTGTAGAGCACCCTCTTTCCCCATACCTATCAGCACATCAACAGGATTCCCACATAATACTGGGACTACAACTGAAAAGGACAGCCAGTATCTGAAGACTCCTAACTCTGGGAAATGAACTAGGGGTGGTGGAAGGGGAGGAGGGCGGGGGTGGCGGTGAATGGGTGACGGGCACTGAGGGGGGCACTTGACGGGATGAGCACTGGGTGTTGTTATTCTGTATGTTGGCAAATTGAACACCAATAAAAAATAAATTTATTATTAAAAAAAAAAAGAAGGCTCTAGGGGACACAGAAGCAGGGACACCAGAGGAATGTAGCCTCTGACAGCTTGGCTGCAACAAACTGTAAGCTCACCCCAATTGCTAGCAGGAGAAACATAAAACCTCACCTACAGGCCAATTTTCTGTAGTTCCTTTTACCAGGTTCATCCCAATCAGCTGTCCACAAACACACATCAAACATTTTGGTGAAAAGTACAGTTTGAAGAGACTGAACATGCATCAGAATGAGACTAAGATATCCTAGAGATTTTGAAAATATCAGACCAGGAATTGAAAATTACTGTGACTATGTGCTGAGGGGTCAATGTATTCATATATACATCTTTCCCATGATTTATGCCACAATATGTAGGGTATCTACGATAGTTAAAAAAATAAAATATTTTTTCTTATAATACTATGTTCACTTAATAGTGTGTTCAGATAAACTATTTCCACCTTTGTCTTTTATTATTTTCTTGTTTAATTTATGAATTTTTTTCTCCTGAAGACATTTTGGATTTTTTTATTCTTAAGAGAAGTAGCCTGAATTTGAAACCCATCCTGGAGAATCCATGGGGGAATTCAATGCACTCATTCACTTTTCCAGTCAGTTATATATTAAACTGTTAATATATAGTTATATATTAAAACTGTTTATTTCTAGGTTACATTGTTATACTTCTGAGAATATTGAGGTGAAAAAAGGAAAGCCCATTCTTTTGGTGCTTTCCATTTGGAAGAGGAAAGAGATGTAAAAGCAGCCATCAAGCTTAATGCATTCCATTTATGTTTCATGGTACAATGAGAGGTAGAGCACACAGGATTCCTTTCAGCAGGAGCTTGAATGAGGGAGGTCAGGGAGAGGGGAGAGCAGACTTCCCACTGGTAGAGGCAGATGTGAATCTGGGATCTCCAACTGTGTACCTCCTGGAGACATTAAATTGCAATGGTTGGTTGCATATTTGGAGGACTGAATGTCCTTCCTTCTGAGTTGAGTGTGGAATGAGAAGATGCTCTAAAGCTCAAAAAAACTTCAACTTTTAAGGCTGAGAAAAAGAAGAAGAGCCTGCAAGGGCAGAGAGATAGTGCAGCTGGTATAAGTGGGACACAACCAGGGAAGATCGATCTTCAGAAAGGATGGAAGAAGAGAAGCTTGAGAATTTCCCAAGATGAGTCTTAAGGAGTAATTTATGACATGTGCTATAGGATTATGCATGGTCTCTGGATTTTGCTGTGAATCTAGTTGTTTGCTCCTGAGAAACTCTCTTGAGCTCTCTGAAACTGTTTACCCAAATATAGAGTAGGAATATTCCTAGAGCTGTTGTAACAACGAAGTAGCACATTTAAAGGTATCTAGTATCTTCCATTGAGCGAGAATTTAACAGATGATGGCTGTTTTCTTGTTTTTTATTTTTTTCAGAGATCTCTGAGAGAATAATGAACTTCTCCTAGATTTCTCTTTATAACTGACTATAAACTGCTGATGGTCTAAAATACCTGGTTGAGAACGGGTGGCTCATCAATTGTATATTACTCTTTCCATAATAATATACTATGTACACATATGCACTATATGTAGGTACACATCCCCTATACATTCCGACACAGCACATTCCCCCTTCCTCCCTGTTTCCCCAGATCCCATCCTTTCTCTCTCAAATCACACAGTTTCCCTCCCCGCAGTGTAGAAACCCCCAGTGAGCTCTGCCCAGCTCTGTGACTCTCCTTCCCATTCACACAGCTGCTTCCTTTTCCGTTGCGGTTTCTCTCTGGCAGTTTTATTTCCCATTACAAAGCCACCAAGTAAGAGCAAAAGTTGTTTGAAATTTCTAGGTTTTTTAGAAACTCTCATAGGAGAAGCCTTGTTCTCTTTTTTTCTCCTGGTGACTATTTTTGGACCAGAGTGAATGTCCCTGCTGCAGTGATGTAAGTGTAGCTGTAGCAAAAAGGAAATAGAAACAGGAGACTGCTGTACAGTGGCCCTGCACAATATTTACAAGAGATGAGTGCCCTCCACTGGCCAGGATGGACTAAGACAGTGAGCTAGTCTGGAGAGGTGGCTTGTGTTCTATGTAGAAGTATGTCCCCTGGCCAACTGTTTGTTCCTCCAGAGCAAAACAAAAACAAAACAAAACAAAAAAAAACACAAAACACCTCTTTCCTGGAATGAACTGACTCTGTTAGTGTAATAAGCCAATTTCTATGGCTTTTATGAACTTTTGCAAAAATATACTTTCTAAAAATAGCAGTTATATTCACAGCAAAAGTGAGAAGTTACTGCATTTTTTCACATCCTCTCTCCTTCTGTATCTGCAGAGTCTCTCCCATTACCATCATTCCTCCACCAGTGGTAAGTTGTTACAATTGCCTCCAAGGTGTAACCAGTAGTTTTAGGATTGTGAACAAATCTTTAACATTACAGGGTTTGTGGTACTCTGAAGCTCAACCTGGGAGCGGTCTAACAAAACCTTAGTCCTCAGTAGTTTATTGTCTTTTATTGGGTTTTACTGAGTATCACACGAGAAGCAATGACACTGAATTTGTGGAAGATACACACAATGTCTGCAAGATATTTTGCAGGGCTAACTGAATAGCCTAGAATTAGAGGACTTTCTCTCCATCATTTCCTGGATCTCAAAGTCACACTGGGAGGGGTAAATTTTGCTTACTTGTGAACCTCCATTGGCAGTCTGGAGGACATTGCTGATGTTTGAGCTTTGTTGAGAGGTGGGCTTTGGAAATTTAATACAAATAGATGATATGTTATGACTTAATGCTGCAAAATTTATTCCACACATCAGTAATTCTATCTACTGCTAAACAGAAAAAATTTTAACAACAACATGATGAGTATCTCATGGGAGGTGAAGTTAAAAAGCACTTTCTGTTCGAAGACGCAATAACTCAGCACCCTAAAAACAAATGTGAAGTAAAGAAATTAATTTTTCAATTGCTGTAAGCAATTTGAAATGATTCTAAATATTTAAGTACATTGACATCATTATTATGTCTTTCTAGAAATTGTTAATTTGCAAATGTACTTTTTATATTTCAAGTGTGTGAGTAAAAATTAGAAGTTGCTAATCAAATCTAGTTATCCAGTGAAGCATCAGTACCCCAAATTTAACTTTCAGGATTAAATTTTTAGTCATTCTACACCCTGAGTTGAATAAACAGCAAAATTTACACTTTCTTTTTTATGTATAAAGCAGGGGTATAAACACAACATAAATATATATATTGTATATCTGTGTTACTAAGTTTTCATGGAAGGTTCAGTTACATTAATAATCAAAGACACTGAAGTAAAGAGACAATAAAAAAAATTGGGTGGGAAACCCACGCTCTCAAGTAGAAAGTGCATAAGGGAAAGCAAAAAGAGAAGTAGAAAGTGAGGGAGACGTTCAGAAATTGAAAACGTGCCTGTTGCCTACTTAAGCCCCACACACGAGGGAAGATGCTCAGAGAAGCTGAAGCCGCGGTTCCCACACTTGCCCAGCGCAGCCAGGCCCACAGCCCCTGCAGGATCCCCGATGGCCCTGCCCTGCTCCTTCTCGGTGGCCCTGGTGCTGCTCAGCTGCCACTCCCTGTGCTGTCTGGCTTGCGACCTGCCCGACACCCACAGCCTGCGCAACTGGAGGGTCCTGACGCTCCTGGGACAGATGAGGAGACTCTCCGCCAGCTCTTGTGACCACTACACCACTGACTTTGCCTTCCCCAAGGAACTGTTTGATGGCCAGCGGCTCCAGGAGGCGCAAGCCCTCTCTGTGGTCCACGTGATGACCCAGAAGGTCTTCCACCTCTTCTGCACGAACACGTCCTCTGCTCCTTGGAACATGACCCTCCTGGAGGAATTGTGCTCGGGGCTCTCTGAGCAGCTGGATGACCTGGATGCCTGTCCCCTGCAGGAGGCGGGGCTGGCCGAGACCCCCCTCATGCATGAAGACTCCACCCTGAGGACCTACTTCCAAAGGATCTCCCTCTACCTGCAAGACAGGAACCACAGCCCGTGTGCCTGGGAGATGGTCCGAGCAGAAATCGGGAGATCCTTCTTCTCCTTGACCATCTTGCAAGAAAGAGTAAGGAGGAGGAAATGAGACCCGCCCAGGTCCCCAAGGAAATGATTCTGTCTGACAAATAATATCACACTTGCCCTGTTCTGCTGTGTCAGAGACGCTCATTTCTGCTGTAACAGTGACATAAGCAGAATCAATTTGTCAATAATTACCTGAGCCAAAGGCAGTCGGTTAACCAACTGAGCCACCCTGGCACCCTTGAATATTCTGTCTTCTGTAATATTAAGCAACATGTCAACGCTATAAGTGCTAGTCACTTTCAGATGACCATGCCGGTGTCTATTTATCTATTTAAATATTTATTCATGTAAATATTTATAAGGTTTATATTTCTTCACACACTATTATGTGTACCTTTATGTGGCAGCAATATAATAAAATATATATTCTTTATATTTAATCAGTTTTTCATGTCTTTATTGAACTTTTGCTGTGGAAAGTATTTTTGAAAGACTACCATGAATTTTGCAACTTGTAGAAAATTAGCCGGCAGAATGCATTGACCCATTATATTACATTAACATCAAGTAATAAGTGACTTCCTCTAAAAAAAATTGTCAATTGCCTTTAGAATATAGGCCATGACACATACAGTTCCTGATGTCCATATCTCTAATTTTATAGGGATAGAAACCTAAAAATGATCATCATATTTAGTGTTATAATGAAAAAGGGAGAAAAGTGAATTCTCTCTCACCTGATTCTAGATTGGAGAATCTCAAGAAGTACACATAAAAGCGGTGGACCCCTCCTGAGGTGACCGGTAAACATGGAGGCACAAACGCCCAGTGTCAGGGGAGCGGTAAGCTTGCAATAGGCAAGAAACACCATGGCTTAAGTCTGTATCTAGCATGGAAAAGGCCAGAAACAGAGGTGGCCATGTGGGGAGACGGTGTAGTGTGAGAAGAAGACATGAATGTGATTCTGAGGATCTCCAACCACCAAACGGAGGGGGGGAAAGAGCCACAAGGAGACAGTGGAATCATGGCCATAGAGTACATGGATAACAAGACAGGATGGTGATGAGTGTATTTAAAGAAATGTGTTTAGGAGATCACAGTGGATTCATGGAAGTTGTAGGTTGAAACTGTCCACTATGTCAGAATAATTGAAGCCACTGTTGACCTTCCCGAGAGTAGGTTTGGTGGATGAATAAGCAGAAATCACATTAGAGTAGTTGGGAGTATAAATAAGAGAAATTAGTGCCTCCGAGGTGGAGAAGAATGTATTGTGGGATCTGGTAATAATGGGGTTAGATTTTCTGTGCCTACTTTGCCCTTTTATGCCATATGTCTTTTCTGAGTGAATTCATGGAATTGATGTTCTGGTAAATCACCTCAATGTGTTTAATATTGTATTTTTTTAGAATCATGACTTAATGACGTACAATGGTTATCCTGTCTTGGTTCTCATTACCTTTTATATCAACAAGCTGCTCATCTTTAAGAACTCACTAGGCAGAAATAGATAACTCAATCCTTCATCAAATCATCTATTACTACTCATAAAATAATGTTCCTGGAATTATTGGCTTTATTAATTAGGTTATTTACCCATTACTGTGACCCTGGTTTACTACAAGGGCTTAATATCACACTTCTTTTTCTAGTGAGTTTGGTAGGATAAGAATTCTTTTATGTTACTCACTGGTGATGTTTCCTAATTTTATGAATATCACAGTATTTGTTTTAAAGTTTTTATTTATTTGAGAGCAGTAGAGATCACAGAAAGAGAAGGAGGGGAGAAGAAGTCTCATCACTGAGTGGAGAGCCTGATGTAGGGCTCCAACTCAGGACTCTGAGATAATTACCTGAGCCAAAGGCAGTCACTTAACCAACTGAGCCACCCAGGTGCCCCCGAATATCATAATCTTTGGTGGATCCTCAAATAACAAAATTCTCATGGACAAAAGAAAGACTTTCTTCAGTAATAGAATGGAAAGCTGAGTTAGGCATTCTCTTTCTTAATTTAAAAGCAAAGAAAAAAATTGGTGGAAATCAGCTGAAAATACAACATTAATCATGGAAATCCATAGAACAAGAGTGAATTGTGTATAATTCAAGAGTAAAAAACAGATTTAACGCTTATAACAGAATATTGTGAATATTAACTGAACTCATGCAGATTAAAGGCACCTACCATTGCATCTTCCATGAGTAACAACTTAAAATGTGGTACGTATTGTCTTATTTTTCTTCAGATGGCTATAAATGAGAATATTGTCTCTTTCTACAAATCTTCCAAATTGTGTGTCTTATGCTTAAATAACTGGCCTCCAATGGAAAAAGCCTCAAAAACCAGAATTCCGTTGTGAATTCTAGAGAAGGCTGACCAATTCATTCCTCATTCCAAAGAAGGGTCTTATATTCAGTGATGACATGGTGGCTTGTATGAATATCTGAGGATAGACAATACATACCTAGATGGAAGTGCAGAAGAACATGTTATTTCTTTAACCTTATGGCATCTACCCCTGCCCTCCCCTCCACATTCCAGGACACATTCCCCTGTCCTAACAGTTTCCTTCCTCTCCAAGGCAGAAGTCCCCACAGCACCCTGGGCATTCACCCTCTTGACCTCTCAGCCCATTCACACAGGGCTTCCTGCTCTGTTGTGGTCTCAGTTTAAAGGTTTCCCTAAAGAGCAGCTTGTCACAAGTATAAAGAAAAAAATCAAATGAAATCTCTAGGTTTTGCAGAAACACCTGCAACCGAGGCTTTGTTTTGATTTCCATCAAATGTGATGTAACAGCAGCTGTGGCTAAAAGGAAACAGAAAGCAGGGTCAGATTGAAATGGAGTTCCCTAGGGAAGACCGCCCCCCTGGTGGCCACGTGTGACTAGGGCGGTGACCAAGACTGGAGGTGGGGCCTGGAATCTAAGCAGAAATGGGAACTCTTTCTGAGGATGTCCCTTCAGGCTACAAATAGGTTACTTGTCAACAACCAGAGACTTTAATGCAGGCAAAAATAGTTTCCTTATTCTGTCTAGAGCAAAGAGTAAGTCTTGCTCTGAAAATCTCTATATAAGCACATTTGGTATCAATCCCAGAGTATTGATCCTTAAATACTGGAAAGTCTTGGGGAACCAAACCACAGGACCAGAGGCAGGGGTAAGGAGAGTGCAATCCCCACTAAATTTCCATCCCCAGGCACTTCCAGTCCACCTGCGATGGTTGGTGGGGAGACAGAGCTTGGCACCCAGGTGCCCATCATGCAAGCAGCCAAGGTTTGCCAGCTTCAGAAGCCAGGGTGCCCTCAGCTTCCCACCACCCTCCCTGCCTGCTGATTCCTGTGCTGTGGAGCTCAAGGCCCTCAGATGTCCAGTCCTGCATAGCAACACACTAAATACAAGGAACCCAACCCACACGTCTACACCCAAGGATCCAGGGCCTCATCTGTGCCTGTGTTTGGGCACTGCTATGTTCTGATCCCACAAGGTGCAGAATGCTCATTAGCTCAAAACAGTGCAACTACACATCTGGAAACATGAAGGTGTTGAGAGTCAAGAACAACTTCAGAACCTGGAACAGGAGAGCTGTGAGAGTGCCCACTGGCTCAGCGACATGTCCTCGGCAGGTGGAACGATAGGAACGGGCAGCGCTGAGTCAACTGTCTCTCCACGTCTTTCTTGAGACTGAGAAGATGCAAGTGGTTGCTGGGAGCACAGAATTGTCCTATGCACATGTGGCTAATAGGAGTGTCCCCCGGATGGATGACACTGACATGACAGCAGCCTGCACAGTATTGGGAGAAGGGTTACTCCAGGGCCAGCTGCAAACTTGTTTCAATTGGCAGAAAAATCTACTGCCTGAGTATTTTAAAAGGGAGTCTGTCAACTTTCCCTTAAAGTCAGTCATTAGGAAGATTCCTCCCACAGGAACTCATTTGCTCAATAAAATAAGAGTGGGCATCGAGAACTGCGGGCCTGTAAGAGGCAGCTGTAGCTGGAGGATGAAGAACTGAAGAAGCTCAGCAACTGTGTGCTCTCCAGGGCTGTGGGCTGCACTGATGTCAAGTGTGATCCATTTCAGTTGCAAAGTGGTGTTGTTGGCTGGCTGCTTTCTCCTGGGGCTGCTTGCTGCATGTCTGGTTCTCTGCCTCGGGCTACATTTAAAGGCCAGTTGCAGGATGACTAGTTGTCAGGGGAGGGAGGCACTCAGAGCCTGAGATTGCAAGTGCAAGAAAAGCAGAAAAGACAGTTCATACACAGCCTCATGCAAACCCCATCCAAATTCAGGTTTGAGAAAACACTACTGCCAAGTGAAGTGTTTGACAAATGCCATCAACCTCAGGGAGACAAGATGGTGTGTAACAGTTGTGAGGAACGTGATGACAAAGTTAATCATACTGTTAATGTCTGCCTTTAGGGAAGGGTGCCTGCTGTGCCTAGCAAAAAATGGGGATTGGAGAAATTATTCTCTGAGACTGTATTAGAGTTCTCCAGAAGCAGAACCAGACTATAAATATAGATTTATTTTGAGGAAGTGGCTCATGAGTTGTGGAGACAGGCAGATCCAATATCTGCAGAGAAGCCCACAGGCTGGAGACCCCTGGAAGAGCTACAAATGTGGTCTGCTGGCACAAGTTTCACTTTCTCCAGGAAGGTCAGTCTTTTTCTATTTGTGGAAGCTGAGAAAAATCAAGGCCATTCCACCTCAAGTTTAGCATTAGCACAAGTACAGCCATCTTAGGCCCCTGTGAATAAGAGCTGAACTTTATAGGAAAAACTGCAGAATGTCCTCGGCAGGTAATCCCATATCAGAAAGACAACAGAGCTCAGAATTGTCCTCGGCAGAGAATTCCATATCAGAAAGACAACAGAGCCCACACCTGTGGTAGAAAGTCCCATATTAGAATGAGAACAGAGCTCAATGCCCTTGAAAGCCCCATATCAGAATGTAAACAGAACTTGAGAAATTCCTCCACCCCTTCTGAAAATCCCCTAGACCAGCCTATAAAAAACCCAGCTGTAACCCACTTCGGGGTCCAAGTCTTTGCTCCGCTGTGCCGGGTATACTTGGACCCAAACTCGAGCTTGTAAATAAACCCTCGTGCGCTTGCATCGGTGTCGGTTCCTTGGTGGTTTCTCAGATTCGCAATCTTGGGCACAACATTATTAAGGTCTTCAGTGGATTGGATGGGGCTCCCCCACATTTGGAGAGCAATCTGGTTTGCTCAGAATCTACTAATATGTTAATCTCATCTAAAAAAATAGCTTCACAGAAACATCTAGAATGTTGGACCAAATATCTGGATATTACACCCAAGTTGACACATAAAGTTAACCATCCCAAAGGCTTCCCTCAGATTCTCAGCAGCCTCTTTGCTTATTGTGGACAGTGGTTGTCCCACCATGTGGTCAAGAGCTCAGACTGGGGAGACAGAAGACCTACCTTCCCAACTGTCTCTATGACCTTCATCTCCATGTGCTCTGTTTCCTTCTTCATGAAATGAGCACAATGGAAGGATTCTTTCTGGCCCATTCTGTTAACTGGCATGTGTTCCAGTGACTGACCTAGTAGGTGCCTGAGAAACAGCTGTTTAGTGAATGCATGTTGGGGAGCAGTGCTCATCTCCCAGCCTGTGTCCAGAATAGAGGGAAGTATGGGAGCTGGTGAAAAGCTGTCCCCCACTAAGAGATTCAAGGTCATGAGGACTTCCCCTTTCCCATCTCAACCTAGAGCTCCAAGAGTCCAGCTGCATTTTCGGGATATGTGACATTTCTTGTCTCTTATCATTTCTAGAGGCTGAGTGAGAAGTTTCTGGCCCTGTGCTGCCTGTGCAATCCCAATTACTCCACCCCATAACCATACAATGTTCTAGATAATGAAGGAGCACAGGGAAGGACTGTTAGGCCTCTGTCCTGGGTCATGGTCTTTGGTTTTTTCACTTTTAAAGTCCCCTGAGCATTTGTATTTCTTGTTCTATTTCTGTGTTAGTATTAAAAAAAAATTATTTATCTGAGAGAGAAAGAAAGCGCATGATCAAGGGGAGGGGAAGAAGGAGAGGGACAAGAAAATTTCTCACTAGGCAGGGAGCCCTAAGCTCGGCTTGATCTTGGACCCTGAAATTCTGACCTTTGCTGAAGTCAGACTCTTAACCACTGAGCCACCAGGTGCCCATATTCTTGGGTTGATACTAACAAGATCTTAAAATTGAGATACCTTCACAAACACAAATGAAAGAAGCTGAGATGCTGGTGTGTGTAGAATGCCACTGTCTCCATTCCTCCCTAATCCTGATCACCTTCAGGAGGTCAAAGCTGGCTGTCCTTATGAACTGAAGCTGGCCCTCTGTTCCTCTAAGCCTGAGCTCCTGGCGAACCTTGAACTTACCCTAATGTGGCTGAGGCAGAAGATATAAATCTCCTTTCAGAAGAAAATTATATTCTGGAAATAGATATCTCTACTCACAATAGAGACCACTTTGGAGGATGTGATAACTCAGAATCAATCAATTTTCTAATTTGTTTATGGGGGATCCCTGGGTGGCACAGCGGTTTAGCACCGGCCTTTGGCCCAGGGCGCGATCCTGGAGACCCGGGATCAAATCCCACGTCGGGCTCCCGGTGCATGGAGCCTGCTTCTCCCTCTGCCTGTGTCTCTGCCTCTCTCTCTCTCTCTCTCTCTGTGTGACTATCATAAATTTTAAAAATTAAAAAAATTAAAATAATAATTTGTTTATGGAAACATTTCTTCCAGAGAAATTTTGTAGGGAGTGGGGATGCTAGACTGGCTGACCTGAGGAAATGTGCTCCCAGAGGCAGAGTGAGTGAAAGCCTGATGTATCCAAGGTTGTGTCATGGGACACACCTGAAGTCATGCAGGAGGCCACAGTCCAGGGCTTCACATAGCTGAAAAATTTGGTGGCCCTTACTTGAAGCCATGGAAGACTAGGGAGGGAGAGGACTGAACCACTGGAATCCAAAGGGTATGTCACCTTAGGGGAGTTGTTGAGATCCTGAGAGAGAGCGGGATCAGGGTAGGAGGGTGCCAGGTGATGAGGTGTGGTCCAAAGACAACATGGGGTCTGGATTGGAAATAGGGTCCTATGTCTGAGTGTGTTTTCGGTTGGAAAGGAAAAGGTCAAAGGTTGGGGTGAAGGATAGTCTGACAGTGTGGGATTTGGTGACAAAGTGGGCTCTCTTTGAAGAAAAGCATCCAGTGGTTATATGGTGAAAAAAAGGAAAGTGGGTTGGTACTGTCCAGTCAGAGGGTGGAAGCCTAAGGTAAGGAGACCAGAGTGAGCCATGAGTTAGTGGATCTCAAAGATGACATTGAGAAGCATTTTCCTGACTCCATGAACAACATCATATCTACTTCCTTGGCTGCTCTAAGTCACTGCTCAGAGAAAGAATCTTGGTAGAACTGTTCTAGAAAGCCACCCACCCAAGGAAACTGTGCAGGCACCTGCAAGAGATAGGAGATGCAAAGTACTTTTGAAAGCAGAATGGGGACAGACAGGTTTGGCAGGGGTCAGATTCTGCTACATGTCTGACCTCATGATATTCTTTTTATCTCACTCCATGGCTTGATATCACATCCCTTTTTGATTCTCCCTCTTATATGAACTCTAGGTTGCACGTGGAGCCTGGCATTCCACAATCTAGGAAGAAGGATGCTTGAAATAACAGGACTAACAGGACAGATGAATTACTTTTTCTGAAGAGAAGGTCTGGTGCCAAGTTAATGCCTTTGCTGTGAACCCCCAACAGAGAATATATGACCCTGGGTCACATAGGGTAAAGGTAGCATCTTGTAGGAAACTGAATAGAATGTTCCCTTGGGCATACACTCTTTCAAGATTAGATGCTGAATGCCCAGGGATAAGGACACAAAGTCAAAAGTTCAATGACAGTTATACTAAGCTTAACTTATGGACAGGGCTCTGTTATTTTAACACTCTTTCAGGCACATGGTCCCAAGTGATTATCACAACATCCCCATGACATTTGCAGGCCAGTACTCTCGTCTGATGCTTAGGAAAGTTAACCATTTGGAATATGTACAAAGGTAGGACCCACACATTTTGCCTCTAAAATCAATTGTCCCGGGATCCCTGGGTGGCGCAGCGGTTTAGCGCCTGCCTTTGGCCCAGGGCGCGATCCTGGAGACCCGGGATCGAATCCCACGTCAGGCTCCCGGTGCATGGAGCCTGCTTCTCCCTCTGCCTGTGTCTCTGCCTCTCTCTCTCTCTCTGTGACTATCATAAATAAATAAAAATTTAAAAAAAAAATAAAAAAAAATAAAAAAATAAAATCAATTGTCCCTCCACTATACCTCCTACCACCACCTAGTGGGCAAGACTCATGGCCCAATTCAATCACTCCTTCATTCCAATGGGTGAGTACAACAGGGATCGGGATGAGGCCGGTTTCCTTCCTAAGGGGCTGGCCTACCAGGTCATTAATTTCTGAGAAGCACTGATTCTAGGAACTGATCTCCTCAGTGATTGCTGACCCGAGGCCTCACCGAAAAGAGATTTGAAGGTTAATCCACAGAGAGCCTGGCATTCAAGAGTAGGACATTACTGTTAAGCCTTCAGCTTTTTCTTCCCGCCTCTATGTTGATGCTGAAAGACAAGGAAAAGTAAGACAATCTCACTTTCCTCTGTCTACAAAGGCAGCAGCCAGTCATAGCAAATAATGTCAGTTTCTGCACTGATTTGAGACCTGTCTTCTAAGTTATTCACTTTTAAAGTGGGTAACAATATTTTCTACTGATCCTTCTCTGAAAAAATCAAGGAATGGTTTTTTGCACATGGTCCTTTTAATATATTTCAAGCACGAGTCCTCTGTCTAGGAAAAGCACAGAGTTTCAGGTCTTTGGGATCGCGTATGCTCCGTTTGATAAGAATCTACTCTGAGGGGATGCCTGGATAGCTCACTGGTTGAGCATCTGCCTTCTGCTTAGGTCATGATCCCAGGATCGAGTCCCACATGGGGCTCCCTGCATGGAGCCTGCTTCTCCCTCTGCCTGTGTCTCTGCCTCTCTGTGTCTCTCATGAATAAATAAATAAAATTTTTAAAAAATCTACTCTGAGGACACAGTGAGTAGCATCTGTTGGGAGAGTTTCAGAGGCTCAGCACTGCTCTCCTCTCTCTCATGTTGGCACTGACACAATGAAGAGGCTTGGTCCAGAGATTCCTGAGATGGGAAGGTGCCTGACGAACAAAGGTTGCGAGACCTCTTCTCGATGGGTGACTTGATGTGCCAGTACATGGACACTCAACCAGCTGCTGGAAAGTTATCTTGGAAACTCCCACTGCACCCATTTATTGAAAACATCTTTCCTCCCTTATTAAATTCTGATGCACACTTTACCTAAAATTGAATTACTCCTCACAATAAAATTTTCTTACAGATTCCTTAAAAATAATAAAAAGTTAATATCTATAAAAATTTACCATTAAAAGTAATGAATGGAGGATTCATATAGTGGAAACATGGAAGAAGCCAGAGAAAACCAAGAACAGTACTATCTATACCTAGGAGTCAACTAATTCCCCAAGGGGCACTAAAGAGGAAAAAAAGAGAAAAAACATTTGTAAATAAAATTAAACTCTGCCCTGAGGTTCATTTCAATGTTCTCACTTATGGTTGTTTTTCCTGTTGAATCACCCACCTCAATTCTGTTTCCTTCCTTTCTACTAGGGTTTCTGAATTAAGTACCTTTCTGTAACCTGAACTCTTCTACTCATTTCTTCTTTCCTTGCTCCTCTGCTCACATCTCTCCCACCTTCTCCATTACCAACCCCCACACACTCCCCATCATCCAGGAACAGCTCCATCTAAGAAAGAAGAACTAGCACCCTTCTATAGTATGATCACATAATCTCTGGACTTCTAGGTTATTATAGTGCTCTGGTTGTGAACCTAAGCTACATCATCAAATAACAGGGGAACTTTTTTTTTAAAAAGAGGTTGCCTAGATTCTCTACCAGATTAATTACATCATTTTGTGGGGGTTGAGGAGAGCATTCATATTTTGGAATAATTTTATTTTAAGATTATTTTCAAACTTACAGAAACATTCAAAATAGTAGAAAAAATTCACATAGTCCCATCACTCAGAGACATATGCCAACTGTCCTCCCCAATTCCTTTATATTTAAAGAATTTAATCCAGGCTCCAGTCTTTCATCCAGCACTCATGCATTCCTTTTTTCTCTTAATTGGAAACAATTCCTCAGACTTCCCTTAACTTTGACAACTTTGACAATTTTGGAAAATGTCAGGCAATGACACAGAAGAGAGGGAAGAATGTTTTCAACTCTCAATGCTCTAAGATAAATGAACCATTTTAAAATAGTAAAAATAATAAAAGCAAGTATATATGGGAACAGAGTTTGCCTTTTGCCTCTGGATCCAGTAAATCTCAGTCGTGTATTGGTGGTATGACCCAGCCACTCCACTGCAGGGTTTAAAAATTTCCGAGATCATGTCCAGACTGTAGATGCGTATCCCCTTGCCCCGCATCCCTATCTTTTCTCCGCAGAGCAAGCCTGGGTCTGCAGACGCACCGGCTCCCCGCCCCGCCCCCGCCCCCGCGGAGCATCCCCAGGAAACGCCCTGGTCGGCGCCCGGGCTCAACTGCTGCGCGGCCCCGCGGAGCACAGTCCCCCGCGGTCAGGCCCGACAGGGGAGAGCCTGCTGGGTCCCCGGGTCCCACGCGACCCCGGAGCCCGGGCCCCTCACCTGGGTCGAGACCCCGCTCCCTGCGGAGCAGCTGCGGTCGTCCTGGAGAGCGTCCCTGGCAGCCGGGGGTCCGGCTGGTGGGCGGCGCCAGGTGAGCCTTTACGTTGAGTTCGCGCGCCCCCTGCTGGCCGTTGGGGCGCATCGCCGGAGCCTTGCGCGTTCCCGAGGGCTGGCGGCGCCTGCTTCTCCAGGAAAGCACAGAACTCAGGGGTGCATCATCTACTCGCTAATAGTGCAGGTGATGCTTTGGTCTAGCCCCTCCGAATGTGATGATCGTGAAAAACAGGGAATCACGCTTTTGAGACATCCGAAAATGATAGCTTCCCAGTCAAGCCAGTATAACAGGACCTACTTTCATTTTTTTTCTTTTGTTATTACTTATTTAAATTCAATTTGCCAAAAAAATAAAAAAATTAAAAAAATAAATTCAATTTGCCAACATTAGCATAACACCCAGTGTCATTTTTTTTTCACCACAAAGATAAGTATTAACATCAAGAAGGCTTAAGCCACCTGTTCTTGCCGTCAGATTCTCAACCTGTCCCACACAGACTACCTAACAGATCTTAATCCTGTTTACACAGAAGACTACAGTACAGCTTCAAGTAAGAGCGGCTGTTTGGATTACCCCCGAGGCAGTCTGGGACAACTGGAGCAGAGAAAGAAAAGTAGAAAATCTTCGGGTTTGTCCTTACTTAGTTAGAGATGTTATCTATACGGTAGATGTTATCCAAGAAATCAGAGGCTTTCTAAAGAAGGAATACAGCTGCTGTGCCTTGGAAGTTGTCAGGGGGATGGCTGAAATGTGCTTTTCCCTATTGAATAAATTCAGGAAATAAGAGAATTATTCCTACGACTCCCATCACTATATCATTGTTTGTCAAGTCAAACAAAAAAATTTGCACTGTATTTTCTGTGCCAGCTGTCAAATACCTGATCAAAACTTTATATTTAAAATATAGTCTCCAAAAAATGTTCAGCAAGTAAATGATCTGTTTCTTAAGTAAATAACCCATGATAATATGTTTTTTATTTATCTTTTCAAATTTTTGGAGGGTTTTTGTTGTCCCTAGAATCTGAAATATAACTTATCATGGAAAACCTTCTTCATTATATTATTTTGTTACAGACTTCTGTTAAGGTAATGTTAGTTGCTCAAATAGATAAACATGAAAATATCAGATTTTGAACATAGCACAAGTCTTATCTTCCCCTCATGCAATACTTAAATGCAAGTATTCCTGATGAAGTGACTCTTCTGGTAGGTTTGCCCTCAAATGGTGGTTCAGAGATCCAATTACTTTCTATTCAGTGCCTTTGCCATCATCATGTGACTTTAAATATGGCTCTGGTGCTTGGGTTTATTCCATTTAGTCGTAAAAGAATAAAAGCCCAGTTGATCACATGGACACGTTTTCATGGGCCAGACCTGTGCAGAGCAACACCCACATTTAGTTGGACAGGATTCATTCACATGGCCACATCTAACTGTAAAGAGACTGGGAGAAGGAGTTGAATTTGGGACCAGTGGGAAAAAGATACAAGTTTAAGGAATAAGACCACTATTAATTTTTAGACTATGTGCACTAATACTGTTTTTAGAAGAACTAGTCAATTTTTTGGTAATTTTTTTTATTGGAGTTCAATTTGCCAACATATAACATAACACCCAGTGTGCCGTCAAGTGCCCTCCTAGTGCCCATCACCCAGTGACCCTATCCCCCCGCCCACCTCCCTTTCCACTACCCCTTGTTCGTTTCCCAGAGTTAGAAGTCTCTTCTATTCTATCACCCTCTCTGATATTTTTCCCACATTTTCTTTGTTTTTTGTATGTTTGTTTTTGCTTTTATACAGTTTATCCATAAAATGCTGACCACAGATCGGATTCCACAAATTAAAACCAGGCAAGGGACCCAGCAGGAGAAGGCATGCGTGTTCACATTACTGGCCCTTTAAAAGGCAGATTCACATGCATTCCCAAGGGGATAGGTTAAAGTTGAAACATATCACTTCCAGATTGCAAATTCCTTTAGGGGTCCCTCTTACAATTCTGTCTCCATTCAAGCTCTCTTTGGACTTGAGGCCATGCTGATTACCCCCACAGTCCTTCTATATCATTCCACCTCTCAGCAAGGCTCCAGGAGAATACTTCGGGCATGTAACTACTTGGAAGCTTTAGGCTGAGAGTTGGACTCACCTCTGGTCTCTGGGCAATGTCTATAGGGTAAAAAGAGTGGGTCAGCATGTACCCCCATTTCCTGTGGTGCTTCAACTTGAAAATAGTCCCCTTTAGGTAGTAAGAGCAGCACATCCCACTGAGATCTCCCCATTCCCCAAAATCTGGGTGCACATTTAGTGATGTTCTGATAAAAGGTAGACTAGATGAACTCAGACAATCACCCTCAGAATCCAAGAAATGTGCCAAATAGGAGTAACTGCATAGGGAATGGATGGTAACATGCCTGCTCCTCCTCTTTATTTTTTACATAATCTGTTTGTTGTCAATAATGCAGCATCGTAGCATATTTAGAGCAGTTAGAATTTTCAGTGGGACTATCTTGGGTTTGAATCTTCATCACTTGGTAACTGTGTGGCCTTGAATAGTTGTTTAATGTTTCTAAAGCTCACTGTCCTTGTTGGAAAGGGCAAACCATAAAAATGATATGCTTACATTATTATGGAAGAGATGATATCATACACGTTATGATCAGATAAATTTACAACCAGATGAAAAATGAAAATAGGAATTTGGACCCTTTGAGGAGCTCTGCAATGTTGGTGTCACCAGTGTTCCTGCTTTGGTCCTCCAAAGGACGAGGGTCTTAGGGCCTGGACGAGGTTGATGGTGATTTTTGCCAGTGTTTTTACCCACAGAGCTGTGAGTGTGTTCTTTAGTTTCTAAATTTCATCAATCTACCCTGATCCCATAAAACAGAACCAATAAGACCTAAGAGACAACTCTGTATCACACACATAGAAACCCTCACTAAATCCTGGGCAGAAGATGAGAAAATTCAGACTTAGGGTAAGTAATTTTCCTTATAGCTCAAATGGTTCAAAATAGTACCTGAAATTGAATCCAGGTCATTCTGACTTTAAAACTAGCAGAATCGTGCTCATTTTTCCATGATGGGAAACAATCATTAATACATTCCAAGTGTGACAAAATAAAAGCCTAATGATATTTCTCCTCTTGATGTCACTCAGAGGGTTAGAGGCAAAATCACCGTGCCATCTTCCAAGCTAGAAGTATCATTGTGTTCCTGCTCCTCATCTGCTATACGAGTCCCATCTGAAAATGGAAGTCTGATAAAATCCTTAAATGAATCTGAATACATGTTAGAACTGTGGAAGAAAGGGCGTGTTACTCATTCATGAAACTCTTCTCATCCCAGCCTCAGAGATACAAATTCTTAGCTTAGGCTAGACAAAGATGGCCTCTCTCAGTAGAAGGCTGTATGGCACCCCACCAGGTGAGGATCCTCTGGGAGAAGTATGTTCAGCTACCATGCAGAGTATGTCAGCAAACCATTGTGTTGTGAGTTCCTCAGCCCACTGGATTCCTACCTAATCATAAAACCCACTCATCCGGAGTACCTGGGTGGCTCAGTGGTTGAGCATCTGCCTTTGGCTCAGGTAGTGACCCTGGGATTCTGGAATCAAGTCCCACACTGGGCTCCCCATGGGAAGCCCACTTCTCCCTCTGCCTATGTCTCTGCCTCTTTGTGGGTGTCTATAATGAATAAATAAATAAAATCTTAAAAAAAAAAACACTCATCATTGGGCAGAATTTTGCAAAGTTTTCTCTCATCCAGAACCTTATCAGAGCTTCTATGAGGAATAATATTCAGATCAAAGTTAGGAAGTGATATCTTTGAAGACACTCATCTAGGCTGTGGCAGGGATAGGACTCACAGCCAGTTCTGAATGTATAACTGGTGTCCTTTTAGCCATATTGAATCTGTCTAAGCTACACCTTATCACCAGTCATGCAAGACATATGAAGACCCTCAACACTAATACGGCTTTAGAAGAAATTTTTATTTTTCAGTCCATTTCTCTTTTAAAAGTGAGTAACCTCATTGATGCCTACCCTGCTAGATTGGTATCAAAAAGAAGAGAGTTCAGCCAGGTGAGAAAATAGGGAAAAGAAACAAAAATTTATCTGGCCATTTACATGTCATCTACAAGGTAAATAAATATTGTCTTATTACATGGCCCTGTCAATTTGCCGAAACATTAATGCTAGCAAATCCACCTATAAATGAATAAAGCAGAATCCCAAGAGATGAAATGATCCATCCAGTGCACAGCAAGTGGTTGGCTGAGCCAGGGGTTGAGTCCAGGTGTGCTGATGGAGACTCTTATGCCCGGCAGAACTGAGTGAATGTCCATCCATCCATTTCAGATGACTGTAGCAATTAGGATAGTCACATGCCCACAAGTCACCCCTCCTGGAGCCCTGAATTCCCAGAAAGCCTCTGTCTTCCTTCCTGTGTGCCTCATGCCACACCTTCCCCCAGTTCTCCTCATTCTCCTACAGCATTTATCTAGGTTATGAGCAAATCTTTTTTTTTTTTAAGATTTTATTTATTCATGAGAGACACAGAGAGAGAGGCAGAGACATAGGCAGAGGGAGAAGCACGCTTCTAGCAGGGAGCCCAATGCGAAACTCGATCCCAGGATCCCAGGATCATGCCCTGAGCCAAAGGCAGACACTCAACCACTGAGCCACCCAGGTGCCCCAAGCAAATCTTATCTAGGTTATGAGCAAATCTTTTGTTACTAGCATGAATATATTCAAGACCCCAAAGGATTCCCCTCTGTTTTACTAAGATATAATTGACATATAACATTATATTAATTTAAAGTGTACAACATAATGATTATATATATGTATAAATGATTGTACATATATATAAATGATTACTAAATTTAGTTAACATCTACCACCTCAAATGGTCATAATTTTTTTTCCTCTGATGGAAACTTTTAAGATCTACCCTATAAGCAACTTTCAAATGTATAATATGATACTGTTAACTATAGACATCATGCTGCACATTACATCCCCAGTACTGATTTATCATATAACTAGAAGTTTGTACCTTTGGCCACCTTCACCACTTGCTCATCCACCCCCCAACCTCTGGCATCCTCCAATCTGCTGCATACTTTTATGCCCTTCATCTGTATTTACTCATTTCATATGCTAATCCTTGAAAAAATACCATTATTTTCCCTCATATTAAATATGAGGAAGCTAGAGAACGTAGTGTTTATGATATTTGCAAAAGTTCTGCTAATCGTGGTTAGTAGAGCTGGGATTTGACCCTCAAAGTCTAGCTCCAGAAACACATTCCTTAGCCACTAAAAATATGGTGCAAACTACCAGGGCAAGCTGGGGCACAGTCCAAAACAATAAAATGAGATGTGTTGAAGAATAACCACTGACTTCCACATAGCACTTTGCATATGGTTGCACACCTACTTTTCCGGTGTACATTCCCTCATGTGCAGCTCAGAACACTATGAGGAAGTGTAAGGTTTTGAGATGGCAAAGTTTTTACCGAAGAACCACAGCTGGTGAGGAGGAGTCAAATGTGATCTCAGGACAGAATAGGGCCTATTATTTTCTTATCCATTTCACAGAGGATGGTAGTAAATAGAGACCAGTATTAAATGTGTAATGGTCCCCTACCTTCAGTGAGCCCAGCTAAGCTTGTTCCATGTGTTTGGTGTTAAATCTATAAGAAGTTCTAAAAGTGCCTTTTCTCTGTACTGAATGTTTAGAGGCAGCATGGACCCCCAGAATTCTTACGGTATTAAAGAAAGACAGATACTGGGGTGCCTGGGTGGCTCAGTCAGTTAAGCCATCAACTCTCGATTTCAGCTCAGGTCATGATCTCAGGGCCGTGAGATTGAGCCCTGTGTTGGGCTCCACACTCAGTGCAAAGTCTGCTGGAGATTCCCTCTCTCTCCCTCTGCCACTGCTCCCCATTTGCACTCAATCTCTAAATAAATAATTAATAAAATAATAATAAATAAAATATTTTTTAAAAATGACAAATATTATGTGGATCTCACTTATATGTGTAATCTAAAAAGAATGAACACTATTGAAAGCAACTGTTCATATCCAGCCTTGGAATCTCACTTCCAGGAAGTTTTCTTGGGATCCCTGGGTGGCGCAGCGGTTTGGCGCCTGCCTTTGGCCCAGGGCGCGATCCTGGAGACCCGGGATCGAATCCCAGGTCGGGCTCCCGGTGCATGGAGTCTGCTTCTCCCTCTGCCTGTGTCTCTGCCTCTCTTTCTCTCTCTCTCTCTCTCTCTCTCTCTCTCTCTCTCCCCGTGTGACTATCATAAATAATAAATAAAATTAAAAAAAAAAAAAGAAGTTTTCTTCTAAATATCTTTTGACCCGGGATCCCTGGGTGGCTCAGCAGTTTAGCGCCTGCCTTCAGCCCAGAGCTTGATCTTGGAGATCTGGGATCAAGTCCCACATCGGGCTCTGCCTGTGTCTCTGCCTCACTCTCTATCTGTGTCTCTCATGAGTAAATGAATAAAATCTTAATAAATAAATAAATAAATAAATAAATAAATAAATAAATATCTTTTGACCCAAGTTCATCTCCAACTACTGACCATGTCCAATGTGGAATTTCTACCAGAAGGTTTCATCTCCGAGCCCTTTGTACTGCAGGTTCTGCAGAAATGTCTCAGGAAAGACAACAGGGTGTGGGGTCCCTGGAGCTGGCCAGTATCTCAGGGACTAGTCAGATCCATCCTCCAAGAATCACAGACAAGAAACACTCAGCTTTTGGTGGAGAAACACGATATCCCCATTGTCCAGACTATGGGTGTGAGTCAGCTCACAATCCAGAAAAAAAGATGGAGCTAGAGAATGCATATGCTTTAAATTCTTAAAAAAATAAAAATAAAAAATCTTTCTGTCAAATATCTTAGAACAGATTTTTATAAACACTTTACCAAAGAAATATACAGGTGACAAACAAAAATATTAAAAGATGTTCAAAATCATTAGTCAAAAAAAATCATTAGTCATTTTGAAGATGACATTTTACACACTTATACACCACTACATACTGATGAAAATAGTTAAAATTAAAAAGACTGACCATCCTGAGTGTTGGAGAGGATGGCGAGCAAATGGAACTCTCCTTCATTACTCATGGGAAAGTAAAATGGTACAGCCATTTTGGAAGACACATTGGGTTTGCCTTGAAAAAGTCAACGTATACTTCCATATGATTCATCCATTCCTAAATATTTACCTCAGAAAAATGAAAACAAAACAGATGGACAAATATTTACTTTGTTTTCTCTAATTTCTTTCTTCTTTCCTATTCACTACCCTATAGCAAAAATAAGCAAGCCAACAAACAAAAAACAAATAACAATATTTTTTAGAATGAAAATGTATGTACTAAAATTTAAAAACACAGTAAAGTGCATGGTGTAAAGTAAGTGCTCAAAGATTGTCATACAAAGGGCTGATCTCCTACATAGCACAATTTCTCATTTCTTTGCCAACATATGTTATCACTCTGGCTCCAAATGATAAAGATTGCCTCTTCTTCATTTTGTCATATCTGCACTACTTGGAGATTTTTTGAGAATTAACACCCACTTCCCCCTTCTCTTAGTGCTAGGAGGACTATTTTGAATTTACAGTTTCAAGCTCTAATAGGATGCACCAAGAGAGGAGACTAGAGCTGGAGGTTTCAGGTAGCTCTTTATACAAAGTCTATTTGTTAGTCAAATACACTACCTGCCAGTGAAAAAGGAAAAAAAAATTACTTAGTGAAAAGAAAGTGTGTGTATGGTGTGGTGTAAAGAAAATTACCCAAGCAGATCTCGGTTATTAGATTTATTATTATTATTATTATTATTATTATTATTTAGATTTCTTTTTTTTTTAATTTTTATTTATTTATGATAGTCACACACAGAGGGAGAGAGAGAGAGAGAGAGAGGCAGAGACACAGGCAGAGGGAGAAGCAGGCTCCATGCACCGGGAGCCCGACGTGGGATTCGATCCCGGGTCTCCAGGATCGCGCCCTGGGCCAAAGGCAGGCGCCAAACCGCTGCGCCACCCAGGGATCCCTAGTATTTAGATTTCTTATATGAACCTTAAACTTCTGTGGGTCTCAGGTGACTATTCTCCCTCAGGTGATTTATCTACATGATGTTGGCCATGTATGAGGAGATAAGAGGATAGGAGGCATGGTCCAATAGCTCTCTGAAGTCATTTCTCTCTCTGGGATCCTATGGGAAAAGTCTAGCAGAAATATGTTTTGGGGTAGGCTGAAGGTATCTCTATGCTACTATTTTCTCCTCAGCTCCCCTGAAAAGGAACTCCAACTATGGTGAGACCAACCACAGAATAGTTAAAGGACACCTGCAAGGTGGTGCCTTAAAAAGCTCCATATCCTTTGAGACCTTCGTTGTTCACCTGAGGCAGCAGCTGGAGTTCTGATGGATTCACCTTGAATCTCAGTTCCACCTTCTCGTGCCTTATGTCTATACCCTGCTTTGAATCGTTTCCACGTTCATCTGTCTGACTGCTGTCCCACTGCTCCTACCTGACTGTTTTCTTACGGCCTCCCCCCTCAAGCTTGCTGGTAGCTGGAAGGTCACTTCTCAGTGACTCTGGGGGTCCCAGCTCATGGTCTTCCTCCTTGAGCACTTCAGAGATCCAGAGATCGGCCATGTTGGTCCTGGACCAGAATCCCAGGTTTCTCTTGCTTGAGGGGGGTATCAGAAGCTTAGCCCCAAGAGATGAAGATAAAATTTGACTTTTTATGGTCCAAATACTTAGAAATGATCCTCTGATTATTCCAGGAAGGTTGTCGAACCTGGCTAGAAAAAGTTACTTTTCTCACTTCATCATAAGCTGATCACCTCACAGAATCTTCACAGTGAATTTTCTTCTGGCTCAAAACACTTTGGCGTTCATCCCATCCTTTGCTATCTACTCTGTCAGTACTCTGGCTGCCACTCCCAGCCCTCCTGATAGTACATCCTTATCACTCTGGGCCATGCAGGGAGTGCCCATTTTCATGTGATCATGACATAGCTCATCTAATTCCACCTGGAGATAATGTCCAGTATTTTTAACGAATGTTTTCCATGAAAGAAATTATTAATGCATAGTACATGATAGTTACTGATGGGGGAGGTGGGTGAACAAATTCGCATAACAGAGCTCAAGGATTCTTAGAGAAAACAGAACGAAAAGCCCAACCCCATTCATCCCAAGACTCAGTTATTAAAACTTGGTAATTGGGACACGTGGGTGGCTCAGCAGTTGAGCGTCTGCCTTTGGCTCAGGGCTTGATCCCGGTCCCAGGATCGAGTCCCACATCAGGCTCCCTGCCAAGAGCCTGCTTCTCTCTCTATGTCTCTGCCTCTCTCTCTCTCTCTCTCTCTGTCTCTCATGAATAAATAAATAAAATATTTTTAAAAAATAAAAATAAAACTTGGTAATTGTTTTATTGTGGTGCTTGACATAGCACAAGTCAGGCCAAGATAACAAAAATAATTACAAACGAAATTGTTAATGAATTATGAGTCTCTTTTTGGTTTAAATTGGCTTGTTTATATACAATGCCAATTGTATGTATAAACTTACTTTGGAGTAAGAAGACGACTAAAGGGGGTCTGAAAACATAAACTTCACATTACTAGGATTACTATTATGAATTAGACTTTATTTTGCTTCACTGATACACACGTTTCTTTGTTTTTAAACGGGCAAAACATTATAAACGTTCTTTCTCGTATTTCTAATTTCCTGCCTTCTTCCCAGCTGGAGGTCCTGGAAGGGAGACCTAGTCTCAGAGCCATTAACTGATCTACATGCAGTAGATGGCAGTATAACACCAAACTTCTGTACCTTTAGTTAAGGAATGCATCATTCACTAGTAAAAACAAGACCCTGAGCCAAGCTGAGGGCCTGGAGAACAGAGAAGGAATGTTGCCTAAATTTTTATTCTCTTTGTTTTAGCTTGATCCCCAGCCCAGCATTGGATAGTAAATCACCAAAGAGAAAGGCCTCCAGTAACAGATGGAGAGTGGGGAGTGAAGGAAGCCCTGTTGCTTACACCCTACTCTCAGACTCAATGGATTCATCTGCTTTCATCTGTTAAAGGTTGGAAGGAGCCATCCAAAAGGGATAGCCTAAGTAGCACTCTCATAGATCTTTCCTTTGTTTCCTTAGTTGGAAGTGTACAGTACTGCAGTTTCAATATGGATCTTAAACAACATACCTGAAATATAATCACCGATAATAGCCACAATGTTATCCTCAATCAAAGATTTTACATTCCAGGATGAGAACTGTCTTCAGAGCCCATTTACAAAGTAGCAAGAATATCAAAGTCATTGCCTTAGAGTCACCAGTCACATGCTTCATCGTAAAATTGTTTAATGGAAGCTGATCACTGCCTTATGGACCACATGACGGCTAAGAACTTCCTGTGATTACACTTGGAATATAGGCACTTATTTTGCATACTGCATCCAACTTACTGCCATTCTTAGAGCCTTCAAAAGTAAATATCTTTGTTTTCTAAAATAAGAAGGATGTCTGGATGGATCACCTGGTTAAGCGGCTAGCTCTTGGTTTCAGCTTGAGTCCTGATTTCAGGGTCATGAGATTGAGCTCTGTGTTCAGCTTTGTACTTAGCACAGAATCTGCTTGCCCCTCTCTCTCTACCTCCCATCCTACTCACGCTCTCTCCCCACCTCTTTCAAATCAATCAATCAAATCTTCAAAATAAAATAAAAAGTCAATTTCTATTCACTAACTTTTTAGACCTTCTCATCTGTTTATATATGAATGTAAATTCAAATGCATAGCTATATATAATGTCTCTTAGGGACAATAATTGTGCTTACTAAAAGCAACAGTGCCAGTAAAATCTGGGAGTAAATAATAAAATCAGCTGAAATTAATTTTCACTTAAAATTTTAAAATTTATTTTATAAGTATTGTAACATTTTTCATTCAAAACTTAAGAGGAAATTTGAATTGTTTAAAAAAATATATTGTCTTTGATAACAATTGGGGAGGTGGAGAGAGTATGATAAAAAAATAAAAGTAATATAAAAAGTAAAGCATAAATCAGTAAATGGGAGAACCAAATACATAATGCTTACAAACTGCTTAATGTTCCTTATTAAAAAGAAAAACTCTTGATTGGCTTAAAGCACAAATCTCATTATTACTTTGCATAGGGAGACAAACCTAAATAATACTACATATATAATACATATTTAATACAAAACAGTACAAGAAAAGATGGGCAAAGGCAGAGCAACAAAGCACAAGGATGGAAAGTAATTAGAGGTGGCAATTTTAATATGAATGAGATACTGTTACTGATCAACATCAATATTGATATCCATGAGAATTGAATGAGTTAAATTTAGGAAAGAGGGTCAACACACATAAAACACAAATAGAATCTATAATTAGGGCAGTCCAGGTGGCTCAGCGGTTTCGCGTGGCCTTCCGCCCAGGGTGTGATCCTAAAGACCAGGGATCAAGTCCCACTTCCGGCTTCCTGCATGGAGCCTGCTTCTCCCTTTGCCTGTACCTCTGCCTCTTGTTCTCTCTGTATCTCTCATGAATAAATAAATATAATCTTTTAAAAAACAAAGAACCTAAAATTAAGTTATAAAAGGTGGGGAACTAAAATTCAAATAATATAAAACATTAAGCAAAAAGTTTTAGCAATATATAGAAATGTGAACAGAAACATGATGGTAGCATTGAAATTTCAGCACAATGTCTATAAAATAATATAGAAAAATAATAAGAACGAGAAGAATTGGAACATGATTTGAAAGAGTAAATTAGTGGTTAAGGCTCCAGGGTACTATAACTTCTTTCAAATACTTATAAACCATTTGCAAAAATCATCAGATATTAAACTATAAAGGAAATATCAATAATTCTTTTGGAGCAAAAATACTGTAAGTTGTCTGCTCAGATCACAATGTCTGAAATCAATTTTAAAAATAATTTTAAGCCAATTAGATATCTAAAATCATACTGATAAATGATAGTCAAATCAGAGAGAAAAAATAAAATGAGAAATTTAGCAATGGAAATTAAAGCACTGTTCTTAAAATTTGCAGAAGCAGTCACAGTTACACATTGAGATAAACTCACAGCTTTATCAAACATATGAATTGAAAATAGACTGGCTTCACTTACTAAAGTCAATAAAAGAATTCTAAATAACATTAATACACTGTATAAATAATAAACGCTAATGCTTATTGAATTTTCACTCTGCAGCAGGGACTGTGCTAAACACTTTACAGGAAGTATTTTTATCTTCTCAACAACTCTACCAAGCTCTTAAACAAAACCTTATTCTCTACAGCATATCTGTAGATCATAATATTTATTGAGCACCTACTGTATGCAAAAGAAGCAGGTGATAGAAGCTGTTAAGCAGCAGAACTATGATTTAAATTCAACCAGTATTTTTCAATTCCACATGCCTTCCACTGTGACAGAATTCAAAATTATATGGTGAATTCAACATGATTAAGAAGAATATCATAGAAATATAAAATGATCTTATACTAGAAAATATATTTATATAATGCATTGTTTATCACACCAGAACTTGTTAAGTGATAGTTTCTTAAGGATTAGTTGCAGTGTAGAGTCTAAAATGAAAACAAAAAACTTTAAAAATTCTACTACATAAAAACCTATCAATTTGACTTACTCTTTGAATATATCTCTGCTGTCCGTGCATAATTTTGTAATATATGCATTAGTCATTCAGAAAATATTACTTTGCTGATATATTCCAACATTACAAATCTGTATATATTTTGATTGTTTTAACCAAGTGATTTATTTGTTAATATCACCATTGTTGTCATCACAAACAGTATTAAGAAGCTGTCAAGTTCACAGTGGTAGGTTTTCCAAAATTTTAATTTTCTATTGAAAGCTTAAAAGTTATCATTTGCAACTAATGTTTTTCTTTAAGTAACAGGTTCTTTTTACCACTTTTTAAGTATGTTGAGAAAATGTTTGTCAAATGCCCAAGTATGAGTAACCATAGTTTGTCTGTCATTTTTTTCAAGTTAAAAATGGATCTTTTGTGAAGAGGAAACACACTCACAATTCAAACAATCACATAAACACTTTTCCTCAAAACAATCATCATGCATGCTGCAGAAGTCCTTGTCACACAAAATATTAAAAGACTATCACAGAGAATATTAAAAAGATGCATACTCAAAAGATTAATTGTAAAATTAATAATCTTTCTATTTCATCAAGGGCATTATTAAGTGAAACTGGCTTTCTTTTTACTTCAAGTACATTATAGTAAAAAAAATGATAATTACTGGTACATCTTGGTGGTATTGCCTTGATTGACACTTGGGCATCAGGAGTTTGACCACCATTGTTTTGTACCATCAGTGCAAACTGTTAATGTGGTGAAAAAGCAAATAATGTCTTGATATTATTATAAAAGTATATAAAAATATGTCTGTTTATTATTATAAAATATAAAATATAATAAAATATTATTATATTTCTAAATATTATTGTATTTCGATGTCATGGAGCCCCTTAAAGTGTCTTGGGGACTCCTATAGTAGCCCGCAGACCCCACTTTGAGAACTGCTAGTTTAATGAATTTCCCTGCATCTGTTCTGGTCAGGTTTATCTCTTGCTTTAAATCCTCAAGTAACTTTCCTGGGCTCCTAAGATAAAGTCTAACATCTTTAATATTCTCTATTGTTGGACTTCTTTCCACTTCCCTAGCATCATTACATGCCATACTTTTTAATCTGTCATTACAATGCACCTACTCTGGCCTTTTTTGCTCTTTCAAACGTACTAGGCCCTTTCCTGCTACCGGACCACTCCCTCCCTATGCAGTTGTCTTTTACTCTGGGGAATTTTGCCCTCCATGTGATACTTAACAAAATCCTCATGTTTCGAGTCTCATACTTCCTTGTACTTCCCTGGGGAAAACTAAAAGTACCCTAAATGAGTTACCCATGAAACCCACTGCCATAGCATCTTTTAGTTCTGCATAGCCCAGATGCCAAATGTAAATACCTAATTATGTTATAACTACTTCTTTAATGGCTACATCTTTTGCTCCAATGAACTTCAATGAAACTACACATCTTGTACTGAAGACTCTATCCCCAAGGCCAACAAATGAATGAATGAAGTGCACCATGTATTTTTATATTTAGTTTGCAGAATCAGGACCCTGGAGAAGGTCTAAAAAAGAGAGAGAGAAATGTCTTAAATTTAATAAGTAAAAAACTAACATTTTTATTAAAGATGAAATGTAAACATACTTTTATATAAAAGTGGAACATATTAATGCAAATACCGTAAAGTGAATAATAAATTAATATAAATAAATATATACATAAACAGTCAATAAAATGAGGCTCAACCACAAGGCACCATTTACATTTTCATCAATTCTGAAAATAGTTGAGCATAGATTCGCTTAATTTCACTGATAAAAATTGGCCAAATGTGATTCAAATTATTTTATAACTAAATTAAAATTAAAATGAAGTCTAGTAAAGCTTCCTTAAATGCTGTTCTTATCACTAAGAACAGATAGCTCTATCATTAGTTCAAAGTTGGTTTTTGTTAAGATGATTGAAGTAGGACTTCTGACTTTTTTCCTTTCATTTTCAGCATCTACTTTCCATTTGCCTTTTGTGCATTACATGTTTGTAACTTTCTTGGGGATCTCTGGGTGGCTCAGCGGTTTGGCACCTGCCTTTGGCCCAGGACGCAGTCCTGGAGTCCTGTGTCGGGATCCCGGCATGGAGCCTTCTTCTCCCCCTGCCTGTGTCTCTGCCTCTCTCTCTCTATCTATCTATGTCTATCATGAATAAATAAATAGGTAAATCTTTTTTAAAAAAATAAAATGAAATAAAATCTTTCTTCCTCCTCCAGATACCTCTCCTGGAAGTGTTCATCAGGTGTGAAAGGTAACCTGATTTGTATATGCATGGATCTCATTTTATTCTCTGCTGTAAAACATTTAGTTTGTCACATTTAGTTTTAACTCTGCTTAATTGAGAGAATTACTGAATATTTACTATATGCCAGTTATTACACAGAGCTCAGGCTATACCAAGATGATTAAACTTCTAATCTTGCCCATAAAAAAAGTAAAGTGCAACCTCTATTATGGTACAGGTGATGTTAGAATATGGATTTGGAGAGCTTCTTTGTGCTAGCCCCGACCATTGTCTTAGCTCTGATGAAGTAATGGTTAAACCACTCTTGCTTTTCTTTGCTATTTTTACACAATTATAAAATTGTTGCCTTTTCTTTTGTATTTGTTTTTTCTCTTTGAAAAAGTGATCCTAATGCTCCCCACAATCTTCTCTATTTCCACTTCAAGATTTGTTGCAAAACAAAAAGGGAAAATGTAAGAGAAATGAAAAGGTCACATTTCCTCTATAATTTTCTAGACATCAGAACTTTCCTCTCTCTTTTTAACATTCTTAGAGAGGCAGTTACAAACACGTAATGTACAAAAGGCAAATGGAAAGTAGATGCTGAAAATGAAAGGAAAAAAAGTGACTTCTCTGTCCAGATGATGAAAGGGCTCTCCAGAGTGGCAGATTCAGACCAGCCTGTGTGAGACAAGTCCCTACGGAGGGCAGCTGGCTCTTTAAGGCAGGCTGTTACCTAAAGGGCCGGCTAGTTTTCAGCTCTGCTGAATCAAAGAACCCATCTATCTAGCTATTTTTCTGTTTACTTTTTTTCACTATCCAGAGAGATCAGATTCCAAGTATTTAGTCATGCCAACTCATGCCCCAAAGAGACTGGGTTAGAGATGAGGCATTTTATTAATGTATAAGAGGTCAGCTACTACCCGGAAGCTAAAAGATGTTAGTCATTTGATGGAGCACTCCCTGTCAGATAACACATGCTCACGTTCACATAAGAGATGAGATTAGAAATAAAAATGTTTATTAGTGAAAATAGTGAAAGGGAATAAAGGGGAAAGGAGAGAAAATGAATGGGAAATATCAGAGAGGGTGACGGAACATGAGAGACTCCTAACTCTGGGAAACGAACAAGGGGTAGTGGAAGGGGAGATGGGTGGGGGGATGGGGTGACTGGGTGACGGGCACTGAGGGGGCACTTGATGGGATGAGCACTGGGTGTTATGCTATATGTTGGCAAATTGAACTCCAATAAAAAGAAATTTTAAAAAAATGTTTATTAGTGAGCTGAGAAGGAAGGGAAGGGAAACAGATCACGTCACGGAAAGTTCCATCCAGTTCTCACATTTGGATGGGATAGTTTTCTCCATTGTGGGAATGACTAACAGATGTTGAATGCTTAAAAATAAGCACAGGCCTTCTTGCATGTACATGACATCATCCTGTCTTCACAACAACCCAGTGAAGTAGATATGATTATCATTACTGTATGACAGAGAAGAAATATGAGGAGCCCAAGGTCACACACTAGTACAGAGGCTGGAGCTATGACCTGAAGTCTGACAGTCTGGCCTCAGTCACCAGACTAGGCCTTCTCAGTCAGGTGATGATGTTCTTTCTGTCTTAGATAACACTTAGCAAGTTCTTACTCTTCAGTTGCCATTCTTAGTGACAAAATAGCACCACTCGGGGTGCCTGGAGATGGAGTTGGTAAAGCATCAGACTCTTGGTTTTGACTCAGGTCATGATCTCCTGGGTCTTGGGATCCAGACCCATGTCAGGCTCCATGCCCAGAGCAGAGTCTGCTTGAGTTTCTCTCTCCCTCTCCCTCCTCCTCTCCCCACTGCTCACTTGCTCTCTCTATATAAAATAAGTAAATAAGCCTTTTTAAAGAAGCATCATTCGCTTATTCCAGAGACTGCAAGAAATACACTTGAAGAGGATAAAGCTGCCTTTTCCTTTGCTAAGTTCCAGTTCTGTCTTTCAAATGTTTTGTTCATCTCTACTGGATCTTTGAAACTTCCTGTCCCCATCTGAAATATTTTCAGGAATTATCCTGGAGGTTAAAGCATCCATTTTAAATAGGTATCACCTGAGTTAGTTTTAAACTGACTGAAGATATTGTTTGGAAAAGTTATTCTTACTATCCCTGTGTTCAGAAGACCATCATTTTCTGACACAGTCCCCAAAGTTTAGGCCTACTGACTTTTGGGAAAATGTCATCCTTTTTGTATTTGCTATGGGACAGAAGGCTCTCTGTGTGGCTCCTCTATGACAGACATTCAAAACACACATTACTGCCCACAGGGAGCTGTCATTCTATCAGAGCAGTCAAATATTAAACAAATAATTAAATTGATTACTTAATTACACGCAAATGGAATGTAGCCAAAGGAGAATGCTTAAGATTAAGAAGAAGTAATATGGAGGCAGAACAGTATAGTGGTGAAGTGCCACTTATATAATATATTGTGGCTTTCAGCAAGTTAAGTACGTCTCTGAGTTTTTGGTTTCCTTATTTGCAAAATATAAATAATTATAGTAATTATATCATAGGGATGCTGTGAAAATTAAATGAAATACGGTTCATAAAACACCTTGCTGAGAGCTTACATATAATTTGAAGATTGCTGCCATTAATATTATTAAAGCAATCCTTGTATTACAGATTCAATGAAGACATATCAAGATAAGTTTTGAATACTATCATAGCCCTATTAGCCCTGAGTAAAGGGTAGGATATCACTTGTCAGTGGAATATCTAAGGATATGAGATTATCTGGATTACCACATAATAACTAAGGCAAAGTTTTTACTGTGAAAGGTTGTACATTGTAGAGAACCAAGAGAATCACACACATGCAAATTGAATCTTTTCAGGAAACCAGTGCCTAGCAAAATGCTTAGCAGATCATAATTTTTTGACAAATGATATCTGCAATATTGTTTTCCAAACAATATCTTCAGTGACCAACTCAAGTAGTATCTTTAAGGTACATATACAACTGAAATTTTTAAAGAATGGGGGAGGGAAAAGTGTAAATAAGAGAAAAATAAGAAAAATTTAAATCTGTTTTATAAGCTTTTTTGTATTTCCTGCTTATCTGCAAAGACCATCATTTCTTGCATAAATATTTCTCCCTTTTCTGAGTTTGTCTAGGCTTTTCTTCCCAAGAACAATCTGGGAGGTGTGAAAAATATGAAAAACTATGTTATAATATTGGGTAAATACTGCATTAGCACACGTGGCTGGAGTCCCCCGCTAGGTGCTCATGTCAATAAATGTGCATTTTTAAATTGACTTTGTAAAAAAAAATTTGAAATTGAAAGAAAAGGGCAAAAATAGAAAAACCCCCAAAATGGAAGTTTCTATGGTCAATATTTAAAAGGCATTCATCACTCAAAGTTCTCAGAACATACTGAGACTTCTTCAGGCAGTCTTGCAGAATCTCCTCTGACTTCTGTTTTTTTTAGTATAAGTGTTGCCAAAATGAGCACTCCCCTCTGGCTTCTGAACGGCCTCCTCATTCTCTGTGCTTCTGGCCCTGGTGATGTTGAGCTCCAGCCCTGCCTGCTCTCTGGACTGCAACCTGCATTTCAGCCATGGCAATCCAGAAACCTTCACACTTTTGAGTCAAATGGGGAGAATCTCCATTCTGTCCTGTCTGAAGGATATGACTGACTTCAGCTTTCCTTGGATGCTTGTCGATGGGAACAAATTTGAGAAGACAGAAGCCACAGCGGTCATGCATGAGATGCTCCAGCAGATCTTCAACCTTTTCAGCAAAAGTGGCTTTCTTCTGGCTTGGGATGAGACCCTTCTAGACAAATTCCTCACTGGACTTTATCAGCAGCTGGATGACCTGCAGACATGTTTGGGGGAGGAAAAGAACGTGGAACTGTTACCCCTGGAAAGTGAGAACTCCATACGGGCTGTGAAGAGATACTTCCATGGAATCAGTCTCTATCTTAAAGAGAAAGAATACAGCCACTGTGCCTGGGAGGTTGTAAGGGTGGAAACCAAAAAGTGTTTGTTCTTTAACAAGCTTACAGAGAAACTCAGGAAATAAAAAAGATGTCGAGTCTGAAAACTCATCTGGTCGACTAAATGGCTATTCTCTAGGACTCAAAGTGCAATTTTATCTCTATCTTTATACCAGAAGAAAAATAAATAATAGCAAATGTATGAGATTATTATAAAGTTATGTTAAATGTTGTAAGTTGTTTAGAATAGAGAAATGCACAATTCATTTACAATAGCTTAAAATCTTTTGTACTTTTTATTTGCATAAGTTATTTGAAACATTTGTGCTGTTCATACTACTTAAGTATTTATTGTTCACAAACCACTTGTTTAGCATTGTGTTTTGAATACAACTACTGTTCATTTTTAAGTTATGGGAAATAAAAGCAATTATTTAAAAAAATTTGCTCACACACACTTTCTGAATAAAAAACTAACCCAAAACCTGAAATCTCACAAAATAAACCTACAGAAGGTTCCTGAATGAAAGGTATTAGAGAGCCCAACATGGCTAGTGGAAAAACCAATGCTAACGTTCATATGGAATTGCAAGTGACTTCAAATGGTCAAAACAATCCTGAAAAATAAGAACAAAGTTGGAAGGCTCAAATTCCTGATTTCAAAACATACTACAAACTACAGTTATCAAAACTTGGGATATTGGCATAAGAGTAGACATATAGACCAATAGAATAGAATTGAGAACCCAGAAACAATCCTATGTATCTACAGTTACTTGATTTTTGACAAGGGTCTTGAGACAGTTTAATGAGGAAAGAATAGTATCTTCAAAAAATGGTCCTGGGAAAACTGGATATTCACACTGCAAAAGAAGGAATTTGGAGCCCAACCTCACACCATACAGGAAAAAAAAAATCCAAAATAGATCAAAGGCCTAAATATAAGAGCTAAATCTAAATCTAAAAAACCCTTAGAGAAAAACAGAGATAAATCTTAAATGACATTAGATTTCCCAATGATTTCTTAGGTAAAACACTAAAAGTGTAAGTAAGAAAAAAATAGATAAATTGAACTTCATCAAAATTAAAACTTTTGAGCCCAGATGTCCATTGACATATAAATGGATGAGGAAGATATATATATTATATGTATATATATATATATACATATATATATATAAAATATCTATCTATCTATAATGGACTAATGCTCAGTTATCACACATGCATAAGAAGCACAACAGCTGCAGAAAAGAGAAGCACAGGAAAAGCGAGAAGCTGAGGCAGAAGAGGCAGGCAGGGTCAGCAGGGGCTAAACAAGGGGAAAGGTGAAGTAGGGACAAAATGCATATGAGAAACAACAGTGCAGAAAGGAGAAGCAAAAAAGGAGAAGCTGAGGCAGAAGAGGCAACACGATCAGCAGGGACTGAACAAGGGGGAGGCAGAGGTGGGGACAGAATGCGTAAGAGAAACAACAGTTGCAGAAAGGAGAAGCATAGGAAAAGGGAGAAGCCGAGGCAGAAGAGGCAACACGATCAACAGGGACTGGACAAGGGGGAAGCAGAGGTGGGGACAGAATGTGTAAGAGAAACAACCGCTGCAGAAAGGAGAAGCATAGGAAAAGGGAGAAGCCGAGGCAGAAGAGGCAACACGATCAACAGGGACTGGACAAGGGGGAAGTTGGAAGTGGGGACAGAATGCGTAAGAGAAACAACCGCTGCAGAAAGGAGAAGCAAAAAAGGAGAAGCTGAGGCAGAAGAGGCAACACGATCAGCAGGGACTGAACAAGGGGGAAGCAGAGGTGGGGATAGAATGTGTAAGAGAAACAACCGCTGCAGAAAGGAGAAGCATAGGAAAAGGGAGAAGCCGAGGCAGAAGAGGCAACACGATCAACAGGGACTGGACAAGGGGGAAGTTGGAAGTGGGGACAGAATGCGTAAGAGAAACAACCGCTGCAGAAAGGAGAAGCAAAAAAGGAGAAGCTGAGGCAGAAGAGGCAACACGATCAGCAGGGACTGAACAAGGGGGAAGTTGGAAGTGGGGACAGAAGGAGTAAGAGAAACAACCGCTGCAGAAAGGAGAAGCATAGGAAAAGGGAGAAGCCGAGGCAGAAGAGGCAACACGATCAACAGGGACTGGACAAGGGGGAAGTTGGAAGTGGGGACAGAATGCGTAAGAGAAACAACCGCTGCAGAAAGGAGAAGTATAGGAAAAGGGAGAAGCCGAGGCAGAAGAGGCAACACGATCAACAGGGACTGGACGAGGGGGAAGTTGGAAGTGGGGACAGAAGGAGTAAGAGAAACAACCGCTGCAGAAAGGAGAAGTATAGGAAAAGGGAGAAGCCGAGGCAGAAGAGGCAACACGATCAACAGGGACTGGACGAGGGGGAAGTTGGAAGTGGGGACAGAAGGAGTAAGAGAAACAACCGCTGCAGAAAGGAGAAGCATAGGAAAAGGGAGAAGCCGAGGCAGAAGAGGCAACACGATCAGCAGGGACTGAACAAGGGGGAAGTTGGAAGTGGGGACAGAAGGAGTAAGAGAAACAACCGCTGCAGAAAGGAGAAGCATAGGAAAAGGGAGAAGCCGAGGCAGAAGAGGCAACACGATCAGCAGGGACTGGACGAGGGGGAAGTTGGAAGTGGGGACAGAAGGAGTAAGAGAAACAACCGCTGCAGAAAGGAGAAGCATAGGAAAAGGGAGAAGCCGAGGCAGAAGAGGCAACACGATCAGCAGGGACTGAACAAGGGGGAAGCAGAGGTGGGGACAGAATGCGTAAGAGAAACAACAGCTGCAGAAAGGAGAAGCATAGGAAAAGGGAGAAGCCGAGGCAGAAGAGGCAACAGGATCAGCAGGGACTGAACAAGGGGGAAGTTGAGGTGGGGACAGAATCAGCAAAAGGACAAACACTGCAGAAAGGAGAAGCATAGGCAATGAGGAGAAGCAGAATAGCTCAATCAGCAGATGCTACATATGGAGAAGGAGAAGCATGGGTAGAGCTTCTCTAGAGATAATACACAAATGACCAATAAAGATGTGAAAAGATGCTGACATCACTAATCATTAGAGAAATGCAAATCAAACCACAATGAGATAATACCTCACATCCATTAGGATGGCTACTGTTTTTTTTAAAAGGAAAGAAAAAGAAAATAAACAAGTGTTGGTAAAGATGTGGAGAAATTGGGCCGCTCGTGTACTGTTGGTGGTATCAGAATGGTAGAACTGCTATGAAAAACAGTATGGTGGCTCCTTCAAAAACTAAACAAAGAACTGTCATATGATCCAGAAATCCTATTTCTGAGCATATATTCAAAAGAATTGAAAGCAGAAGCTTGAAGAGATGTTTGTATATCATTGTTCACAGCAGTGCTATTCACAATAGCCACGAGGTAGAAGCAATCCAAACTTCAATCAATGGATAAATGAAGAAACAAAATACACACACACACACACACACACACACACATATATATATTAGTATTCAACATTATAAAACAAGGAAATCCTGTCATATGCTACAACATACATGAATCTTGGAGATACTATGTTAGTGAAATAAGACAGTCACAATACTACAAATACTAGAAGATTTTATTTATATCAGATATTTAAGTAGTCAAAGTAATAGAAACAGAAAACAGAATGATGGCTGCCAGGGGTTATGGGGAGAGAGAAAGGGTAGGCATTAGTTAATGAGCACAGAATTTCAGTTTTGTATGATGAAAAAGATCTGGGATTGGTTTTCCAAAAATGTGAATTTAACACTACTGAACCATATAGTTAAAAATGGTTAAGATGGTAAATTTTATGTTGTGGTTTTTTTTTATGATTAAAAAAGATAAATAAATAAATAAATAAATGGAAAATCTTGGTTTCCAGCTCTGTGTGTAAGCAGCTTGAAAGTCTCCATTCTGTCCTGATAACAAATAAAAAGCTGAAAAAACTAACTAATCAACAACAACTCTTGGTTCTGCACAGAAGGAAGAACATGGGACAAATTGCTGCCCTGGTGAGTGAAGGGAAAGACCCATGAATAGAGGGCCTAATGGTTTATCAGAGTAGAGGGTCGTGAGAAGAAAACATTGCAGGAACCAGTGCCAGGATAGGAAAGCCTGAACTACAATGATGAAATGCCAGAAGCCTGTGTAGACAGCATCTATGCCCACAAATCTGACAACATAAATGAAATAGACTAATTATTTGAAAGATACAAGTTGCAAAACTGAAAAAGAAACAGACAATCTGTATAGGCCTGTATCTACTTGAAAACTGAATTAATAGGGACATCTGGGTGGCTCAGTCCGTCAAGTGTCTGACTCTTGATTTTGGAACAGGCCATGCTCTCAAGGTCATGAGATCGAGACTTCATCGGGCTCCACGCTCAGTGTGGAGCGTGCTTGGATTCTCTCTCATTCTTCCTCTGCACCTCTCCCCTCTGCTCATGCTCTCTCTCTCTCTCCCTCTGAGAAAAAAAAAAATTCCTAGCTTACGCATTAGTAAGAAAAGGAAATAATAGTCTTACTCATTGGGGCGGAAGATGGAAATAACTAAAATCAGAATAAAAGTGAAAGGAGGTGGAAGATGTCAGAGGAGGAGGAGACCTCAGCGGCGTCTGGTTCCAGGACTCAGCTGGGTAGCTATTAAATCTCTCTGAACACCTGCGAACTCAACCAGAGAGCCATGAAGAGAAGAGCTTCAACTCGACAAATAGAGAAGGGACCACCTTCTGCAGCTGAGAGGCCCAGAGCAGGGAGTCTGAGGCCATAACCGGGAAGATAAACCAGGCGGGAGGGAGCCTCCATCAGCGGCTTCCAGGGGGCCACAGGGCAGCAGAGCCGAGGTGGAACCTCAAGGACTCTGCTGTGCTGAGGGACGTCCCTGCTGAAAGGCGCTGGGGTGGCGCGGAGGGCTGAATCCCGGGTGGGACAGGGCGCTCGCAGCCCCCCCCCCCCCCGCCCCGGGGTCACAGGAAGACCAGGGCAGCCCGAGTGTGGCGGAGCTCCCAGGCCCCGAGGGGGGCAGGGGTGGCCTAAAGCACCGCGGAGCCCAGTCAGCACCGACACACTCCAGCGGGGGCCCAGCAAGACCCCCTTCAGCCTCCAGGAGGAGCACAGAGCCACGTGCACCGCACAGTCTGGGGCTCGGGGCTCAAACGGGGTCACGGGCCTGAGACAACCCCTCGGGCTGGGTGAGCACGGAGCGCGGACGGAGACCAGACAGGAGACAGGGGGACTGACTGCTCTTCCCTGAGGGCACTGAGGGGCCCTGGGCCTGCGCTCGGGGCTGGGGATTGGGAGGCCGCCATTCTCACCGGCGGCCCCTAAAGCTGCTGCCCGGAAAGCCTTCGGGGAACAAAGGGCACCCAGAGCAGCCCGGCCCCGGGCAAGGGCGGGGCAATTGCACCCAGGGTACAGAAGACACCTGAGCATGCGTGCAACAGGCCCTTCCCCCGGAAGATCAGCAAAAACATCCAGCCAAGACCAAGTCTCCGGAACACTGAGAACTGCAAACCGCCAGCACTAGGGGAATACAGCACACAGAATTCACTGGGGGGGGGGGTCCCCTTGTGATTCTTTAGTCTTTCCATTTTAATTTTTTTCTCTTTCCTTCTTGAACCTATTTCTTATTTTATCACTCTTTAAAAAAAAAAGATTTATTTTCTTACATGAGAGACACAGAGCAAGAGACATAGGCAGAGGGAGAAGCAGGCTCCTTGCAGGGAGCCGGATGCTGGACTCCATCCAGGATCCCAGGATCATGACCTGAGCCAAAGGCTCAACCACTGAACCACCCAGGCATCCCAATCACTCTTCTTTTAAAAACCTTTTTAAAATTTTCATCTTTACAGTTAAATTCTATCCTTTCAATGTATTTAATTTTTGTAAATAAATGTTTTTCCTTCCTTACAATGTTGAGATGTAGTTTCTTCTAACAAACTGACCAAAATACATTGAGGATATAGTGTGTTGTTCTGTTCTGTTCATCTTTCTCTTTATATTCCTTTTCTTTTTGTCATTTTTTAAAAAAAGATTTTATTTTTCTTTATTCATGAGAGACACAGAGCGAGAGCAAGAGAGAGAGAGAGAGAGGCAGAGGGAGAAGCAGGCTCCATGCAGGGAGCCCGACTTGGGACTCGATTCCCAGTCTCCAGGACCACACTTCGGGCTGCAGGCGGCTTTAAACCACTGCACCACTGAGGCTGCCCTCTTTTTGTCATTTAATTTGCATTTTTTAGTTACATTCTATCCTTTCATTGTATTTATTTTTTTTCATGAATATAAGTTTTTCTTTCATTACAATTTTGGGATATAGTTTTCTAACAAATGGACCAAAATACACATAAGATCCGGTATATTGCTCTATTCTGTTCACCTGTTTGATTATATTCTCTATTTTATTTATTGGGTTTTTGTTGTTGCTGTTGTTGTTGTTTTGGGTCTATTGTGATTTGTTTAGTGTATATTTCTATGGGTTTGTTGTTGCCATTTTAGGGTTTTGTTCCCTTGTGCACCTATTCTTCTCTGAGCAGAATGACAAGATTGAAAAACTCACCTTAAAAAAAGAGAAAAAGAGGCAGTGCTGATAGCCAGGGACCTAATCAGTATGGGCATAAGTAAGATGTCAGAACTAGAGTTCAGAATGACAATTATAAAGATACTAGAGGGGCTGGAAAAAAGCATAGAAGACACTAGAGAATCCCTGCTGAAGAAATAAAAGAACCAAAATCTAATCAAGTTGAAATCAAAAAGGTTATTAATGAGATGCAATAAAAAGTGGAAGTTCTAACTGCTAGGGTAAATGAGGCAGAAGAGAGAATTAGTGACATAGAAGGTAAAAGGATGGAAATAAAGAAGCTGAGGAATAAACAACTACTGGATCATGAAGGGAGAATTTGAGAGATAAGTAATACAATAAAACGAAACAATATTTTAAAAAATTGGAATCCCAGAAGAAGAGGATGGAGAGAGAGGGGCAGAAGGTATATTGGTGCAGATTATAGTGGAGAACTTCACTAATCTGGAGAAGGAAACAGGCATCCAAGTCCAGAAGGCACAGGGAACATCCCTCAAAATCAATAAAAATAGAACCACACCCCAACATATCATAGTGACATTTACAAATCTCAGAGACAAAGAGAAAATCCTGAAAGTAACATGGGACAAGAAGTCTGTAACCTACAAGGGTAGAAACATCAGACTGGCAGCAGACCTATCTACGGAGACCTGGCAGGCCAGAAAGGACTGTCATGATATATTTAGGGTGCTAAATGAGAAAAATATGCAGACAAGAATACTTTATTGAGCTCTGATCTCATTCAAAATAGGAGAGATTGAATAAAAGGCAAGACTCATCAATCTGCTATCTGCTAGAGACTCGTTTTAGACCCCAAACACCTCCAGATTGAAAGTGAGGGACTGGAAAACCATTTAGCACACTAATGGACATCAAAAGAAAGCTGGGTGGTGATCCTTATTTGAGACTACTAGATTTTTTTTTAAATTTTATTTATTTGTTCATGAGAGACACAGAGAGAGAGAGAGAGAGGCAGAGACACAGGCAGAGGGAGAAGCAGGCTCCATGCAGGGAGCCTGACGTGGGACTTGATCCCGGGTCTCCAGGGTCACGCCCTGGGCCAAAGGCAGGTGCTAAACCACTGAGCCACCCGGGCTGCCCAAGACTAATTAGATTTTAAACCAAAGACTATAATAAGAGATGAGGAAGGACACTGTATTATAATTAAAGGGTCTATCCAACAAGAAGATCTAACAATTGTAAACATTTATGCCCCTAACATCGGAGTACCCAGTTATATAAGCCAATTAATAACAAAGCTAAGAAACACATTGATAATAATACAATAATAGCAGGGGACTTTAACACCTCATTCAGTCCAATGGACAGATCATCTAAGCAGAAGATCAACAAGGAAACAAGGGCTTTGAATGCACACTGAACAAGATGGACTTCACAGCTATATTTAGAACACTCCATCCTAAACAACAGAATACACCTTCTCAAGTACACATGGAACATCCTCCAGAATAGATCACATACTGGGTCAAATATCAGGTCTCACTTGGTACCAAAAGATTGGGATCATTCCCTGAATATGTTCAGACCACAATACTTTGAAAGTGGAACTCAATCACAAGAGGAAATTTGGAAAGAACTCAAATACATGGATGCTAAAGAGCATTCTACCAAAAAATGAATAGGTCAACCAGGAAATTAAAAAAGTTTTTAAAATTCATAGAAACAAATGAAAATGAAACCACAAGTGTTCAAAACCTTTGGGATGCAGCAAAGGTGGTCTTAAGAGGGAAGTATATAGCAATACAAGCCTTTTTCAAGAAGCAAGAAAGATTTCAAATACACAACCTAAACTTTTTTTTTAATTTGTTTATATTTATTTATTCCTGAGAGACACAGGCAGAGGGAGAAGCAGGCTCCATGCAGGGAGCCCGATGCGGGACTCGATCCTGGGACCCCAGGATCACGCCCTGGGCCGAAGGCAGGTGCTAAACTGCTGAGCCACCCAGCGATCCCACAACCTAAACTTATACGTAAAGGAGCTGGAGAAAGAATAGCAAATAAAGCCTAAACCCAGCAGGAGAATGAATAAATATTAAAGCAGAAACTAATCAAATAGAAATCAAAAGAACAGTAGAACAGATCAACAAAAACTTTTTTAAAGCTAGTTTTTTGAAAGAATTAATAACATTGGTAAACCCCTGGCCAAAAAGAAAAGAGAGGGGACCTGAATAAAATAAAATCACGAATGAAAGAGGAGTGATCACAATCTACACTGAAGAAATACAATTTTAAGAACATTATGAGCAATGATATGCCAACAAAGTAGGCAATCTGGAAGAAATGGATGCATTCCTAGGGATGTATAAATTATCAAAACTGAAACAGGGAGAAAATTTGAACAGACCCATACCCAGCAAGGAAGTTGAAGCAGTAATCAAAAACCTCCCGACAAACAAGAGTCTAGGGTCGGATAGCTTCCCAGGGGAATCCTACCAAACATTTAAAGAAGAATTAATACCTATTCTTCTGAAGCTCTTGCAAAAAACAGAAAGCAAGGGAAAACTTCCAAAATCTTTCTGAAGCCAGCATTACCTTGATACCAAAGCCACACAAAGATCCCACCAAAAAGGAGAATTACAGACCAATACCCCTGATGAACATGGATGCCAAAATTCTCACCAAGATTCTAGCCAAAAGCATCAACAGTACATTAAAAGGATTATTTACCACAATCAAGTGGGATTTACTCCTGGCTGCAAAGGTGGTTCAACATCTACAAATCAATAAATGTAATACATTATATTAATTAAAAAAAAGAACAAGAACCATATGATCCTCTCAATAGATGCAGAAAAAACATTTGACAAAGTACAGCATCCTCTCTTGATTAAAACTCTTCACAGTGTAGGGATAAAGGAAACACCTTGATATCACAAAAGCCATATATGAAAAGCCCACAGTGAATATCATTCACAATGGGGAAAAACTAAGAGCTTTCTTAAGGTCAGGAACATGACAGGGATGCCCACTATCACCACTGCTAGTCAATATAGTACTAAAAGTCCTAACCTCAGCAATCAGACAACAAAAAGAAATAAAAGGCATCCAAACTGGCAAAAAGAAGTCAAATTCTCACTCTTTGCAGATGAAATGATACTCTATATGGAATACCCAAAAGACTCCATTTTAAAATTGCTAGAACTCATACAGAAATTCAGCAAGGTGGTAGGATATAAAACCAATGCATAGAAGTCAGTTGCATTTCTGTACACTAATAATGAGATAGAAGAAAGAGAAGTTAAGGGGTCAGTCCCATAAGATACCTAGAAATAAACCTAACCAAAGAGGCAAAAGATCTGTGCTCAGAAAACTATAGAGCCCTCATGAAAGAAATTGAAGAAAACACACACACACAAAATGTAAATACATTCCTTGCTCATGGATTAGAAGAACAAATATTGTTAAAATATCTCTGCTACCAAGAGCAATCTATACATTCAATGCAATCCCTATCAAAATGCCAATCATCTTATTTCACAGAGCTGGAACAAATAATCATAAAATTTGTTTGGAACCAGAAAAGACCCCAAATAACCAAAGGAATGCAGAAAAAGAAAACCAAAGCTGGGGGCATCACAACTCCAGATATCAAACTCTATTACAAAGCTATAATCATCTAGTACCAATCATGGTACTAGAACAAAAACAAGACATATAGATCAATGGAACAGAAAAGAGAACCCAGATATGGACTGTCAACTCTATGGCAACTCATCTTTGGCAAAGCATGAAAGAATATTCAATGAAAAAAGGGGCTTCAACAAATGGTGCTGGGAAAATTGGACGGCCAATTTTCCAACCAGGATCTTTCCTCACATCATACACAAAAATAGACTCAATATGATGGAAGACCTACTGTGAGACAGGAATCCATCAAAATCTTAGAGGAGAACACAGGCAGCAACCTCTTTGATTGACCCTGGCTGCAGGAATATCTTGCTAGACACATCTCCAAAGGTGGGGGAAACAAAGGCAAAAATGAACTATTGGGACTTCATCAAGATAAAAAGCTCTTGCACAGCAAAGGACAGAGTTGACAGAGTTGAACTAAAAGGCAACCTACAAAATGGGAAAAGATATTTGCAAATGACACATCAGATAAAGGGCTAGTATCCAAAATCTAACTTATCAAACTCAACACCCAAAGAATGAATAATCCAATCAAGAAATGGGCAGACGATGTGAACAGACCTTTCTCCAAAGAAGACATACAAATGGCCAATAGACACAGGAAAAAATGCTCCACATCACTTGGCATCAGGGAAATACAAATCTAAACCACAATGAGATACCACCTCACTTCAGTCAAAATGGCTAGAATTAACAGGTCAGGAAACAACGGATATTGATGAGCATGTGGAGAAAGGGGAACCCTTTTACACTGTTAGTAGGAATGCAAACTGGTACAGCCATTTTGAAAAACAGTTTGGAGTTTCCTCAAAAAGTTGAAAATAGAGCTACCCTACAACCCAGCAATTGCACTATTGGGTATTTACCCCAAAGATACAAATGTAGTGATTCAAATGGGCACCTACAGTTCGATGTTTATAGCAGCAATGTCTATGATAGCCAAACTATGAAAAGAGCTCAGATGCTCAACGACATATGAGTGGATAAAGAAGATGTGGTATATATACATATATATAATGGAATACTATTCAGCCATCAAAAATTGAAATCTTGCTTCTTGCAATGACATGGATGGAAATAGAGGATATTATGCTAAGTAAAATAAGTCAGAGAAAGACAATTATCATATGATCTCACTCATATGTGGAATTTAAGAAACAAAACAGAGGATCATGGGGAGAGAGGAAAAAATAAAACAATACAAAATCAGAGAGGGAGACAAACCATAGGAGACTCTTGATCATAGGAAACAAACTGAGGGTTGCTGATGGGAAGGGGGCAGGGGATGGGGTAAATGGGTGATGGACATTAAATAGGGCATGTGATATAATGAGCACTGCAATGATATAAGACTGATGAATCACATACCCCTACCTCTAAAACCAATAATATATGTTAATTAATTGAATTTAAATTGAATTTTTTAAAAATTAAAACTTTGTGCATTAAAGGACACATTCAAGAAAGTGGAAAGGCAATCTACAGAACAGAAGAAAATTTTGCAAATCATATATCTAATAAGGATTTTGTATGGGGAATATATAAAGAACTCATAACTCAATAATAAAAAGTAAAAAAACTAAATAAAAACTGGACAAAGGATTGAATAGAAATTTTTTTCAAAAAAGAGACACAAAGGTTCAACAATAATAAGAAATGATGTTCAGTATCATTAGTCATTAGGGAAATGCAAATCAAAACCACAATGACATATCACTTCATACTAAGATGACTAATGTGTCAGTGAATGTGTAGACACTGGAACCCTTACACATTGTTGGTGGGAATGTAAAATGTTTCAAGGTCTGTGGAAAATAGTTTGGTGGTTCTTCAAACAATTTACCATATGGTCCAATAATTTCACTTCTAGGTATACACCACACCAAAAGAATTGAAAATGGATATTCAAAAAAATACTTGTACTCATATGTTCTCAACAGCACAATTTATGATAGCAAAAAGTGGATGGATGTATGGATAAACTGTTGTGTATTCATGCCATGGAATACTGTTTGTCCATAAAAAGGAACTAAGTACTAATACATGCCGCAATAGGAATGAACCTTGAAAACATTATGCAAAGTGATAAAAACCACACACAAAAGATCACTAATTGTATGATTCCATTTATATGAAGTATCTAGAATAGATAAATTCATAGAAACAGAAAGCAGATTATAGTTGCCAGGGGCTGAGAAGAAAGAGGGAGTGAGGAGTGACAGCTACTTAATGTGTATGAAGTTTCCGGGATCCCTGGGTGGCGCAGTGGTTTAGCGCCTGCCTTTGGCCCAGGGCGTGATCCTGGAGACCTGGGATCGAATCCCACGTCAGGCTCCCAGTGCATGGAGCCTGCTTCTTCCTCTGCCTGTGTCTCTGCCTCTCTCTCTCTCTCTCTCTCTGTGTGACTATCATAAATAATTTAAAAAAAAAAAAACTTAAAAAAAAAAAAGAATGAAGTTTCCATTGGGGGTGATGAAAGAGTTCTGGGGGTGCTTGGGTAGCTCAGTCTGTTAAGCGTCCAACTCCGGATTTCAGCTCAGGTCCTGATATCAGGGTTATGAGATTGAGCCCTGCATTGGGCTCCACACTGGGCATGGACCTGTGTAAGAGTCACTCTCTCACTCTCCCTCTGCCCCTCTCCCTTCTCTAAAAAAAAAAAAAAAAAAGTTCTGATTGTGGTGATGGTTGCACAACAGGATGACTGTAATAAATACCACTGAATTGTACGCTTTAAGATGGTTAGTTGATATAAATGACCTTTTCTTCGTCTGATCATTTCCCATGTTCATGTCTTCCCCAAAGACTGTAAGTTCCTTAAGGATAAGGGAATACTAAACCCTTTAACTCAACTCAGCTAGTCCAGAACTTTGAACAGAGGAATATTTACATGATTGCTGAGTAATTGGTCCTTTTTTTTTTTTTTTTTTTTTGTCCTTTAGAATAGTGATCATGACTTCCTCTTTCATAGTGTCTTACCCTGCTTGCAGGGAGGTCCAGGGAGTTCCTAAAGATGGTTAATAACAGTGAAAAGTAAACCCAGTAGTTGTGTTGACATAGTAATCAGAGTTTTCATGAATGCTGCATTATTTTGAATTTTCTCTAGTGTGCTAGTCTTCTCTTTTCCTTTGCACATGGTTCTCTTGCAGAGGAACCTTTCTTACCAATTCCTAAGCAATTCCCTAGCAATTCCTGGTTTACTACAGTTGCCTAAGCCTTCCGGGGCTTAATTTTCATAGTTGTGTTATGGAGTTCATAATAATACCTACTGCAGAGATTTATGAGATTAAATGAGTAATGGCTGCAAAATACCAGCATGAATCACTCAGAAATGAGATATTTTTTACTATCGTTTTCATTAATTGTGCACACAGTAGTTACTCACTAAATAATTACTTCTGAGTTTCTTATGGTGATTATTTACAGAAATTCGGATGCCTCTTGACCTTTGGTTAATGTCTCTACATTTCAGGAGCTGAGGAGAATGAACTGGTTAAAAATACAGAAAAGCTGGCAGGGAACTTACCTCAAAAACCAAAGACTTCGAGGGATAAAAGGGTGTTAAAAGTCTTGCATAGGGATGCATGGGTGGCTCAGCAGTAGAGCGCCTGCCTTTGGCCCAGCATGTGATCCTTGAGTCCCAGGATAGAGTATAATAAAACCAAGAAAAGTCTATTGAATTCATCAGTCAGGTCTTTGGTGATCAGAAGGAGGGTAATGTCAGTAATAACTTAGTAGTAGACTAAGCCCTGTTCATGAGTGAGAAAAATGAAGGCAGTATTGAAGAAGTTATTTTGTCATAGATAAATATAGGAAAAATATCTAACAAAGGGCCTCATGGAAATGTCTCATATTATGGGCTTTTACCATTCTCTCCTTGCCCTAACTTATGGTAGCTTCTTTCATACAACACTTACCAGGCATTATCTTGTACTGTTAATAAATATTTTATTTTCAAAAAAAATTTTTTTATTTTCAAAATCTACTAACAGGAAGAAAATTATTCAAGTGTAAGTATTCTTGATCTCTTCTTTACCCCTTGTAAGGGGATGACCTGAGTATGTCTTTTGACTACAGAGACAGGTAAGAGAGATATGAGGATGAGTAGCTGTCATGGTAAGTGTGACTTTAAAGGGGATTTCTTAAGTTTTTTTATACTTATAAAATACATGAATTTATTGTCACTGTTAAATTTTCAAACAATTCATATAACTTAAAAGCCCACCCTTTACCTCTTGACCCTGCCCCAGCCCCACACACTGCTAATAATTTAGTGTGTATCTTTCTAGACATTGTTCTATTACTTAGGAAATCTATACATACAGAAATATTTCATGTATATTACATATTATTATTCCATATATATCAATCTCTAATTTGTTTTTTTATTTAATAGATTTTAGAGATTTTTCTTAGTACATACAAATACATTTTTAAATTATGTATTAAAGTAAAAATTCAATTCATTCCTTTTTTATGTATATAGAGAAAAAAATTTATTAGGTAACAGAAAAATAAATAAATTCTACAAAATAAAAAAGATAGCATTCTATGTAATAATTAGCACCCAAAAAAGAATAGAATGGGAAATTACACCTCTCAAGAATACCTATTGACAATAATAATAAAGATCTGGTTTAGTAATCACAAACTCTTTTAGTGCTTGTTTGGGAAACTCTTGAGCTCTCCTTCAATTCTGAATGGTGCCCTTACTGGGTAGAACCTTCTTGGCTACAGAGATTTCCCATTCTTTTTTATTATCATTTAAATTTAATTAATTAACATATAGTGTATTATTCAGAAGTAGAGTTTAGTGATTCATCAGTTGCATATAACACCCAGTGCTCATTACATCAAGTGCCCTCCTTAATGCCCATCACTCAATTACTCCAGTCCTCCCGCCCCCAGCAACACTCAGTTTGTTTCTCAGAGTTAAGAATTTCTTGTTGTTTGTCTCCCTCTCTGTTTTCATCTTATTTTATTTTTCCTTCCCTTCCCCTATGGTCCTCTGTTTTGTTTCTTAATTTCCACATTTGTCTGGAAAACAGTATGGAGTTTCCTCAAAAATTGAGCGACCCTATGATCCAGCAACTGCATTATTAGGTATTTACCCAACGGATACATAGTGATCAGTAGAGGCACCTGCACCCCAGTGTTTAGAGCAGCCATGTCCACAATAGTCGAAATATGGAAAGAGCCCAGTGTCCATTGACAGATTAATGGGATATATATATATATATGAATGTTATTCATAACATTATTCATATGAATGTTATTCATATGAAAGTCATATATATAGATAGATAGATAGATATAGATATAGATATATAGATGTTATTCAACCATCAAAAAAAAAGAAACCATTTGCAATCAGAGTTTTCTTCCCATTCCACACATCGAATAGATCATGCCACTCCCTTCTGGCTTGCCAAGTGTCTGTGGACAGATCTGCTCCTTCCATCCTGGTGTTCATTACATCAAGCCTGTTTCCCATCTCAGTTATTGTAGTTTTCATTTCTTACTGATTTTTTTTAACTCTTTTATTTCTGTGATAAGGGTCTCTCTGAGGTCTTCAATCCCAGCGAATATCCTTAGGATCGTTGCTTTAAATTTTCCATCAGGCATGTTATTTCAATCTGTCTCAGGTATCTGGCTGTGACTTGATCTTGTTCTTTCATTTGGGACAAATTCCTCCATCCTGACATTTTGTCTAAGTCTCTGCTTTCTTCTGGGCACTAGAAAAGTCTGTTTGTTTCCCACTATGGAGAGAAGTGGCCTTATGAAGAAGAGGGTCTGTGGTGCCCCTGTGTGGCCTTGGTGTGTGTGCTGCATGCGCTCTGCTGCTCTGGTTTGGCTGCTCTGTCCTTCAGGCTGGTTGTCTGCAGGGGCTCTTCTGGCTGGCTGGGGACAGTATTTGGTTCCTGACCTGAATGTGATGAGTCTGGACTAGGTGTGCTCTGCTCTGCCTGTGAAGTGCGACCTGACACTCCTTGCACTAGAACTGCAGCCCTGCAGAAGTCTGGTCAGGGGACGTGGTCAGTGCGGCGGCTTGAGCTGCTCTTCAGGGCCAGGGGCCTGTCCCCACTGGATTGAGGCAAGCTTGCCGGAGCTCAAGGGAGTGGGACTTGGCGCCAGCAGGTTAGGCCACCCGTGTCCTCGCTGTGCTGCTTCCCACCCCGGGCGTCTCTGTGTTGATGCTGCCGGGCAGGGGAGGAGACTGGCACCGGCCACCTCCTTTGTCCCCCAAGAGCATGCTCCGGGAAGGCCGCTGCCTCTCAGGAACGCACTGTAAGAAAGACAAATCATCTCCCCCAGGTGTCCCAGGCCTTTTCCAGATCGCTGTTTCCACGGCTCGTTGGCCGGCCTCCCGACCAGGAGAGACGCAGTGCCCTGCAGGTCCTAGCCCAGCCCAGCCTGCAGGCTTCTCAAACTCCAGGCTTTAGGGCCGTGACCTGGGCAGGGGCCTGCGCTGGTCTTCTGGGGGACAGTGTCACTGCGAGGGCACCAAGTCAAGCTTGACCTCGAAAGACAGTCTCACCAGAGTGCAGGGAAGTGGGTTTGGTGGAAGCAAGTGAGGCCCTCTGTGCTGGCCCAGTGTTGCCTCCTGCTGGTGCATCTGTATTTCTGCTGAGGGACCGGGTGAGAAACGGGGCCCGCGGGCTCCTGTGGGCTCAGAGAGGCCTCCTCGGGAATACTCTTTCTCTGCAACTCCTCCAAGAAGGGCAAATCATCTCCTGGCCGGGCGTGTGCTACAGGCACTTTTCAGTTGGCTGTCCCCACGCCTTCTGCTCCTTGCCCCTGGCGGTGGGGGGGGGGGGGGGGGTGTTTCCCTGCCTTCTCTCCAGGAGCAGGGCAGCGCCCCCAGTGCTCTAGGCCAGCCAAACCAGCCTTTCCAGTTCCAGGCTTGAAGCCCCATTGGCTGCAGGAACTTACAAAAATCAGCCCATCTCTTTTTCCCAGCAAATGGCTTTGGGGAAATGTTCTCCTTGTGGGTTCCCCTATGTGCTCCTCTGCCTCTGTCCTTCTGTCTCTCTGTCTCTCTGTCTTGCTTCCACCACCATGGCTCACCGCCCCCCCCCCCCCCCCCCGCAGCAGTCCTGATCCCTTTCTACCCCAAACCAAGTCTCTGCCCCTCCTACCCTCCTCCATAGAGGCTCCTCTCCCTTTTAGTTTTGAAGTCTGTTCTGTCAACCTTAAGGCGGATTTCTGAGGTATTTAGGATGATTTGATAGTTATCTTGTGTTCCAAGGACAAGACCAGCCTAGCCTAGGATCCTCCTACTGGGCTGCCATCTTAGCTCCCCGCCACCCCCCCCCAATTCAATTCATTCCTAATCCATACTTGAGCAAGATTTTTAGATGGAACGTGACAAACTGTCTATAAAATGTATCAAGAAGAAATCATTTATAAGAAAATCTGAGAAGGGGGAAATATGCAGATGAGCTTGATTTATCAAATATCAAGTGATCCTCTAAGGCTATAGAAATTGAAACCAAGCGATGTTATTGTAAGAATAGACAAAATTGATCAAGAAAACAGATTAGAGGTTGATGATAAGACAATTGAATTTAGTGGACCTTTGCATATAATAGAAGTGGCATTTCAAACAAGTGGGAAAAGTGGGTGTCAGGGGCAATTAGCTAAGCCATTTGAAAAATACCATAATTTTGTCACATTCTTACAGGTTCTCCTTGCTGCTTCCCACTTAAGTATATAATCAAAAGTGGGGACAGAGAGACAAATATAAGCTAGATAGAGTCATGTGACACAACTCTATACAATAGAAAATTTGGGAGAAGTCTGCTAGGCAATTCTAGAAAGAATTTCAGCTCTTATTCCTCTTTCTGCTAGGGATGCTCTTGTAAGGGTTTGATACTTGGAGCTAGTGTACTGGTCCTGTGACTATGAGCAAGACACCAAGAGAGTCACAGAGATGCCACTCAAGCACACTCACAGCTTTGAACTGCTGATCTAACCCTGCAACCATCAACCTGTAGACTTTAAATTGAGATAAGCACCCACCTTCATTATTTTAGCCTATAATAATGGAGTTATCTGTTAATTTACAACAAAAAAAAGCATTTTTAATCAATACAATTATATTGATCAGATTTAAGCTCTTTCTTTAAGCCTTGATAGACTAAGGTATATCTTTTTAATAGATGCAGGGGTTCCGGGGCTCCTATTAAGATTAGTGGTTGGTTTTTCTCCTTGTTGCATACGGATGTAGTAAATTACGTGAACAGGTTTTCTTATTTTGAACTATCATTAATGTCCTGGATAAACTCCAGTTGTTTATTTATTATATCTCTGGTCTGATTTACTAATATTTAACATGATGTTTTTACCTTCATGTTTATAAGTAAGAACATCACATGATTTTTCTCTTCTGACTTTGTTATCTAGGCCATAACAGCCTTATAAAATTGAATTGATTAGCTCTCCATCTTCTCCCTTGCCCTCTTACAACAGGAACTAAATATGACTTACTGAATAGTTTCATGATATGGTTTCCCACTTTGCTATTTCTTCAAGCCTCTTGACTGAAGACTTGTATTGTTTTTTTTAAAACTTTCAGTGATAGACGGCTATTTCTTTTGGATGTGATATCATGTTGAAAAGACTCTAAGAAGTAGCAAGAAGATCCTCATGCAGTGGGGCTAAACTTGTCTGAAACAATATTTTAGTTTTATCAAAATGAATTGTATTATATTTTGAATTTTACTTTTCTTCCTTTGTTCACCTTGCTGAGCAATATGCTCATAGATTTAACAGGGGCTTGAATTCTTGTCAAGACAGTTAATTACATGAACATAGCAAATAGTGAGTGCTGAGATAACCTCTTGCAGCTTGACAGCAGGAAGCTCATCAAAGCACATATTCCTAGTACAGTACTTATTCAATAAATAATACTTAAGTTCCTACCATGGACTGGAAACTGTGCTAATGACTGGGGTTACAAAGCTGAAAATCAAAAAGTCTAATCTTCTGGAAGAAACAAAAAAAATAAACCATCAATTACAGAACAGAATAAGTGTTCTAGTGGAAATACTGTATTTGCACAGAGCCATAGGCATGGGGGGTGGGTTGTAAAAAGGAGAGAGATAATCGAATAATTGGTACTTTGAGACTGATAAATGGATATGGAAAAACATTGAAAGAATTGGACAATGGGAGAAGGGCCAGAGACATGCTGGGATTCAGAAGCGAGAGCTAGCCAAAGAATTGGCAAAATTGGACATTTTATAAAAATAAGTTAGAGCTAGGAACAAAATCAAGTCTCCCTCCTTACAAGGGGTCTAGAAGTGAGAGATGGGAAACATACATTTGACCTTGAATGTCCCTGCTACAACTTTGAGACCAGGATGTTGTTAAATTTCTTAACACAGGCCAGGAAAAGAGACCTCCCTGTGCCCAGTTTCCTTATCTGTAAAATGAAGATAATCATACTACCACCTCCTAAAACTGGGGTGAGGATTAATTGCTTTAGTTTATATAACCTGGTCAGAATGAAACCTGGCACTTAGTAACTGCTCTTTCCATGTCAGCTCTTCTATGTGAATCTGGTTAGAAGATTATCCCCTAAGGTTCCAGGTTTGTGGCAGGAAAAAGAGGCAGTTCTGAGAGAGCTGTCCAGGAGAATGTATAGTGTCAGCCCAACCACTGCATGAGGGAGAAGAGAAATAGCCATACACGAGGATGACTGCGCCAAGTGTATCTCAGCAAACATTCCTATGGGGCACCCACACCAGCTGTCTACAAGCACACACCTCTCCCCATTGCCTTCCCCCACTGTGGTTCTCCCTTGTATTCACAATCTAAAAGTTTCCACCACAGGAAGCGTACAGGCACTGAACCAAGCCAAGCCCCCTGGGGGGCGGGGGGTGAAAGGGAAATCCCAGCCTCCTTTTACTTTTACCTTTTTTTTTTAATTTAAATTCAATTTGCCAACATATAGGATAGCAACCAGTGCTCATCCCATCAAGTCTCCTCCTCAGTGCCCACATCACCCAGCTACCCCATCCCCCCACCCACCTCCCCTTCCACAACCCTTTGTTTCCCAGAGTTAGGAGTCTCTTGTGGTTTGTCTCTAATTTTTCTGACTCAGTTCCCCCCTTCCCTTATAATATTGTTCATTTTTTCTTATATTCCCCGTATGAGTGAAACCATATGATGATTGTCCTTCTCTGATTGAGTTATTTCACTCTGCATAATACCCAGCTTCCTTTTCCAATTCAATTTGACAACTTGCATTTTAGTTTCCTTTTCGCTTGTTGCGTCAGACTCATTATTTTTTGCATTCCCCGGTTCATTACACAATGGCTGCTGATGAAATAAAACTAAATTTAGCTCTAAGTTTTAATTACGTTAAGAATTTTGCTTTGGGCTGTTTCACTCTGTCACTGAAAGAGTGTCTAGGAATCCCAGAAATTGCTTCAGAGACTGGAAACTCACCGGGAGCCCAGACCATAAGACACTCCCACATGTTAGCTGAGCTGAGAGACTGAGAGCTTAGGCTTACTCAGCTGCTGTTGTGAATGTGTTGCCTAATTAATTCTCTTTTCAACTGCTGGCAGGCCTGGAACCATCCATCCCTGAGTGGTCATGAAAATTAAAGAAGTCAGGCTCAGAGCATTGCCTGATATCTGAAGGGAAATGTAAATCCAGGCTTGATGCAGACTGGCAAGCAATAAGCAGCAGTGGGAGTCCTGGTTACAAATAGAAGAGAGGCTGGGTAGGCAGCCCCTGTGTTTGTCCCTGGGCCACCAGCATGTGGATAGGAGCATCATAAGTGTGGCCGGGGGCACACAGTGTAGAACCCTCTGGTTGCATGTGCATATCGGAGCAGGGGTACAGTTAGCAAGAGCGAGGGATGACCTTCAGGAAAGTGGCCTTGGCCCAGCTGGATCCCAGGTGACCAGGAAAAAAACTGAGGAATGAGTCTAGTCAAAGGCCTATGGTAAGACATCCAGGATGTGAGAAAGGAAAAGGAAAGAGAAAGAGTCTGAAACCAGGTGCACTTAGATCTTAGCTACATGTTCTGTCTCCTTATACCAGGTCCGTGGCCCAAAGGTGATTCTCCCTCTCAGCAGCTGCTGGCTTGGGGTCACAGGGAAACTCCAACCCTGGCCTTGGGTGCTGAGTGAGGGCAAGAAGAAGGCAGCAGGTGACAGATTTTCCCCTACCCCAAAGCAGGCTTTTGCCTTGTGGTTCCAAGTTTCACAGGAACTCTTCCGGTTCCTGAGTAAAATGTCTCCAGTGAAATGAAAACTTTTGGTGAGATTACCATGCATTTTATTGTTGTAGAGACTATTCTTTTTGGACCAAGTTCTTCTTCTTTTCCTGTGTCCTCATTACCTCCTCTCCTCCTTCTTTTCAATGGACTTCTCTCCAAGTGGAAGTTCACGCTATAGTTGCTTGCTACCCAAGATCAGGAAAAAAATCACAGTTGTTATACTGTGATGGGAAAAGAAGAACCAATAAAGAAAAAAAATTAATGTTATTATAAACCCATAATATTTATCTTCAATTAGCCACCTAAATGAGTTCTTGTAAATATTATCAACAGCAGCTGTTTTTGTCTCAAGACCCACTGATACTCTTAAAAATTATCGAGATCCTCCTCCCCAGAGAGATTGTATTGAGTTATATTTGTTGATATTTACCACCTTAGAAATGAAAACAGAAAGTTTTAAATATTCATTCTTTTAAACATAGCAAAGGCCTACTACATCTTAACATAAAATATTTTTATGAAAATAACTGTTTTCCAAAGCAAAAACAAAAAAAAGAAAATATTTTAAAGTTTTGCACATCTCTTTAATGTCTGGCTTAATAGTGGAAAAATAAGTTCTCAAAGGTGCTCTGAATTCAATCTGCTGTGATATGTTGTCTGTTTCAAGTCTTTGAATGGAAATCTAGTTCCACACAGGTAAGGGATTGGAAAATGGAAAACCTTGACGACCACTAAAAAGAGTGTCTAGGAATCCCAGAGGTGCTCAGACTATAGTCTGAGAAACACTCATATACATCTTCATCACACAAGGTTGAAAGGATACTTACTGCCCACAGTGAGTTTGAATTACGACTGTTCCAATTCTGTTTATTTTCATTATAGTTTCAAAAACCAAGCAGTTTGGGAAAATGCTACGCTCTTATGGCTGATATTGTTCAGAATTATCAGCTAAAAGGTTTAGGTAAAGAATAAGTGTTCACAGCTTTGATTCTTGTTTACTATCTTCTTTCTTTCTTTTTTTTTTTAACTATCTTCTTTCATTGTGAAATGTAACATTCACAAAAATGCAAAAAGTTAAGTAAAAATGTTAATGAATAATTAAAGTAAATAGTCCTATAGCCACCAACCAATAAAAATAATCAAATTTTGCAACATTCTAGAAACCTCACCACCATTACCATCCAATGTGCCCCTCTTGGATATAACTCCAATTCTGTACTAAAGGTAACTGCTATCCTGAATTTTATGGTAATCGCAGCTTCACTTTTCTTTATAATTCTACCTTGAATCAGTCTATTTTTGCCTATTTTTAAAAAAGATTTATTTATTTATTTGAGAGAGAGAGACTTGGGGGGAGGGTTGCAGAGGGAGAGGGAGAGAGAGACTCTCAAGCAGACTCCCCACTAAGCATGGAGCCCAAAGGGGGCTCCATCTCACAACCCCTGAGATCACGACCTGAACTAAAATCAAGAGTCTGACGGTTAATGAACTGAGCCACCCAAGTTCCCCTTGCCTGTTTTTAAGCTTATATAAAGGGAATGAATATGTATCCTTTTGTGTTTAATTTCTTTCATTCACCATTATATTTGTGAGATTTAACCTTGTTTATACATATAATTGTGGTTCTTCATTTTTGTTGTTATTTATGATCTTGTTTTATTCATGGACTACAATATATTTATCCATATGACTTTTAAGGGATATTTCAGATGTTTCTAGTTTGGTACTGTTATGTATAGTGCTGTAATGGATATTCTTCTGCATATATTCTGATGCATATCTGTATGATTTTTTTCTCCAGGGTAATTCCTGAAAGTAGACTTACTGGGTCACAGGCCACATATATTTTCAGCTTTGCTAGATAACGCCATAATGTTTTCCAACGTAGCTGCACAAATTTACACATTCAATGGCAGTGGATGAGAGTCTTTGTTGATTTATATCATTATCACACTTAATACTTCCAGTCCTTTAATATTTTTACATGCATCCAATGTATTTGTTTATCTAAAAATCTGAAAAATCAATAAAAAAACTTGAAGGCATAGCATTTACAAAGTTGTCTAGATACAAAATCAAAATTAGTAACATTCATATATATATGTGTGTGTGTGTAGTGGATATATATATATATATGAAAATATAATGAATTAGTCCCATTCAAAATTAGAAAATGTAATGAAAAAAATTTTGTTCATATTTGCAACAATCATAAAGATTAAATACATTGGAGTAAGAAAGGATGTGCAAGACATAGAATCAAGCCAACAGTAAAATCTTATTGAAAGACATTTTGAAAATAGCTCAATAAAGGGATCCCTGGGTGGCTCAGCGGTTTGGCATCTGCCTTCGTCCCAGGGCGTGATCCTGGAGTCCTGGGATCGAGTTCCACATCGGGCTTCTTGCATGGAGCCTGCTTCTCCCTCTGCCTATGTCTTTGCCTCTCTCTCTCTGTATCTCTCATGAATAAATAAATAAAATCTTTAAAAAAAAAAGTAGCCCAATAAAATGGTAAGATTCACCATTCTGCTTTATGAAATGATTAATATATATTTGCTGAATAAATATTTATTAAATAAATAAATTTTAATTAATTTGATAATTTAATAAATTATTTATTTATTTAAATAAATAAAGAAATCTTGTTTCTTAAGAAGAGGCTGACATTGGCAACCTCTTATTGTAGAGTCTGATTTTCCCTCTTAATGATACTGCTCACTCCACCACATGCCTAAATGTTCTTTGCTCACCTACAAAAAGAATAAGTGAGAGAAGTTGCTTAATCCTCATTGGTGATCAAGGTGAAAAAAATCAGTCTCAATTTAAGAGAAAGGACTATGGAATGCTTTCCATTGGTTGCTGGTCATCTTATTTGAATCAAAAATGTGGTTACAGACTCATATTTAGAAACCAAGAGAAAGATGAAAATAACTTTCCCTGTCAATACTGTTTTATTTTTTAATTAAAGTCAAAACTTTATTCAGATTTTCTTTCTTATTTTTTAGTTAATGTTCTTTTTCTGTTCTAGGATCTCATTTAGAATGCCACATTACATTTAATTGTCATGTTATCTTAGGTTCCTCTTGGCTATGACAATTTCTTGGTGGTAGACTTTCTATGATATTGTCAGTGGTATCATTTTGTAAGTGTCATTTCCCAATTTTTTGTTCCTAGTATAAAAAGAGGTGATTGCTTTCTAATATTGATATTGTGCTCAGTGATCTTACTAATTTTATTTTTAATTCTCATTGTTTATGTGTAGATTCTTTTGCATTTTGTTGTAGAATGAAGTAAAATATTTGAGACAGCAAGAGATTTGAACAGGCACTTCACAAAGAAAATATTCAAGTGGCCAATAAACATGAAAATGTGCTGAACTTTATTAATAACCAGGGAATACAAATTAAAATCATAATGAGATATCACTACACACCACTAGCATGGCTAAAATTAAGAAGACTGCCAACACCAGGTGTTGGCAAGAGTGTAATGCAAATGTACTTTCCATACACAGAGAGTGAGAATGTAAATTGGTGCAAATATTTGGGAAATATCTGTTAAATCTGAACATCTGCATTTTTTTAACATCTGCATTTTCTATGACACAGTTACTTCATCCTGTGCATTTACCCAAAGAAATACATACAAATGTGCTCCAAAAGATACATATAAGAATTTTCATAGCAGAATTAATTATAACGGCAAAAAAAAATCAGAAAGAAAAATATTCAATCACTTAGCAGTAGTGAAAACGATAAAACACTGTGGCATTTCTAAGTAGGTATGACACATTCATGTGAATTAATAAACTATAACTGTACACAGCAACATCGATGAATCTCACAGATGTACTATTGAATGAAAGAAGCCATTTATACAAAATTTAAAAACCAGCAGGATACAGGGAGTTCAAAGGCAGTAGTGACTCTGTGAGAGGATGGTGAAATAATAATTGCAAGGGGACAAGTAGGGGTTTCTGTCCCATGGGTCATGCTTATGCCTTCACTTAGTTTGTGGTTACAAAGTTGTGCAGAAACAAGATTTTATAATAAATTGTTGAGCTGTAAAATTAAGATTTGTGCATGATTTTCTATGTATATTATATCATTTTTTTCAAAAGGAGGAATGGGGAATTCTCCCTTTTGTTTTTATTTTTTAAGAGATTATATTTATTTATTCATGAGAGGCAGAGTCATAGGCAGAGGGAGAAGCAGGCTCCCTGTGGGCAGCCTGACATGGGACTCAATCCCAGGATCCCCGCTTCACATCCTGAGCCAAAGTTTCAAACACTGAGCCATCCAGGTGTCTGGGAATTCTCCCTTTTACCTATCAAAATACTCTCTTACTTTCAACATTGCTGCTCCTTCCAGGTTATCACTAAAAGGGTTTTGGGGTGCTTAATTTCTGTTCTGCCACTGTTCAGGCACTTGTTGATAACTTTTCATCTTGTCCAATCTATTATTTTTTTATAGGATCCCTTTTCTTGAAAAAGTTGAAGAGATGATTAGACAAACTGTATTTTTGATTTCTAGATACATATTTCTCCCACATAGGTAATTAATTGCATCAAAAAGAGTAAGAACTCTTCCAGTTTGTGAGGTTTATAGGAAAGCAGCTTCAGGAGCACCTGGGTGGCTCAGTGGGTTAAGGATCCAACTTTGGTTTCAGCTCAGGTCATGATCTCAGGGTTGTGAGATCCAGCCCTGCCTGGGAGCTCCGTGTTCAGTGGGGAGTCCTCTTGTCCCTCTCCCTCTGCCCCTCCCCCTGCAGTGCTCATTCTCTGTCTCTCAAATTAATAGATCTTAAAAAAAAGAAAGAAAGAAAGAAGAGAGAAAAGCAGCTCCAAATTCAAATGATGATTTCATATGGCTAGAAACACCATGCAAGTTTTACTTTCTAAATGTCACCCCACCCCTCTGAAAAACCTCACTAACCAGAAGAAACCGGTACAGAGGCGGGAAGTAGTTGTCTGCACCACAGAAAGTTGTGGGAGAAAACGTGTGCAAGAAAACGGTTTCCACATAGGGATGACACGAAAAATGGCTTCAAATCAGAAAGGAAAAGCTGATGGGAAAGGGCTGGTGCATTAATCCTTGCAATGCAGGCGTGCATTAGGTGACTCTAAGCTATGGAGATTCCTGATAGAGACACAGTTGTCTGAATTTTTCTGGTTATTGTGATAAAATAAAATTCCTATAATAAATTAGAGGAAATGAAACTAAAATAAAAGACAGTGTCTTACAAAGGAAGAGACTTTAACCCCTTCATAGGTAGACTCCTACCATGATTGTCACCAGATCCTTGGGAGAAGGGGTTAGAGGAGAAATTTCATGAAGGCGACTAGAAGAGAGGACTAGGAAGCACCTCGTGAACACAACAGTAGGAAATGGAAAGAGGACAAAGGGAAGAAATTAGAAAATAAGAATTCCCTTTTACTATTCTGCATCCATCTCTTTTCTTCCAATCCCCTTTACACCTTTATTTTCAACTCCACAGGCATGAGAGTCTCTGGGCGGGGCTTCTTCCTGCCGCTCCTGGCACCAGTTCACCTCCAATATTGCGGCCTCTTCTTCTGCCCAGGACAAAACTCTAGTCTCCTCTCTGCCCAGAGATCTCTAGACTTAAGTATAAAGGCCACACTCCAGCATTCAAGAGCCTCCACAATATATCTGAGCTCATTTTTCCACCTTTGGTCCCCCTCGACTCCTAATAGGTAGGCTGTCCACACCTTCTCTTGCTCCTTACACATTTGTCCATTCTCCTGGCCCTGTTCATGCTGCTGCTCCATCTAGAGCCATGCTAGTTATTATGGCAGGTGCTACCCACAGCTGGCCTATTGAGAGCTTGATCAGTCTGAACTGAGCCAGACTGTGAATGTAAACATGTGCATCATATTTTGAAGACAGGATGAAAAGGAAGAAAGTAATTTATCTCATTAATTTTATATTGATTAGTGTGTTAAAATGACCCTATTTGGATATATTATGTTAAATGTACTATTGAAATTAACTTTACCTTTTTAATGTTTCTTTTTACTCTTTAACGGGGCTACTAGAAAAATTTTAATTGCAGATGTGGCTCACATTACAGTTCTTTTGGACAGCGTTCATCTAGAATTCCCCCTCTACCCTATCACCTTCACCACAATCATCACTTCTTTAGAAGGACTGCTTGCCTCCTTATTCTCCCCATCAGCTGTAATTCCTGTATCCTTTGAGAGCCACCATCATGGCAATGGCCATGGGTTGGCACCCTGGACCTATCTGAAGGCACTAGCTCTTGTCTACCCCATCTTCTAACTATGATATATGGAAAGAACACAGGTTTGAATGCAATCCACTCATTTGGTTAGCTGCGTGTATTTTCGGTACATTATTTAGCCCCCTCTTTGAGCATCAATCTCTTCCTCTGCAAAATGGGAGTAACGATAACCCATCTCAAGTGTTTACTATGAGGATTATCCAGAGAATGACACACAGTAACTGCCCAATTTGTGGTACCTAATACTACTGCCACTACTGCCCCACTATTATTTTAGATTATACACTCTTTGATCATAGAGGATCAGAGACTATCAGATGTGGGCAGGATGAGGAGGCCCTTTGCCTGAGCCATAGGAGCTCAGCTCTACATGAGTGTGCAAGTCACCCTGGAAGAGCAGGTCCTAGTGACCAAACTCCTTGGACAACCTCCATCCCTCCATTAGTGCAGTGGACCATCTCTAAGTTGACTTGCCTCTGTGACTCCTTGTATTGGCCTTTGTGCCATGAGCCATGGATGATTCCAGTCTAATCCAGAGATCCTTAACAATAAGAAGAAACCCTGAAGAATGACTTAATGATGGACATAACTGGGCATCTGAAAGTGGAACAGCTGTGGGATGATTTTGCTTTTGCAAAAACTCATTGTGAAGAATCCAGGGGATGGCTGAGGTTCTGTTCAGAGCTGGAATGCGAAGTTCAAAAGGCCAGAGAGAATGAAATCAGGGCAGAACACCCAGAAAGACTGGGGCTTACTGGTTCTCTTTTAGAGTAGATTATTCTATAAATGAAAGTATACATTCACTGGTGTAAAAATTGGAAAGCCACATAGAGAAAAATTGCCACCCTTTTGTTATACAAGTCAAACATAACCACTATCAAAATGTTGCTATATTTCTTTTATTAATTTTATTCTCTACATACTTTTGCATAGCTGTGTTGTATGTACACTTTCATAGTCTCCTTTTAATATAAGTGGGTGTTTTTTTATTTTCTAATGGCACAGCAATATATTTTCAGTATAGAAAAATTTTAAATGTGAATAAAATGGAAGTTAAAAATTTAGTAACATTTACTGAATTCTTTTAAACAAATAAATTGCACTTAATTATGAGAATTCCTAACAGTTCTGTTCCCCAGATATCTTTTTTTAAAAAGATTTTATTTATTTATTCATAGAGATACAGAGAGAGAGAGAGAGAGAGAGAGGCAGAGACACAGGCAGAGGGAGAAGCAGGTTCCATGAAGGGAGGCTGATGTGGGACTCGATCCCGGGTCTCCGGGATCATGCCCTGGACTGAAGGCAGCACTAAAGCACTGAGCCACCCAGGCTGCCCCCCAGATATCTTCTGATCAAGGGAATAAACATACATCAAAAGGTTCTCATGTAAAAAGTGAAAAGGGAAAGAATTTCCTTCTTCCTACATCCTCGTCCTTGTTAGCATTCTCCCTCCTGGTAACAATTAATACCAGATGAGTAAATGTGTCTGACAAAAAAACTAAAAAAGAAATTATATGCATGTATCTGCATATATACATATATCTCTCTATTAATTTATAAAACAAATGATAACACCATATCCATTATTATATATATTACTCTTTTCATTAAGTATATCTGGAATACAGGTCTGTATCAGCTGATCTTCCTTTTTAATGGCTATATAGCATTCCATTTTTGTCTACCATGGTATTACTTAATCAATTCCCCAATGATGGATATTTAATTTGTCTTTCGTACTATGGCAGTACTGCAGTGAACATTCATATATGTTCATACATTATATTCAAACACATATACACATACTCCTGCAGGAATATCCAAAGGTAAGTTATCAGCAGTGATATTGCAAATTAAAGGGACAATTCCATAGCTTGAAATATTAAATCTGGAAATACATTGCCAACTCCCATGTGGTCCCTCCTTGTGAGCTGACTTGGGCTTTCTCACAGCATGGCCGACTCAGGGTGGTCAGATCACTTTTATAGTGGCTAACTGGCTGCAAGAGCAAGAATTTCAGCTAACAAGGTAGACATCTTATTATCTTTCCGGATTCAGCCTCAAAAATTATACATTGTTTCTACCATAGAATTCTGCCCAGATTCCAGAGGAGGGATACAGACACTCCCTCTTGATAGGTAGACTCACAGTCAGGCTATAGATTTTCACCTGGGATGGGAGATATTGTTCTGGCTACTTTTAAAAAAACAATCTTCCCCATTCTCCAAACATTTGCATAAATTTATACTTCCATTGTGTATATTAGAATATTCTTTTCCCACGACTTTTTCAAATCTTACTGGTGAAAAATGATTACTTCATTTCTAGTATGATTTACATTTCTTAGTAACATGAACAGATTTTCATAGCTTTCTTGGCCCTTAATATTTCTTTTCCTGATATCTGGCTATTCACAAACTTTTCTGACACCTTTCTATTAATTTTAAGGGCTGCTTGTATGTGAATAAAATTATCCCTTTCTCACTCTGGATTGTAACAATGTTTTTGATACTGCTTTTCCTCTTTAACTTTGTTTTTTTGTCATTGAAATTTATAACTTGTTTCTAGTCATATTTATCAATATTTTCTATTATAGTTCCTGGGTTTTATATCTTGCTGAGAAAAGTCTTCTTCATTCCAATGTTTTTTAAAAAATAAAAAACAAGTTTTCTTTTAGTTTTAGTCATTTTAGCTTATAATCTGCTCCAAATAATGTTATATGGACTATATAATGTTGTACCATCTTTGGTTTCCTGAAAATAACTCCCTTTGGCCAATCCTCCCATTTTCCTTCTAGACCTCTTTCTAAATTGTTGTTTGCAGGAGAGTGGAAAATCAGATGTTTAGGTTTGTTAGAACTATGTACAAAATAAGAATACATTGATTCTCAATAATGATTGCAAAAGACCCTGTAAGGGGAGCCACAAACTTTTATACATGGCTCACATAACATTCATTTTTCTGCTTAAAGATATTGCTTAATCCCTGGTTTTCAGTTACATTCTGGATAGCTGAGATTGCCAGATAAAACAGTAAATAAGACTAATAAAGCTATATGCTGTCTTGCTGTATGTGGGTAGGGTCCTACAAAAAAATATTCACATCAACTTAGTTTTAACACTATTCTATTTTACAGAGGGGGAAAAAAGATAGGTGTCTTTTTAAATCATAAACTGCATTTATTTATTGTTTTGTGATACTGTAATTGGGAATTAAGCCTAATTTTTATGAAAAAGACATCTTGCACACAAAGACCCACCTTCCCAAAAAAAAAAAAAAAAAAACCCACCTCATAATACTAAAAAAGAAAAAGAAAAAATCTTTGCCAAAGGAGTACTCCTGTAATGGTCAAGCTCTAAATGATTGGGCTTACTTTTTTTCTTTAGTAATTGGGAACTCACTATAGCAAAACATTGGAAATCCTCACAGTTTCTAAGTCTTTTCCACAATGTATATAAAAATAATGGAAGGCCTTAAAATAAGTGAACAAACTAATTTAAATGACATAGGAAAAATGAAAGGGAGAACTGAAAGTGGGAAATTCCTCTGCGATAGAAAGAGGACCATCCTGTATAAATAGGGCTACACTCCTGGTAGAAGGGCATTTGCGCTCTGAACTCTCAGAGCTTTGGCTTCAGCATCGAGATGGTAATAGGTGAGACTCTTCCCATTTTCATCATGACCAGTAGATGCATCCTCCAAACAACTCTCCTGTTGTATTTCTCCACCATGGCTCTTGCCATGAGCAACGACTTGCTTCGATCCCAGCTAAGCAGCAGCAGTTTGGAGTGTCAGGAGCTCCTATTACAGTTGAATGGAACCACTGAATATTGCCTCAAGGACAGGATAAACTTCGAGATCCCTGAGGAAATCGAGAAATCACACCAGTTCCAGAAGGAGGACATCATATTGATCACCCATGAGATGTTCCAGAAGATCTTTGATATTTTCAGGAGAAATATCTCTAGAACAGGATGGAATGAGACCACTGTCGAGAACCTTCTTGTGAAGCTCCACTGGCAGAAGGAACATCTGGAGATAATCCTGGAGGACGTCAAAGAGAAGGAAAACTTCACCTGGGACAACAGGACTCTTCTGCACCTGAAGAAATATTACTTAAGGATTGTGCAGTACCTGAAGGCCAAGGAGTACAGCATCTGTGCCTGGACAATAGTCCGAGCAGAAATCTGCAGGAACTTTTTCTTCCTTAATATACTTACAGATTATCTCCAGAACTGAAGATCTCTCAGCCTCTGCCTCTCGGAATGGACGATGCTTGACAAGGATTTCAGGCATTCCTCAACTGGCAGATGCTCTGTAAGTGACAGCTAATGTACTGCATTTGAAATTACATTCATTTTTTGTACTAACTTATTTGATCTATGTACTAAGTTATTTTCCTATTTATTTAAACTTTCACCCTAGAAAATAAATTTCTTTTTATGAAACAAAAATCAACATGGAATTTTAATTTCAATTTCATTAGCATCATGTCGAAAATTATGGAGCACCTAAAAATTACAATTCTTTATATATTGTGCCTACAAAACTGTAGAGATTCTTGCCAAGGAATTTAAAATCCAAAGAAGCCATGTGGAATATATAAAATGATGGATGATAAGGGGAGGTGAACCGTTCAGGAGAATTAATGTGGCCTCAGCCTCTTCAGAATTGAAATGGAAGAGGCAGGCAAGTGGCTCTGGAATTAGAACAAGGAGGTTCCATTGCTTCTATTCTGCTTCTCCTCTGTATCTTCAGGCTCTCTGATCCTAAAGTTAGAATTTGACTAACAGGGCAACTAGAGGAATATTTCAGCTCTTGTGTTTGCCCTAAACTTATTCCTAATTCCTATTATATTCAGGGTGCTCTGCTTGCCCGACACCCTCCCAACCCCACAGGATTTTAAAATATTTATGTGCCCCCCTAAGCTAAGGGTGAGAAGTCCCAGGCACTTCTGTGACATTGTGAAGCAAGCAGTCCTTTTCTTGTACTCTTCCCTGACAGTTAAGATGTATAGCAGTCTCAGTGGAGCTGGGGATCTCTTCCTGCTTCCAGGGCACAGGCACCATAAGAATAAAGAATTCTGCTTTCTATCTCTGCTATCTGGCTAGATTTTTCTACCCATTTGGCAGAAAAGCAAATCTGCTCCTGGTCCCCCCTGCCCTGTTCATACAGAATTCCAGGCTACCTTATCAACTTCTGATGCTCTGCATCTCTGAAGCCCCACGCACCCCTAAGTCCAAATCCAAGACAAGTGTGGCAGATTAAGTCATTTCTGTCAAGTGAAAAACCAGGAAGCATGGCTCAGGAGAGGGAAATTCAGGTGGGATAGAAAGTGTCCTGATTTTTCTCAAGGACTACACTGAAAAAATACAATTTTCCTAGGAGGTCCTGGGGCACCTGGCCAGCATGTACCAATTGGCTGGGTTTCTGTCTTCGCACTGAAAGCCTTGGGAATTTAGACTATCAAGACAGGTGCTCCTGTCTTAAGCAGCTGCCATCCAGGTGCTGCACTCCGCCCCCATGTATGTAATTGGATTTAAGTCCACCTCACAAGCACCCCTCCAATGGGCACAATTCCATCACTGTTGTTCTATAGCTCCAGCAACGAAGTCTCTCAGGTTGAGTCGCTGCCCCCAGGTCACACAGCCGATGCGTGGAGGTTTAAAAAATGCAATGGGCTGAATCGTATAAGACTTTGTTCACATCTAAGCGTTTTCTGCTAAACCAGTAGGGAAGTCTGAGTTCTGTCAAAAGAGCGTCAGCGGAGATCTATCGCAGGGTGCAGACAATGAACTTGAGGCTCCCTCTTCTGGCCGTTACACACCGGCTATGAACCAAGAAGTGCTACATGCCGTGGCAGATCCAAGGCCTTGGGCCTACGATAGCCAGCAGAGGCCTGGCGATACAAGGAACCCTCCCTCTCCTCAAAACAACTCACACTCCACCCCCACCACACCCCTTTTGCGGGGCTACAAAGACAAGAAAATGCAGACTAAGGGGCAGTGGTTAGAAGAGCCAAGAAGCCTAACTCTTGGCAAGGGGCGCCAGCTGCCCATCGCCTTCCCTGCGCCCACCTTACTGAAGGAGTCTCAGCAAGAGGCTCTTCTCTGCTCACCACCAAGTGGGCCCAGGAACCCAGAGGCTGGGGAGGTCTGCTCTGCATGTGTGCTGGGAGCCAGAGGACAGAGGCAAGGCTCCTTCTGCAGAATTATAAATATTTATGCCACAGCTGAGTGTGTCAGCCCGTCTACAACACCAAAAGTCTGCCCATCACTAGGAGAGCATAAATGATCATTAATATTAATTCGAAAAGCACGTGTGTGAGTATGTGCCTATGCTAAATGGATGGCCACATGTAAAGGAATACCGTTATTATTTTAGCTGGCACCAGAATACATCAAAAGAGAGTACTCATTTAGAAAAATAGTGATGAGCCTCCCAAAGTTGTGGATATGGCAACGCAAATGGTAGTGCAATGCCAATGGTACGTTTCTGTGTGTCTGTTTCTGAGGAGGAAAAAGACAGAAGCCCATCAGATGGTCTGGAGCTGTGATCATCCCTGGAATAAAACAGCAGTGAAAATTTTCTGGTAGGGGCAAAGAAAGGGCGTTTAAAGACCTTCTTTTTTTTTTTTTTTTTAAGATTTTATTTATTTATTCATGAGAGACACACAGAGAGAAAGAGGCCGAGACACAGGCAGAGGGAGAAGCAGGCTCCATGCAGGGAGCCTGATGTGGCGCTCGATCCTGGGACCCTGGGATCACGCCCTGGGCTGAAGGCTGCACTAAACCACTGAGCCACTGGGGCTGCCCTTTTAAAGACCCTCTTAAGAAAATGAAAAGATATGTCACAGACTGCGAGAATATATTTGTAAGTCACAGATCTGATAAAGTATATATCAATTCATAAAGAACTCTCAAAACCTGATAACATCCTCCATAAAGATGGACAAAAGGGTTCAACACTTTGGGCCGCCTGGGTGGCTCAGCAGTTGAGCATCTGCCTTCAGCTCAGGGTGTGATCCTGGGCTCAGGGATCGAGTCCCACAATAGGCTCCCTGTGAGGAGCCTGACTCTCCCTCTCCCTGTGTCTCTCCTGAATAAATTTTAAAAATCTTAAAAAAAAAAAAGAAAGATTTCCACACCTTACCAAAGATGGTACACAGATGACTAATAGATAATCAATATCATTAGTTGTTAAGGAAATACAAATTAAAGCCATAGTGAGATACTACTATGTGCTTATTAGAAGGGCTAAAGGTAAAAAGACTGTATCAAGTTTTGGCAAGGATGTGGAGCAACTGGAACCCTCAAACACTGCTCATGGAAATAAAATATGGTACAACCACTTTGGAAATGATATTGTAGGGTTTTTTGAGAATTTTATTTATTTGTTATTTGACAGAGAGAGCACAAGCAGGCAGAGCAGCAGACAGAGGGAGAGGGAGAAGCAGGTCTGCTAAGCAGGGAGCCCAACATAGGGCTCAATCCCAGAACTCTGGGATCATGACCTGAGCCTAAGGCAGCCACTCAACCAACTGAGCCACCCAGGTGCCCCCATTTTTATAGTTTTTAAAAAGTTAACATAGACCTACTATATGACCCAGCCATTCTGCTCAGTTGTTTACCCAAGAGAAAGGGTGAACCCACGCACGCACAGGCTTATATATGAATGCTGGCAGGAGCATTATTTATAATATCCCTCAAATTCAAATGATTAAAGAAATTGTAGGTGCACCCAGGTGGCTCCCTTGGCTAAGCTTCCAACTCTTGATTTTGTCTTGGGTCATGATCTCAGGTTCATGAGCTTGAGCCCTGTAACAGGCTCCACACTCAATGGGGAGTCTGCTTAAGATTCTCTCTCTCCCTCTCCCTCTCCTCTACTCCTCACCCCACTTCCACCTCATGCTCTCTAAATAAATAAATAAATAAATAAATAATCTTTTAAAAAATAAATTCTGGTATATCCGTAGAGTGGAATACTATTCAGCAAAGGAATGAATCCTCAGCACACATAACATGGATGAATCTCAAATAATTATGCTAAATACAAGAAGACAGATTTTATTTTTTATTTATTTTTAAAAAGATTGTATTTATTTATTTGAGAGAGAGAGAGAGTGAGAGCGAGCACTAGCCAGGGGAGAGGCAGAGGGAGAGGGAAGGGGAGAAACAGACTCCTCACTGAGTGCAGTGCTCCATCACAGGGAGCCAAAGCATCTTTCATCCCTTTGTCAGAATCAACATACATTGTTTGATGTCCTAAGATCCCTTAGTAAGATTCCAAGGTAAGATGAAATCAATAGGCCCTTAGGCAAGAAAAATTATCATAAACTCTAAGTTCATCACTGTCAGCCTTTGCTTGTTAGGGGTTTTTATGTCACATTCACACGAGTCTTTCATATTTTAAAAGGTTGCCCAAGAAGTTGATCAATAGCTTCAGATTCTAAAACCCTGAGAGGAGTCCAGAGCACTTTAAATGTTGCACCCCCACACCACATGCATTTCAAGCTGCAGAATATCCCGTCTGGTACTCAAGGAAACTACTTCATCTTTTTTTTACTGTGGTACAATATATGTGACATAAAATGTACCATTTAAACTGCTTTCAAGTGTACAGCGTACACATATTTGTGCAACCTTCACCACCATCCATGTGTAGAACTTTGTTATCTCCCCTAGCTGAACCTCTGTGCTCGTTAAACACTAATTCCCTGTTTCCCCCTCCCACCACCCCCTGGCAACCACCATTCTACTTTCTGCCTCTAGGTGCTTCATATAAGTTGAATCATATAATATGTGATTGCACATCTCCAAGTTTCATCTATGTTGTAACATCTGAGAATTTCCTTCCTTATTAAGGCTGAATAATATTCCATTGTGTGTATATACCATGTTTTAGTTACTCGTTCATCCACTGATGAACTCTTGAGTTGTTTCTATCTTTTGGCGACCATGAACAACGCTGCGGTGAACACCTGCTTGAGTCCTAGCTCTCTTTTAGTAGAATTGTTGGATCACGTGATAATTCTATATTTAATTCTTTGAAGGATCACCAAAGCAACAGTTTTTAAGTTATGTCTTCGTAGTGCAAATATTTGCAATAATAACAGAATGCAAGCACAACAATAACAGCCCCATTTCTTAAAGACATGTTCTGCAAGGGGCTCTGCTAAGGGTGTTATAAATATACACCATCTTATTTCATTCTCCAGAGAAGCCAGGAAGGCAAGTATTATCTCTTTTCTACACATAAGAAAACTAAGGCTCAGTAAGATTAAATAATTAACCCAAGTCCACAGTTGGTAAAAACAAAAAAGAGAGAGAGAGAGATGTATTTGGAACCAGAGACCAGTCTCTAAACTACCTGGCATAATCTACTACCTCCAAAAATGGTATTTTTGACCCAAGTACACAGCAGTGCTATTGTGATTTAGAGAGAGAGTAAGAAGCTCTACAGCCTAGTGGCTCCAGCTCCTGGCTTTGCTGCAAGGGCTGTGGGGACCTTCTGCACATGTGGCTGCTCTCTTCACTTAAGGAATATGTCTCCTTGCCATCCCCATTCAGAAAAGGACAAGAGATCTGGGGGCAGGGGTGCGGGGGGTGGGCAAGAGGATTACTAGGAAATTCTCACTGGCTCTCTTGCCAGACTCTACAGAGAATATTTCTTCTTAAGTTTTTTTGGAGGCAATTGTCTAAACCATGAGTCATAGTTTTCCCTGGCAAGGTTGCATTTCCCTCTCTCCACCACAATGGTCCATCCACCGGAACAGGCAACAAAACTGTATGCGGTTTCCTTTTCAAGTCTGGCACTAGCTACTTTCATTATCTCATGGGAACATTTAAGAACCTGTGTTATTTAAAGAAACATGCAACAAATTTCTCTTTACTTTCATTTTTAATTTCTTGTTGCTCTCTCTCCTTTTCTTTCCCCAGTGAAAACCCAGAGGTAAGGCAAATAGTTTTCAAAGCAGAGAGTGACTTACGAATCCGGAAACGCATGAATTGGAAATCTGTGAATTTGAAAACCCATATATATATTTTTTTTTTCTTTTAGTAGGTTCCATGCCCAGAATGAAGCCCAATGTGAGGTTTGAACTCATGACCCTGAGATCAAGATCTGAGCTGAGATCAAGAGTCAGATGCTCAACCAACTGAGCCATCCATGTGCCCAAAAGTCCAAATTTTTTTTTTTTTTAAGTTTCTTACACCCAAGAGGAAAAGGCTCAGGACATGGTGTTGTTTTATAAACCTGAGAGCTAATGTGGGTCCTGCCACTTCCTAACTGTATGATCTTGAACAAGATATGTAAAATGGAGATAATCCTACCTCGTCGGACTCTGAGGAATAAATGTAATAACAGAATGTATGCTTTGGTCCAGCACTGGGCCTTACTTATGAAAATGCCCAATGTTTTACTTAATTTAAAGTGAGTAAAAATTCATAAAATTAGGGGCACTCCTGTAGTACTCTCCTCAAAATCTTACACAAAAGCAAGTCCTTAATAAATTGATAGTTGGTAGCCACATTGCTCTCATAATGGGATCTAAATGAATGTCATTTTTACAAGTCATATTTATGGATGTTAGGAAAGAATATTCGGCATCTATGATTACAAAGTATAAATAAGACTTTTCTAAAATTCCAGTTTCAACATTTGTATAAGTGGCCTCTGGAAAGTTATTTAAGAAGCAAAACCAATTGTTTCACAAACCTTTGAAATGTCAAAAAAAGATGGGTAAAACAGACTGTGGGGAAGGGTGAACAGAAAGAATAATCCGTCTTTGTTGGTCTCCTATGATACGTCTGAACTGTGCTCAGCATTTCACATATTATATTGGATATCTGTGGTTGTCTGCCTGGCTTTGAGGACCACCACCTACAGCTGTGGGAGCAGGCATCTGACCCAGACTGGGCCACTGAGAGCAGTGGTTTCTCCACGGCCACAGTGAGTGGTCAGACATAGATAAGTAAGTCAAGTAGTGGCCATAAGTAGGTCAAGCAGAACTCTTGGTGAAATGCTAGGGGAAATAGGGTCTCTATCTGCAGTAGCAGGTGCCTGGTCCAGTCTAAACCTAGAGCCAGGAATGCAACATCCAGCTACACAGCTTTATGCTCTGCACACCTTTATTTTTTATTTTAAAGATTTTATTTATTTATTCATGAGAGACACAGAGAGGCAGAGACACAGGCAGAGGGAGAAGCAGGCTCCATGCAGGGAGCCTGATGTGGGACTCCATCCCAGGACTCCAGGATCACACCCTGGGCCGAAGGCAGATGCTAAACCGCTGAGCCAGCCAGAGATCTGATCCCTCTGCACACCTTTAGGTGGTGCTCTTCTCTGGTGATCCCGACATGTCCCACATTGGAAGAAATGCTTAAAAATAAAGCCAACTTGGGACGCCTGGGTGGCTCAGTGATTGAGTGTCTGCCTTCAGCTCAGGTTGTGATCCTGGGGTCCTGGGATCAAGTTCCACAACAGGCTCCTCACTGGGAACCTGCTTCTCCATCTGCCTATGTCTCTGCCTCTCCTCTGTGTGTCTTTCATGAATAAATAAATAAAATCTTTTATTTATTTTTGATGAATAAAATATTTTAAAAATAAATAAATAAAGCCAACTTAAAGCAGAAGGGAAAGACTGACGAAGACACATACCTTAAAGTATTGTTTCAGCCATGCCTGAAGGTTTATGTTCTTAAATGTTTAAGTTATCTGAGCTATGAAATAGAATTAGATAGGCCTGGAAAATAAACTAGAAACCTACCTAACCATTGCACAATCTCTCTTGCCTTTGGAGGCATCCCATTTGTATGTTCCTTCAGCCTAAATTTTAGGAAGCCTGCTCCAGCTAGGTCTGCCTTTCCTTGGAAGCGTGGAGAGGCAAGGCACTCAAAGCCCTTACCTGCCTGGCCCTTTCTTTGCTCTTCCAGTGTAAGCTGACGTCTATGCACTAACCAAGATCAGTGACATATGAAGCCTCCTACAACAACCTCACCACTGAATGCTTTAAATTGAGGTTCCTCTGCATCTCTATAGAAAGACAGCCAGGCCCTCAGAGTTAAACTATCCCCTCATTTCTAGTTAAAAGTTACGTCTTCTTGGAGGCACACAGCTTTGTTTGTCCTTTGGGGCAACTCAACAAACATTTCCTAAATGTGCAATGCATATCAAACACTGTTAGGCACTGAGCTTACATAGACAAACAAGATACACATGTTATACTCAAGAAACTCATTTTCAAGGGGAAACAAACAGATAAGTAAATGGCTAAAAATGATAGCATGATGAGAAACGTCATTCTAACATAATGGACAATGCATACAGGAGCCCCAGTGAAGGTACAATCTGTTCTGTCTGATAGGATTTGAGCAGCCCTCACAGAGAGGATGTCTGCATTTGGATGTGAAGAGATGGTAGCATTTTGAAGTGAAAAGAATGAGAGAGGGGATATTTCTAAAAAGAGCAGTCTGAACAAAAGAACTAGAGTCATGGGGACACATAGACTGTTCGGGGAATAAATGTCATGAAGCACAGTGCAACAAGAGTGGGAAGGAAATGAGGCTGGAATCTAAGTTGCAATAGATGCTGAGGACCTGGAGAGCTGGGTTTTTAAGAGGAGGGGCCTTGGCAGATGATCGCAGCAGGAAGGGGTGGATTAGGGCAGGAGGAGATGAAAACTCAAAAGGCTTTGAGGGTCTGAGCATGAGGGGGATGACGGCATGAACCAGAACTTAGAACAGGTCAGTTTATAGACACATGTCACGTGGATTCAGTTCTGTATAAACCTCTCAGCCTTAATATGCTCTTTTCTCTTCATATTTACAACTTCCCTCCCACTTTGCTACAGAGATACATTTTTTTAAAGATTTTATTTATTTGTTTATGAGTGACACAGAGAGAAAGAGGCAGAGACACAGGCAGAGGAAGAAGCAGGCTCCATGCAGGAGCCTGATGTGGGATGGGACTTGATGCCAGGTCCCCAGGATCACGACCTGAGCTGAAGACAGATGCTTAATGGCTGAGCCACCCAGGCGTCCCTAGAGATACACTTCTGAAAGGACTAAAACGAACGGTTCTCAACTAGACTGAGAAGCAACAGTTGGTGTCATTAATGAACCATCCCCTCTGGCCCCAGAAGCTCTTCTCAGCTCACCAGGAGACTAATGAGGGGTCTCTAAAGCAAGGACCACACACAGCTGGCTAGGCACATGAAATAACTTGAAGAGATTAATATCCTCTACATCTGTGCAAGGTATAAATCCATGTCTGTACAAGACAGAATATTGCTCTTGTCTGCTGGCATTTCCACTGCTTTTCCTGGACATACTTAGAAGGCTTTCCCATTCAGTGGTGGGGATGGCCAAGCTTTCAATCTGTGGCATTCCTTGGCTTCTGCTGCATCACCCTGATCTCTGCCTTCATCTACATATGGTATTCTCTCTGTGTGCATGTCTGTGTCCAAATTTCCAATTTTTTTTTTTTGGCAGGTACAATTCTCCTCTTTGTTTTCTTAAAAATATTGTATTTAAATTCAATTTGCCTACAGTATAACACCTAGTGCTCATCCCATCAAGTGCCCTCTTCAGTACCCATCACCCAGTTACCCCATTCCCCCCCCCTTCCACAACCCTTATTTCCCAGAGTTAGGAGTTTCTCATGGTTTGTCCTCCTCTCTAATTTTTCCCCACTCAGTTTCCATCCTTTCCCTTATAATCCCTTTCACTATTTCTTATATTCCACATATGAGTGAAACCATATGATAATTGTCTTTCTCTGACTGACTTATTTCACTCAGCATAATACCTCCAGTTCCATCCATGTCAAAGTAAATGGTAGGTATTCAACCTTTCTGATGGCTGAGTCATATTCCATTGTATATATTACCATATCTTCTTTATCCATTCATCTGTCAAAGGACATCGTGGCTCCTTCCACAGTTTGCTATTGTGGACATTGCTGCTATGAACATTGGGGTGCAGGTGTCCTGTTGTTTCACTGCATCTGTATCTTTGGGGTAAATATCCAGTAGTAAAATTGGTTTTATGATATTAAGAAATGTTCCTCTATCCCTACACTTTGAAGAGTTTTTTTTTTTATAAAATCTTTTTTTTTTTAATTTTTTTTTTTTTTATGATAGTCACAGAGAGAGAGAGAGAGAGAGAGAGAGGCAGAGACACAGGCAGAGGGAGAAGCAGGCTCCATGCACCGGGAGCCCGACGTGGGATTCGATCCCAGGTCTCCAGGATCGTGCCCTGGGCCAAAGGCAGGCGCTAAACCGCTGTGCCACCCAGGGATCCCACTTTGAAGAGTTTTAATCAGGAATGGATGCTGTATTTTGTCAAGTGCTTTCTCTGCATCTATTGAGAGGATCATATGGTTCTTGTCTTTTATTGATGTGATTTATCTTGGTTGTTTTATGAATGTTGAACCACCCTTGCATCCCAGAGATAAATCCCACTTGGTCGTGGTGAATAATCCTCCTAATGTATCTTGGTGAATATTTTTGCATCCATGTTCATCAAGCATATTGGTTTGTAATTCTCCTTTATGGTGGGGTCTTTGTCTGGTTTTGAAATCAAGGTAATGCTGGCCTCGTAGAACGAGTTTGGAAGTATTCCTTCCATTTCTATCCTTTGAAACAGCTTTAGTGGAATAAGTATTCTCTCTTTTTTAAGTGCTCGGTAGAATTCCCCTGGGAAGCCATCCAACCCTGGACTCTCATTTGTCAGGAGGTTTTTGATGACTGCTCCAATTTCCTCACAGATTACTGGCCTGTTCAAGTTTTCCATTTCTTCCTGTTTCAGTTTTGGTATTTTGCAGGTTTCCAGGAATGCATCCATTTCTCCCAGATTGCCTACTTTGTTGGCATATAGTTGCTCATACTACATTTTTAAAATCATTTGTATTTCCTTGGTATTGGTTGTGATCTCTCGTCTTTCATTCATAATTTTATTAATTTGAGTCTTTTTTTTTTCTTTTTACTAAGTCTGGCTATGGGTTTATCTATCTTATTAATTCTTTCAAAGAACCAGCTCCTGGTTTCTTTGATCTGTTCTATAGTTATTCCGAACTTTATTTCATTGAGTTCTGCTCTAATTTTATTATCTCTCTTCTTTTGCCTGGTGTAGGCTTTATTTGCCATTCTTTCCCCACTTCCTTTAGGTGTAAGGTTAGCTTGTGTATTTGAGATTTTTTCCAATTTTTTGAGGGAGGCTTGTATTGAGATCTGTTTCCCTCTTAGGATCACTTTTGCTGTATCCTAAAGATTTGAACTTTCATCTCATTTACATTAGTTTTCATGAATCTTTTTTATTCTTCTCTAATTTCCTGGTTGATCAATTCATCTTTTAGTAGGATGCTCTTTAACCTCCAAGTGTTTGAGTTACTTCCAAATTTCTTCTTGGGATTGAGCCCTAGTTTCAAAGCATTATGCTCTGAAATATGTAGGGGATAATCCCAATCTTTTGGTATTGTTTGAGACCTGATTTGTGACCCAGTGTGTGGTCTATTCTGGAGAAAGTTCCATGTGTACTTGAGAAGAATGTGCATTCAGATGCATTAGGATGGAATGTCCTATAAAAATCTATGAAATCCATTTGGTCCAGTGTGTCATTCAAGGCCCTTGTTTCTTTGGCGATCTTCTGCTTAGAAGCTCTGTCTTTTGCTGAGAGTGCCATGTTGAAGTCTCCTACTATTAATGTATTGTTATCTATGTATCTATTTTGATTATTAATTGATTTATATACTTGGCTACTCCCACATTAGGGGCATAAATATTTATAATTGTTAGGTCTTCTTGTTGGATAGATCCTTTAAGTATGATATAGTGCCCCTCCTCATCTCTTACTACAGTCTTTGGCTTAAAATATAACTTATTGCTACTGTAGCTTTCTTTTGAGGGCCATTTGAATGGTAAATGGTTCTCCACCCCCTCATTTTCAGTTTAGAGGTGTCCTTAGATCTAAAATGAGTCTCTTATAGACAGCATATAGATAGGTCTTGCCTTTTTTTAAGATTTATTTATTTATTTATTTATTTATTTATTTATTTATTTATGATAGACATAGAGAGAGAGAGAGAGAGAGAGGCAGAGACACAGGAGGAGTCTGTGTAAAGCCTACACCAGGCAAAAGAAGAGAGATAAAATTAGAGCAGAACTCAATGAAATAGAGACCAGAATAACTATAGAACAAATCAAAGAAATCAGGAGCTGGTTCTTTGAAAGAATTAATAAGATAGATAAACCCATAGCCAGACTTAGTAAAAAGAAAAAAAAAAAGACTCAAATTAATAAAATTCTTTTTTCCTTTTACTACAAAATGCATTTATTTCCAGACAGACAAAATTCTCCAACTGCATATATGAGTACATATTATATGGTCCTTCTTCGGTAAATGTCTTGTTTATAAGAGCCATTTCTAATTACTAAAATGCATACCAAAGATTTTTGTCTCTTAAAGTATAACTTAAATAACTTGATAATGTATAAGCCATAAGTCTGGTCACTGACATGAGTGGCCTGCGATTCTTCACTGAGTTCAGCGCGGTATCAACACATCATCCCACAATGAGACTTCACAAGTCATTAGGCAGCAAGCACCTAGCTCACCTGCTGTTGGTGTGAATAGTTGCGGTTGTGGCAGCAAGCCCTCTTCTGTGGGAAAAGTTATGTGCAGACAGTGAAGCATGATATATGCAATGTGGAGAGGCATTTCACAGAATGCAAACACCATTCAGGTAAATAAGTGGACTGGAGCATGGAATTTCAGTGAACGCGAATCTGTTTACACTAGTAGGTAGCGTGGCACCATCTCACTGGGCACTCCATGCCAGGAGCCCAACGCGGGACTCGATCCTGGGACTCCAGGATCGCGCCCTGGGCCAAAGGCAGGCGTTAAACTGCCAAGCCACCCAGGGATCCCCGGGTCTTGCTTTTTTATCCAATCTGATACCCTGTGTCTTTTGATTGGTTCATTTAGCCCATTCGCATTCAGAGTAACTATTGAAAGATATGAATTTAGTGTTATAGCATTACCTATACAGTCCCTGTTTTCTGCAGATTGTTTGTCTCACTCCTTCACTTACAGGGTCACTCTTAATATTTCTTGCAGAGCTGCTTTGATAGTCACACATTCTTTCAGTTTCTGTCCATCCTGGAAGTTCTTTATCTCTCCTGAATGAGAGCCTTGTTGGATAAAGTATTCTTGGCTGCATGTTTTTCTCATTTAGTACCCTGAATATATCATGCTAGTCCTTTCTGGCCTGCCAGGTCTCTGTGGATAGGTCTGCTGTTAATCTGCTATTTCTCCCCATATAAGTTAGGAATCTCTTGTCTTGAGCTGCTTTTAGGATTTTATCTTTATTTCTGAAATTTGCAAGCTTCGCTATTACATGTTGGGGTGTTGATTGGTTTTTGTTGATTTGTGTGTAGGGAGTCCTCTCTATCTCTTGAATATGAATACCCATTTCCTTCTCCAGATTAGGAAAGTTCTCAGCTATTATTTGTTCAAATATACCTTTTGGTCCTCTCTCTCTCTACACACATTCTCTGGAATCCCAAGAAGATAATATTATTCTTTCTCAAGCTATAACTTATTTCTAAGAGCCTCTCTTCATGGGTTCTTTTTTTTTTCCTCATGGGTTCTTAATTATTTTTCTCTTTTTCCTTCAGCTTCCTTCCTTTTCATCAACTTATCTTCTACATCACTCACTCTCTCTTCCACCTCATTAACCCTAGCAGTTAGAGCATCCAGTTTAGACTGCATCTCAGTTAAAGTATTTTTAATTTTGGCCTGATTAGATCTCAATTCTGCAGTAAGAGAATCTCTAGAGTCTTTATGCTTTTTTCAAGAGCCACCAGTAATTTTATAATTATACTCCTGAATTATATCTCTGACATGTTACTTAAATCCATATCCATTAGATCTGTGGCAGAGACTATTGTTTTAGGTTCTTTTGTGGTGAATTCTTCCTTCTAGTCATTTTTTCCAGTGCAGAATGGCTGTATGAGTGAGCAGAGTCAAAAATATCAACCGTGACCTAAGTAAAATACACCCTCGACAATTTTGAAAAGGTCACAGACCAGAAAGTAAAAGAAAAAGAAAAGAAAAAAGACCAAGAAAGTGAAAAATAAATTTTAAAAAAGAAAAAATAGTAAAAATTTTTTTAAAGGGTTGGGGAGAATGTGGTGGGGGAGAAAGAATATAGTCTCAGAGAGTGGACCAAGATGGTGATCCTCTTGGTTCTGAGTGTATTTTGTTCTGTATGTTAGAAGGAGCTAAATTCCAGATTTGTATAAACCAGCAAATCATATAGAGAAACAACAGCAAAAACAAGAAGACAAGAGAAAGGGTGGAATGAGAAGGAAGAGAGAACATAATCTCAGAGAGGACCAACATGGTGCTCCACTTAATTCTGAGTGTATTTTGGTTTGTATGTTAGAAGGTACTAAACTCCAAAATTATAAAACAAAACAAGACCAAAAAAAAAAAAAAAACCCCTCCATAACTTATATATCTACAAAAATTAAATTGAATATGTTGAAAGGAAGCCAAAAATGAAAAATATATCTATGAGATGTAATTGTAAAAATATGAAAATCAAAAAGGAAAAACTTAAAAACTAAGAGTTGATAAAATATTGTAGTTAAGGCAGGAAAAAAGAAAGAATATTGGCAATTTTTAACTTGAAAGATAAACAAATCATAAGGAAAAACCCCTCCAGTTCTATATACTATTTTCCCTCAGTCCTGGAGCTTTCCAATGTTACTTGGTCAGTAAGCTTGCTATTCCCCTGTTCTTCCAGCTTGTATTCTGGGGGAGGGGTCTCTGCACTTACTCTCAGGTGTTTATGGCTGGGCAGAGATGTCTCACCCCTTGCCAGGTGGCCTGGCTCTGTGTGAGCTGTTTCTCTTATAAGGCCTTTTATCCCTGGAGGCCACACCCCTCCCAGATGAAAGGAGAAATAAGTGGCAGTGACCAGATCTCCAGCCCCAGAGCCAAGAGCTCCCCTCACATACATAACTCCTTCAGTGCACATTCGCTTAGATCCTCCTGGGGAGCAGGTGTGGGGGCACTCATACAATTTGAAGGGCACCTAGCAGCAGGAGAGCTTTTGTCATCTTGAGCCCTCCCCAGTTCCACCTGTCCCAGAGGGAACAAAGGATAGCTGGCTTTGTCTGCTCCTAGGCCCTGGGGTGGAGAGCACTCAGCCTCTCTCAGTCCACCTCTCCCAGATGTCCTGAGAGGGTTGCTGCATTCCAGTCCTTTACCAGGATCTAGGAGGCAACTGTCCAATCCGACCACAGTTTGCAGTTTATGGCGCCAGTTGAGCTTTCTCCCGGGTGCCCCTATTCTTAGTGTGTCTCCAGGAATGGTGAGACTTTTCTGCCCCTCATGTGATTCTACCCTATTTCCCCACTGAGGACTTTTCAGGCAGGGAAGACTCTCTCAGGAGCAGATCTCTAAAAGTCCAGATTGTGCACTGTACTGCTTTCCCAGAGCAGCTTACAAAGGTTCCCTCCCCTTGCCATTTATCTTCTAATATATCCTCTGTTTCTCTTCTCTGCACTCCTACCTTGTAAGAAGCGATCACTTTTCTCTCTGTAGTGTTCCAGCTGTTCTCTCTTTACATTTCAGGTTGAATTCATAGGTGTTCAGGATGGTTTGAAAGTTATCTAGGTAAGTTTGGAGGACCAGATGAAATGAGGACTCTTACTCTTCTGCCATTTGCCTCCTCTCTCCCAAATTTCCACTTTTTATAAGGACAGCATCAAATTGGATTAGGGGGCCAACCTATTCCAGTATGATCTCATCTTTATTCACTACATCCACAGCAAGCTATTTCCATGTAAGATTCACATTCTAAGTTACAAGGGGGTTAGGAATTCAAAATATAAATTTGAGGGGAACACAATTAAATACATAACACAGGAGAAGATGACATATCCCTTTCACTTCTCTCCTTTGTTCTGCTTTGTGCAGAGTGAGGAAAAGCTGATCAACTCTTCTGTCTTTCATCCTGAGAGAGAGTCCCCTTTCTCTACCTTGGTTTTCAGCTGCAGCAGCAAGGAGCTGGGGCACAGTCTTCCCCTTTCCTTGAAATGTTTCTATGAAGTCGAAGTGAAAACCAGTCAGCTAAAATGCCACTGAAATTTTCACAGGCTGTTACAGTCATCCTTTCATTATATTTGCTGTATGTAAACTTTAAAAATAATTTAGAGGACAATAAGATATTTGGTGAATTTGCTTTAGACCAATTGGCCTCTGTCCATTGTGCATGTGTATCTTTGGCTCTGTTACAGAAGGGGAACCACATGCATGGAGGGGGAAAAACCTTAATATTAGCTTCTTCACCTCCAGGCTGCAGCTTGAACTCTCCTAAAATCCAATGTCGCTGAATCCCAAGGATTAATTTTCTACTTTATACTCCTGAAACAGTAATTGTGGTTTGCATGAGAGTTTGAATTTCTATTTGCTTAGCTTTGTTCTTGTTTCTTATGGCCTAAATAACACTGGATTTATTAAGCCAAGAGTGCTTAGCTTTTCTGGGCTACGTTATAATACTTTCTGTGATGATCAACAAAGGTTTCATTCTTAAATTGATTCCTCCTAAACCCTTGGTTTCACCTAGGATCTGTTGGTTCGGAGAGGTCTGTAAAAATATAAATGTCCAACCATTGAAGATGAATTAAATAAATTATGCTACAGCCTTAAACTGAAATAGTATATAGCCATTAAAAACGATCATGCTATACCAGCAAACAACCGTCTGTCAAGAAGCAAACCACTAGTGTTTCTTTTATGTAGGCAAAATATTTGTTCCCGAAGTATTTTAGTGTGATGCCTTTTTAAAAATGAAAGAACTTCATATGTATTATTAAAATGTTTTATTTTTAAAATATAAGAGCATAAACATGATGTCCAGTTTATTTTATATGTGCTGGATAGGAGCATTTCAGCTCACAAAAAAATATTTTAGCCACTCAGAAAAAGTTAAATATTGGGGAAAGATTATTTTTGAGTGAAATTAACTTTAAGCTCATGTTAATAGACACTGAGGGATATTAAATCAAGTTAAGAGTCTGAATGATCCTAGTGCACTAACTTCCATCATGTGGACATACTGAGCAGATGAACTTATATGTTCCTTAATGACTCACCTGGTCATAAATTCAAAAGTGTAATGTATTAAAATATTTATAATTATTAAATATATTAAGAGGTGAATTTACATAAATATAATAGCAGAAAAGAGATTATGCTACATCTTTATGCGTTAAAGTTTTTTAAAGATTTTATTTATTTATTCATGAGAGACACACAGAGAGAGAGAGGCAGAGATATAGGCAGAGAGAGAAGCAGGCTCCATTCAGGGAGCCCAATGTAGGACTTGATCCTGGGACTCCAGGAATTGTAAATGAAATAGTAAAGTGAGCATCTTTGAGTGACAGACTTGTGGATAGGTTTAATTTTCTTCTTTGTACCTCTCCTGAATGTTTAACACATTTAGCAGCAGGTAATGGCTTTCAGTAATCATTTAATAATAATAAAATGATCTTAATTTTGAAAACTGAAATACATTGTAATCAGTCTTATTACAACCCTAATGAGACAGTTGCCTTAGCTGTACCTTGACATTCCATATGCTACACTGTGATCCTGACCACAAAATAACTAGGAATGTGAAAATAAGCTCTGCTCAATATAGTTAAAAGCCTCAATTTAGTTATTGAGAATCACATAATGATATTATTTTGTACCCTGGTATAATTTTAAAACATAATTATCCCATCATAAACTTTTATCATTAAAAGAAAATACACTGGGTGGCTTACTGGTTGAGTGTCTGCCTTTGGCTCAGGGTGTGATCCTGGGGTCTTGAGATCGAGTCTTGCATCAAGCTCACTACAGGGAGTCTGCTTCTCCCTCTGCCTATGTCTCTGCCTCTCTCTCTGTATCTCTCATGAATAAATAAAATCTTAAAAAAATAAAAAATAAAATAAAATAAAATGCACTAGTCTGGGATTTAGGAGGCTTGAGACTACGTTTCTCTCTTTGCTATTAGCTAGTGGGCAAATCTCTCTCCAGGACCTCAGAGAGCTCCATGGAGATTAGTTCTGTCTCTCAAAGCTTTTCAATTTTATCTTGCATCCATCTTTTTTAAGGTGATAATTGAACATAAAGAACTTTTCCTGGTCGTTTTAATAGACCTGAAGCAAAAGGACTGGATTGGACTATATCTATTTTTGAATATATATTTGAATCCTTATGTTTATAAGGCAAGACCCATAACTTGTGTAACCGTGGGCAAATTTCTCAACTTTTCAGGGGTTCAGCTTCATCACTTTAAAAATGAGCAAACAAAATAATCTCTCTCTTTAAGATTTAAGACATGAGATATTAAAAAATAAGACATGAGATATTATATCTAAAACCAAGGTACAATTCCTGTTACATAGTTAGTGCTAGACAAATGTTAGCTCTTATTTATTGTTGGCTTCATCAGTTACATGTTTCTACTCAAACACAGATTAAACCCTAGGAAAAACTAAAAGTTTTCATTAACATACATTTTCATTAGGGCACATCTGCTTGTCCATTTTGTTAAGTGCAAATAGACTTTCATGCTAATTATACACAGGAATGAAGTTGATGCAAAAAAAAAAAGAGAGAGAGAGAGAGAGAGAGAGAGAAATGATTCTACATCAGAATTTCCTGGGTACCATCAAAGGAATTCTTAATTTGTAAGAACTTGAGAATCATCTTTTCTTATCATTAATAAAAACAATTTGTATGAAAGTGTTTACCAGCAATCACAACTTAGAATGTTCTACTGAAATCAGCTCATCTCATAATAGTAAACAATAATTTAATGAAAGTGTTTATTTTCCCTTGGCTCTTTATCCATTTCCATTCACAAGCCTTCCTCAAAAAATTGTACCTACACAGTTGTAATACTCAGGCTCATACAAAGATTGCCTGTGATTTTAGATTAATGCTTTTTTAAAGCATCATTTGAAAGTGCTCTTGTAATTGAACTCCCAAATTCTGAATTTCAAGTGGAGAGCCGGGGATTTACCAAATATGTGATGAAGAATCATGTTTTCATGTCCCTTCGCTTTGGCAGGAACTCTTGTTTCAATTGAAAACATTCCCTTACCATTACAGAAACCCAGAGGGCAATCATGAATTAAGACCTAGAAAATAAAACTGAGAGAAAAGAGTAGAATAACATGTGGTTGTCATTTTCAAGGCCACAGAGAGGGAAGCGGTTTTCCACTGCTAGCTAAGCAAAGAGAAGCACACGTACCGCATTAACATGGAGGGCAGACAGTAAAAATAGAAAGAGATGGTGGTTCACCTTTTTCTTTCATGGTGAAGCAGGTGTTGACTTGCCCTGCAGTTAGGGCTGCTTAGTTGAGGATCTTGATGTCATTTTAAATTTGAGGTAAAGTTTTTCTATTTATATTTGTGGCCTCTCACAACCACTCTGAAAGATATGGTGTTTTAACTCAGTCTGGCTCCTCTTCCATAAAGATAAAACTTAGTAGGTTGTGGGACTTCCCCAAGACCATAGTTAGAAATTTGATTGGAAGTCCCTATCTCTGAATTTTCAGTCTTACAAATTACTCTGTCTGTCCATGTGTAAAAAAGAGGAGGGAAGGAAGGAAGGAAGGAAGGAAGGAAGGAAGGAAGGAAGGAAGGAAGGAAGGAAGGAAGGAAGGAAGGAAGGAGAAAAGAAAAAGGTGTTGGTTTTGTTTCAAAAATATATTTACAATACCAGGTTGTAAAGGCAGTATTAATTTGTAGAAATCACTACATCATTCTGCTAGCCTCCTTTATAGCTGGTGGTCACCTCTCTTGTCTAATCTCTGTTCGCTCACCCGACTTATATCCTGTTCTATCTACATTCAAGCAAACAAGACACATGCCTAAGATATCATAATATTTATATGGAAATGACAACTCATCTTCCCCCCCGTCTCATGGCAGACATTGCTAGCTGATAACAGTACTCTTTTCTCCCCACCCAGATGAAGCCTCAGAATCCTCCTCACTCCAGAAAACTAACACCAACTCATTTGGAATGAAACCTCTTTGTTATCTCCAATTTAGAGCCCAGTCCTCCAATCCAGTAGCTTCTTCACTGAATAACATTGCCTCTGCTGGTTATGTGGTCCTTGGTACATTTAATCCTCCTGAAATTCACTTTCCTCACCCATGAAATGAGAATCATAGAATTACCTACATTGAGTCTGTAATAAGAATGAATATAAAAACATTATGCAAACATACAGAATGACTGTTATTACCTTTAATATTATACAATGGTTTTATTCCACTCATTTTAATTGCTCCCCTCATAATTATCTTTCTCCCTCAGAATATTCTGGTCCACCTTACACAAAGTAGTGCCTCACCTAGCACAGTGTCTACACATAATTGGTTCTTCATGAACATTAGCCATCCCACCCCACCCCACCCTACCTCCACCCCACTATTTGTTCCTGACTCACTCCTGGTCATTCATCAACGATTAGTGTTTACAGTGTTTTCACACCACCATCTGCCCCAGTTAAATAAATTACAAAGCATAACATCTCAGGGGATCTAAAAACAATATCTTGAATGGTTTCACTATTCTGCAGCGTTCTTTTCGCACAGAGGGAAAACCCTGGAAAGAAGTATGTCAGTGACAGGGGTATCCCAAAGAGGATGATGACAGTGCTGCTGCTCTTCTGGCAATGGAATAAAACACTGATAATTTCCTATGTTCTGGTCATTGATCATTAATCTTTATACTGTCATATGTGATAATATTATTATCTTCACTTTAGATATCAGGAAACTGTCACAGAGAGGTTAAACAACTTTCCAAGGCCATGCAACTATTAAGTTGATATATTAGTGTTCTCCAGAGAAACAGAACCAATAGGAAATAGATGAAGATGTAGATATAGATGAGATTTATTACAGGATTGGCTCATGCAATTATGAAAGCCAACAAGTCCCATGATCTGTCATCTGCAACCTGGAGAACCAGGAAAGCTGGTGATATAATTCAGTCTGAGCCCAATAGTCTATGAATGGGAGTGGGGATGGGTGGAGGGATGCCAATGGTGTACTGAATCCGAAAATTCGAGAATCAGGAGTGTCAACCCTCATCCAAAGGCAGGAGAAGCTGGATGTCTTAGTTCCAGCAGAGAGAGAAATTTGCCCTGGCTCTGCTTTCTCATTCTATTCAGGCCTTTAATGGGTTAGATGATGTCCATCCACACTGGTGAGGGATCTTCTTTACCCTTTTTATTGATTCAAATGTTAATTTCTTCCAAAGACACTTTAACAGACATGCCCAGAAATAATATTTTACTGGCTATCTGGGCATCTCTTAGCCCAATCAAATGGACACATAAAATTAACCATCACAGTAAGTCATGCAGTTATTATGTAGGGATCCAAAACCAAGCAGTCTGGTTCTAGAACCTATATTCTTGTCTCACCGCATTTCTGCTTCCTCTTTCCCTACTTTCCTCTATGGATTTATGGAGGTTGTGTCAAACAGAATGGGATCTCTCAGGATGGTGTGTTGATGGGGCCAGACCCTCTTTCTCCTTTGGTCCCCTTCCTGCACCTACAGAACTGGATGGGCACTGTCTATGTGCTGTCCATTCTTACCTCAAGGCATGATTTGGCCTTTTAAATATCTCATGAAAAATTTTTGATAGCTATAGAAATATAAATGCATATATCGAAGTATCAGTAAATAGGTATGAAAAGGTTGAATGCAAAAGCAGTTGGAGACAGCAAAACAAACATAGGGTAAACATAGGATAAAGGAAGATTCTGGCTGATGGGGTAAAAGGCCAAAAACAGTCCTAAACTGCCAGAAAATCCATTCAAAAACTATTTCAGAGGAAGATCAATATTTACAACCCTATAATCCTTTCACAATGTATACATGTATCAAATCATCATGTTGTATACTTTATATATCTTATAATGTTATTTATCAACTATACCTCAATAAAGCTGAATAAAACCAATAAATATGGATTAACCAATATTTAATATAGTCCTTTTGTGCTTCACCTACATTTTCATCCTTAGGTTACAAAGCGGATTTTTTTAAAGAATTTATTTATTTATTCATGAGAGACAGAGAGAGAGGCAGAGACACAGGCAGAGGGAGAAGCAGGCTTATGCAGGGAGTCCGACGTGGACTAGATGACAACTCATCTTCCAGGATCATGTCCTGGACTGAAGGCAGCGCTAAACCGCTGAGCCACCAGGGCTGCCCACGAAGTGGATTTTAAAGGCAATCAAAATCTTGCAATATGGCTTACAAAAAATAGAAAGAAAAATTAATAAAAAGTGGGACAAGGAAATAAAAATATGCTATTTATTGGGCTAATACATTAATAGCATTTTTAAGTTTATTTGCTTAGAATATTCAAAATTGACCTCTAAAAGGATCCTTATGAGTTAAAAAATACTGGTTATTTAACTTAATCCATTATTCAACTATTTCAACAAACATCTGTTGATATGCTTTCCACAAAGAGAGACATTTTTAGACAAATATAAACTAAGCTTTTGCCACCAACAATCATAAGTAGAATAAGTGCTAAAGAATGTGACTGAGCTGAGCACCAAGAGGTTCTTAGGTGGAAGGTCTGTTTTAGGTCACCAAACAGTGTTCACCCTCTCTTGCACCTGTGGATCTCTCCATGACTTTCCAACATGGACCACTCCATGCCTTTGCTAATGTCTTTGTCTCTCTTCCTGGACGGTGTTCTCCAACTCATTTCCTGTTGAACTAAGTATTCTCAAGAATGTCCAGGGCTTTTCACTACCTTCCTCATTCTCAAAGACATGATTCCTTCTAGAATTTTCTGAAGAATTTTATTATAACTCATCACGCTATATTATATTTTATGGCTATTATCATACTACTAGACTTCCTTGTTCCCTTCGTGGTCTTTTTGTAATGTCTAGATATGAGCATCTTGAAGGCAGGAGTGCTAGCTTCTTTCCTTTCTTGTTTCTGTATCCCTAGTGTTTAACACAATATCCTACACATGACCCATCTTCAATAAAATTAGAAGGAGAAATGGAAACTGTTAGCAGCTTTAGAGTGTTTAGAGTCTTAAGAGTTGACAGCACATGCAGGAACTGAGAATAGGCTGGTGTGATGGTACTTGTAATCCTAAAAGCAATGGCATTCTTCAAACACAGAGAGTACATCAAGCTCTGTCTTAAGCATTTAACATGAATCAGCAAAGAACTGAGGCCTAGAGGGCTATATTAGCTGCCTCAGATTGAAGGGGGTAAATCTGTTCCAAACCTTGGCAGCCTGGCTTCAGCACTGGTACTCTCCATCACTCTGATTTTCTACCTAAAGAGGAAAAGAGGAGTATCATGAGTATGAACAAGGTGATCAGAATTAAACAGGGGCTAGGAGACCAAAGACATATTTCACACATTCCACAATTCTGGTTTTTGTTGGAAGGAAAAAAAACAACTAACAAAAATCTCAATATACATAAACCTATTGGAAGGACTCTGACATACAAGTTTGTGATAAAGCACAATTAGCTAGAACAAAGCCTTGAAAACCATCCCAAATATCTAAACAAGCATTTTACCCAGAAAGAGTCATTCTTGATTGAAACAAGGACAAACAACATACCTAAAGGAAGGAAAGCCACTATGGGCCATGCAATAGAAAATGTAAACTAAGGCAAGGACATTCACAGCTTTGTTTCCACTTAACTGATTGTTGGTCCTTCATAGGAGATAGTTCAAATCTATCACAATTCTAAAATTGAAATGTGCATCACCATCCAAAGACACTACAAAGTTTTGTTTATTATTAAGAAGTAATAAACAGATAGTGGAAAAGACCACAAGAAAGTAGCAAGACTCTGAAATGTTGTACAAAAACAAGTCTTCCACAGATATAAAAATTCAGAGATGTAGAATCTGTGCAACCAGAGGTGATCCATATCCTGGCTCTCTCTGAGGAAGGAGTGACACTATGAATGGGCTACCATGACCAGCTGGAGCTTGCCAGGTTGAGCCTTAGTGCTACTTCTTTCTAGTACTGCCTGTTCTCTGGACTGTCTCTTTCAAAGGAGGAATAACTGGGAGATTTTGCAATATTTAGAAAACCAAGGAGGCAGATTTCCTCTGAGATGTCTCAAGGACAGAAGCAACTTCAGATTCCTCCAGGTTTCAAATATTGACCAGGTTCCAAAGGAAAGTGCTGTCCCAGCTATCCGAGAAATGCTACAGCAGGTCCTCAACACTTTCAGCCTCAGTGTCTCCCAATCTCCATGGAATGAAAGCATGTAGAGAAACTCCTAAGTGGACTTTATCAGCAAACAGAGAAGACAGAGGCATGCCTGGAGCAAGGAACTGGGCAGAAGGATCATTCCTCCTCTCAGAGGGAGGATTGCAGACTCAGAATAAAGAATTATTTCCAAGGGATCCATGACTATTTGCAAGACCAAAAGTATAGTAACTGTACCTGGGATGTCATCCATGTAGAAAACCAAAGGTGTTTTTTGTTCATGGAGCAGCTTACCAGAAGACTTCAGGACCAATAGGTCATTCACGTAACTAATTTGGAGCTGATTGCTAGTATCATTTTTTTTAATTTTATTTTTTATTTTTTTTATTTTTATTTATTTTTTAGTATCATTTTAGATATCTCCTCAAACCAGTGTGATATTTCTAAGCAACTTTTTCTTTCTTCTTTCTATGACTTAGGGTAATCTTGTCAGTCAATTTTCTGGATTGATAATTTTATCAATTACTCTTGGGGTGCCTGGATGACTCAATTGGTTAAGCATCTGCCTTGGGCTCAGGTCATGATCCTCCCTGCTCAGCAGGGAGTCTGCTTCTCCCTCTCTCTCTGTCCATCCTCCCCAGTTGTGCTCTCTCTCTCAAATAAATAAATAAAATCTTATCATTTGCAAATATTCATTTAATGGATTAGCTTATTAAAATCAACTAAATATTTATTATTAAAATAGTAATATATTTGATGATTCTATGTAAAACATTATTTTAAAATTAAATGATTCTTTTATTTCATTTTTACCATCAAATCTTCTAAATTCAGTGTTCTTATAACTGTGCAAAGGATCATCTTCAGACTGCTTCATTTAACAGAGAAAATAGTCATGTTAAACTATCTTTAAGATCATTTCACAATGCCGAAGGAAAGAATGTCTTGATAGTAGGACTATCAGCCAACAAAGAAGATTGTGGCAGCGATGAAAAATGTGGCAATTTCGATTCTCAGTAAGTCCTAAACTTGAGCAAGAGCAGAACATGTCTTGCACCCTAGCCATCATCCCAATCTTGAGCATGCCTATCTTATATTTTGGATGTCAAATGTGATTTTGTAAGAGAATGAGGACAAAGAAAAGCATGGGAAAAGTGATGGTAGTGGCTAAGAAAAAATGAGGGAAGGGAAGAAAGGTGGAGCAGGAATTTCTGAGATGCCCTCTTACTGTGTCTCTGCACATTGACAAATGTGTAAAGCCCCCGAGGATGGTTGCTTCCCTTTCTTAGACTTCTTGTCTTCCACTTAAGCCCATCGGTGATAATTATCAATCATTGATGTCTATTAAATCAGTGTCATCTTCAAGTTTATGTGAAACATGGGGCCACATTCTCAATATCACGATTCATGCAGGGAAACTTGGACTCAGACATATAGAGAGGCATGTTCACATGGAGGCAGAGACTGGAGTAATGCATCTGTAAGTTAATGGAATAGCAAGCTTTGCTAGGGGCCACCAGAAGCTAGGAAGACGGCAAGGAAGGATCCTCCCTTATAGTCTTCAGAGAGAAGATAGTCCTGCCAACAACTTGATTTTGTATTTTTCACCCCCAGAACTGGAAGGGAATACATTGCTTTTGTTTTAAGCCACCTAGCTTGTGATACATTGTTTTGGCAGCCCTAGGAAGCCAATACTGTCACCTTGGTCCACTCTGCTCAGTGTCCACACATTGACCCAACTCATCATGTAGCCAGTGGTGGCCTCTCACTGATCATAAACTTCTCCTGCAGTACCATGCTCTCCCACATTCCCACAATCAGTTTTCTATGTGTTCATCTCTCTCACTACACTGATAGAGAATATGCATCATTCTTACCTTGGTTTTGAGTGGAGAGAAAAACAGTCTCAGAAAAGCCCACTAATCAGAGATGGTACCCATGGGAGTAATCAACTGGTTTTTGTGGTCTCTTAGTGCTTCCACCTTTCAAATGTTCCTGTTGCTAAGTTAAGAGTTAACACCTCTCCTGTGTGCACATCAAAAGTCGTGTGCTGCCTCAGAAACAGCTTGTGGCACTTCTTAAAGGCTCTGAAAGCTTTTGTTTATTTGTCAGTGTGTTTAATAGAGAATATATGCCATATATAGATTTATAGGATTTAAGATTCAGTGTTTTTTTTAAAGATTTATTTATTTATTTGAGAGAGAGAGAGAATTGAGTAGTAGAAGCAGAGGGAGAAGCAGATTCCCTGCTGAGCAAGAAGCCTGATGCAGAGCTCAATCACAGGACCCTGAGATCATGTCCTGAATTGAAAGCAGATGCTCAACCAACTAAGCCACATAGGCACTTCTACAGGATTTAAGATTTAGACTATAATATAATTCAGCAGTAAAATAAAAGTAACGTTAATTTGATCTTTTAAAAAATATTATTTCAGAAGACATTTACAAATTCTATACACAATGCCTTGGGATCCATATCTTCGAAACTAATTTTCAAAGAAATACAAATGTAGTCAGAGCAACAGTTGGAAATGTCTTTGGTTATTAGATTAAAAAAATCATTGACAATATGTTAAAAGTTGTTTTTTAAGAACTAAGAGCTAATTAAAATCCTAGGGGCATGTGCCTAAATATACATGTTTCTAAGTTTCAAAACCAAGGACTGATGATCACAACAGAGGCAGAGTGAGGAAGAATGAGCACATGACTTGGGTCAGAAAATCCAGCTCACAGAGCAACTGGGTGGCTCAGTTGGTTGAGTGTCTAACTCTTGATTTCTACTCAAGTCATGATCTCAGGGTCATGAGTTTGAACTCTAGGTTGGGCTCTGCACTTGCAGGGTCTGCTTGAGATTCACTTCCTCTTCCTCTGCCTCTTCCCCCACTCTCACACTCTCTCTAAATAAATAAATACATACATACAATCTTTTTCAAAAAATCCAGCTTTCAGTAAGTACCAAGTCTTGACCACCGTTTACTATGTGACTGGACAGTCACAATCCCTCTGAGGCTCATTTGCCTTGAGCCTAAAGACCTTATCAATATTATCTACCCTTCCTACCCATGAGCGAGATTAAATGGGATATCATATATAAAAATACTTTACCATATACAAACATATGGTAAAAATATCATATACAGAAATATAAAAATATGTTGAATATAATGTGAATCTTAAAACCCCTACAAAAAAATACATATTTAAGCCAATTCAAAAAATTATTTTTGTATTATTTACCTGTAGATTTTTTTAAACCATAATAAAACCTAACCAACTTAAACATATTTATTTAAGAACCAATAAGTTTATTTTTTTTTAAGATTTTATTTATTTATTTATTTATTTATTTATTTATTTATTTATTTATGAGACACAGAGAGAGAGGCAGAGACACAGGTAGAAGGAGAAGCCGACTCCCTGCAGGGAGCCTTATGTGGGATTCAATTCCAGGACCCTGGGATCACACCCTGAGCAGAAGGCAGATGCTCAACCACTAAGCCACCCAGGCATCCCCCAATAAGTTTATTTCAAGAGGGACAATCTTCATCCCATTATAGCTTCCATCAGGTTGAGGTGATACTTACTTGTTACACAGAGTTAACATGTCAATTCTTATTAATTAGTAGCAAAAATATCTTAGCACCAAAATGGATGTATCACACTTTGCAAATTATGTATTTTAATTAAAAATTTATTGAATTTCAGCTATAATAGTGTGCCAGGCACTGTGCCAAGTGTGTGTGTGTCTGCATGCACACATGGGCACACACACACTCACACACACACACACCCCAAACAAAATCAAATTTATTCCCCACCACAATGCTGAGTAGTTAGAACTATTACTTTATAGATGAGGAAACTAGAGTGTAAAGCGATGAGTTCCTTACCTAAAAGGTATCTCTGGTAGTAACTGCAACTCAACTATTGTATTCATATTATTTTTGAAATGATATTTAACATACTTTAGACAATATATTGTTGTAGTTATCATTTTAAAGATTTTTCTCTTCCCTCATTAACATTATCTTGGTGGCTAATAGGATAAGTGTCCAACTCTTGATTTCTCCTCAGTTTGTGATCTTGGGTTGTGAGATCAAGCCCCGTGTGGGGCTCTGTGCTCAGTGCAGAATCTGCTTGAGATTCTGTCTCCATCTCACAATAAATAAAAATCTCCTCCTTTGCTTGTGTGCACTCTCTCCTTCTCTCAATAAATAAAATCTTTAAAAAAAATCATCATCTTTTAAAATACACTCTAACATTGTGGGGATTATATCCACCTTCAGCAATACCCAAACAGCACTATTGTGGATATTTTCCCAGATACAACAAAGGGTAAGTCCAACCAGCATAAGCCCTCCTGGATGCTGATAGACCTCAGGGAGCTAAGCTTACACACCCCTGCCTGCACTCCTGCCTCCCCACAGGTGGGGACAGTGAGATCACAAACACTTCAAAGATGAAATCAATCACATTCGGGTATAGCTGTCAAATCACCAAAGTAAAAAATGCTAAATATCTAATCACCAAAGATCTCACCACAGTATGTTTTTGGAAAAGTTAATAGTTTTCCCATCGGAATATTTCTGATGCTCAAAGGAATTTTTGAACATGTTTCCTCTCTGAGAGAGAAGGAGCCTTAGTTCAGAAAGAACAGAGATGAGAATGTGAGGATCCTTCCCTCTCCTGCTCAAGATAGTATCCTAGCTCCATTTATTAAATAAATTTAATCACTTTGTCTTCACAGCACTCTTACCCGTGGGTCTTAAAATGTGCATAGTCTCCCAAATGTGGAGAAAAACTTCCCTTGATAATGATATTCAGGATTTTCCTGGAATAGGATTCTTTACCAACCCCAAGGAATTGTTATGGGGTTACCTGCCAATATTCTTAATGATAGCTATTTCAAAGAACATTGAACACGTTTCAGGGGGAGCTACTCCTCTCTTGGCATCATGCCAGGTTGGGGGTGGGGTGGGGAGCCAGTACAAAGATTCCAGGGCTCAGAAAGCTCAAAGTATGAAGAAGAGGTATGCACACAAATCACTCTAGGACATGGTCAGTGTAAAGCCTGAAATGAGAAAGAAGATACAGAGAGGGGGAAATCTCTTTAGGCTAGAGGCAGAGGACATCAGTGGACCACAGAGAGCTTAAAGAGCAAGAAGTGGTTAATAACGCCAAGGGAAGGAGAAAGCCCAGGAAGATAGGGTCCAAAGGCAGGCCAAGTTGGCTGTGAATGGAAGGGGAGAGATAAGGCAACACCTGGAGTGAAAGCACAGTCCAGGAAGAGGAGTATATTAGTTGTGTCTTTATGTGCCTTGAGGGTGATAGATTCAATTTCTTTAATATGACAGCTGCCCAGAAAATGGGATGGTGATGGATGGGTATCTGAACAGCTTCAGATGTAATTAAATTAAGTTGTAGGGGAAAACACATCCTCTGGAGCACAGGCTGGAATTTAAGATTAGTGTAAAGACTAGCCAGTGTTCTGTTTGTTTAGTAGATAGCACCTTCTAGAATTCTGAAGCACATTCTTAAATTCAGCATCTAAAAAGCAATTTTGTGTGTAAAGGTAGTTTTTAAATCCCTAGAATTGGCCTGAGTTGAAATCTTAGCTTGGTGGCATGCTGGCAGCGTTAATTCCCGGTAAGTTACTTAAGTTATCTACATTCCAGTTTCCTCATCTGTAACATGGAGATATTAATACTCTATCCATCATAGCTTTGCTGGAGGAACAAGGGAGTTAACTCACATTCAGAATAGAGTGTTCAGAATAGAGACTAGCAATTCAACCATCAATATATATAGCTATCCTTATGATTATTCTACTTATTAATATAATGATTTGATCTTGTTTTGGTTATAGTTCTCATAAACATAAGGCAGTTTCTTTACTTCATTTTACATATGAAGCAAAATGTGTGAATGATTTGCTTTAAGGCTTCCTCCTAGCCAGAATTAGAACAAAGCTCCCAAACCTTCACTCATACACACCTTAGTCTCTGTTTAATATGAACAAATCTTTACACCAAGGGCTTCAAGACAGTCTGAAATTATTTTATACAGAACTGAAGTAATAAACATACGTGTGTATGTGTATATTAAGTCTTCTACATATCACATCTGCACTGAGTCATAAGTTTCACAAAAGTTAGATAAAATCTAATTGCATTACAGCAAAAAATAATAACAGTAGAAGTAAGAAATATTGAAATGTAGTGAAACATCCAAACTGATATTCATAATCAGCCCTACACTCTATGTGGGCTTAAGAGGGCTATGGTAAGAGTATGAACAAAACTGCAAAAATAGTACCAAGGTTCTATGCAAGAAACACACCAGTGAAGCCATTGTCATGATTTTTCACTTACAGAAGAGTCACAACACACCTGTCCATCCTTGAAACACCAGCCCTTAGCACCTTGTATGGCACAAAGTTGGCCCATGACACACACCAGTTTGTTGAATTGAATGGGAAGGTAAGCCAAAGAGTTGAAAATACTCTAAACTCCGCTTTGAAAATTGGCAGAAGTATTATATATCCACTGAATACAGAAAGCAAGTGGAAATATTCAACAGATTGATAATCTGTAGCCACAGAGGAGATAATTCTAAACAGTAGATAAAAACAAAAATCAGTTTTATTAAGTATTGGGAGACACTAAATAATTGCAATTTGAGGAGTAGATTTCTTTTTCATACTGTACATAAACTAAAATAAGACAGCAACAACTTCAGTTTCCCAAGGTCAGCTGAGACACAAAAGGAAGGGAGAATGCAGAGGAAAAGGAATAACACTCATGTGGAGGTAGATGCTAAGCAAAATATGGTAGCGATTCATTCCTTCATTGATTCATTCATATATGCCAGCTCCCCTCATTCCAAGAGCTCTTAAAGGAGTCAGTGTGGACAGCATAATATAATAAGCTTTATCTGTAACTGTGACTAAGTGTTTGGTAAAGGGTTACATTATATTTAAAGTTTGACTTTGAAAGTCAGGAAAATAGGGACTCCTGGGTGGCTCAGTGGTTGGGTGCCTGCCTTTGGCTCAGGGCGTGATCCTGGAGTCCTGGGATCAAGTCCTGCATCGGGCTCCCTGCGTGGAGCCTGCTTCTTCTCCCTCTGCCTGTGTCTCTGCCTCTCTCTGTGTCTCATGAATAGATAATTTTTTTAAAAAGTCAGGGAAATAGATGTTATATTTTACAACAATTTCTATCAAAAATCTTTACTTTTTCTTTTAAATTCCTGTGATGGAAGATTAAGTTGTTAGTAATGTAAAAAACTAGCCTGTATAGCTGATTCTGATTCTGCCCATGATGAAATCATTAGTATCCCACCACAAACCATCAGAAACTCAACAAAATACATCAATCAATTGTTTTCAGCACTGGACAAGAGACAATGTGCAGCTATGATTCTTAAGAGAACAGGCAGGGGTCCTTGGGAGGCTCAGTCGGGTAAGCTGTTAAGCGTTTGCCTTCAGCTCAGGTCTTGATCCCAGGGTCCTGGAATTGAGCCCCACCTCAGGCTCCCTGCTCAGCAGGGAACCTGTTTCTCTCTCTCCCTCTGCCTGCTGCTTATCCCCACCCCTGCCTCCTGCTTGTGCTCCCCCTCTCTGTCAGATAAATAAATAAAACTTTTTTAAAAACAAGCAAAATGAAGTACACATTCACACTTGTTTTTTGCCTCAAGGCACTCCCCAAATTGTGGTACCAGGAAGTAAATCCCAGAGAGTAGTAGTCTTGCTGGGCAGAGAAAAAGAGATCGGAGTTTGAGGCTGCCTGAAGTGGTTGGGAGCTGTCCTATAAAAAACTGGAAGAGAAAAGAGTGCCTGGGTGGCTCAGTCAATTAGGTGTCTGCCTTCAACTCAGGTTGTGATCCCAGGGTCCTGGGATCGAGTTCCTCATTGTGGGGGGGAGGTCCCTGCTCAGCAGGGAGTCTGCTTCTCCCTCTCTCTCAGCCTCTCCTCCTGCTCATGCTTTCTCTCTCAAATAAATAAAATCTTTAAAAAAAAAAATTGGAAGGGCAAGAGAGCTATGTGCAGAGATAGAGGTCCAAATGTTTGCAGAGGCATCTCCTTGTGCATTTTGCCAGGGCAAGGGTCTGCAATACCTGGCTGTCAACAGCTACTGAATGCTGTACACCACACAGAAATTCCAGACCTTTTCCAACAGAGGAGGATTTTGGAGTTCCAACCACCTAGAGTAGAAAGACCTCACTAAATACCATGGTTATTTAGCTGAGACCCAAGAAAGGTCATGCCCTAGAAGGGCTATTCTAACCCTCCAGTCATGACTATTTCAGACCTTGAAATACAAAGATAAAGTCTTAAAAGCAATAATAAAGAAAAGATGCACAACATACAGGAAACAATAAGAATTACTGATGGCATCTCACCAAAACAATGTAAGCCAGAAGGCCACAAAAGGATATTTTTTAAGTACCAAAAGTAAACAAATAGCAATAACAACCTATTAACCAAGGATTCTCTATATAGAAAAACATCTTTTAGAAATAAGGTGAAGGGAGGCTGGGTAGTGTAGTTGGTTAAACATTCAACTCTTGATTTTGGCTCAAGTCATGACCTCAGGGTCATGGGATCAATCCCCATGTTGGGCTCCACACTCAGCATGGAATCAGCTTGAGATTCTCTCTCCTTCTCCCTCTACCCCTCTCACTGCACATACAATCTCTCTTTCTCTAAAATAAATAAATCTTCAAAAAATAAAAATGAGGTGAAATAAAGAAAAAACAGAGAATTCATTACTATAAGGCCTATATTACAGGAAATAGTTTTTAAAGTTCTTAAGGATAAAGAGAAATAGTATTAGATGACAATAAGAATCTATGTGAGGAAATAAAGAATCACAAAAATGGTAAATATATAGTAAATACAAAGGCCTTTCCTCATCTTAAATTTATTTAGAAGAGAATTGACTCCCTAATATACACACACACACAACTTATTGTGGGAGTTATCATGTATGTAGAAGTAAAATGTATGACAGAAAGAAATAGCAGAAATAATAAGAGAGGGAATAATCCCGTTTTAAGTTTCTTACAACACATGTGATGTGATATAATATGAATCCAATGTAGATTATCATAGGTTAAGGATATATATGATAATTCTTAAGCAACCACTAAAATATAAACAAAAATAGAGCCAAAAAGGTAATACAGGAGATGAAATGAAATCCCCAAAAGTACTTGGTAATTCCAAAAATGTCAGGCAAGGAGAAAAAAAGATTAAGCAGGGCAATTAGAAAAGGCAAAAGATGGCAGGTATTAACCCAACCATTAGCAATAATTGCATTAAGTGTAAACTAAATAATTAAAAGGCAAAGATTGTCGGACTGGGTAATAAAGCAAGACCCAACTATATGCTGCTTACAAAAGACACGTTTTATTTTTTTTAAAGATTTTATTTATTTATTCATGAGAGACACAGAGAGAGAGAGAGAGGCAGAGACACAGGCAGAGGGAGAAGTAGGCTCCCTGTAGGGAGCCTGATGTGGGACTTGATCCCAAGATTTCGGGATCATGCCCTGAGCCAAAGGGCAGACCTCAACCACTGAGTCGCCCAGGTGTCCCAAGACACACTTTAAATATAAATTAAAAAATAGGCTAAAAGGAAAAGCATGGAAAAGGAGATACCAAGCAGACACTTATAAGTGATAAAGCTAATGTAACTGTATTACTATCAAAGTAGATTTCAAGCTTAACAAAATATTAGCAAATGAATCTATTAATAAGGATGATATATCATGACTTAGTGTGGGGTTTAGCCCAGTATAAGGTTAGTTCATCACATTAACAAATATAGTTTCAATCTGTTGGCATTGTTTTGATACCTTCAGCCACACAAAAACATTTTCTATAATCCTGACTGAACAGCTCTTCTAACACCTAGGTTGTCCAAATCATCTTCTAAATTTTACAACTTGTTTTTATGGCTTTTTTCTTTACGTTTAATTTTTTAATCCACTTGGAATTTACATTTTTATGTGGTATGTGATAGAGTTTCATCTTTTTTTCCCTCTGGATAGATTAACCAGGTGTGCCAGCCATTTAGTAAATATGTGATCCTTTTCCCACTGAGTTGAAATTTCAACTTTGTCAAACATTGAGTTCCTAAATATGTTAAAATCCATTTCTGGGACCTTCATTGTTTTCCCTTGTTTTGTCATTTGTTCTTCTACCAATATAGTGTTTTATGATGTATTTTATTGCCGGGTAATGCAAATCCTTCTCAATATTCCTCTTTTTTAATTACTTTCTTGGCTATTCTTAAATATTTCTCTGTATGGGCTTTAAGAGTATTTTATTCAATAAAAAAAAATCTCCTTAGGATTCTAATTGGAATTACCTTTCATTTATTGATCAATTTGGGAAAATTTTAATTTGGGGGCTATTAAGGATTCTATCTAAAAACATGGTCTGTTTCTCCATTTGTTTCATTTTTTAAATATCCTACAATAAGATTTTATAGCTTCCTTCTTAAGAATCTGTATCTTTCTTCTTTATTTCTAGATATCTTTACTTTTGTTACTATTATGAATGGATTTATAATCTTGTCTTCTTTTTTTTTTTTTTTTAAATTCTGCCTCCCTCCCTCCTCCTCTCTTGTCTTCTTTTTAATTGATTATTGTTTTTATAGAGAAAGGATTTGTAAATCTTTTTAAAATTAAGGCTCCTTTCTGGCCTCTTGGAAATGTGGGATGAGATCAGCCAGCCCTAGAAAGGCAAGCCTAGCTCACAGGATCATCAGGATGAATCAGGACCAGTCCCAAATTTTGTTGTAAATCTCTGCCTCCTGGTGGCTCCCTTACCTAGCTACTCTCTGATTTGAGTGCTTCTGCAGTTTTTTTCTGTTCTTCCTTGGCTGAATTCTATTTGCCCTCTATCCAGTGCCACCCCTGCCCCTAAAGCAAGTCTCAGGTGTTGGGGGCCAGCACATGACTGGATTTGTCCTCTCTTACAGGAAGGCTAACAGACACCACCCAAGCAGTCTCAAGCTATATGGGATAAGACTTTTATACCAGCAATATAAAAGAACTAACCATCTTCACAATGGCCTTAAAAGTAACATATGCAGTAAAGATTATTCTTAATGAATAATCATTATGAATTTTAAGAGTGGCCATTTCAATGTGGTTATATTGGGCTAATAAACTTTATAAATTAACAGACTAAATCTCAATGCAGGGTTAGCCTCAGCAATGACGTGAAGTAATTTTCTTTATCTTCCCTTGACCCTGGTACCTAATGTGCTAATAATACAATTTAGCCATCTTGTTTTCCCCTACTGCTGCACCCTAAAAAGACCCAATCCTTGCCTACGCTTAATACCCTTAGCTGGAGACAAGGAAATCAGATTTTTCTGTCTGCACAATAGGCCAACATGGCCTAGAACACCTGTCTCCACTTCCTGCTTCTGTCCAGCCAATCCTTATTTAGAGAACCAACCGTTTCGTACCTGGGTTTAACCTTGGCTTTTTGACCCGGCCCCTATCAGGCCCTCCTCACTTCTGAATCTGCCTCTGTTCCTCCCCACAGTGGTCTCCATCCTAACCATCCACTTCTTTTCTTTTTTTTTTCCTCAAAGATTTTTATTTATTTATTCATGAGAAATACAGAAAGGCAGAGACATGGGCAGAGAGAGAAGCAGGCTCCCTGCAGGGACCCTGATGAGGGACTTGATCTCAAGACTCCTGGATCACGACCTGAACCAAAGGCAGATGCTCAACCACCGAGCCACCTAAGTGCGCCCATCTACTTATTTTCTATGACTCCTTCCCAATTCAGAACATGTGCTGAACATTCTTGCCGGAGTTCTAGCTCCTGAATTTTATTTCATTCATTTCAAAATTCCTTTGTCTACCAGAGCTGATCCTTCTCCAACCATCACAACCACTGCCACCCCTGCACTCCAACACATACACCTGTTCCATCTTCCATAAGTTTCTACCAAATTTGACAGGCTGTATCCAGGGCTCTACCTTTAAACTGCTGGAAGAAGTCATCTGCTGGGCTTGCAGAACCCTGGCCTCATTCTTATCTGAAGCTTGACGGTGATCTCATTTGATCCTCACATGAGAAGCAGGCTAGGGTCTGCAATATGACTTTCGCTCTAGAAACAAAGGAGATGAGTTTCAGAGACATTACTACTTGTCCAGTATCACACAGAAGTAATCTAGACTTAAACACTGGTCTTCAGACTGAAAACTTCTTGTTTCCTGAAACTGTTTCTTCCTGTCTCTAAGCATACTTTAAAAAAAAAAAAAAAAAGCAGCCATTTGAAAATACCTTGAGGTTGGAGACCATAGCTTTTTGTCTCTAAATTCATTCTCTCTCTCAAATATCTTAATAAGGGCCCACTTAGCACAAGGTCATGCAAAAATATTTTTGATAAGCACACAATAAATCTGTGGAAAGTATATACAAACAGCAGAATGAAAATATAAACCAATGCATGAATAAGGAAGTAAGAACATTAACATCGCTTACAGCCGATGGCTTTTCTAGAAACAGTTTTTACAGAGAACACATATTTGAGATATGGAATAAATCATGGGTTTATAGAATATTAGAACCAGATCATAAAGATCTTTATGGTCTTTTTATCTAATTCCCTTCAAATGACAGAATTTCAACATTGAGAAGGCAATAGGGAGTAAAGCAATCTGAGGTGTAAGCCCTTTTTCTTTGTTCATCAGAAACCGATTATGCAAGGAAAGAATCTTTTCGTCATTTTTCTTTTGGGACTAGCATTTCCTACCATTATTCAGCTATGTAAATGCACAATATGAGCTATCTTCGTCTATTTAAACAGCCACTGTAATTCAATAACTTTTAGGTAAGTTGATATTTAAGTGCTTAGATTGTTTCTTTTAACTTTATTCCTTTTGTTTTGGACTTTCCTTATTCAAAAAGTGATTACAAAAGACATTGCTGGTTTTTCTTCTTCACTTTCTGTATATCATACAGTCTTAAATTCTTAAAGCCTAATCCATTTTTAAAATCTTTTACCTTAGAACACCAAAAAGCAATCGTGCCTTCAAAAGTGATTTAAATGCTAATGATTATAATGTTATTTAATGAGATCAATATAGAAGTGATCTTTTTGAAACTATTTATATCTGCAGCCCAAATAATATTTTCATCATTGCAAAATTAAATCTTATCTCAAAAATTATCATACTAAGTTGGTTTTCTGTGGGTGACTCCTCTAGTTTATAAAGTGAATTGATCTAAGAAAAGCAATTCTCAGTAATCACAGACAATGGCACGGAGCAAGAATGTATAGAAATGAAAACTGTATGTGAATTTAAATAAAACCTGAACTGTAAATAACAGTTTTGAAATATACTAATGTGATTTTCTCTTTTGCATTTCTTTGTATGTGACCTTCTTCCTAGCCTGCCAGAGGCATTCTTTTGCCTCAGGAGATTTGGGCTGGTTGTAGTAAGACTGCCAAGGTATAGAACGAGTCTCAGCCTTTATCTATCAAAGTGGCCTTTCCAGTTCCTAGTGAGGCTATGGTTTTGAGAGCCACACTTTGTCAGGAGGAAAAAGAATTCCTAAATTCCCCAAGGCTCCTTTCATGATAGCAAAACTTGGAGAGCTATGGATTGAGTTTTACAATAAGCCACAGGGAAAGAAAATTTAGTATATATGTCGGTTAGTGAAGACATACCTGTCTCGGGAATTAGCAGGGAGATTCCTAGGATAGGGGGAAAGAGAGATTCTTTTAAAAGGAAGCTATAGTACGAAAATATCTAGAGCCAAAGCCCATTTCTTTCTCTGCCTCCCACCCCCAACTTCTTGTCCCAGGTATAAACCAAATCACAAAGCAGGGCAGGGACTTGGGGAGGACAGGAGGTTGCAAAATAAGGAGCTGCTTCCTTTCAGGCAGGCAATGCTGACAGGGTGTATCTGCTTAAAGTCTGCACCCTAAGGGCTGACTAGCCTCATCAAGTCCCCACTCTACTACAAAGATGGTCGTAGAAATATCCTGAGTGACATAGAAGAATCAGAGCCATTGGCGTAGTACCCTAGTTTCTCAGACAGATGCTGGAAAGCCTGTAGGCTCTGAGAGCAGCATCACATTCAGCCCAGTGCTGTGTCCAGCATGATGTGGGAAAGATAGGGAGATGCCTACATCATGAGCCTGAAATAATGTGACTGATTCCTCACAGCTTACTCCAAAAGTTTCCACATGACCCCTGTGAAAGTTAATAGAAGGAAAATCCCAGAAGGAAATCTCAATGAGGATGGAGTTGGGAGGCTGGCAGGGGTACACTCATGCCTTACCATTTGCAAACATAAAGGACAAGACATATCTTGCAGATGGGTATGAACTTACCATCCCAGCAGGGGGAAGAAAGGCTGCCCTCTTCCCTGGCACCTGCCCAGCCAATGAGAGACATTCACAATTTAGCCAATGAAACTCCCAGTTTACTCCAATGGACTTTATGTTTCTAACAGCTTTCCCAACATCCCCCTGTCCTCTATAAAAGAGCCTTCCTTTCCTTGGTTGGAGGCAGTCCCCTATATAGTTTTGCTGTAGCTTGCTCTGCTTGGGCTGCAATTCTCTGCCATTCTCCAAAAAACCTCACTTTGCAGGTAAGATAACCGGCAATTTTATCTTTTTATTTTTTATTTTTTGGCAATTTCATTTTTTAAGGTTAACATCACTCAGTGATTGGAAGTGGGATCTAGAGAAGACCCCCAACAACTCTGAGGCTGGTGAGCAAACAGGTGTGAGTACCAGCAGAGCCCTTGGGCTCACTGCTTTCTGTTCTACCCTGCCATCTGAGGGTCATATTTCTCCTGGATTTTGGGCAGCTCTCTCTCCAGGCCTTATCTGGGATGTGTTTTAAGGCCTTGGGGTTTTCTTTCTCTGAGGATATTGGTTTGGCCTTCAGACTGACTCCTTTTCAGAACCAGACTATTTCTGTCAGAACTGCTGGTCTTTGGTCTGATTTCTTTGGAACTGGATTGTTCCTCTAGGAACTGGGCTGGCCTTTGGCCTGATTCCTTCTGGAACCAGGCTGCTCCTGGTGCAACTCTCCTGTTTAGGAAGTTTTCTCTTTGCTGTAGAGAAAATCCTCTAAGAGGAGCACCTGGGTGGCTCAGTGGTTGAGTGTCTGCCTTTGGCTTAGGTCATGATCCTGAGGTTCTGGGATTGAGTCCTGCATTAGGCTCCTCGCATGGAGCCTGCTTCTCCCTCTGCCTATGTCTCTGGCCACCCCCTCTCTCTGTCTCTCATGAATAAATAAATAAAATCTTAAAAAAAAAACAAAACCTCTAAGAAATGGGATTCCAGTCATCAAAATGCTTGGAGGGTACCCTTGCCCCAAATCGCCCAACTAGACTCTGGCCAGTTTTATGTTGAAAAGCTATGGCTCCCCAGTGTGCATATTTATAATCAAGTGGACTGATTTAACCAAAAGTAATCTAGAGCTTCAGTGGCCTTTAAGGGGAATTTTGATCTTCCCAAACTTGTTTTACTCAAGATTAAATTAGAAAGCCATGGCTCCCAAACCAACAACCCCAAACCTGAATGGGATGCCTATCTGAAAAGGTACCTTGAGGCTTCCAGATGTTTTGAGGATCCTAAGTTTGCCTCTGCAAAATACCTGCAGCAAACAATTGAAGGGAGTCAAAATGGTTCCTGAGGACTTTTTCCCCATCTCCCATCTTCTTTGTCCTCAGGCATGTGGCAGCCGACTTGTGCTCAGCGCCCCACCCCAGCACCATGCTATTTTCTTCTCTTTGCCAAACTTCCCATCTCCTCCATTTCTCACCCTACTTGTTCTTGAAAGTATGAAAACCTGCCTCCTTAAAATTAAGTCTGCTGAGGATCTAAACAAAACTCAAGTTTCTTATGTTACCCAGGCTAAGGCTGAATTGTGAGCCATAGTTAATGAGTTTCCTAAAATGACTGACGACTCCTGTAAGTTTGCTGAAGAGTTTAATCTAGTTATTCCAATTTACCAACCTGATTTCTCAGATTTATATCAGTTAGCCCACAAGCTTATTGATGAGGACCAGACTAAACATTGGATGAAACTAGCCAGAAGGGAACATTCTGAAGGAAATTTAGAGAAACTCCTGACTTTTTTTTTTTTTTCTTTTTTGGTAAGTAACCTCTACCTTCAACATGGAGCTTGAACTGAGGACCCTGAGATCAAGAGTTGCACTATTTACCAGCTGAGCCAGCCAGGTGCCCCCAAGCCCCTAACTTTTTTAAAAAATTGGATGGATGGATGGATGGATGGATGGATGGATGGATGGATGGAGGAAGGTGAGGGAGAAAGAGACAGAATCTTAAGCAGCCTTCACACCCAGCATAGAGCCCGAGTCGGGGCTTGATCACCCAACCCTAAGATCATGACCTAAGCTGATATCAAGAGCTGGATGTTTAACTGGGATGAGCTACCCTGGCACCCAACCAAACCCTTAACTTTTGACAAGATGGTGGAGCACTGGCTGGAAAGCTCCACCAAGAAATTACAATAGCTTTTCCCATGCCTGCTGATTGGAACAAAATTCAGGCTTGCACACAAAAGCCTGATGAATTTGTTCATGACTGTTACAGTCAACTCCAAATAGTCTTTGAAGAATATTCTGGTCTTTAGATGTTGAGTCCATCCAGGTAGCATTTAACTCTAAGATTATTAATTGGTTGAACTGGGATATTTCTCTTTTAGCTAGGACCAGAATGGAATGGGAAATTACCATTCCAGATTTAGTTAATTTGGCAAACCAGCTCACTTACAACCTAGATAAGTCACCTAAAAGAAAGACTGCTAGGGGTTCCTGGGTGGCTCGGCCAGTTAAGCATCCTGCTCTTGATTTTGGCTCAGGTCATGATCTCAGAGTATGAGATCAAGCCCCTGGTCTGGCTCCAAGCCCAAAGATCTCTCTCCCTCTGCCACTACACTCTCCCCCCTCCTCTCTAAAAGAAACAAAACCCCACTAAAATTGTCAATTTTCAACTCCACCAAATGAAGGCCCCTAAATAAAACGAAAATCTCTTCATTTCTGCTGTTATTGCAAAGATTCAGGGCATTGAAAAAACAAACTGTCACAAATTTAAGTGCTCCATGCTCAGAGAAACCAGTCTCCAGATTGGGAATGAATCTCCCTCTGTCCATGTTGACACCAGAGCTCCACTCTCGATGCTGAACCCCAATGCTGTAAATCAGCCCCTGCTCAAAGTACCAAAACAGTTCAGATGTTGGAGGTCCTCTAATCAACTTCTATGGGTTCCTGTCTCTGAACCTACTCCCTTTTGTCTAAGCCCTTTGAGAAATACACACTCTTCTCCTTAGTTCCTCTGGCCCTATTCATTCAATGACCCGACATTTCTTAGAAAAGTATCTTGCCTGAATTTCTCCCAAAAGGGGGAAATAATTCTAGATTTTGATGGAAATAATCAAAATAGCCAACCAGGGGAATTCAACGACACTTTGACATCTTTTATTCATTTTTATTGGATCAGCTACCATCCTGTTTATGAACAAAATCCTCACCTGATATTGGCAGATTCCACAGTGCACTTCCCATCAAGATTCAAATAGATCCCTCAAAACCTCTTCTATAATTAACATGCTATTAATAATAAGGTGCTTGAAGGCATCAAGCCGGTAATAGAAGATTAAAAGTGTTAGGGCCTCATTTTCTCCTGCACTAGTCCCCCCTACTACTAGTGTACCCATGAGAAAACTCAGTGGCTGACAGTGGAGGTCTGTCCAGCACCTCTAAGCAATAAATAACATTGTTATCTCTTGGCACTGTGTTGTTCTCATCCCCCATACACTAGGGACATCCATTTGTACTGAAAGTAAATATTTCACTGTAAGTAACCTATGCAGTGCCTGTTTTAGTATTCCAGTTGATCAGGATAGTCCATTTGCTTTCAGGTGGGAGGAAGGGAAATACACTTAGAGAGTAATGCCCCAGGGTCTCACTGAGAGTCCTTCTTATTTTTCACAAACCTTAAAGGCTGATTTGGATGATAGATGATTGTCTGCAGATTCTTCTAGTTACAATACACAGATGAGTTGCTTCCTTGCCCTCCTTCTCAAACCTGTTCACAGGAAGATAGCATCTACTCGTTAAAACTTTTGGCTTTAAAGGGACATAAAGTTTCCAAAGAAAATTTATTTGCTCAAACCCAGGTTTAATACTTGGGGTATCTAATCTCAAATCAAGGTCTATATTTGGATCCAGATGAAACCCCTCATGACCGCTTAATGCTGACAAGTTACCTTTTGAATACCCATGACAATGTACAGGAAACTCCTTAAACATATGCAGATTTTCCATGGTTTACTGGTGGTTCTTATTTAAAGGATAAAATTGGAAAATATCATGCTGGATATGCTCTTGAAACTCCTTTTGAAGTCACCGAAACAGTGCCTTTACATTTGGTCACTTTAGCCATAGAGACTGAATTCTATACCATTACTTGACTTTAGCCAAGGCTAAAACCACAGACATCCATACTGATAGCTGGTAGACCTTTGGGGTAACTCATGACATTGGAATATTATGGAAACAATGAAATGTCCTTCCCTCTGATGGGAATGAAATTTAAAATGGCTTCTATGTCCAAAATTTATTAGATGCTTTGCTTTTTGTCTAATGCTTTGGCTATTACAGTCCCTGGGCATTCCAGATTCAACTCCCAGAGTAATCTACTTCACTAATATTTCTGCAAAAAGTGCTGCTCTCAAGGAAACCAGTAGCCAGATCCCTATTTGGATTCTTTGGATCCCTGGTCCAAAGGGATTGCTCTCCCAGCATCATTTGGAAAAATGGACAAAAGACATCCAGCAATTGGCCCCAGAGAGAGAAAAGCAATACGGAAATCTAATCATTGTTGGCTCAATAAAAAGAAAATACTGGTTTGGGCCAAATAACAATCTGCCCTTGACAATAAAAATCTAAAATTCCCAATTCTTACCACTGTATCTGCGTTAAACTATCAGACTATTGACAAAATCATGGCAATAATGAGCCAATATTGGTGGTGAGAAATTAATGAGACTCCAAAAATTGCCTACCTCACTTGTCCCACCTGTCCAAAGTATATTCCAAGGAAACGTATTTATACACATGGATCATACACCTTCTCCCTCTCATGGATAAATGTTTTAGTCTTGGTTTATATGTTTTCTCACTAGATCCAAACTTTCTCCTGTAGACAAGCCAATGCTGCTTCTGTCAGAAAAGATTAGCTCTATCTGGGAACCCATTTTACTAGTCAGGTGGTTTGATAAGCCTTTGCTATTTGACCAGTTTTAGAATACTTCCCTTGTACATACCATCCTCAATCCTCAGGGTTAGTCACATGTACTAAAGGGCACTATTGAGACTCAGTTGGCAAAATCTGTAGAGACCCTCCAAATACCTTGGCCAAAAGCATTGCCATTGGTCTTCTAAATCACAGATATATCCCTTGGGAACTCATAGACTCTTGGCCTTTGAGAGAGTCACAGGTTGTCTAATACACTTGGCCCCTGCCTTCTTTGGCTCATGGTTGATAAAAGGAAATATAATTCAATAGCATAAAGGCCTAATATTGCTTCTATTAAAAATAACCACGCTTTGACAGAGCAATCTTCTGGGAGATGATGACCTTAAGGATCACATCTTGCAACCTAGAGACTTCTGTTGAGAAAGACACCTCCAGAGAAACTCTTCTACCTCACTGGAAAGACTTGTATCAGAAACTGCTAACTAACCCTTGTGCCATCAAACTCCAGGGTATAGACTCTTAGATTCATCTGACATATTTAAATGAAGCACCAAACCCTGGCTGGACTCACATACCATCTGGTGGCCTGAAAGGAAAGATTTCCTGGAATTGAAGCAGATGTCATCTGATGAGACTCTTTCCCAAGATGTCTGGGCCAGGCCTGTACACCTTTTTCTTACTGTTGCTTTCTCTCTTTTCTGGAAAGACAATGCCCCTGCCTGCATTTCTCAAGCCCTTGTAAGAGGAAGGAACCTCTTATTTTGTTTATGGCCTTTTGGAAACAGCCTCATCATGATCCCAGGACAGTTTAATTTTTCATTTGCTTTTTTTGAAGGGTTAGAAGGTTCAGAACTCACAAAGGTCTTCTTTAATCTAAACTATTAACTGGCTTTGGATTCTTATCCAGATTGATGTCCTCTGAATGTATAAACTTACAGGCTGTATTATCCATAACACATTTAGTTACAAACATCTTTTGAGATGTCATCTCTTGAGAAGACAATACTGCATTCAAATGTCTTTGAAATTTTGCTTTTTTTGCAAAAAGTTCATCAGCTATTGTTTCATGTTTATACTTGCACCATATCTTCCCAAACATACTTGCTTAATTCTTTCAGTGGGCTCTTGGAGTATTCACTGTTTTGCTTTCATAGTTACTTTAAGTGGATACTTCCAGAAGGCACACATGTCTTCGGAGTTGCCTTGAATAGGGAAAAGCTCTCTCCCCTAAGTCAGGATAAGTGTCAATAAATATTTCAGTTGGCTACTTGCAGACCTGGTGGCCTGGTCTAGAACCATGTGATAATTTGGAATTGCTGTTACTTCTGTTTTGTATGATTAAGTTTTGTATTTTGTTGCCTACAAAACTTGTTAAAAATTATGTACCCAATAAGGTGATGCTGGCTCAATGCTTTGGGATGATGTTGAGAAGGTATGAACTTTAGGTGGGAGTACCTGAGAGTTTCTTCCTCCTAACCATCCTTGTTAACTCAGATGTGGCCTTACATCTTCTAATTGCTATGCACTTTCCCCTGAAAATAGGACATGACACCCAGGAAAGGTCCTTCCTGGCACTGAGGGACAAAACCACTAAATATGGAAAAACTTACTGTCAATCCACAATGCTTTCGAAGATCTTGATCAAAAGGGGGAATGTGAAAATTAATCATGGAAATCTCATTTAGAATGGAGTTGGGAAGTTAGCAGGGGAAATTCTCTCTCGTGCTCTACCACTCATTGCCAGTAGCAACCCCAGCAGGAAGACACAGACTTTGCATATGAATATTACTCTACTATCCCAGCAGAAGGAAGAAAGTCTTTATTCCTGCCCTGGCAATAGTCCAGCCAATGAGATCGGTCACAACTCAGCCAATGAGAAGCCACTATATTTCAAACTCCCAGTTTCCTCCAATGGACTTTTTGTTTATAACAGCCTTTCCTCTATAAAAGAGCTCCCCACTTTCCTCTATAAAAGAGCATTTACCCTTGTTTGGCAAACTTGCCTATTGTTTCACCTTCGCTTGCTTTTTGCAGATTATAGTTCTATGCTATTCCAAATAAGCCCACTTTTTTGCTGGTAAACTAACTGGCACTGTTCTTTTTTAATGTTAACACCCTTCAGGAGGGTAGGAAATCAAGAGGGAAGGGAAGGACCAGCAGAGGCCTTGGAGGTAGAAAAGTAGGCTGACAAGACAAGGACAAAAAATGAGGCAACGTGGTGAGGGAATGGTCATAATCAACAACACGTGGGTTCATTTTGACGTCAAGCGATCCAGTGAGGACACTGCGCTTGCACAGGGCCCTCGAGGTTCTAAATGACAACCCAAGGACCTGTGTGTATAAGTGAGACCAGTCTTCACTGCCTAGGGATTGTGTGAACTTGCCCACTCACCAAGGTGCCCTGGGGAGAGGAATAGTAACTCAGAGACTGAAAGGAAGATTTTGAGTTGCTTTTAATAGACAAGTTTTATTTTATATTGTTTTTCCTTATACTCAATGGAGTGGAGGTTCACAAACAAGAATAAATCAGTTATTCAAAGCAAACAACCGAGGGCAGCTAGGTGGCTCAGTTGGTGGGGCGTCTGCCTTCAGCTCAGGTCATGATCCCAGGGCCCTTGGATCCAGGCCAGCATTGGGCTCCCTGCTCAGTGGAGAGCCTACTTCTCTCTCTCCTCTCCCTCTGCTACTCCCCCTACTTGTGCTCTCTCTCTCTCTCTCTCTGTCAAATAAATAAAAAATCTTAAAAACAACAACAAAAAACAAAGCAAACAATCCAAAGACTACATTTCTCATTATAAACTAGCATGTTGAATCTTGGGTTTATTGAAGTGTAACTGACATAAAATAAATGGCACAAATTTAAATGTGTAAGTTTTAAGGTAAGTTTACACCTGTGAAACAATCACCACCATCAAGTCACTGAACAGAGCCATCGTGCATACCCCTTGGGAGACCCTCTCTTCTGCCACACCCTCCCTCATCTGTCCTCAGGCAACCACTGATCTTTCTGTCACCAAAGATTAGTTTCTATTTTCTAGAATTCTATATAAATAGAATCATACAGCATGTACTCTTTTTTTTTCTTATCTGGCTTCTTATGCTCAATATAGTTATTTTGCTTCATCCATGTTGTTGATTGTATCAGTAATCAATTCCTTTTTTATTGCTGAATAGTTGTACGGACTTGCCACAACTTGTTTATCCATTCATCTGTTGATGGCCATTGGGTTGTTTCCAGTTTTTGTTTATTATAAACAAAGCTGTGTGAGAGTTCCAGGTCTACTGCATCATGACCAACACTTCATATAGTGAGTATTTTTTCATGTTATCCATCCTCATAGGTGTGCAGTGATACTGTGTTTTTAATTTGCATTTTCCTAATGACTAATGATGTTGAGTGTCTTTTCATGTTCTTGCCATCTGGGTAGCTCTTTGGTGAAGTGTGTGCTCAAATCTTTTGACTGTTTTTTTATTGGGTTGTTTGCTTTAGGTTTTACATAGACTTACATTTTGACTGTATTATTTATGATAGAGTATTTGTGAACAAATACTGAAGAATCATATGAAGCAGGTTAATATAGCATGGTGGTTAAGAATTCAAGATCTAGAGACAGACTAAAGTTCTAATCTCAGTTCCAACATTTACTAGTTGTGTTGGTCTTGGACAAGATAATTTAACTGCTCTGATCTTTTTTCCTCATCTATAAAGTTGGGTAAGAATAATTACCTTTCATAGGATTGCTCTGAGGATTAAGTGAGATATGTGGAAGAAGAGAAGGTCCATGGCATAGAAAACAAAGCTAAAAATGACTCCTGTGTAATTGAATGAGCCAATTACACATTTGAACCTATTTGCCTTGGAAGAGGACAGGAGATAGACCAATGAATGATGATGCAACAAGGCGAGTATCCCAGTCCAGAGTTTGATTATTTTTTTTTCTGTTATTTATTTTTTAAGAGAGGGAGTATGAGCCAGGGCCTGGGGTGTAGGAGGAAAAGAGAAAGATGGAGAGAGAGGATCTTAAGTAGGCTCCATGGGCATGGACCCTATTGCAGGGCTTGATCTCTGGACCCTGAGATCATGACCTGAGCCAAAAATCAAGTCAGATACTTAACCGACTAAGCCACCTGGTGCCCCAGGGTTTGATCTTTTGAATGGGGTAGTAAGGATCAACAGTTTAAAGAAGAATGGTTAAAGGTTTAGCCTAGAAGTGCAAACAATGCTTTGGAACAGCTGAAAAAGAGTCATAATAGAGGCTGAGAGTATGTACAAGCAAAGATTACAAGAGAGGACTATGACTAATGGGTAAGATTAAGTAATGGGGCAAATATGCTGAAATTTTGCACAGCAGGATGGAAAGAGCTCTCAACCCAGTTTTCACTAGCTTTTTGGTGTCTGTGAAATAAGGAGATTGGACCATATAATCACTAGGGTTTTATTTGGATACAGCAGCCTGTGAAATTTCCAGCTATGAAACTGCAAGTGGGAAGAAGGGATAGGTTGTGATTCCTGAAAATTCTAGGTGGATAAAGTAAAAAATGAAATGTAGAATTGAAAGTTATCAGAGTATAACTGGTTCCTTATAGAGCTATTTGTGGCTAATGGAAGCAAAATTGGGCTATGGGACACTTTCCCAGAATCTCTATACTCAATGAATATTGCACGAAGTAGTGACATTTAAAAATGAGCTTACGATGGAATGGGAGGGAATAAACCACAAATACAATGGATGGATGGTTAAGTGTCCAAAGTCAGGATATTCAACCTGGACTTAACTTCTCTGAAGATCATTGTGAAATAGTATACTTTATCACTTTTTGTGTATGGTTTTTATTTTTTTTTTATTTTTTTTTTTTGTGTGTATGGTTTTTAAAAAAATCTCAAGTCAGTCTGTTATTGCTGTGAAATATATTTCAAGGCTTTAATCTTCCAGTTAGTGTTCATAGTGATGAAAAGACTTTTAATCATTTGCCCAAGAAAAGCAAAACTGACATGCTCAAATAATGTTAAAATTGCTTCAAAAGACAATATATTAATTTTGAGTTACTTGAACTCTCATGGCCTCGGACATCTGTACAAGTAGATAACTGAAAGTCCATTATCCATATTTCAAAAATGCAATTCTTGCTGAAAGTTTGTTTTATTTTGGTTAGAATTTTGGGAGAAGAAAACTCATATCAGGTTTTATCCATTCATTCAAGACATTTCTGGACACCTTCAATGGCAAGCACTCTACTAGGCACTTTTATACATTTTATATGTTTTATGCATTTTCTTATTTAATCCCAATGGTTGTGTAGTTGGGAAAAAATATTTAGAGAAGTTAAAACTTGTCAAATTCTTACAGTTAGTAATAAGAATGGCCCTCTGGGAATCTGTAATCTAGTGGAATAGGCAGGTACCAAACCTAAAACAAAGTACCATCATAGACCTCTATTAGCCCAGTGTGGCTCCTTGAGGAAGCCCTGGGAAGGAATATATATATATATTAGATTTTTATTTATTTATTCATGAGGCACACACACACACACACACACATATATATATATATATATATATATATATATAGAGAGAGAGAGAGAGAGAGAGAGAGAGAGAGAGGCAGAGCATAGGCAGAGGAAGAAGCAGGCTCCCTGTAGAGAACCTGATGAGGGACTCAGTCCCAGGACCCCAGAATCATGACCTGAGCCAAAGGCAGACACACAACCACTGAGCCACCAGGTGCTGAGGGAAGGATTTTAAAGGATGCATGGAACATTGAGAGGTAAACACTGGGCTGTGAGAAGGGGAGGAGGCAGAAGAGAAATTCAGAATAGAGGAGAAAAGTTTCACAGAGGCCTGATGACCAAGAATACCATGGTGTGGCCATGGAACAGTAAGTGTTGCTGTGATTGGTGAGGGGATAGGATGGAACAAGCACATGACAGGCTGAGAGGAGAGACTGTTGCCAGAGGAACCCAGGGAGACCTCTGAGCCCTGAGGCTCTCGCCCCGCCTATCCCAGAGACATCACCAGAGGTTCTCAGTTTCATCACAAGAATTCAAGGACAGAGGAGACAGTGGTTGAGGGGTGCAAGAGAAGAGTATTAGAGAGAATACACTCTTGAGAAGTCAGAGTGGGCCAGCTCAACAGAGAGCTGTGCCCTGGGTTTGGGTTTCTACCTTATATTAATAGTTGTTCACTAAAGGATGGAGTATTTCTTTGGGTGCAGGGTTTTTTTTTGCCTTTTCTCCCTCACTTGGTCAGGGTCTCAGGCCTTCTTTGTGTGGGCCTGTCTGGTTTGATTTGGCTTCTTGTGGCTTTGTGGAATGCTGCTAGGACAGGTTGCTAACTTTCCTGATAACAGGCCTTGCCTCCCCCTTCTCTGGCCTCCAGGCAACATATCAAAACCTAACTAGCTCTGTTCACTCCAACAATATAACTGTAGCAGGCAACAAGGAACCAGCAAGGGATTCTGACCAGGGGACTAGCTGGAACAGGACTGTGTTTTAAGAATTCTTCCAGCATCTTCAACTAATGTATGGCAGTCTGGATAGAAAGAGGAGGCAGGAAGGCTGGTGGAGGCTATTTTGGTAATGCTGGGCAGAACCTGAAGAAGATCTGCCCTGGGCCCTGCCAGAGGAAAAGGAGAATTTTGCTTTCCACCCCAAATGTTCTCTTGGAAGTTCTCCTCTGCATTTATTCCTTGGAAAATGAGTAGAATTCCCTGACTGCTTGATTTGAAAAAGCTTTTTGTTCGTTCGTAGTTTGTTCTTTATCTGGCAAGTAAAAGGAAGCCTTTTTGTGTCCTTTTTCTGAGGTTCTGGGTCATAACAAATGGAAGTAGAATGCTAGAGATTAGTAAGGGATCTGGAAGGGATGGAATCAATAGAATTTGATTGGATGGGGAGACTTAATGATGACTCCAAAATTTTAAACCTGAATGACTAGAAAAATGGTGGGATCCCTATGGGAAATAAGATGGTGATTTGAGAAGAAAGACAGTATGCCAAATGGACTTAGTTGGAAGTTACAATAGCCTTTTCATGCGGAAATATCCAGAAGCTGTTGACAGGCCAGAGCTGGCATTCATTAAAAAAAAAAAAAAGCAGGGGCTGGAAATAATACAGTTGGCTGTTGTGTGCATGGAGATAAAGCCATGTGTGGTGGGTGCCTGTGTGGAGGGATAATGTGGTGGCAAATGGACAAGATGGCCCAGGGCAGAAGTTTGAGGAAATAAAGCAGGAGGGAGAGAGATTTAGAGAGAGAGAGAGAGAGAGAGAGAGGACAGAAGGCTAGTTAAGTAGAACATGCAGACATGCAGAGCTGCAGAGGTAAAAGGAGATGTAAAGTTGGTAAATACAGCAGACTGGGGAGGAGGGGAAAGAGGATGTAGTCCTATGGGCTGTGTTTGGTGATAAAGGGTCACTTCCTCTGGGCAGTCTTTCTGCCCCGCTCCAGGCCATCCAGGACTGTCTTCCTCTATAGCTTGGCATGAGCACTGGTGACAAGGGTAGCCACCGGTGTTTGCTTGTGTATCCGTTTCCCCTTTAGATCAAATGCTGGCAGAGGAAGGACCCTGTAGAGCTGTCTACACCTAAGAGGTGGGCTATGACATGGGCAGTCATAATGAACTGCCAGGGAGGAACATATGGCCTAATGAAAATATACTGCAGCCGTGGAGTTCTAATACTGCCATTTATCAGTCCCATGAACTGTGGCTAGTAACTTAGCATCTTTTCAGATGCCTCAACTTCCTTTTAGGTAAAATGGGCATAACTACCTTCCAGCATCAAAAATCAGGTGTTGTTGACCCACTTACTTACAAGTGCTTTTTTGTTTTTAATATATTGGGGGACTGTTTATGTTAGAGTGTGGATATAATATAATCTGGATATAATCATCAAAGTAGCTCCTCTGCCCATGAAGGAGAGGATGCCATAGGCCTGAGTGATCAGGAGGTTTCCTGAGGGGTGGGCCTAAGATAGGAAGAAAAGCACAAGGTGAATAAGAGGATTTGCAAGCATCTGGGAAGACCCAGGGGAAGGTGGTGGTGTGGTGGTGGGGGGGGGGGGGGGGTGGTAGGCAACGATGCCTAATCCTGGAGGAATCGGGCTCCTTAGCGGAAAAGAAGGGGTTAGGGAAGGTGTGCCCACAGGCTTCCTCGCTGACGGGCTCTCACAGGTGAGGGTCCTGAGAGAGACAGGCGCCCACCTGGAGCCCAAGCATCCCCGGGGATGGCGTGACTGCAAGCAGAAGCATTTATTTTTTATTTTTTATTTTTTTATTTTTATTTTTTTTAAATTTATGATAGGCACACAGTGAGAGAGAGAGAGGCAGAGACACAGGCAGAGGGAGAAGCAGGCTCCATGCACCGGGAGCCCGACGCGGAATTCAATCCCGGGTCTCCAGGATCGCGCCCTGGGCCAAAGGCAGGCGCCAAACCGCTGCGCCACCCAGGGATCCCCAAGCAGAAGCATTTAGAGCCTAAGGCGGAGGGCCCATTAATCGCCTCGCAGCTGCAACGTGGAATCACCTTCCAAAGATTCGGCCTCGGGGCAGGAGCTCCGCGAAGCCGCGGACGTGGCGCAGCCGCTCCAGGCCTCCCCCGCGCAGCCTCGCGCACCCGCCGCGGGCCCGCCTCCGCCGACGAGCGCGCTCTCGCCGCTGCAGGAACTTCAGGAACTTGGCTTTCGTCTCGGACCCAAAGCATGACCTTGGGGTTTGGTGTGGTTTTTTTTTTTTTTTTTTTTTTTTTTTGTACATTGCTGAGTGTGGGGAGCCCCGCCTTTCCGGCCGGGGCTTGGCCGCGGGGCCGCCCCTCCCGCGCTCCGGGCCCGCGCTCCTTCCCTGACGGCGCTGGAGGGCCCGGCGGTGCGGCCCGGAGACCCATGGCGCTGCCCGCCTGGCTGCAGCCCAGGTAGGGCGCGCGGCCGGGGCCGGGGCCGGGGCCGGGGCCGGGGCCGGGGTTCCCTCCGCCGACGCCCGCAGGCAGCTGGGCAGGCACCGGGCGGCGCCGCGCCCCCCTGCGCTCCCCTAGCCCTGGGGCTCCTGCCCGGCGGGAGCTGGTCTTCAGGTCCCTGGGCAAGCCCAGGAGGAAGGCTCTGTTATTTCCCCCGTGTCCAGACGAGAAAGCGGGAAGGACAGGCGGCGCCGCCAGCCGTGCCTTTGGTGCACCCCCTACCAGCCCCCCCCCCCCCCCCACACACACACCGGGAGCCCTTTCCGGCGTCCCGCGGGCTGGCTTTACACCTACTTCTGCAGAAACACCTATTGCGTGTGTAGAGTCCAGGGCCCAGTTCCAGAAAAGCTTGCTCAGCCGTGTTAGGGTAGGCCCTGGGGATGTGTATGTTTAACCTGCGGGCCAGGTGATTCCCCTGCTGGATTAAGGGGGCAATCCTTTCGCCCGCCCCTGAGTCTGTCGCATCATCTGTAGGGGCCCTGTCCTCAAGCCATACTGCATTCCCGCTTCAGAAATGCCTTCTTTCTCAGAGGTTTCATAGCTCCGACTCGGAGAAATCCTTGTCTATACTGGCAGGGCCCCTCCTGCCACCCTTCGGAGCCCCCAGGGCACACTTCAAACAATGCTTTCCCTAACTACCTCAAACTGTATCTCTCCGTCATCCCTTAGTCATCTCCCCAGCAACCCAGTTTTAAACCCAGCTTGACTTCCCTTTTCTGACTTAAGTCACTAAACTGCTTTCTATGTGTGTCTGGTGAAGGAAAGGAACTGCCCCTGCAAATATAAGGCAGCGGCGACGTGCTGACCCCCATCACATAATGCGTAGGAAAGTCTGGTATGGCCAACGCCTAAATTACCCACCATTTGGAAATGCCACCATCACTGCTCCCCTCTTGTAGCTGTAGACCAGGGATCTCGGCTTTGCACTAGCAGGCAAGCACTGAGCTGGTCAAGCCCTTACCATCCTCCCGCCCCCTCCCGCCCCCACCCCCTCAAATCAAAGCCATCTTTGCAATGCTTATTTTAGCCCTTGGTGAGAACAAGGTTAGAACTTCCTCAAAGCTGAAAGTGAATTTTGAAATAGAGCCATATTTGGCTTTAAGCAAACTCAGGATACTCCTTTTAAGCAGATCATGTGTGCTCTGGGTCCTTTCAAAATCTGATATGCATTACAGAGATAACAACAACAACAACAAAAGACTGATAAAGAATAATTTTCTCTTGCTCAGGTGGGCTAGTAGGTTAAAAGATGTGTGTACAATGCTGAAAAGATTATTGAAAGGAAGCATTTAATGGTATTTTCCTATATTTATAGGTATAGGAAGAACACCTATCTTTTCATCTACTACTTAATCCAGTTCTGTGGCCACTCATGGATATTTACCAATATGACAGTCCGATTCTTTTCATTTGGAGAAGGTAAAACTCCAAAAAACAGTTTTGGATTTTTAACTTTCAATATTTGCTTTCACCCAGTTCTGCTTATATTAATTTTTTCACTTCTATGAACTTTACCTAATATCCTTCGCTGCTCTAAAATTTAGTAGCCATATTTTTTCAGGAGCCTTACTTCTTGCAAAAACAAAAATTTTTTTGGAGAAGGGGGCAGGTGAGATGAGGGAGAGAGACTTGGCTTCCCTCTGACTAGGCAGTTTGTCCTGAAAGCACAGACATGGCATTGGGGTGGTGTTGTGTGACTCTCCCTTTTTGGTTCTGCGGCAAACCTTAGCCGATTTGATGGGCTTTGAGGAAATCTGTAAATTGCAGTATAACATTTTGTGCAGAGAGCTGAGGAATTAACCAAATTCTTCCCTTGTTTTTTTATTCCCCAGGAGTAAGATAACTGGACACCACTAATAAGTGAAAGACAAACTGTTATAGTCTCCAAGGTTATATTTGTATATTTGGTCCCTGTAAGGAGTCGTGGGTTCCTAAGTAAATGACACACATTATAGATGATTTACTGTTTATATGGTAGTTGGTATTAATGGTTAAAGTCAAAAGTTTCCTCCAGATTTCTAAAAAGTAAAAAAATTAAAAAAAAATAAAATAAAATAAAAAGTAAAAAAATTTAACTAGCATTTCAATTTTTAAAAGATGAAGCACTAAGTGACTGTCAAAATAACATTCTTTTCACATTCCATCCCTACATGGGTGTCATCACAGTTTACAAACACTGGGTGACTTGACAGTTTGAGCCACTGCTGGTTTCAGCTAGAAACAAACGCTTAAAATATATCCAGGAAAGGTCATGCTGTGTCATCAATTCAGCCTTCTGTATCATAAGGACATTAATCTAATTCTGAGGTACCATGACTATTTTATGTTGCTCTTTCTTACTGCAAATCTGCAGTTAAACTCTTGCCTTCAGCATCCTCCAAAGATACAACCCAAGGCTTGAATTTCAGCTATGAATGTTGGGAGGCTTCAAGCAGAGGAAAACATGAGCATGGGGGATACTTCCTGTATGTTTATAGGGGAAAAAAAAATCAATACTTTGAGGCCTTGGAAGTTCACTGGGGCTTTGTGGGCACAAGACAAGTCATTCACTACAAGAGTCACAAGCAACGAACGCTTTTTTATCCTGCCTGGCCTTTCTAGTGGGAAAAATTGCTTTAAGTCAGCTGTGTGTTTATATCATAGTTATTATCCTACTGTTACAGTTATAGAAACCTTATTAAAGAAACACAACCATTCATATGGGAAGCAGATTGAAAAAGCGACTGAAAACAAGTAAATGGGAGCTGAGTACAATTCCTGAGTCAAAGTATAAATTAAGGAGCTTAGTAGTGATCTAATCACCTGAATAGTAGTAACACCTGCTACCTTCCCGGTCACAGAGCTGTGTCACTGATAATGCTCCATTGTAGCAAGCACAGGGCAGCAGGTGGGAGCACCGACTGCCGGGCCTCGGGAACTGTCTGTGAAACGGGGATGATGATCATTTTAGTATTCACCTCACAGAGCTGTTGAGAAGGGTAATCACTGGGTAGTAAAGACAACAGTGTTTCCTAGATGTCTTAACATGGCAGGGTTTCATTTGAAAATCTAAAGTGAGATATTTATCCTATTTAGAGGAATAGTTTCCCTCCTAGCTCAGTTCTCTCCACATGCAGTATGGGCTTTCTGCAATGCAGTCTCCAAAAGTCTCCACCAGAGGCCCAGGTTCTAGCAAAGGTCCAGAAAGCACTAACCAAGTGTGTATAGGACACAAATGCTACACACACATAAGATGTATTAAACATGACCTCGTTATGAATGTCCTTTCTGTAAAGCTTCTCTGGAATCCTATTTTTCTCATCTTTGTCATTTTCTTGTCCATGATAAAGATGTGAGCATGCCAGCTTCTATAACCTGTTTACATTTGATATCATCTAGATTATACTGGGTTACTTTAAGTGGGACTGTTTTATAAAATATATGGGGAATTATAATATATATATAATATATATATAATATATATAAAATATGTATATATATGGAGAATTAAAAACTAGCTTTCGCCATGGGCCGCCTTTTTCAGATTTTTACTTTTTTGGAAAAAGAGCAATTAAGATGTACTATAATATGCAGTGCTTCCTTTGGTTGCATAGTATTCTTGATAATTTAGTAGCTGTTAGGAAATTTCTCAAATATACAATGAAAAAAGAAGCAAATCATGATTTTTATTTCAAAGTCCTGCATATTTTTGGGTTGTGACCCAGCTTTTACTTACTGTACCTGTTTTTAATTCCCTGGACACAGATTCCATGGTCGACACTTTTTATGCTATTGGTCTTGTGATGCGCCTTTGCCAATCCATTTCCCTCCTGGAGTTGCTGCACATATGTCTTGGCATTGAACCAAACCATCTGCTGCCTAGGTTTCTGCAGGTAGGTTTTTGTGGGGTTCTTTAAAAAGAAACAATATTATTGGGGGCACCTGGGTGGCACAATCAGTTAAGTGGCCAACTCTTGGTTTTGGCTCAGGTTGTGATCTTGGGGTCCTGAGATTGAGCCCTGCACTGGGCTGAATGCTCAACAGGGAGTCTGCTTCAGATTCTCTCTCCCTCTCCTCCTGCCCCTCCCACTCTTGATATCTCTCTCTCTAAAATAAATATAATCTTTAAAAACACACACACAATATTATTAACTATATTCCCTATGCTCTAGTTTTCATTCCTGTGACTTTATAACAGGGGTTTGTACTTATTCATCTCCTTTATTTTGCCCATCCCCACAACCATCTCTCCTCTAGCAACCAGCAGTTCCCTGTATTAAGGAGTCTGTTGGGGATTTTTTGTTTGTTCATTTGTTTTTTAGATACTACAAATAAGTTGATTATACGGTATTTGTCTTTCTCTAACTTATTTCACTTTGCATAATACCCTCTAGCTCCATCCATGTTCTTGTAAATGGCAAGATCTCATTCTTTTTCATGGCTGAGTTACATTCTTGTGTGTCTATACACACACCACATCTTCTTTATCCATTCTTCTATGGATGGACACTTGGGGTTGCCTCCATACCTTGGCTATTATAAATAATGTGACAATAAACAGAGGGGTACATATGCTTTCAAGTTAGTGTTTTTGTTTTCTATGGGTATATACCTAGTAGTGAACTTACTGGATTATATGATATTTCTATTTTTATTTTTTAAAGGAACCTCCATACTGTTTTCCCCAGTGGCTACATTAGTTTACATTCCCATCAGCAGTTTCCTTTTCTCCACATCCTTGTCAACACTTGTTATTTCTTGTCTCTATGATTCCAGCCTCTCTGTCAGTTGTGAGGTGTTCTCATTGTTTTGATTTGCATTTCCTTGATGATGAGTGATGTTGAGCATCTTTCCATGTGTCTGTGGGCCACGTGTATGGTTTCTTTGGAGAAATGCCTGTTCAGTTCCTCTGCCCATTTTTTTATTGGATTGTTTTTTTTGGTGTTGTGTAAGTGCTTCATATATATTTGGCTATTAAACCCTTATCAGATATTTCACATGCAAATATCTTCTCCTACTCACTAGGTTGCCCTTTTGTTTAGTTGATAGTTTCATTTGCTCTGCAAAAGCTTTTTATTTGGTGTAGTCCCAATGGTTTAATTTTGTTTTTGTTTCTCTTGCCTGAAGAGAGATAAGCATAAATATGTTGCTAAGGCTGGTGTCCAAGAGATTACTGCCAATGTTTTCTTTTAGGAGTTTAATGGTTTCGGGTCTCACATTTAGGTCTTAAATCCACTCTGAGTTTGTTTTTGTGTAAGAAAGTGGTCCAATTTCATTCTTTTGCATGTAGCTGTCCCATTTTTCTCAACATCATTTGTTGAAGAGACTGTCTTTTTCTCCATTGGATATTCCTGCCTCCTTTGTTGAAGATTAATTGACCACATAATCATGGGTTTTATTCTGGGCTCTCTATTCTGTTCCATTGATGTGTCTATTTTGTGCCAGTACCATACTGTTTTGATTATTCCAGCTTTGTCATAGATATTGAAATCTGGAGTTGTAATATCTTTACTGTATGGTTCTCTCTCAAGATTACTTAGTCTATTTGAGGTCTTTTGTGGTTCTATACAAATTTTAGGTTTATTTGTTCTAGTTCTGTGAAAATGCTTGTGGTATTTTTTATAGGGTTTGCATTAAGTCTGTAGTTTCCTTTGGGTAGTATGGATATTTTAATGATAGTAATTCTTCTAGGAGCATGGTTCTGCAGGTTTTAATCACATTATCAGTATTATAGAATCTGTTTTATACTTTGTTCTGTTTTATCCTCTCTTGACATAAAGTTAGCAGTTAAAAAGTCAACCCCTGAAAACTTGCAACTCAAGTCACTAATAAGAATTCCATGAAAAGGGACACCTGGGTGGCTCAGTGGTTGAGCATCTGCTTTTGGTTCCAGTTATGATCCCAGGGTCCTGGGATCGAGTGAGTCCCACATTGGGCTCCCTGCGGGGAGCCTGCTTGTCCCTCTGTCTATGTGTCTGCCTCTCTCTCTGTGTCTCTCATGAATAAATAAATAAAATCTTTTTAAAAAAAGAATTCTATGAAAAAAACAACTTCATTCTGAGGCACTGGACAGTTAGACTAGCCAGTTGGACTAGCCATTGCCATCAGGCCAATGATGCTGTTGCTCTGTACAGCACTGTGGTGATCCTCTCTTAGGGGCAGATTTCATAGCCAGTTCTCACTCTCAGTGTGCCACTGTGCTGGGCACTGTAGGATGATGGAGGAGAGTCATGGAATTGGTCATTCAGACTTGGGTTTGATGCCTGGCTCCTCTAACTATCACTGTGTGATCATATCATCCATAGTTATCGAGCTGTTTTGGGGGAAGGACACCACACAAAATATCTGGCCAAGAGTAAATGGTCCAGGGGTACGTAGGTGGCTTAGTTAGTTAAGCGTCTGCCTTCAGCTCAGGTCATGATCATATGGGGTCCTGGGATGAAGCCCACTCCCTGCTCAGCAGGAAATCTGCTTCTCCCTCTCCTTCTGTCCTTCTTCTCCCCTCCCCTGCGTGTGCTTTCTCTCTCTCAAATAAAATTTTTTTAAAAATCAAATTATCAAAAAAATTTAAAAGTTTCCTTCATCCATAGCCAAAGAATAGAATACTCAGCCATTTCTTGTTCTTTCTACCACTTTTACAAATGGAAAGAAGGGATCATTCATGTTTAATACAGCGTCTAATCATAGACTTGAATCTATAGACCTGGATTCAGATCCCAGTTCTAACTACTAGTTGTATGAACCTTCTTTTTATTTTTTTATTTTATTTTTTTTAATTTTTCTTTATTTATGATAGTCACACAGAGAGAGAGAGAGAGAGGCAGAGACACAGGCAGAGGGAGCCCGACGTGGGACTCGATCCCGGGTCTCTAGGGTTGCGCCCTGGGCCAAAGGCAGGCGCCAAACTGCTGCGCCACTCAGGGATCCCTGAACCTTTTTTTTAATTTCAAGTTTTTAATTTAAGTTCTAGTTAACAGATAGTGTAAAATTAGTTTCAGGAGTAGAAGCTAGTTATATGAATTTAAACATAGAAATTGTTCTGGACCTCAATTTCTCATGTGATGTGAAAATAACACATATCTCGTGGAGTAACTGAAAAAAAATGGGCGAGATAAGTTCCTAGCGTTTAGTTAGAATACAATATCTATTACTATTATCTTAGCTATGATTTATTTCCTGTACCATGTCTGTAGCCCTAGATGACCATGTTCCTTTGTTTTTTTTTAAAGATTTATTTAAGAGAGAGAGTGAGAGTGTGTGCTTGCATGAGTGGTGAGGGGGAAGGGCAGAGAGAGAGGGAGAGGAAGAAGTAGACTCTCCACAGAGTAGGAAGCCGGACATCGGGCTGGATCCCAGGGCCTGGAGATAATGACCTGAGCCAAAGGCAATCAGTTAACCAACTGAGCCACCAGGTACCCTGAATATGTTCCTATATTTTAAATTGATTTAAATTCAGTTAACATGTAGTGTATTATTAGTTTCAGAGTTAGAGTTCAGTGATTTATCTGTCTTCTATAAAACCCAGTGCTCGTTGTATCACATGCCCACCCAGTTATGCATCCCCCAACCTCCCTCCCCTCCAGCAACCCTCAGTTTGTTTTTTATGATTAAGAGTCTCTTATGTTTTATCTCCCTTTTTGACTTCATATTGTTTCATTTTCTCCTTACTTCCTCTATGATCCTGTTTTGTTTCTTAAATTTCATGTGAGTGAGATCATATGATCATCTTTCTTTGCTTGACTTATTTTGCTTAGCATAATATCCTCATTCCATCCACTTTGTTGCAAATGGTCAGATTTCATTTTTTGATGGCTAAGTAATATTCCATTGTACATATGTACTATATCTTCTTTATCCATTCATCTTCGATGGACATCTGGGCTCTTTCCATAGTTTGGCAATTATGGACATTGCTGTTATAAACATTGGAGTGCGGGTGCCTCTTTGGATCACTACATTTGTGTCTTTGGGGTAAATACCTAGTAGTGCAGTTGCTGAGTTGATTTCTGCTATAATCCTAATTAATTCTCTTTATCTGCTGAGTTTAGGCTTTATTTGCTGTTCTTTCTCCAGCTCCTTTAGGTGTAAGGTTAGACTGTGTATTTGAGATCTTTCTTACTTCTTGAGAAAGGCTTGTATTGCTATATGCTTCCCTCTTAGGACCACCTCTGCTGTATCCCAAGGTTTTGAAGAGTTGTGTTTTCATTTTCAATTAGCAATAATCGTGCCTCGAATAAACCTCATTGGCTATGATACTGCCACTGTGCAAAGCTTGTGTTTTCATTTTCATTTGCTTCTGTGAATTTTTAAAATTCTTCATTAATTTCCTGGTTGACCCATTCATTCTTTAGTAGGATGTTTTTTAGCCTCCATGTATTTGAGCTCTTTCCAAATTTCCTCTTGTGATTGAGTTCTACCTTCAAAGCATTGTGGTCAGAAATTCTACAGAGAACAATCCCAATCTTTTGATACCAGTTGAGACCTGATTTGTGACTCAGTATGTGATCTATTCTGGAGAATGTTCCATGTGCACTCGAGAAGAATGTGTAATTTGTTGGTTTAGGATGGAATGTTCTGAATTTATCTGTGAAGTCCATCTGGTCCAGTATGTTATTCAAAGCCCTTGTTTCCTTGTTGATCTTCTGCTTAGATGATCTGTCCATTGCTATGAGTAGGGTGTTAAAGTCCCCTACTGTTATTTCATTATTATCAATGTATTTCTTTAATTTTGTTGTTTATTTCTATAATTGGCTCCTCCCATGTTAGGGCATAAATATTTACAACTGTTAGATCTTTTTGGATAGACCCTTTAATTATGATATAGTGTCCTTCCTCATCTCTTATTACAGTCTTTGGTTTAAAATCTAATTTGTCTAATATAAGGATTGCCACTCCAGCTTTCTTTTGATGTCCATTAGTGTGCCAAATGGTTTTCCAGCCCCTCACTTTCAATATGGAGGTATTTTGGGTCTAAAATGAATCTCTTATAGACAGTGTATCAGTGGATCTTGCTATTTTATTTTATTTTTTTTATCAATCTGAGACCCTGTATCTTTTGATTGGGGCATTTAGCCCATTTACATTCAGAGTAACTATTGAAAGATATGAATTTAGTGCCAGTGTATTACCTGTAAAGTTACTGTTTTTGTATATTGTCTCTGTCCTTATGTTCTATGTTACTTTTGAGCTGTCTCTTCACTTAATGGATCCCCATTAATATTTCTTGGAGGGCTGGTTTAGTGATGACAAATTCTTTTAGTTTCTGTTTGTCCTGGAAGCTCTTTATCTCTCCTTCTATTCTGAATGACAGCCTTGCTGGATAAAGTATCCTTGTCTGCATATTTTTCTCACTTAGCACCCTGAATATATCATGCTAGTCCTTTCTGGCCTGCCAGGTCTCTGTGGATAGGTGTGCTGCCAATCTTATGTTTCTACCCTTGTAGGTTACAGTCCTTTTGTCCCAAGCTGCTTTCAGGATTTTTTCTTTGTCTCCATAATTTACAAGCTTCATTACTAAATATTAGGGTATTGATCTATTTTATTGATTTTTGAGGGGGGTTCTTTGTGCCTCTTGGACTTGGATGTTTATTTCCTTCCCCAGAATAGGGAAATTTGCAGTTGTAATTTGCTCCAATATACCTTCTGCTATTCATTCTCTCTCTCTCTCTCCCTCACCCTCTCCCCCCCCCATCTTCTTCTTCTGGTACTTCACTTATTCTAATATTATTTCATTTTATGGTATCATTTACCTCTCAAATTCTCCCCCCTTGTGATTCAGTAGTTGTTTATCTTTCCTTTTCTCAGCTTCTTTATTCTCCATTATTTTGTCTTCTAGATCACTAATTCTCTCTTCTGCCTCATTTATCCTAGCAGAGCCTCCATTTTTTATTGCTTCTCATTAATAGCCCTTTTAATTTCCACCTGATTAGATTTTAGTTCTTTTATTTCTCCAGAAAGAGATTCTCTTGTGTCTTCTACACTTTTTTCAAGCCCAGCTAGTATCTTTATAATCATTATTCTGAACTCTAGTTCCAACATCTTATATCCATATTGATTAGGTACCTGGCAGGCAGTACTGCCTTTTGTTCTCTTTTTTGAGGTAAGTTTTCCCATCTTGTCATTCTGTCCAGAGAATAATAGATGAACAAAGAGAATAAAATACTAAAATAGCAACAGCAACCGCAGAGAAATATACACTGAACAAATCAGAAGAAACCAGAAACCAAAAAAAAAAAAAAAGGAGAGAATGACAGAACATAATCAGACAGATGAACAGAACAGAGCAATACACTAGATCCTGGGTGGATTTTGGTCTGCTTGTGAGAAGAAACTAGATCTCAAAATTGTGAAAAAAGAAAAAATCATATATATACAAAAATAAGTACAATGAAAGGACATAACTGTAGAAATGAAAATTTAAAAAGACTTAAAGAATTGATTTAAGAAATTAGTTGAAAAGGAAGAATAAAAATAAAATTGGAAGACCAAAGAATCATGAGAAACAACCCCACAAATTCTCGATACTACTTTCCCCTAACACTGGAATTTTGCAGTTCTTTGTGATCAGTAAACATGGTCTTAGCCAGATGTTCTTGCTGATTTTCTGGGGAAAAGGCCTGTTGTGCTGATTCTCAGGAGTCTTTGCCCTGGATGAAATTGCGCTGCCCTTTCCAGGGGACCAGGCTAACTACTCGGCTCCGGGTTGCTCTCGGTGGCTTTTGTTCCCTGAAGGCTTTCCGGGCAGCTTTAGAGGTTGACAGTGAAAATGGTGGCCTCCCACTCTCTAGTCCCAGACCGAGAGCTGAGGGCCCCACTCCTCAGTGCGCCCTCAGGGAAAAGCAGTCAATCATTCCTGGCCACCTGATCCCCGTCTGCACTCTGTACTTACTTAGTCTGTGACTGAGCATTTCTATCTCTGGCCTGTGACCCTGTTTGGAGTTCCCAAAACCCTCAGCATCTTGCCACACACATGTGCACCACTGCTTCCAGGGGAGGTGGTGGGGTGGGGGAGGTCTCACAGTATCTCTCACTTGCTGGGCCCCTGCTTGGAGAGCAGTCATGTGATCAAGCCCTGGCTAGTGGTTTATGGCCACCTTGAGCTGAGAGCCCACTCCTGGCCTCACTTATTGCTTCCCTCTCTGATGCCTGGGAACTCAACCACACTCAGGCACCTGATCTTCCTGTGATCCCAAAGATTCTGAGACTACACTGCCCTACCTAAGATCTGGAACTACTTCACCACCTGGGCACCTTTTAGGCAGGTATATCCCTCATCACAGCAGACTTTAAAAGATTCAATTTTTGTGCTCCACTGCTCTATCACTTTCTGGTAACAGGCTGCCAGAGGCTCCCCACCTTCCACTGCCCTGCTGGTCTATTGTCCCATTTATCAGATTCACTTCTCTACAACTCCTACCTTGCAGAAAGTGGTTGCTTTTCTATTTGTAGAGTTGCGGCTATTCTTTTTTTAGGTCTCCTGTTGAGATCATAGGTGTTCAGAATGATGTAATAGTGAATTCCTGGGACCAGACAAAACTGAGGTCCTCTACTCCTGTGCCATCTTCCCTCTCCTAGCAGATGAAGACATTTTAAGTGTTGAAATATCAAATGTAAAAAAAAAAAAGGTAATATTTTAGAGTCTGAACTCCCAATAACAGAATAACCAGCAATCCAAGATCTAGAGGGACTTCCTTTAAGTGTATTTCCTTACAAAATGAAAAGGGGTACATATCTGTTCCTGAAGAAGCATATTATTTGGAAACAAGATTTATTGATGTCTATTACATGTTAACAACCAAAATGCTTATAGTTCCAGTATCCCATCATGATGATTTTAGAGAATAGAATTATCCACCCAGGTTGAATGATAATTGTAATCTAGCATATGAAATTATTTTTCCTGGAGTATGACCAAATTCATTGAAATTCTAAGTCATGTTTGCTTTAGGTATACTTTTTGGGTTTTTTCCTTTTTTAGGCTAAATGGCTAATATTAATTTCACAGTAGAACTTTCAAAATTAAGAGTACTGTTATTTTAATTATTGACAATGTAAGGAATTCAAGTGAGAAATGGGACAGAGTTGGAAGAAAGAAAATAGAACACCTTAGCCATGCCTAGAAAATGGTTTTATATGATTTCCAAGATTACATAGACTTATCTAGTAATAGATATTATTATACAACTTAGAAATCTGATTTCTTGGAGTTCCAGAAATTCCAGAGTATTCAAATGTGATTTTAATCACTATTAATGTAATGGTTTATAGAACTATGATCACTGGGATCCCTGGGTGGTGCAGCGGTTTGGCGCCTGCCTTTGGCCCAGGGCGCGATCCTGGAGACCTGGGATCGAATCCCACATCAGGCTCCCGGTGCATGGAGCCTGCTTCTCCCTCTGCCTGTGTCTCTGCCTCTCTCTCTCTCTCTCTGTGACTATCATAAATAAATAAAAATTAAAAAAAAAAAAGAACTATGATCACTGTAATCAAACTATATCATGGTTTGGTAATTTATAATAATAATGGCAAGAATACATTGAATCTTTAAAGTGAGTTTGCAGGGGCACCTGGGTGGCTCAGTCAGGTAAGTGTCTGCCTTCAGTCCAGTCATGATTCCAGGGTCCTGGGATTGAGTCCTGCATTGGGCTCCCTGCTCAGCAGGGGGTCTGCTTCTCCCACCCCCACCCCCATCCTTGTGCTCATTCTCCCTCTCTTGCAAAAATAAATAAAATCTTCAAAACAAAACAAAGTAAGTTTTCAGTGACTACTGTTAAGGGGGCCCAAGTGATTTTTAAGTCTTTTTTGTTGGCAGGGATAACAAGTCAGGGATTCACCACATTAGGGAAGACAGCTCCCTTTTCATGCTGGGCTACTATTAATCTTTGTTGTGATTGTTTGGCTTCCCTTTTTTTTTTTAAGATCTCTTTGTGATTTTATTTGTTCTCTATTTGTGTTATTAATTTGCTATCTTTTCTATAGTTTTCCAAAAGGACCCAGTGTTAGAAAGGGCTTTGGAAACCTCTATCATCTCATTCAGAGTTTCATTCTCTACCCCATTCTTTTGAGTTGTGTATACAATTAGAAGAATTCCTCATTATGATCTGACTCTGAGGCCTCTGTTTTAAAATAACAAAACAAACTCTAAGGTTGTGTAACCATTCTTGGTTTTCCTATTTCCCCATTTCTAAGTGAAGAAACTGAAGTTAAGAATGTGGCTAAGCTACTCACACAGTAATCATGCTGATTATACACAATATCTTGAAAAAAACATGCATGGTGTCCAGCTGCTTTCAGTGGGCAAAAAAAAAAAAAAAACCAGTATGTAATTTGTGATGTTATTTTGCCACTACCTTTGTGAGACTAAGTCAATGACTGAATTCTCTTTCTGGAAACTGGTCTTCCAGAATATCAAGAGGGTTCCTGGGTGATAGGCATTAAAGAGGGTATTTGATATAATGAGCACTGAGTATTATATGCAACTGATCAATCACTCTATCCTACCCTTGAAACTAGTAATATGCTATATGCTAACTAAATTGAGTTTAAATAAAAATATTTTTTAAAAAATCCCAGTATGTATAATATATGTCTTCTTTATCTGTTCATCAATTGATGGATATTTGGGTTGCTTCCTTATCTTGGCAATAAACATAGGGGTATGTATATCTTTTCAAATTAGTGTTTTTGTTTTCTGGGCAGCCCAGGTGGCTCAGTGGTTTAGCGCTGCCTTCGGCCCAGGGTGTGATCCTGGGGTCCCAGGATCGAGTCCCACGTCGAGCTCCCTGCATGGAGCCTGCTTCTCCCTCTGCCTGTGTCTGCCTGCGCCCCCCCACCCCGTGTTTCTCATGAACAAATAAATAAAATCTTTAAAAAAAAATAGTGTTTTTGTTTTCTTTGGATAAATACCCAGTAGTGGAATTGCTGGATCATATATGGTGGTTCTATTTTTAATTCTTAAGGGACCTCCATGCTGTTTTCCACAATGGCTGCACCACAGGTATTTTCATCAGCAGACGAGGGCACCTGCAGGTCTCTTTTTCTCCATGTCCTCACTAATATTTATTTCCTGTGTTGTTGATTTTAGCCATTCTGACAGGTGTAAGGTGGTATCTCTTTGTGGTTTTAATATGTATTTCCCTGATGATGAATGATGTTGAGCATCTTCTCATGTGTCTGCTAGCCATCTGTATGTCTCTGGAGAAATTTCTATTTGGGTCCCCTGACTATTCTTAATCATATTATTTGGTTTATTTTTTGGTATTATAGAAGTTCAACCATCATCTTCCATTCAGTAGGTTGCCTTTTTGTTGATGACGTCCTTCACTGTGCAAAAGTTTTTTTTTTTTTATTTTTGTGTAGTCTCAATGGTTTAATTTTTCTTCTGTTTCTCTTGCCTGAAACCTATCTAGAAAAATGTTTCTATAGCTTATGTTAAAGAAACTACTGCCTATGTTTTCTTCTAAACTCTTAAGGCTTCAGGTCTCATGTTTAGGTATCTGACCAATTTTGAGTTTATTTTTGTGTATGGTGTAAGAGTATTCCAGTTTCATTCTTTTGAATGTAGCTGTCCCATTTTCCCAGCACAATTTGTTGAAGAAACTCTTTCCCTTTTGTGTATTCTTGCCTTCTTTGTTGTAAATTACTTGACCATGTAAGCATGGATTTATTTCTGGGCTCTCTATCCTGTTCTGTTCCACTGATCCCTGTATCTGTTTCCAAGCCAATACCATACTGTTTTGATTAATACAGCTTTGTCATATATCTTAAAATCTGGGATTATAGTAACACCAGCTTTGTTCTTCTTTTTCAAGGTTGCTTTGTCTGTTTGAGGTCTTTTGTGATTCCACACAAATTTTAGGATTATTAATTCTAGTTCTGTGAAAAATGTTGGCATTTTTTGGGGGATTGCATTATATCTGTAGATTGCTTCAGATGGTGTGGATATTTTAATGTTATTGGTTATTCCATAAGCATGGAGTATCTTTCCATTTATGTGTCATCTTCAATTTCTTTCATCAGTGTTTTATAGTTTTTGGAGTACAGGTCTTTCATCTCCTTGGATAAATTTACTCCTGGGTATTTTGTTATTTTTTTGCATAGTTGTAAATGTGATTGTTCTCTTAATTTCCTTTTCTGCTACTTAACTCTAGAAATTCTCTCCATAGAGGGAATAGTTTATAACTGCATCATTTATAACTAAAGTGCCAGCTGCCATTTATAACAACTTAGTTTTAGGTGCCACTTAGCTTGGAATTTAAGATTCCCAGATAGAACATAAAAATGCAAAGTATTTTTATTTTATAGTTACCATGTGGTCTACTCAGTTACTTCTGAGTAGACCACATTAAGATAATGTTTAATTTGGCCTAAGTTATAGGGTTTTTATTGTATTTTTATTTTACCTAGCTTGAGCTACACAAAACATTAAAAAACTGTTAGTAATTAGTCATGTTCTCTTAGGATTTGTTTAAAATGACAAAGTGCTAAGTTCTCACAAGTGTAAAGCTCAAATAACTAGTCAAATTATTATAAAAAAGAATAGATTTAAAAAGTCTTTTCTTCAAAAGTGCTTTTGGTGTTGAGAATATCAAGGAGGTTCTTGTTTTAAGATTTAACTTTTGGAGACAGACTTTTTGAAAGAATAGAATATAACCTGGGTATTAGGCATGAAGATAGCCCATAAAATAACAAAGGGGAAAATGTATTTAGTGCTTCAGAACAAGGGATTTACATCGTCTAGATTTCTATTCCAGATCTCCAGGCAAGTCACTTTCACTTTGCAAAATGCAGTGCCCTTTATAAAAGGCAGCAAAAAATAATAACACTTATTTCTTAGGGTTATTATGGAAATTAAATGAGATATGGTATATGTATGGAACCTCATACAAAGTAACCAATAAATATTGGCTGTTTCAATTTGAGAATAGCTCCACCTAAATTCTCCCATTGTATTGCCATTGAATGGTCAAGTTAAAGAACCATCAGACAATTTGTTAATTAAATTGATATTGGGGGCACCTGGGTAGCTCAGTTGGTTAAGTGTCTGCCTTCAGCTCATGTCATGATCCCAGGGTTCTGGGATCAGGCCTTGCTTTGGGCTCCCTGCTCAGTGAGGAGTCTGCTTCTTCCTCTACTCCTCCCCCATTTTGTGCCCTCTCATTCTCTCTCTCAAATAAATGAATAAATAAAATCTTTAAAAAATTGACATTGTAGGAGGGGTCCTCCCATACCCACACGTATGTATGTTTATGGGGTTTGGGAGCATGTTGATTGCTAATTTCTCTGCAGTTTGGATTACATGAGTAACACACCACAGACCAAGTGATGATTTTCAATAGGATGAAGTCTGTTGTGCAGCACCATCCCGTTTTAGGAGATTTCCCTCTCAGTACTCGTCAGTTAAGGGACCACTTGACATCATGGATACCTTATAACTCTGGAAACCAGGAAACTTGGGATGGATGTTTCTAAGTCTGCCACTAGGAAAAGTCACTTCTCTGGTTCCCCAATTTTTTATTTGTAAAAAGGTGGGTTTGGGTTTATCTAGAGTGGACCCTAGAGATCCATCTTATCAAGATGAATCTAGGTTTTTTTCTGTCTTTAGTCAGCCAAGTAGTTAGAAATATGTGTTGTATATACACATTCATGTGGATGTATCTTGAGATTTTCATTAAAAATTAGATGATTTTCCTAATTAGCAGGCACTGACCAAACATAAGATTAGGTGGTTCTTGTGTACTTGTTTGCTTGCTAAGATCTTTTATTCAAAGGCTGCCAGGTGTCCTTGACAGCAAGCTTGGATCATTTGGTAATTATAACTGCAGTTAAGTATACTTCATTATGTAAATATAATTAAAGAAAGAAATTAGGGCATTGTAAAGAAAGACTGACAAACTAAATACAGCTATGTAAATAGCTCTATGGATCAACTAAGGTTTGAATCCTATCTAATTACCCTAGCCAAGCAAAGACCCTCTTGACTCACTCCTGTGGTCATAAACCTGCTGACATAGCTTATACATGTGCATATTTGATCATGTGGCCCAGTGTTAGCAAATCTGGGGCTTTTCTGCACTAGGTGGTTTTCCAGGATTAGCAGCCTATGATTCTAAGTCACAGATTATTCCATTCTTCTTGATTTGCCTCAAAAGCATAGACAACTGTTGAAAGGTATAAAGCAGTCCTCCCCTTTCCTTTATCAATAATATGCTCCGTCAATCTCAAGCACATTTTCCTCTGACCATTGAGAGCAAAGTAGAATGTTTTATTAAAAAAAAAAAAAGGAATGAAAAAATGCAGACTGTACAGGGGGCATTATTAATACAATCTAAGAAGGCACATTATATTTAGATGGGAAAAGAAGAATTGATTTTTTTGAGGTCAGTAATTGGCACTAAGCCATAAGTGTGTGAATTCTCAATGATTTGCAAATGCTTACTGACTTGGAAAAAAAATGTGTATGTTGAATTCTTTTCATTTTCCACTGGCTTATAAAGGTTAGGATTATATTACATCTCTTCCCCCTCCATCCACAACCAAAAAAAAAAAAAAAAAAAAAAAAAAGCTACAATAGCTTCCCTGTTAGATGAAATCAAAATTTCTTGGCCCATCATTCAAAACCCTTTACAACCCAGCCATTACCACGTTTTCAATTTTATTTCCTATTATTCCTTCCCCTGCACCTTCTGCCAGCCCTCGCCTCCAGGGGTTTTATTTACTCCCCAGTACAGCCACATTTTCACACTTCTGCCTCTTTACTTAGCCTGCTTCCCTAACCTAGGATGTCCTTTCTCCTATTCAGTTTACCTGACAAACTCCTGCCCCTTCTCCCAGCCTGTCTTCCTAAATCTCTGCATCCTTTTCCCAGGCAGGTGTCTCCTTCACCTGTGTTCTCATTCAGAGCACTTTAAATGACAGCATTATCATCATTGACAGTGTGTTGGGATTCTGTGCCCTCATTCTCCTACCACTGCTATCCTCTGGAGCAAGGACCACACTTTCACTGTATATACAACCTTGGCATCGAATACATAGTGGGCATTCAATAAAAGCTTGCCAAAGTGAATAAAAACATGTGTACATATATAGCAGGAGAAATAGCCTGATTCAGATAAAATATATGTTTTCTTCTGTTTTCATTCATTCCATATAATTTGGGGGATACAAAAACACCAGGGAGGAAGTGAAATTAAACCATAGCCCTGCTCTCTCAGAGATCAGGTTAACAGTTTAGCATACCTCTTTCCAGCTAAAGCATACTCTTCCTTTGAAGAGGAACTGTGGTTTGTAAAATTAGAAAATTATCTACATGCTTAACAGATGATCCTAATTCTTGATTTTGCTGTGTCTTTGTTAGCTCACCGAGAGAATAATCATCCTCTTTGTGGTGATCACCAGTCAAGAGGAAGTTCAAGAGAAATATGTGGTGTGTGTTTTATTCATCTTTTGGAATCTGTTGGATATGGTTAGGTAAGGAGGAAAAATAATCTCTTAAAGCCAAGTTGCTTTTCTACAATGAAACTGATAATAGCTGCCTACATTTGGTTACTCTGTGAGAAAAACCTAACCCCTTTCTAAATTATTTTATCTTGATATGGAAATGTATTTTTAGTACTTTCCATAATGGACACATCAGAGACAATGCAAACCTACCATGGTATTACAAGAGCAAATCAATGCATTCAGGTTTCTAGCAGAAGACTTGGCACAGCACCTTTTTTGGGATAAACCTCACAGCTGTTTGCTAATGAAAGGCATTCCTTGCGATTGCTCTGGTACATGTTACTCTAACAAGCAGAACAAGACTTTTATTATGTCATAGTCAGGATTTACAAAGCTGGTTTCTGTGAATTCCAGAATATTTTTAAACCTAGGGCCTCATCTCTCTGGGGAAGAATGCACCTCCACATTCATTTATTTTGTATTTATTTTTTATTGAAGTATAATTAACTTACAATGTTATATTGGTTTCAGGTGTCCAACATATTATTTGGTCAGTTCTATATGTTACTTAATCAATGCTGACCATGATAAGTACGGTCAGCATCTCTCACCATACAGCATTATTACAGGATTTTTTACTCTATTCCCTATGCTGTACTTTTCATCTCCATGATACATTTTTTTAAGATTTATTTATTCATGAGAGACAGAGAAAGGCAGAGACATAAGCAGAGGGAGAAGCAGGCTCCCCACAGGGAGCCCAATACGGGACTCGATCCCAGGACCCCGGGATCATGCCCTAAGCCAAAGGCAAATGCTCAACGACTGAGCCACCCAGGCGTTCCCTCGATGATACATTTTGTATACAATTCCAGTGGGTTCAAATGACTTAGTGAAGTTATTTTGTAGATTTCCTGGAAATCCCTGAACCTCAGGTTAGGAATCTTTGCTCTAGGTCATCTTTAGTTTCCTTCTATATCTAAAACCTTGCCAAGAGATGGGTCTAGTCTTACCTCTACCAGCAGTGGCATAAATAGTCCCCTTGGCTCAGAGATGTGCTAACTGCTACCTTGGCTTTCACAAATGAGAACTGCCCCATTCACTTGAAAGATCTGGATGTGGGTAGGTAACAAAAGAGCCCTAGCATTTTAGCTGAGGTTATGTAAATTCTTTATTCATTGTATTGTCTTTAACTTAGCTAAATTATTCCTAAATAATGGGTTCAGCCCTAGAGTGAGTTACAATGAAATATTTTATTGAATGAAAATGACTCTAATTCTTTGTATATATAATTTATTAAGTCATTTCTCATTTTTTAACTGAAAAATTTGTAGACTTGGGATGAATTTTGTGGACTTATATAGTCCATGACTTTCTATTCCTGAGATAAGAAGTCCCATCTGAGGCTATGCTATGACTTTGTGACATGATGTTCTCTGGTATGCCTGACTTTTTCAGTGTCCTTCCAGTTTCTGATAAGCTCAGTTAAACCCATTAGAGAACAAAATGATTTTAACATAAAAGATGCCATCAAAGGGCTTCTTAACATAGAAAACCTTAGGATAAATCCTACCTCCATTTACTTGGTATACAATCGTGGACATATCGCTGAACCTTCAAAAACAACAGAATTGAGATAATTCATGTACTTTCACATTCACCCTTTTATTTTTTAATAATTAATTAATTAGACCAAGAAGGGGGTAAGAAGGGGAGAGAGGGAGTGAATCTTAAGTAAGCTCCATGCCCAATTTGGAGCCAGATTCAGGGCTCAGTCTCAGGACCCTGAGATCATGAGCTGAAATCAAGAGTCAGACTCTTACCTGACTGAGCTACCCAGGCACCCCAATATTCACCCTTTAAAATAGAAAATTTGAGGGGTTTAGTATATTTAAAGATGTATAACTATCATCACTAATTTGAGGACATTTTCATTGCACTCCAAAGAAACCCTAAACCCTGTAGCAGTAAAATCCCCATTTCCTCTTCTCTTAGCTCTTGCCAACCACTAACATACTGTCTCTATGAATTTGCCTTTTCTAGACATATAAATGGAACCATACAATATGTGGCCTTTTGTGACTGCCTTCACTTAGCATAATGTTTTCAAGGTTAATCCATGTTATAACATGTATCAGTATTTCATTCCTTTTTACATCTGAATGATATTCCATTTCGATATACCACTTTTATGTATCCATTCTTCAGTTGATGGACAGACTTTTAGGTTATGAGGAATATTGCTATGAACATCCATGTACAAGCTTTTGTATGCACATAGGCTTTCATTTCTCTTAGAAGTGAAATTCCTGAGCACCTAGCCTTTTTGAAACATTTTTTTTTCCTCTGTAAAGTTGAGGTGGAATTATCTTTCCAACTTACCCTAAAATGACTTAAAAAAAAAAAAAAAAAAAAAAAAAAAGCAAGGACCAGAGGGGCACCTGGGTGGCTCAGTCTTTAAAAATCTAGCTGCAGGAACGCCTGGGTGGCTTAGTGGTTGAGTGTCTGCCTTCAGCTCAGGGCATGATCCCGGGGTCCTGGGAGTGAGTCACACATCGGATTCCCCTCAGGGAGCCTGCTTCACCCTCTGCCTGTGTCTCTGCCTCTGTCTCTCTCATGAATAAGTAAATAAAATCTTTAAAAATAAAGATAACATAAAAATCTAGCTGCATCAAATGGGTTTAGCTTCTAAGTGAAATTGAAGTCACTAATCAGGAAAACTTGTAATTTGTTGAGGGATAAGAGTGACATTTTTCTTTGTCCACCATAATTATCCATGATCTACCCCCTGAGATGAGCCAGACTGACACAGGTCCCTTCCTCTTATTTACTTCCTTATCTCTTCTGATTAAATGATAGGAAACAAAGTCTGGAATTTAAACTTTCCAGTTGTATCTGTATTTAATTACAATGTAAGGTATTTTCTTCTCTTGTTATTTCCCAAACATCAGCAAGAAATGATGTTTATGAGCTCCCTGTCTTCTTTTAGGTACACTTACAGCATGCTATCAGTCATAGGAATATCCTATGCGGTCTTGACCTGGCTCAGTCAAACACTGTGGATGCCGATTTATCCTTTGTGTGTTCTTGCTGAAGGTAAGAAAAGAGTGACTTTGCATTATTGCTTACTGACCAAAGCAATCTAGTTATAATGGCTCACTAAACTTTTCAATGATTAAATTCCTATTTTTGCTACTGTTAGCTGACAGCTGACTCAGTGGGTCATTCCTGGCTCACTTCCCTTGATGCAAAAAAGCAAAGCATTTTTAACAAAAATTCAAGCAGGAAGCATCTTTGCACAGTAGACAAAATATTGGATGAGGAATAAAAACATCTGAGTACAGGCCTTTAACTTCATTAACTTGACTGTATGAGTTTTGGGTAAATCATTTAACCTCTCCCACTTTACTCATCCAAAAGGGATTTAACATTTAGTGACTCAGTGTTTCTTTTTAAAGTAGACTCCACACCCAGCGTGGAGCCCAGTGTGAGACTTGATCTCATGACCCTGAGAATCAAGACCTGAGCTGAGATCAAGAGTTGGGCGCTTAACCGACTGAGCCACCCAGGTGCCCTAGTGATTATTTTTAATTTAATTTTTAATATTTAGAAATCTACTTCCCCCTGGCTGGACCATTTTTCCTACCTAACCATCTACTATGCATCACATTCTCTGCCAGGAACAGTTAATGCTACCTTTAGTTCAGTCATCAACTTCTCAGAGAAGCATTCCTCAACTTTCTCAACCACTTCCATTCTCTGCCCTCCTACCCCAACACTATAGCACCATGAATCTTTCATAAGACCTGTCTGAGGTGTAATTAGACATTTGTGTTATTCTTTGAATAATGTCTGTTTCCTGTCTAGCCTCTAAGTAACTTGGGGATACAGGGTTGTCTTTGTTTCCTTGCTCACCTTCCCTTATTCACCCAGTATACATGCTCAGTAAACACTGAATCAATTATTGAATACAATATGAAGTGAGCTAATTACTTGGCCTAAATGTAAACCTAAAACTTAAATAATTCATCAGTTTGCAAAAAGCTTGAGGATATTAGGGGAATATATGCTTCCTCCTCTAATGGATTTGGCAGACTGGTAGGGAACCTTCTGAAACAGGCATTAAAATTTTGAAAACGGAAGGCATAAAGAAATTAAGAAGCATGTTAAGGTAATTAAAGGAAAACATACAGAAAGAAATTTCACGTAAATTGATGGTGACATTGGTGATAATCATAAAGTGTATACATTATACCCATATGTTTTCTATCTACCAATGACCAGAGAAAAGTTTATATTGTAGTAAATCATATTAGGTAGAACTTAATTTTTTTTTTTTTTTGCTTTCAAAAGAATTGCTAATTTTTAGAATAGACCAAGCCAAGAGAATCTAGAGAATACTCCTGAGGACTAAAAAAAAGCTGGCTTGTTCAAGAATGAAATTCTTCACTCATTGAAACAATAAGTACATTCCTTTGTTACATCATATGAAAAATACCATAAGGAATATATTATATAGGAATCAGGTAGAGATAGGAGTGATCTTTTCCTAAAAATAAACGATGAATAACTGTATAGAAAACTTTTTCATTCTTGTTATTTGATAATGTTAAGCCTTCACCTTTCTGGGAAAGCCATGTTCCAGTATGTTTGCCATAAAACTCATTTCTTTTTTTTGAAATTAGATTCATAAACTTATTCCTGCAATTTAAAAGCAAAGTATATGCAGAAAAAGAGTCTGGAAGCATATGTGACAAAATGTCAGTAATGTTTCTGAGTGACAGATTCTAGGTAACTGTAGTTTTATCTTTATAGGTTTCTATATATTTCAAAAGACCCAAAATATAAAAATACGTAGTTAAGAAAACCTACTTGACTTTTGATGACTCTAATATTATTTAATAACTAATGTTTCCCATCCAATAATATAAAAGACAAAAGCAAGTTCTATAGATAACCAAAGCAACTGTTTATACTGCTGCATATGGTGCATCATATGGAAATCTTAGATGGCATGTTTTGGTGTCAAATTCAGATCCTGTGCCTATGTCACTCATCCTGCTCAGACTGGCTCTCACAGCTTTGGTTGCCCAACATTTTTTGTCTTTAAATTTTTTCCTATTTAAGATCATTCTAAGACTTACAAAAAGTACAAAAATAGTGCATTGTTCATATGTCCCTTTCATCTAGTTTGTCCCAACAACATCTTATATAACCATAGTACATTATCATTTCCTGTAATGTCATAAAAATCTATATGTGGGATATGATTTCATAGAACCTCCTTCTCTTTATTTTTATTGAAATATAATTAACATAAAATGTTATATTAGTTTCAGATATATAACATATTGATTTGGCAATTCCATCCATTACTCATTGCTTGCCAAAATAAGAGTAGCCACCATCTATCACCACACAACATTATTACAATTATTGACTATATTCCCTATGCTTTTCATCTCCATGACTTACCTATTTTATAACTGCAAGTTTGTATTTTTTCATCCTTTTTATCTATTTAACTCACACTACCCAGACACCTCCCCACTGGCAACCACACGTTTGTTTTCTGTATTGAAAAGTCTGTTTATTTTTTATATTCCATATATAAATGTAATCATGTGGCATTTATCATTCTCTGATTTCACTTAGCATAATACCCTCTAGGTCCATCCATGTTCTTGCAAATGCCAAGATCTCATTTTTTATGGCTGAGTAATATCCCTCTGTGTGTGTGTGTGTGTGTGTGTACACATACATACACAGTACATCCTCTTTATCCGTTTATCTATTCATGATGCTTGAGTTGCTTCCGTATCTTGGTTATTGTAAATCATGCTGCAGTAAACATAGGAGTGCATATATCTTTTCAACTTAGTGTTTTTGTTTTCTTTGGGTAAATACCCAGTAGTGAAATTACTGGATTGTATGGTATTTTTTTAAGCTAACAGTGTAATTATCCATTTTATTAAGGCATAATTTCTCAGAAAAAATACATAAGACAAAATCTTAAATCAAGTATATTTTAAATATTCACTCATGCAGTGCATTCATGTGTGTATTCAACATGAGGTTCAACTTATTCCCATTTAATATTTGTGAAATTTCCTAATGAGTTCACTTATATAGTATTTCTATTTTTATTTTTTTTCACAAACTTCTGTTTTCCACAGTGCCTCTACCTAATTACATTCCCACCAATAGTACATCAGGTTTCTTTTGCTTTCTATCCTTACCAACATTTGTTATTTCTTCCTTTTTTTTTTTTTTTTTTGATACTAGCTATTCTGACAGGTGTGAGGTGATATCTCTTTGTGGTTCTGATTTGCATTTCCTGGATGATGAGTGATGTTGAGCATCTTTTCATGTGTCTGTTTGCCATCTGTGTGTCCAAAAAATGTTTATTTGGGTCTTTTGCCCATATTTAAATCAGATAATTAACCTACTATCTGGTATTGAGTTGTCTAAGTTCTTTATATATTTTGGGTATTAACCCTGTGTCCGGTATTTTGCTTTCAAATATCTCCTCCCATTCTGTAGGTTGCCATTTTGTTTTGTTGATGGTCTCCTTTGCTGTGCAAAAACTTTTATTTTGATGTAGTCCTTACAGTTTGTTTGCTTTTATTTCCCTTGCCTAAGGAGATATCTCTATAAATAGGTTTCCAAGGGTGCTGTCCAAATGATTGCCTATGTTTTCTTGCAGGAGTTTAATAGTTTGAGGATTTACATGTAGGTCTCTAATCCATTTTGAGTTTATTTTTGTGTATGGTGTAAGAAAGGGGTCCAGTTTCATTATTTTGCATGTAGCTGTCTATTTTTCCAGCACCATTTATTGAAAAGGCTCTTTTTTCCACATTGTAAATTCTTGCCTTTGTCATAGATTACTTGACTATATAGACATGGGTTTATTTCTGGGTTCTCTATCCTGTTCCATCAGTCTATGTATCTGTTTTTGTGTCAATACCATACTGTTTAGATTACTACATCTTTGTAGCATATTTTGAAATCTGTAATTGTGACCTCTGGCTGTGCTCTTTCTCAAGATTTGCCTATTCGAGGTCTTTAGTGGTTCCCTACAAATTTTAGATTATTTGTTCTCATTCTATTCTGTAATTTTTATTTGCATTTCTGTGGTGATTAGTGATGTTGAGCATCTGTATGTCTTCTTTGGTGTAATATATATTCATGTCTTCACATTTTTAAACTTGATTGTGTTTTTGGTGTTGTATAAATTCTTCCTATATTTCGGATATTAATGCCTTATAATACATATAATTTTCAAGTATCTTCTCCCATTTAGTAGGTTGCTTTTTTGTTTTGTTGGTTTCCTTCACTGTGTAAAAATCTGCTTTTAGTCCCAATAGTTTAATATTGCCTTTGTTTCCCTTGTCTGAGGAAACATATCCACAAATCTGTTGCTAAGGGAACTATCCAAGAGTATACTGCCTGTTTTCTTCTAGGAGTTTTATGGTTTCAGGCTTCACATTTATATCTTTAATACATTTTGTTTTTTTGTTTTTTGTTTTTCTTTAATACATTTTGAGTTTATTTTTATGTATGATATAAAAAAGGGGTGCGGTTTCATTCTTTTGAATGTGGCTCTTCAGTCTTTATTGAAAAGACTGTCTATTCTCCATTGCAATTCTTACCTTCTTTGTCATGGATTGACCAAATAGGCATGGGTGTACCTCTTGGTGCTCTATTCTGTTCCGGTGATCTTTAGGTCTTTTCTTTTTTCTTTTTAAGTAGGTTCCATGCCCATGTGGAGCCTAATGAAGGGCTTGAACTCATGATCCTGAGATTAAGACCTTAGCTGAGATCAAGAGTTGGAGGCTTAACTAACTGAATTGGTTTTTTGATAGGGATTGCACTGAATCTGTAGTTTGCTTTGCATAGTACGGACTTTTAATACTCATGAGCATAGTATATCTTTCCATTTGTGTTATCTTCAGTTTCTTTTATCAGTGTCTTATAGTTTTCAGAGTATAGGTCATTCACCTCCTTGGTTAAATTTATTCCTAGGTATTTTATTCTTTTTGGTGCAATTGCTAATGCGATTGCTTTCTTAATTTCTCTACCTTGTTATTAGTCTATAGAAATGCAACTGATTTCCAAGCATTAATTTTGTATCCTACAACTTTACTGAATTTGTTACTTCTAATGTTTTTTGGTGTCATCTGTAGGATCTTTATGTATAATATCAGGTCTTGTGCAGTGAGTTTAACTTATTCTTTGCCAATTTGGATGCCTCTTATTTCCTTTTCTTGTCTGATTAATGTAGCTAGGCCTTCTAGTACTATGCTGAATTAAGTGGCAAGAGTAGACATCTTGTTCCTGATCTTACAGGAAAAGCTCTCAGGTTTTAATCATTGAATATAATGTTAGCTTTGTTTTTTTTTTTTTAATATAGCTTTAATATGTTGAGGAATGTTCCCTCTAAACCCACTTTGTTTTTATCATGAACAGATGCTGAACTTTGTCAATGCTTTTTCTTAATCTATTGATCATGATTTTTATCCTTTATTTTGTTGAAAGGTGTATCACATTGGTTGATTTGCAAATATTAAACCATCCTTGCATCCATAGTTAATCCCAATTAATCATGGTAAATGATCCTTTTCATGTATTTACTGAATGTAGTTTGCTAATTTGTTGAGGATTTTTGCATCTATGTTCATTATGGATGATAACCTGTATTTTTGGGAGGCAGGAGGTAGCATCTTTGGTTTTGATATCAGGATAATGTTAACCTCATAGAATGTATTTGGAAGCTTCCCTTCCTCTTGTATTTTTTGCAATAGATTGACACGAATAGATATAAACTCGAATCCATCTGGTCCTAGATTTTTGTTTGTTGGGATTTTTTTAAATTATCAATTATATCAATATCAATAATTATTATTATTATTATTAATTGGTCTATTCAGATTTTCTATTTTGTCCTGATTCAATTTTGGAAAGATGTATGTATCTATGAATTTATCTATTTGAAGTTGTCTGACTTATTGGCATATAAATTTCTTACAATGCTTTGTATTTCTGTGGGTCAGTTATTATTTCTGTTCTTGATTTTATTTTGGTCCTCTCCTTGTTTATCTTTTCTAAGAACCAGTTCTTGGTTTCATTGATCTTTTCTATTATTTTTGGCTTTGGGTTTTTATTTTTTTGTAGTCTCTATTTATTTCTGCTCTGATCCTTATAATTGCCTTCCTTCTACCAACCTTGTATCCTACTGATTTTTAAGTTTCCCATAGAAAAGCACCACTGGTTTTCAAAGCCAGATGTGATAGACACCCATGTTCCCAGTGCCAGGAATCTCTGGCATGGAGTGTGATCCCATTCTTTCTCCATGCTTGTGGTGTCCGTTCTATTTGTGGTAGTCTCATCAAGGTTTTGGTTGCCCACCACATCTCCACCCCTCCTGCCCTTTTCTATGTGGCTTCTCAGTCGTTAGGTTGTTTTCAGAGTTGTCTAGATGTAGTTATCATCTTGGTGTGTCCATGGAATGAAGTAGGATCCTCCTACTTCACTATCTTCCCCTGACTCCCTGAATATCCATATCTTATCCAACACCAGCCTCCTTCCTCAAAATATTTTGGGCACCGTTTGTCTCAGAGTTTCTCAGAATTCTTTAAGTTCTACTAGTGGGTGAGGAGGAAGGATGGAGCTCCTCCAAAGCCAGTTAAGCTGAGGAAATGTTGGGTAAAACCAATTTCTTTATTGCAGAAATTTTAGGAATCTCTACTAATATGTGTTTTGAAATTCCAAGAAGAAACTATGGGCAGCATTTCTGAAGTTGATTTGTCTAGCCATCCCTTTTTATGGCTAAGGGGACAAGTACTGGGGGGATATCATTTTAAAAAACATTATAAATGATTTCTCTGTAGGCATAACCAAGTATAAAATGGACCAAAGTTCAACAAGTCACACTGCTGTAATGGCCTTGTGAGTTGAATCAGTCCGATTCCTATACCATAATGTATCTTTAGCTAAAGGATTCAGCAACTGTCACAACTATCATTATAAAATTCAAAATACGGGATCCCTGGGTGGCGCAGCGGTTTGGCGCCTGCCTTTGGCCCGGGGCGCGATCCTGGAGACCCGGGATCGAATCCCACGTCGGGCTCCTGGTGCATGGAGCCTGCTTCTCCCTCTGCCTGTGTCTCTGCCTCATTCTCTCTCTCTCTCTGTGACTATCACAAATAAATAAAAATTAAAAAAAAATATTCAAAATATCCTTCAACTACATAGATATTCATGTGTACACACACCTGTAGCATTACTAGGGGAAATGTTCACAATTCCTTCCTTGTTTTTTAAACAGCATTTGCCATCTATCAGTCACTGCCTTATTTTGAATCATTTGGCACTTATTCCACAAAGCTGCCCTTTGACTTATCCATCTATTTCCCGTACGTGTTGAAAATCTATCTCATGATGCTCTTCATAGGTAAGTGGCTCTTTTGTTTTATTTTTTGGTTTTGCATTCTTCCTGTGCTTTCTGGCTTGTGCCAATCTGTCCTTTAACAGAAAGGGCCATGAACACGGGAGAAACCGAAGAGGGAGTCCAGCATGATGAACTAGAACTTGTGTTCTAGTAACCTACAAGTGTGTGGTTACCTACAAGTTATGATACCCTTTTCAGGGTATCACAAGATCAAATATACCACTGTTTCACTGTATAAACAAGAACAATTTCACTAGCAGGTAATATACCTGCACTGTTTAGGAAATGTGGACATTTGACCATGGATACAGAGATCTATGGTGAAAACACAGATGTCAAACTAAGCAGGCTTGGCCATTTCTAGTTTTCCCATTTATATCAATTTTGTTTCCTGCTTGTTTGGTTTCATGTGCTAGCATTTCCCAGCAGGCAAGTGGGAGTAGGTGCTAAAAACATAAGAAAACTGTGTGGAACAAAAACTTAGAGTTAAGAAAATTTAATTGGCAAAGGACTTCCATGATTACATTTCACTTTCTGCAGCTCTAACCTTCACAAATCCCCAAGATAGTTGTTCTAGAGGTAGTCATTATCAGACACATAAAAACAATGCATGAAAGAGCCGACAGATGTGAAACTTCAGGGTTAGTAGAGAGAGCTGCCCTAAAGAAAGGGAAAAATTAACTTCTTGCTTCAACAAAATAGGATGGTACAGGAGTTTGTGTTATTTCCCTTTCTGGGCCCTTGTTTTAAGTGTTCCTTCTTTGAGTCTCCCTTGCAAGTGTGTTGTCCGTAGGCTCCAAACAGCACTCTGACTATATTTTAAAACCATGGTTCCTTCCAGAGAAATGGTTAATCAGCCTCACTTCTGACTCTTCCTTCTCTATGTCAGGAATGTATTATACCTACAGCCATCTTTACTCAGAAAGAAGAGACGTTCTCAGAGTCTGTCCCATGAAAAAGAAGAAAATGTGAAGCACAGCATTCCGATGTGACATAAGAAAAAAAGGCTTGTGGATTCAGCTGCAACAGACAACACAGGAAACATTCTGTGGGAAAAATACCTGGTACTTGACACAAATCCATGACATAATTGTTCTCCTTGAGACAAAGCCCAGCAGTCTGTTATCCTCACATTATTTTCCAAACACGTATTCTGCACAACCTGCTTCACCAAAGCTGTGGATTTGATACAGGTTAAATTTATTTTCCTGTAAGGTTAATGAGAAATCATTAACTGGAATGGATTCCATTAAATTGAGAAACCAAAGTTGTTAGCTTGAATTATATTTATTTATATCTATTTCTTTTCATTTTGGAGTTCCCAACCATCTTACATTAGACACACTTAGAAAATGATATATTTTCCAAACCCTGAAAGAGTATTCTTGATACTACACAAGTTATTTGTACTCCGATGCCTTAAAAGAGGAGCCCGATGAAGACAGACTAGATCTTTGGTAAATAAATAACATCCCATATTCCTTTTCTGGAGAGAAAACAATCGGGCCATATACTTACCTTACACAGAGACAAAAGGTAAAAAACTATAATAAATTATTTTAAAGGAGGCAAGACAATTAAATTTGTGATGTTTCAGATTATTACTGAATTATCACTAATCTATGTCTTAAGTCATCACTTAGTTTTGAAAACTTTTCTTTGAACAACTAAAATGTATGTGAATAATTGACTAATACCATCATTTCTGTACCATTGGTATATAATTCACTTTTCTTGAAAGAACTCTAGAATATTATCTAGTAACTATGTAAAAAGGGTACTAAATATTTTATGATGTAAATACCAGGTAGCAAAAATGTAGTTATAAAAAAATTGGTAAGAGAAATGATTATTAATAAAGATAATTGGCATCTTTATAAATTTAATATCCTTTCTAGAATTTTAAATATTAAAATTACCCTTTTAAAAAGCTACATTTTGGGGCACCTAGGTGGTTCAGTCAGTTAAGTATCTGATTCTTGGTTTTGGCTCAGGTTGTGGTCTAGGGTTGTGAGTTCAAGCTGCGAGTCAGGCTCTCTGCTCAGTGGGGGGAGGGGAGGGTGTCTTCTTGTCTCTCTCTGCCCCTCCCCCTCAAACACAAGTTTTAAAAATAAATCAGTCTTCCTAAAAAGCTATATTTTGTTTTTATTTTTTTTAAGATTTTATTTATTTATTCATGAGAGAGAGAGAGGCAGAGACACAGGCAAAGGAGAAGCAGGCTCCATGCAGGGAGCCCAATGTGGTCTCTAGGATCAGGCCCTAGGCCGAAGGTGGTGCTAAACCACTGAACCACCCGGGCTGCCATACATTTTGTTTTTAAACTTGCTTATTTTACTTCTAAATTTAAAAAAAAAATACTGAAAACTTTAGAACAGAATCCCTTTGCAAACTTTAGGTGTGACTCAGCCAAGCTTCCTCTCAATAAATACAGCTATTTAGATTGCTAAAGTACTCTACGCATCTAGAATCACTAATGTGGCAGAGTAAGAATTAAATGATATCGTATTGGGTCATTATAAGAAATTAAAATTTTATTATTAAATACTTTATTTTTTAAGCCAAATTACCTTAACCAGCCTACTTGAAGACTAAAAAGAACCAGTTTATAATGATGGATTGACAGTAATTTCAGGTCTCTGCAACAATTGTAACAAAGATCTCTGATTCCTTTGGTGACAGTCACAACGGTTAACATTATTGTGGTTGGCTGCTGTATTCATAATTTCATTAGAGGTTGGTGGAAATAAGGATGGACTTTCTCTTCCACTCAAGTTCATGCTCCCCGATTAAAAAAACTAGACGATAAACATCTACCTAGTTAATTGGATATTACCCATATTGCAAAGTTGATTTCTTTGGCTATTTTAACTGTCCATCAAATCTCAATTTTATTTTGTTCAATATTGTCACAGCTTTAGTTCCTCAAATCTAAAAATATAGGTGAAATTGGCAAACTATTAGATATTTTAAAAACAGAAAGCATAACTTTTAAAATGATCTTTCCTGGGGCACCTGGGTGGCACAGTTGGTTAAGCATCCAGCTCTTGATTTCAGTTCAGGTCATGATCTTGCAGTTGTGAGATCAGGCTCCATTCTGGGTATGGAGCCTGCTTAAGTTTCTCTCTCCCTCTTCCACTGCCCCTGCCTCTTAAAAAAAAAGAGGGTGGAGTGATGGGGGGTAAAAACTGCCCTGAATGAAAATTTCTTTGAAGAACTTATTACTCAGCGAAAGTCTACCTAAAAAAAATACAACAGATACTGCAGTATTATCAAAATGCTTGGGCTTTTTATCAAAGTAGTTGAAAAGCAGTAACACTTCTTCCAAAAGTATCCATTCTATATTAATGCATTTTATTTTCCTCCAGTATGCTTTTCAAAAATTGCGCTTATCCTGGTCTTACATTTTTGGTCAATAAATAGGTTAATGTTAGGATGAGAGGATTCTTCATTGCTGCATACCTGTTTGCGTTCATTCAGGAAACACTTATGTTGTAGGGTGCCGGGCACAGTGTAGGAACAAAATTATAAAACTGTAACAGGCTTCCTTTTTTTTTTTTTTTTTTTTAAGATTTTATTCATCCATTCGTGAGATACACACACACACAGAGAGAGAGAGAGAGAGAGGCAGAGACACAGGCAGAGGGAGAAGCAGGTTCCCTGCAGGGAGCCCGACGTGGTACTGGATCCCAGATCTCCAGGATCAGGCCCTGGGCTGAAGGCGGCGCTAAACCGCTGAGCCACTGGGGGTGCCCACAGGCTTCCTTTAAACACATTTGTTACTAAAGAATGTACATCTCACTGAAGTCCCTAAAAGAAGCTATTTTTAGTATACCTTATTCTGCCTACCTTAAGCAAGTTGTCACCTATAAGAATTTGTATTTCTTTCAAAATATGATGCAGAGGGGCAACTGGGTGGCTCAGTCAGTTAAGCGCCTGCCTTCAGCTCAGGTCATGATCCCAGGGTTCTGGGATCGAGTCCTGCATTGGGCTGCTCAGTGGAGTCTGCTTCTCCCTCTCTCTCTGCCTCTCCCCCGGCTTATGCTCTCACTCGCTCACTTTCTCAAAAAATGAAAAAAAAAAAAAAAAAAAGCGTAGCTATAACATGAATATCCAAAATGTTTCTGCAAAGAATCTTATATTTATTTATGAACAAAGAAAACAGTTACATTTTATGATGCTGAAGTAGTAAAGTGATTTAAAATGAATATATGCTAAAAATCATCTCCTTTTCCCTCAACATCATCTTCTCATTTATTTTTCCTTTGTAAACATAATGTTTTCCCTTGTTCAGGTAATTTTTACTTTCTACTTCCATGTCTACTTGCTATGTTAACTTTGATATGGTGCTGTGTTCCAGGGTCCTTTTTCAAAGTATATTCCATGGAGCAACAATCATAGAACTATCAGGGTGCCACCTAGGACACAGATTCATGGGTTCCACTGGAACCCAAGAACCTGCATTTTCCCAGGCTCCTCACATGCACCTCTTGCACACTATAGTGTGAGTCTAAAGTATTTCAGTCTTGGACAGAAAACTGTTAATAAGAACTTACATAAAAGCCATCATACAATATAGTTCTGTTTTTAGAACTGAGATTATGGCATTTATTTTACGTTTAGTCTTCATAGATGTTCAACAGGAATTAGTTTATCTTTGCTAAGGGTAGCTAGAGTTTAAAATCTCCTCTTAAAGGTAACTGTTGATTCCATATGAAAAACAACTAGTAAGAACATGCCTTAATTCATCAAATAAATGTAGATATCCACTGTGTCCTTACTTTGTGGTTATTCAGCTGAGCCACATGGTCCTGTGAGAGAGAAACATGACCTGGGAGTAAGAACAGTGGGTTTGATCTGAAATCCAGTTCCAATGTTTATTAAGCGAATGGCTCCCTGAGTTCTTCTCCTTAACTGCCCAACATTGTTGTAAAGAACAAATGCAGGATGGTAAATTAAACCTTTTTAAGTGACAAAGAGCTATACAGAAGTAGGAAATTTGTGACATGTTGCCTTGATGCTTAAAAATTATATGATGGAAAAAATATATATGATGAGTTTACAGATTTCTATTTTCTGAATATAAGTTCCACGAAGGCAGGAATGTCATGCCTTGTTCACTTTGTACCCCAGAGCCTCAGAGGGTGGCACACTGTCCACACAGAATTGTTTGTGCGGCTCTGACTTTATTGATTACTGACAGTAGATCGAGAAAAAGACATGTTTTTAAAAAGAAATCTATCAGGTTAATCAGGTGATGTTTCAATTCTATTTGATTACTGTCAGGGCACTTCATGGTTAGAAGACACAAAAAGTTTTTTTTTTTTTTTTTAAACTTCTATTAAGTACCCTTTCTTACTGCGCTACTTGCTTTTAGAATGTTTTAAGGAGAACAATTTAACTTTCCATTATCTTCCCAAGTCCCAACACTTCACATTGTCAACCATTAGAGCTATTTTCAGTGAAACATAAAAGTGGTAACATTTCTATTACGTTTTAGAATTTATGAAGCATATTTTTGTATTCTTTTATCCTCAAAACTACTTTGTGAGGGAAGTTATTCCTTTTATCCAGGAAATAAAACCAAAGTCAGGGAGTCCTCTCTGTCGTTCTTAGTTTCATATCCAATAGTTTAGCTAGAAATTATTTCACAGGTTCCTTATGTTTGACAAGAATCAGACAATCTAAGTGACAGTTTTACAGAATACCATACTGTTTATGAAGATTTACCACATTACATGCACACACACAACTTCATAATTACTACAGACATCACACACTTAAAAAGAGGAGACTTTAGAGTTTAAGATCAGAATAAAGTGTTTCCTTCCAGAAAATATGAAAGTATATTACCTCATCCAGGACCAGAGCAATGATGATACACGTTTATACATGAAGATGACACCTTGACGTCTTTTTCTGCGGTGGTGAGATGAAGCATGTGCATTGTTCCAGCAACATTCTGTCCCCTGGTTCCATCCGAAATGCCTGCAGCTAGCAATAGGCTTGGTGGGGCAGAGATACAGACTCACCGAAGGCCTAGCCTACAGCCTGGCTTCAGTGAAGACCCCATCCTCCTAACCAAAGGATCTGATTGCCCTTCTCAAACAGTAATTTATGAAAATGTTTACCAAAAGTTTAAAACTGCTTATTTTCAAAGTTACTAAGTTCTTTCAAGATGGTAGTTGAGTCCCTAAGTCTTATTCCTTTTATAAATATAGTATCACTATCTTTGATTAAAATCATTTTGGAGAACTTCTGACGATTAGCCTCATAAAAGGTTATAGTTAGTTACTATAGTGGAGTAACTACATATAGTGGAGTCACTACATGATAAAATACAAAGAATTTGAGGCACCTGCATGGATCCCAACCTGAATTTAGAATCTACCTGTTCTAAATGCACTTTTCAAATCAAGAGTCAGTGTTCTGAGATGCCTTATTGGCTTTAACCCCACACAATTCATTTGTGACTATATCCCAGCACGCTCTTTGTCTTGGCAACTTGTGATTTCAAAATCCAACCGAAGATGACTTGTGAAGGAAGCATTTCTATACATAGTCTGGAATATTTGTTCTAAAAAGGCAGAGACTTCTGGTTTCTAGAGAATCAGGTGAACCCTCCTGAGGGAATAAGTTCATTCTGACCTGAGGTCATACAGGTAACCAAGAGAATATTATTCCAGTGACCTATATCTTAGAATGTTTAGATTTAAGAAACTTTAGGTTTTCAAATTAAGAATTTTTGAGAGAGCAAGCAAGCGAGCAAACAGGGAGGGGGAGAGAGAAAATCTCAGGGCTGAAAGCCCAGCGCAGAGCCTGGCATGGGGCTGGATCTCATTACCCAGAGATCATGACCTGAGCCAAAATCAAGAGTTGGTCGCTTAACCAACTGAGCCACCTGGGTGCTCCTAGAATCTTACATTTTTGATTCTTTAGATGTTACCATGAACAGGAAAATCCTACATATCTTAAGCTCAAGACTGCCAAAATCAAAAACAGGCATGGGGCCAGGGCTAGGAAGAAAGGATACAGATATATTTTATTTCCTCGTTTTTGTACTCTTCTGTTTTCTTGTCAGAGGCAGGAGCAGGGACAAAGTTTGCATGAAAAGAAACTAGATTGAGGAGAAAAGGGCAGGCTGGGTTTAGAACACTGAGCTAATGCTTCATTCCTTCCTCCAGCACTAGCAAGCTCTGCCTGCCAAACTCGGCGGAAGTGCAGACACACTCTTCAGTGCCCACTTCCCCCTTCTTGATTGATTGCTAGCCACTTTTGCAAGCTGGCCCAGGAATTTAAAGTCCTTCAACCCAAGACCTGTTCCTTTATACTACAACTCCTAAACTTTCCAGTTCCAGCAGCTTTTTAACATGAGGTACTGTCCTTTTCTAATTTTTTTTGTCGATGTACAACATTATTATATTCGTTTCAGATGTACAATAGAGATGTTTGTCAATTCTATACATTATGCAATGTGCACCACAGTAAGTGTAGTCACTGCCACCACAGTTATTTCAATATTATTGACTATGTTCCCTATGCTTCAGGGTTATTTCTTTTCTCTGATGACAGCAATCTGTATTCAGTATGAATGAGGCTTCATCCTTAATAGGAGTTTTCATCTTAGAGTGAGCCCTAATGCCCAGATGCAGTAAAAAGAGCACTGAATCTGGGGTTTTAGGGTCTTGGTAGCCCTGCCTCTTATTTGATGTATTTTCTCCATATTAAAATAGAAAATGCTTCTTCCCAGTCTTGTAGAAATGAAATAATAGAAGTGAAAATTTTAGTGAACTTACAGTCTGACACCTAACAATAAATGTTAGATGAATTTCAATCCCTAATTGGTAGGAAGTAAAAGGAAGTGTATGCAGTGGGAAGGAAAGAGAAGGTGGCTTCTAACGTAACAGTTTCAGCTTCTTTCAAATTCATTCCCCTCTGGCCTGGCCTCTAAGGAAGTAATAATAAGACGTGTTGGCGGGATCCCTGGGTGGCTCAGCGATTTATTGCCTGCCTTCAGCCTAGGGCATGATCCTGGAGTCCCAGAATCGAGTCCCACGTCGGGCTCCCTGCATGGAGCCTGCTTCTCCCTCTGCCTGTGTGTGTCTCTCATGAATAAATAAATCTTTTTAAAAAAAATGTTGGCATTGCAGGTGAATACTACCTGAAAGCTTGCCTTTCCTTCCCCTTTTCTGTAAAGCATCTAGTGCCATAATGAAGTTCAGCAAAAGAAAGAACAGAATATGAATTACACAGTGAATCACAAGTATTTAAACCCTGGCATTATATATTTGTCAATTCATATATTTGGAAAACAGAATTAGTAGAGCTATTTTTAACCTAAGTGGGAAGTAGGTTCACTTGGTGACAATATGAATGTACATGTCACACAGGAATAATAGTAAGGTTCTATAGTGCTTTTAAGTACTAAGCATTACCATGGCATTGTAGACACAGGGCATATTACTCCAGTGGCACAACTTTTTCCCCCAGGTATATATATATCTATATATAGATATATATATCCATGTATATATATATGGATACCCATATACGTACCCATCAGTACATTCATATTGGTTAAAGCCAACCCTGATTAATGCCTGCATGAAGGAAAAATAAGTAGGAAACAGATCAAATGCTGGCTGATTCTCAAGCCCTTGAGTAAAATCTATCCTTGAGGACACTGTCACATTACTTCATTTATTTGTTATTAGGCCACTGATCACCCTGCTTAAGATAGAGATGTGTACTTACAAAACACATTGTTCTTTCAAGGAGATATTTGCCCAGCATTCCATCCATCTTTCTCCTCAAGGAAACCCAGTTCACATATGACCCAGGCCTGGTGAGTTAGAGTACCCCAACTCCCAAGGCCCAGATTTAGTTGTTCAGTGTGACCCAAGCAGAACCAGAGTCCTCTCCATATTGCTTCTGACATACCCATGAGCAAAGACACCTTTCCTCCCCTTTGAGTTTTCTGGTAGCCATCTTACCAACTTATGTGGGGTGATCCCATCTATAGAAATGAAATAAGAAATGCCAATAGAAATGGCATTGTTTGACTCAGCTGACTAATCAGATCTACTCTTGAACTTCTTGGTTTGTAAGCTAATATCCTCTTCCTTGGTTGAAGCTTTTTTGAATTGGGTAACTTTCAATTATATTCAAGAGTCCCAAGCATAGGAAAATTCTAGCCACCACTAATGAATCTGATACAGCTAATGTTCAATACACACACCATGCTTATTATTCAATGCAGGCAGCCATTCCAAGACTGTGTTTTATCTATAAGAATAAGAAAACACTGAGTCAATGAATATCCTCTAGAGAATTCATGGGAAATCGATCATGATGCCACTGTTACCACAACCATTTGGTTTTGCTAGCAAACCCCCGTGCCTTAAAACAAATAAGTATCGTGCACAAAATTCACAAGATTATTTTACTAGAATTTATGGGGAAGAGATAATGGAGTCAAATTGTCACAAAGAAAATCTTCAGATTAAACTCCAGCCAAATAAAAAATAATTCAAGTTCTTTCAGTCTCCACTGCCTGGGCACCGAAGCAACACCCCTTCTCTCTGCAGGCACATGTCAAGCTGCCAGTTATTGTATCCACCTGTTTTCCTGCCACTTAACTCTCTGCATCCTGTCTCGGCAATCCCAGATGTGAGCTCTGAAAAACTTCTTCCATTTCTATGGTTGTCCTCATCCAGCTGAGGCTGCTGCTATCACAAACCTTCACCAACCATATGCTCTGGTCCATACAGCTTTCTTCTTAAACTCTGGGAGGACTCTTAAGGACAACAGGGTGGCTAAGGGAACAAAACAAGTAAAATACACTGTTCCATCTAGTGAAACTGCATTTGAAGAGGTCATTTAGATCGAAAATGTGTCAGAACAGAGCTTGGCTTTTTCTTCCTTGGCCCATCATCAAGACTAAGAATTCCCATCAAGCCTTAGGCAGAATTTTAATAGTAGAAAACTATTAATAAAATCTAGGAGAAAGGGTGTTTTCATGTTGTTAGATTATTCTTCAAACAGTTAACAGGAGATTCTACAGAGTATAACAACAATTGACTTCTGGGATGCTGTTTTTTTTTTTCCTTCAACTGAGTGATGGTTAAATAGGTTATATTCCTTCCCTTTATAAGAAAGCTACGTATGATTTTTGGACTTTTCTACATGAATAGGACTTTTTCCATTAGATGTTTAGTTAAAAGATAAACAAAATAAAAACCTGATCCTGTGATGAAGTTAGGTTCACATGCTCAATGGAGCAGGCATGGCTGTGCTAATCTGCATTTGACTATGTGCCCACAAGTCCATACCTTTTCTTATTCTTCACAGGTCCCGCAGGGATCAATTTAAAGTAGGGCAGTTCTGTGTAATTCCTCTGGGTCACTTATTATAGATCTTATTTTAGGATATTAATATAAATATATTGAGATGTTATTTAAAATGTAATAGTGAGGAAATGTAGGTAAGCCAGTTAGACTCTAATAAGCCCTTAAGTGAACATGTACCTCCTTGACCCAAATTTTCTTCATCAGTATCAAGTTGTTTCCTACTTTCATGACCTAAAACAGTGTATGTTTGGAGCAACCACTGGTATTATAGACCCATGGCCATAAAAAATGAGTTCAAACTCCCTGAGGCTAACAAATGAAGGAAATCCTAGCAAGTCTCTAGGGACAGATCAAGTAAACATGTCAGACTACTGTCCCTATGCTCAGTGAAGTTCTGTGTTTGATCTCAATCCACTTACCTACCTATACATGCCCTTCGAGTATGCTGGGGGTAAGAAAAAGGATCAGATCAATTCTTACTTGTTTGGCAACCAACAAAGTATACCATACTTAGATTAAAATATGGTCATACTAAGACTCTAGGCTGGCCAGCTAAATTATCATAAGTGCAGGGCAGCAGGTGATTTTCCCAAGTGTAGTATCTTTCCAGGGCAATATCTTATAGCATGTTAGGGGCCACTGCAACAGCAGCCATTGGTTGGACCAGATCCCCACATCCTGAGAGACAGATGACAGTACAAGCTGTCTCAGGCCACAGAACCAATGCCCAAAAGGCTTCTCAGATTTGAGTAAAATAATGTACCTAATTTTCACAGAAAGACTTCCAGATTTGAGTAAAATAATGTACCTAATTTTCATATATTTATGCTTGTGGTTCTTACAGTTCAACAAATCAACAAAGAAGTGTAAAAAAATACAAAAAGTACTTAAATGCCTAAAAGCATGGGTAATGTCCAATTCCCTTGGCAAAATACTATGCAGCTATTACAAATACTATTAATGAAGGCAATATAGGAATAGGTTAAAATGCTTTAAAAATAAATTTTAAATAAAGGCAGTGCTCAAAGTGTCTCTGTGTATTTTTTCAGTTGCTTAATAATTATAAATACATTAAAACAATGCTTATATGCAGAGGAGGCCAAAATTTCTTAGGGAAAAAATATAAAAATTGCCATTGGGCAAGGGCAAGGGGACTCTGGATTCCTCTCTGCTCCTTCCTGAATTTTCTAAACCTTAATTAAAGTAATAGGTTGCCATCATAATTAAACATTTAAAAGCTATTTAAATAAAAGTTAAATTTAAAGGCATAGAACTCTTCTTAAATCCACATTCTACTTCAAAATGCCACATGATGACAGCTCTAGATTACTTCTCTAGACTGAATTCAGATGAGCCCTTTCAGGAGCCAATATACACTAGAATGCTGTTTCTGTAGCAAAGACAATCATGGATGGCTTTTACCTATATTGGGCATGTAGTATGGAAGTAATACCTTTTAAAAGATCCCTGGATTTTGCTGAGAGGACTTCTTTAGGGCTTTCCATGATGCTGAAGAGCCAGTCAATGAACTAGGAAGATGAAAAGGAAGAGCAGTGTCAGTGAACACGGTCCCACTATTAATAAGAAAGCAGTCAGGAGCTTGGGCCTGCATTTATGCATATCTGTGCAAGGCTGGCAGACTAGAGATGAGAAGAGGACCAGGCCTAAGAGACAAGGAAGTTGGACAGAGCTTCCATTTAGTCCAATGACCCAGCAAAGTTAAAACTCATTTCCTGGCTAAATGCCCTGAGATCTGCTATAGATTTTAACAGTGAGGTAGATATGGGCCCAGGGAATCTCCTGTGTGCCACAAACTTTCTCTCTCATCACTGAGAGCATCAGAGAGGTTAACTGAGCACCTTGCCCAAGTCCACTCCCAATGAATGGCAGAGTCCAGATTTCAACCTCAGTACATCTGACTGCAGAGCCTCGCACTTCTTCTTTGCATCCCGCTGCCTGATTCTGCATACAACTAGGCCCAGGCTCGTGGGGTGGGTAGTAAATAGGGGATTTACTTATGTCTGACATCATAAGCCCTTGTTTCTAAAATAAGATATTCTGTAGATGAGGACAATTTCTGCCCAAATGGAATTGAAACAGGAAGTTGAAATGCAAGGGAAAGGCATAAAATAATTTACTAGGTAAAGCCAAGTGTGTTAACTGCAAATAAATCCTATAAATGAGGTAGAAACTCAGACTACTCATGAGTTTGACTGTTTGATCTCCAAGGGTACAGCCAAAATTGTTTCTGAATTAGATAGAGGGTAATTTCATTCATGTCTAAATGTTGCCAATCTCTACTCACTAAAAAAACACATACATTAGTCATAGATACTAGGTATTTTAACTTTGGACACAGAAACTGGCTTGAAGAAAGAGTAAGATAGAAAATACTCCTAATTCTCTATTTTGAGTAAATTTAAAAAAATTTTTCTTTTCCCAGTTTTGTTTTATAATATCCTACTGTTATGTAAATAAATCAAGAACTACAAATACATAATAGGTGTAGGATGTCTACACTGCAGTCCAAAGTGATCACGGTGTCCCAGATCAGAAAAAACATAAGGGGATACCACATTGGAACTTACTTTGATTTAAAATGAAACAGAAAACACAAAATTTGGATGATATGAATATTTAAGAAAACAAAGGCATTTGAATGGAGATGCTTAGTGGAGTTGTGCGTGGCTAACCTGTGAGTCCATGGTTCAGAAATATTTTTAAGGACTAATGTTCAGATTTTAACAGTAAGCCACAAAAAGTTAGCTTTAAGCTTTCAACCTCATTAAAAAAAAATCCAGTTTTCATTGAATGGGATTCAAAAAAATCTTTCACTCAACTGTATTAAAGGCAATTCAGAGCCATGGAATGAGAAGTACAGAAAGCACAGTGTTTTCATAGGCTCCGCACAACAGCCAGGAGCCCGGGGACACTCGACATTAAAAACCAAAAGGTGCTTCCTATGGTCTGGATTTTGCTAAGGGCTAGGATAATGACCTTTACAAATTTCCCAGTGTCATCTAGCACATGCCAGGAGCAGGACGGGCCCCAGGATCAGCAACGTGGCTATAGGATGGAATGAGCTATGCAGAACCTTCATTGTGCTATGAGAATGTGGATGCTCCAGATGCCCACCTCCCCAACCTAACTCCCAGGCATGATGGATCATTCCCAGCCTTGCTCACCACCACTGTATCCTTCTTGTCATGCAATCCTGCAGCCTTGAACTTGCCTGTCTGTCCTTACTATGACGTTCTGAGCACCCAGAGCCTCACTTACTCTTTCCTCCTCATGATCAAGAACACATGTGTCTTCAAGTATAAGCTAAGGCAAGTATAAGCTCTTCTCTGCCTCACCTCCTACCATAAGCAATTTCCCACTGTTGCCACCATTGTTTTTTGGCCAGCAGTGAGCCTCACTCTCTGAGGTTTTGTATCTGGCTAAGATTCGGGGCTGAGGATGAAAACCTGTGGGGTAATTCCAGTTGCGCTTAACTCCCAACCTCAATTCTAAAGCAGAAATTGCTCAAGAGAAGATGGCCACCTTCCCTGGCAGGCAGGTGGCTGCTCACCTCACCTTCTGGGTCTGTTCCTTCCATGGCTCTTTTTGCAGCAGAAGAGGCATGCTACTGGGAAGGAGAGTGAGAGCCTCCTGAAGAGCGACCCTGTGCATTGGGCTCCTGCCAAGGAAGCTTGAAGCTGACCCAGCTGGGCCATTTTCCTGATGCCATGGCAACCAACTAGCACTGAGGCCAAGGAGGAGAGGGGCACCGTGGTCCGCCCACGTAACCACTGCAGTTGCAAATACCAGCAACAAGAAGTCCAAAGCCTACAAAGGAAATAGAGTTAGGTCATGTGTTTTAACAATTCAGAGCAAACCAAGTTCATACACATAGCTTCTATCATGATGATGCAATGTCATCTTCCCCTTTGTCCCAGAAGAGGAGCCACACTGAACAACAAACTCTATTTCCATGCTTTTAATGAATTAATGTTTTACGGCTTCAGAAGGTTTCAGGGATCCTCTTTTGTAAGACAGAAGGCCCAACAGTTTCATTATTATTGCTCTAATAATACAGGAGAAACATTATTTAATTCCTAATAATACTGAGATCCAAATATGCCTCTGCTTTGGTGTTTCCAAAAAGATAAAAGAATTCATTAGGAGTGATATAGAAAGGGATATTAAGATTTGTTGTTAGGTGGCCAAAACGGATTTTTAAAAAGAGGTCTGATAGTCTGTTTCTATTTTGAACATTAACAAATGACTCCCTACATACATTTTATTTTTCTATTCTCATTATTTAATCTAAATATTTGAGTGGCAAACACTTGGTTTTGTTCCATTGATGCTGAAATGTAAACATTAAGACAAACTAAAAACAAGCTTTCTTGGAATAAGTGAGTCAGTCACAACAAATCATTAGGCATTTTTTAAAACCATTTTTTCAGTATGTTCAGTCATAGACTCACCGAAGTCTGGATCCTGACCTATATCTATAATTCCAAGAATTAAAAAAAAAATTTAATTCCACTGTAATATTAGTTTAGGGTATATAATATAGTGATTCAACAATTCCATATATTACCCATTTGCTCATCAATATAATTCCCTTCACCTATCTCGCCCATTCCCCCACCCACCACCCCTATGGTAGCCATCTGGTTTGTTGTCTACAATTACGAGTCTGGTTTTGTTTTTTGGTTTGTTTTGGTTTTGGTCTGTCTCCTTTATTCCCTTTTGTTTGTTTTGTTTCTTAAATTCCACATATGAGTGGAATCATATGGTATTTGTCTTTCTCTGACTGACTTATTTTGCTTAGCATTATCTTTTCTAGCTACATCCATGTTCCTGCAAAGATTTCATTCTTTTTATGGCTGAATAATATTCTCGTGTGTGTGTGTGTGTGTATCTCACTTCTTTCTCCATTCATCTATCAATGGATACCCAGGTTGCTTCCATACTTTGACTATTGTTGATAATGCTGCTATATACATAGGAGTGCATATATCCCTTCAAATTAGTGTTTTTGTAAATCTTTGGGGAAATACCCAGTGATACAATTAGGGTGGTTCTATTTTTAATTTTTTGAGGATACTCCATACCATTCTCCACAGCAGCTGCACCAGCTTGCATTCCTGCCAACAGTTCATGAGGGTTCCTTTTTCTTCACATCCTCACCAACATTTGTTGTTTCTTGAGTTTTTATTTTAGCCATTCTGGCAGGTATGAGGTGATATCACACTGTGGGTTTGATCTATATTTTCATGATGATGAGTGATATTGAGAATCTTTTTATGTGTCTGTTGATCATCTGGGTCTTCTTTGGAGAAATGTCATTTCATGTTTTCTGCTCATTTTTTATTGGATTTTTTTTTTTTTTGGTGTTGAATTGTAGAAGTTATTTATATATTCTGGACACTAACCTTTTTATCAGATATGACATTTACAAATATGTTCTCCCATTCAGTAGGTTGTCCATCAATTTTGCTTGTTTCCTTTGTTGTGCAGAAGCTTTTTATTTTGATGTCGTCCCAATCAATAGTTTATTTCTGCTTTTGTTTCCCCTGACTCAGGAGACATATCTAGAAAGATGATGCTAGGCTGACATGAGAGAAATTACTGCTTGTGCTTTCTTGTAGGATTTTAATGGTTTCAGGTCTCACATTTAGGTCCTTAATTCATTTTTGAGATTTTGTGTTTGGTGTAAGAAAGCAGACCATTTTCATTCTTTTTTTTTTTTTTAATTTTTTTTTTAAACTTTTATTTATTTATGATAGGCACACAGTGAGAGAGAGAGAGAGAGAGGCAGAGACACAGGCAGAGGGAGAAGCAGGCTCCATGCACCGGGAGCCCGACGTGGGATTCGATCCCGGGTCTCCAGGACCGTGCCCTGGGCCAAAGGCAGGCGCCAAACCGCTGCACCACCCAGGGATCCCCATTTTCATTCTTTTGCATGTTGCTGTCCAGTTTTTCCAACACCATTTGTTGAAGAGTCTTTTTCCCATTGCATATTCTTGCCTCCTTTGTTGCAGATTAATTGACCTATGATTGTGGGTTTATGTTGGAGTTTCTATTCTGTTCCATTGATCTATGTGTCTATTTTCATGCCAGTACCATACTGTTTTGTAATTACAGCTTTGTAACATAACTTCAAGTCTGAAATTGTGATACTTCCAGTTTTGATTTTGCTTTGGCTATTCAGGGTCTTTTGTGGTTCCAAACAAATTTGAGGATTGTTTGTTCTAGTTTTGTAAAAACTGCTGTTGGTATTATTTTTTAAAGATTTTATTTATTCATGAGAGACATACAGAGGGAGGCAGAGACATAGGCAGAGGGAGAAGCAGGCTCCATGCGAGGAGCCCGATGTGGGATGGATCACGCCCTGAGCCAAAGGCAGACACTCAACCACTGAGCCACCCTGGTGCCCCTGCTGTTGGTATTATGAAAAGGATTGCATTGAATCAGTAGACTGCTTTGGTTAGCATAGACATTTTAACAATATTTGTTTATCCAATCCATGAGCATGGACTGCCTTTCATTTCTTTGTGTTGTTTTCGTTTTCTTTCATCAATGTTTTATAGTTTTCAGTGTATAAGTCTTTCATCTCCTAGGTTTAGTTTATTCCTAGGTATTTTATTATCTTTGGTGCAATTGCAATGGGACTTGTTTCTTAACTCCTCTTTCCGCTACTTCATTATTAGTGTATAGAAATGCAACAGATTTCTGTACACTAATTTTGTATCCTGCAGCTTTACTGAATTCATTTATCAGTTCTAACAGCTTTTTGGTGGAGCATTTCAGGTTTTCTATATACAGTATCATGTCATCTGCAAAGAGTTTAAGCTTTACTTCTTCCTTAGCAATGTGGATGCCTTTTATTTCTTTTTGTTGTCTGACTGCTGTGGCTAGGACTTCCAGTACTATGTTGAATAAAAGTGGTGAGAGTGGTCATCCTTGTCTTGTTCCTCACCGTAGGTAAAAAGTTCTCAATTTTCCCCCACTGAGTATGATGTTAGCTGTGGGTTTTTTACATGTGGCTTTATTGTATCTAAGTATGTTCCCTCTAAATCCATTTTAATAAGAGTTTTTATTTTTAATCATGAATGGGTGTTGTATTTTGTGAAATATTTTTTCTGCATCTATTGAAAGGGTCATGGTTTTTATAGTTTTTCTTACTGATGTCATGTATCACGTTGCTTGATTTGCAAGTATTGACACCCTTGCACCCCAGGAATAAATCCTACTTAATTGTGATGAATTATTTCTTTAATGTATTATTTGATTTGGTTTGCTAATATTTCTGTTGAGGATGTTTATCAAAAAGATTGGCCTGTAGTCTCTTTTTGTGGTATCTCTTGTCTGGTTTTGGTATCAGGATAATGCTCATCTCACAGAATGAATTTGAAAGTTTTCTGTCCTCTTCTATTTTTGAAAAAGTTTGAGAAGAAAAGGTATTAAGTCTTCTTCAGATGTTTGGTAGAATTCACCTGTGAAGCCATCTGGTCCTGGACTTTTGTTTGTTGGGAATTTTTTGATTACTGATTCAATTTCATGGCGGTCATCGGTCTGTTAAAATTTTGTTTATTCCTCATTCAGTTTTGGGAAATTATATGTTTCTAGGACTTTATCCATTTCTTCTAGGTTGTCCAATATGCTGGCATATAATTTTTCATAACATTCTCTTATAATCCTTTGTATTTTTGTGGTGTTGGTTATTTCTCCTCTTTCATTTGTGATTTTGAGTTTCCTTTTTTTTTTTTTTGGATGAGTCTGGCTAAAGGTTTATCAAATTTTGTTGATTTTTTTCAAAGAAACAGCTCCTGTTTTCACTGAACTGTTCTATTGTTAAAGTTTCTCTATCATGTATTTCTACTCTAATCTTTATTATTTCCTCCTCCCTTCTACTGGTTTGGGATTTTGTTGTTCTTTTTCTAACTCCTTTAGGTGTAAGGTTAGGTTGTTTATTTGAGATTCTTCTTGGGGTAGGCCTATAAACTTCCCTGGATGTTTCTAGTTTCATAGTGTTGTGGTTAGAAAAGATGCATGGCATGACTTCAATTTTTTTGTATTTATTGAGACTTTTTTTGTCACCTTGTTTTGTGACCTATTCTTGAGAATATTCCTTGTGCACTTGAAAAGAATGTGTATTCTGCTGTTTTACGATAGAGTATTCTGAATATATCTGTTAAATACATCTGGTCCAGTGTATCATTCAAATCTTCTGTTTCCTTGTTGATTTTCTGTTTGGATGATCTGTCCATCGATGCTAAGTGGGGTGATGTTAAAGTCCCTTATTTTAATTGAATTACTATAGATTATTTCCTTTATGTTTATTATTAACTGTTTTATGTATTTGAGTATTCCCATGTTGGGTGCAGAAATATCTTCTTGTTGGATTGTCCCCTTTATAATTATATAGTGTCCTTCTTTGTCTCTTGTTACAGTCTTTCTTTTAAAGTCTATTTCATCCAGTATAAGTATCATCCAGTATATGTATCATTTCCCCAGCTGTCTTTTCAACTGCATTTACATGATAAATGTTTCCCTATCCCCTCACTTTCAATCTATTAGTGTCTTTATGTCTGAAATGAGTCTGTTGTAGGCAGCATATAAATGGGTCTTCTTTTTTTATCCTTTCTGTCACTCTTTGTCTTTTGATGGGAGCATTTAATTCATTCACATTCAAAATAATTACTGATAGGGATGTATTTATTGCCATTTGTTGGTTGTTTCTGTAGTTCTCTGCTCCCTTCTTCTGTTGGTCTCTTGTCTTACCATAAGTTGGCTTTCTTTAGTGATATATTTAGAATCCTTTCTCTTTACTTTTTGCATATCTATTGGTGGGTTTTAATTTGTGGTTACCATTAGATTCGTATATAACATCTAGTGCATATAGCAGTCTCTATTAAGTGAACAGTCACTTAAGTTTGAACACATTCTTTACTCCTCTCCCTGCCATGTTTTGGGTATATGGTTTCATATCTTACATCCTATTATTTTGTGAGTCCTCTGACTAGTTTTTATGGATATACTTACTTTTACTGCTGTTATGCTTCCTGATTTTCTTAATCTTACTTATGGTCCTTCCTTTCCACTCAAAGAGTCCCCTTTAATGTTTTTCATAGGGTTGGTTTACTGGTCATGAGGTCCTTCAACTTTTGTTTGTCTGGGAAACTCTCTCTCCTTCTATCCTAAATGATAGCCTTACTGGTTTTTCCCTTTCAGCACTTTGAATATATCATGCCACTTACTCCCTTCTGATCTGCAAAGTTTCTGCTGAAAAATCTGCTGATAGCCATCTGGGGTTTCCCTTGTATTTAACGGTCTTCTTTTCACTTGCTGTTCCTAAAATTCTCTTTATCACTACTTTTTGCCATTTTGATTCTATATGTCTTGGTGTGTACCTCCTTGGACTGATTTTGTTGGGAGATCTTTGTGCCTCCTGTATCTGGATTTCTGTTTCCTTCTCCAGATTCCAGAAGTTTTCAGTTATTATTTCTTTAAATAAAGTTTCTGCCCATTTTTTCTTCTTTTTCTGGGATCTCTATAATGCAAATGTTATTCTGATGGAGTGGCTGGGTTTCCTAAGTATGTTCTTTCTTATTTTGCATAATTTTTTTCTCTCTCCTACTCAGTTTGATTTTTTTCCATTACTTCATCCTCCAGGTTGCTGATTCATTCTTCTGCTTCCTCTAGTCTTCTATTTATTCCATCTAGTGTATTTTTTATTTCATTTATTATTTTTCATCTGTGACTGATTCTTCATATTTCTTTGTTAAGGGTGTCACTGGTGTCCTCTACTCTTTTCTAAAGTCCAGTAAGTATCTTGGTATTCATTACTTTAAATTCTCTATCAGGCATATTATTTATCTCCATTTTGCTTAGGACTCTTGCTGTGGTTTTGTCTTGTTCTTTCATCTGGGACATATTCCTCTGTTTTCTCATTTTATTTAACTCTGTGTCTGTTTCCATGTGTTAGGAAAGTCAGCCATGTCTGCTGCTCTTGAAAGCAGTGGCCTTATGAAGAAGAGGTACTATAGTGCTCTGCAGAGTACTGTCCTGTTTACTGGAACCTGCAGCTTCAGAGGTGTCTCCTACACTCTGTTGTTGTCATTTGACTGCTTTTTCCTTCAGTCTAGTCATCTGCAACGAGTCTCTATTCACCTGTTGTGGGCAGTAATTAGTCCCTGTGGTGTTAGTGGGCCAGTCTGGTGCTGCCTTGAGTTGAGTCAGGCCAGAGATACAGTGGCATCAAACTGCAGAGCACTTGCCATGTGTTGTCCCCTGAGAAGCTCTTTCATTAGTGGGCAGGCCTGCAATCAGATGAATTGTCTGTCCCCAGCCCATTACTGGGGCCACAATCTGACCAGTGTGTGCGCTCATCTTTCTCTCTCCCCAGGACAGGAATCACTTTGGAGGGGTACTCGTCCCTGTCAGGGCTACTTGCACACTTCCAGGCTTGTGGATCAGTTTGAATGGACTTTGGCCAAGAGCATATTGGAGGAGGTGGATCTGTAACAAGCTTGGGCATGAGATGTGCAGAGCCCAAAAGGTCTGTACACCAGGGCTGCTGCCTCTGGGACCACAGTGGTTGGGTCTATCTGCAAAGCATGCAGGGGTAGGGCATTCAGTTTTACTAAGGTGCACTAAGATTTTCTGTGAAAGGAGACCCACTACTACCATAGGGCCAGTCCGTGTGGATCCGCAAAGAGTGGGTGGGCAGGGGACACAGTTTTAGCCAGATGTGTGCCAGTTCTTCACAAAAGGCTACCTGCCACTACCACCTCTGCTGAAGCCCCACAAGGTATGTGGTTAGTGAAGTCTGAGCAGGTGTTCTGTGGGTAGGGATCCACAGCACAGGGACTGAGGCAAACCCAGCTGGAGTGGACAAATCCTCAGAGCTGAGGTGGGGAGGTGGGGTGTAGTGTAAACAAATTAGGTAGCAAATGTGGGTGCCAGACTGGTTCCTGCAGGTGGCTGCAGGTGGCCAGGTGTTTATGCTGGGGGGGAGAGAAGAGAAATAGCACCTACCAGCTCCTTTGTTCTTGGAAGAGTCTCCTTGTGAATATCTATCTGGGACAGGCTCTGATTAAGTAAATAACTTCCTCCCTATACCCCTATATATTTTTTCAAATTGCTGTTTTGGCTATTTCTTGTGCTGTCTCTTTAAGGACAGGGACTCAGTTTCCTCTCACTAGCCAGGCTCACCCACAATCCAACCTGCTGGTTGTTAAGAACTCACAAAACTTCATCCCCTCTAGTTTTCAAAGGCAAATGTTATGGGGATTCATCTTCCCCATGTGGGCTCCCGGGTGTGACAGCCTTCTCCCTTTCTCCACACCCATAGTCTGTTTAGCTAACCACTGCATCTCCACCCTTCCGACCCTCTTCAATGTGGCCTCTTCTGTACGTTTAGTTGAGAAGTTTGTTCCACCAGCCTTCGGGTCATTTTCTGGGTTATTTACCCTGATGTGAGTGTTATCTAGTTGTATCCATGAGGTGAGGTGAGCTTGGGGTTTTCCTATTCAGCCATCTTCTCAGCCTATATATCTCCTTAGACATTTTAAATAATCTGTCTAGGATCCATCCATTTAGAGTTTAGACTAATCTACACTCTTATGGAAATGGTAGTAACAATGAATTGTTGGATTACTGTGACTGAAATTATACTTCCTTCTGCTTATCTGTATTTTCTAAGTTTTAAAAGATTTTTTTTAAAAAAACAAAGTCAACAAAAATATAGGAGATCAGAAGAAAATGACAACAGATTCTGCTAGTTAAAAAAAGTTTAAAAAGTACTTTTTCATTTCTTAAAATTCATAATTTCACGAATTAAAATTTCAAAACTATATACAACTCTTTAGGAAAACTGATCAGAATTCCAAACAACATACCAGGCTATCCAAATTCCATTTACAGTAAACAAGATACCTGTGAAACATGCCTGTAGAAAAAATTCTACTATTATAAAAGGCATAGTGGGCAGGGAAGTCAAGAAAAGAAGAAGAGTGGGAATGTGCTATCCTTCTTTTATTTATCAACCTTTCTCTATTTTAATTTACCCAAATAAGTGGCTGTTAACCTTTTTTGGTCATATATCATTTTACTCCTCTCATGAACAGAAGTATTGGTACAAACACAGATTACTTGCATGAAGGAACCTCTTCAAATCAGATGTTTGAGGACATTCTCTGGGCCAATGCAAACACCAGAGTCCTGTACCCGACCCTCCTTTGTGGAGTCAACCCCAAGTATATAGAACCCTGGGTCCTTTGCATGCTGCCCACTGAGGAACCTACTCTGTTGAAAATATTTTTCTAAGGGCAGCCCTGGATATCTCTCCAAGAGCCAGGCAAGATCATTCCTTGTGACATCAGAGTTACAACCAGCATTTCCCAAAAGTAAAAGGGGAGAGGGAGGGGAAAAAGAAAAAAGGACACAGCAACTTTTTTGTCTTTTGGGAGAGCAAAAGTAAGTTTTACATTTTAAGGGAGCCACAAATGACTCCTCTAGATTGTACCTCATCAAGAGCCACGTTCGGAATAGATGTCGAGTGGTATGCAATATTTCTGATATAACCCATCAGTTCCAAGAGCCATTCCATTCTCTTTAACACACCTGAAACAAAAAGGGTATTTTCTTACATGGTTTTCCTATGAAATGTAAAACCGTTCAGTATTAGCCACCATAAATAAAACAGAACACCTCGTGAGAATTTCACAAAAACAGTTTCAAATCCTCTTGCAATACCTGAGACTTGTGATTTTGCAGTGCAGAGTTGACATTATTCACATTAGATGACTGTATTTTTATCTTAATTTTCAAAAGGTAATTTATTCTTCAAAACTATGCACCTATTAGTGATAAAATGCACTTATTGGTGTTTCTCTCTCAACATTCAACTCACTAGGAGAAATCTGGCAGGCCAACTAGCCAGCAATGTTGAATCGTGGATAATCAGGTTTTTTAATGGTCTTCCTTTACTTAAATATTCCCATTCTATGCCAAAATCGCAGAGAAAACCTACCCCAAAGACATAAAAAGAAAAATATAAAAACCAGTCATTATACAATAACTGGAGAAAAAACATCAGCATCAATATTGATTTTTCCTTTTTTATTATTTTTTTAAAATGAGGATTCCCAGCATGGTAATGCTTACTTGGGAAGGTTGTCAAATTTTAGTGAGTAAGAGGAAAATGGGAACCAAACTGGAAGGCCAGCTAGTTAGAACCAAAGGCAGCATCAAATTTATTTGTTTGCTTCCTGTATCTTGCTTCCTTGGGAGCATCTACTAGATTTCTCCCCGATAAATGCACTTTTGATTTAGAGTAAAAAACCCAGTTTTTCATCACAGGTTCATTTTTCATGAAGCAGGCAATAATGCAGAGATGAGACAACTATCTCAGTTGCTAAAGAGGAGAATCAATCAAAATTTCCAATCTAGTCTCAAAAAAGAGTATTAAAATTATGTCTCCCAGTTTTCTCTCAAAACCTAAAGATACAAGAGATGAGGGAAATACAAAAAATACAGAAATATAAGTAACTTGCCTAGGGTCACTAGGGCTTCCCTGCCATACCTGCTCTATTGGAGCCAGGTGCCATGTGGAACTGAACGTAGACTATAAGCAACGTGACCAAAGGCATGGTAGGAGAAATGGGAGAGCTCATTATTCTTAGAGTGTAAAGGTCTATGGTTATTTTATTTTTTTAATATTTTATTTTTTATTTGACAGAGAGACAGAGAGGGCACATGCAGGGGAAGCAGCAGATGGAGAGGGAGAAGCAGGCTGTCCGTTGAGTAGGGAGTCAGATGTGAGGCTTGATCGCACGACCCTGAGATCATGACCTGAGCCGAAGGCTGATGCTTAACCAACTGAGCCACCAGGTGGCCCACAGTCTACAAAACTCTAAAAGTTCCATCGTCTGATTCATTAGCAGAGCTTCAGGCTTACAGCTTGTGGCTTGAGGTTGTAGTTAGGGTGCCCAATTTTATTCCTTTCACCCCTGAGAAGTTCCCCTATAGAATAACAAGTTAATTTTATTGTCGCTGTTTTCTTCATTTTATCTGCTTGTTAAATAACCACCCAAAAGTCATTTCCCTGACATCGCAGAATCGATTGACATCCTGTTTGGGAAATGAAAGCAGGCAGAAATCAACCTGACATACTTATTTATATCCTTGGGGGCCTGGAGAGCCAAAGACAATACCAAATTTACCAACAGTATTCATCCTCATCTCCAGGGTGGAGGTCAGGAGCTGGAGTGGAACTGGTTATTTCATTTAAGGTTGCCCCTCCTTTAGGGTAACGAAAGTCCTCCTGGGTCAAGAGGCACCAACCTCGTTTTTTTGTTTTTTTGTTTTTTTTAAGATTTTATTTATTTATTCATGAGACACACACACACACACACACACACACACACACACACACAGAGGCAGAGACACAGGCAGAGGGAGAAGCAGGCTCCATGCAGGGAGCCTGACGTGGGATTCGATCCTCAGTCTCGAGGATCACACCCCTGGCTGAAGGCGGCGCTAAACCACTAGGCTACTGGGGCTGCCCACCAACCTCGTTTTTAAGTTGAGGAAACAACTATAGCTCAAAAGGGATGGTAGGCTGACTTTCTGTTCCTGCTGTTGGCCCCAGGCTGGCCTTACCTGTGTTAGCATGGCTCACAATCCGTGCCTGGTAGAGGCTGTGCAGTACCATCCAAGCTAGTGTGTCTCTTTCCTTGTGCTCAACAGCAACACTGAGGATATCCATCAAGCTCATCAAGGGGAATCGTCCTTGAGAGACCAAGTACAGTCTGACAAAGGCAGCCTTTTCTATGCTGCTCTGCAAAAAAAGCCAATTGTTCAGTTACTATTAAATTAGCTGAAGTTATTATCAAACCTCGGGGCAAGGGCAAAACAGAAAGGGTGAGTTGAAACTTGATTATTATTCCAAATGCTAAAACTGTTCATTTCCTGCAGCACGTGACCTATCTGCCTGGGTGCTCTATTTTAAAATGTACATACAGATTGAGGGTTCTAATGTCACCTCCTGTTTTCTCCTAAAACCCATCAGTGACTTTAGGGGTTAATTGGTGATGATATTTTACACAAATACACAAATAATGATAATGATGATGATAACTAAAAAACACAGCACTTATGTGCCAAGCACCATTCTAAGCACTTAACATATATTAATTTGGCAGTTCACAAAGTGCGGTACACAGACCTCTGAGGGACCCCAAGACCCTTTTAGAGGGTCTGTGAGGTCAAACTATATGCACAATTGCACCAAAACTACAGTAATAGTCACTGTATTTTTCATGGCCACTTGCAATTTTTTTTAAGAAAGGACTTTTATTTAAAATGCCCTTGTAAACAATAAAAATTATTAGTTACATTAAACCTTCGCCCTTAGTACAAATCTTTTTAAATAGCATGGATGACAAAACAGCAAGTATGCATGAGGAATTTCTGTGGCATACCCAAGTATTTACAGTTGTTTTGAGGAAAAACACTCATATGTTCGGGCTGTGAACTGAAATAGCCACTTTTTATGGAACACCATTTACTTGATGATTGATGGATAAACTATGGTTATTCAAATGGAGTATTTGACAGACTTTTTTTTTTTTTTTTTTAAATGGAAGAAAGTGAGACTGTCACTTCAAGGAAATACTTGACAGTATTTGTTGCCAATGATAAAATCTAAGCTTTCAAGTGAAAATTCGACTTTTGGAAAATTTGTATTTGCTACCAAGAGTTGGCAGCTTCCCAATACATGAAAGACTCTTCTGATGATTTTAACAAATGTGATATTTTGATATTGTATAATGAAATGCATCAACATTTAGAAGATTTTCAAAACTCAGTGATTCAGTATTTTCCAAATGCTTTTGTAATATCATACCCAGAGTGCAAGCTGGACCAATGGATTTTAATATAACAGACTATGTGAAGTTTATTCATATGGATTCAGACTCCGCATGCTGTCCCTACCCTGAGGAAAACACCATTTGTTGAGTTCTGTTGCAACATCAAAAAAAAAAAAAAAAAAAAAAAAGATATCCATAATTATCTGAAACTATTAACACATTCTTCACATTTCCACCAACATGTATTTATAAGGCTAGATCTTCCCCACATACTTTACCAAAATAACATCACAACAGATTGAAGCTATGAGAATCCAGTATTAGAGATTTCCGTTAAGCCAGACATTAGAAAGTTGCAAAAATGTGAAACAATGCCACTTTTCTTATGATTTTGTTTTCAAAATTTTTTCCTATTTATGTAAAGATGCAATGGGTTTTTATTACTATTACTATTAAGTAAATATTTTTTAACTTCCTAGTTTTAATTTCTAATATGGTAAATATTGAAAGATATGACTCATTTAAATTAAAGTCCTTTGAATCTTCAACATTTTTTAAAACACTAAAGTAGTCCTGAGACCAAAAAGTTTGGGAAGTACTGTATAGCCACTGAATTTTCACACCACCTTATGCAGCTGACTACCACCATCCTTCCTTTATAGATGATCATTGGAAGCACAGAGGTTAAGTAACTTGCTTATGGTCACATGGCTTGAGGTGGCAGAGGTAAGAACGGGAACCCAGGGAGTCTGAGCTCTTTATTCTTTCCAAAAATGAATAGAAAACACTGACCTCAGTAAAACACACTAATTCTTTTGAGGACAGGAGAACACTATTCAGTGAGTTCTAGTGAAAATGCTCTGACTGGTATTTTAAGAACCCTGGTGAGTAACACAGCAACCTTCAGCTCTACATGCCATGAAGTAAATTATATGCATTACTTCAAACTATATTACATAAATATAATAATGATAGGATATACTACATGAATGTGATAACTATGACAGTAAATAATTACTGAGTACTAGCCTTATATCAGGTACTTCTCCAAGAAGTTGACATGGATTAAGTCATTGTTAACTCTCAAAACAACTCTGGGAAGTAAGTGCTAATATCTCCCTTTTATAGACAAGGAAACTAAGGCAGAGATTATGAAATGTATTCAAGGTTACAATGCTAGTAAATTACAGAGCTGGATTTCAAACCCCAGCAGTGAGGGTGCCTAGTCTATTCTCTTAAGCATTTCCTCATACTGCTCGTCTTAGCTTAAATCAAACTCCTCTCCAAAATCCTGATATTCCAATACTACACCAAGGGTTCTCAAACCTCAGGATGCAACACAATCACCTGCGCTGACTGTTAAAAGACAGATTCCTGAGCCCCACCTCTGACTCAGCAGACCTTGTGGGACTCCAGAATTTTCATTTCTAACCAGTCACCAGGCTGGTTCAGGGACCATATTTTGAAAATCACTGCTACATGATGCAGAAATTCAAGGATTGAAGTGAAGAGGCAAACCTATCATCAGGTGAAATAAATGGTAAGAGGTCCACTGGCCCGGTGAGGGCTCATAGTTCTCTAGACCCCTGCTATTACATGGTATGTAGGGTTGACATGTGTATAAGTATGTCCATTGGGATATACTTATAGTAAAAAAAAAAAAATCATTCAGGGGATCCCTGGGTGGCGCAGCGGTTTGGCGCCTGCCTTTGGCCCAGGGCGCGATCCTGGAGACTCGAGTCCCACGTCGGGCTCCCGGTGCATGGAGCCTGCTTCTCCCTCTGCCTATGTCCTGCCTCTCTCTCTCTCTCTCTCTCTCTCTCTCTTTCTCTGTGACTATCATAAATAAATAAAAATTAATTTAAAAAAATCATTCAGTGTTTATGTGCAATCTAATAAGACATCTATTATACTAGCTAAATGTGTAACTTAACTGGTATGTTATTCAGCCGTTGGGCATCGGTATAAGGAGTACTTGTTAATTATCTTGTGTCTGGGCTAACAGTGTTTTTCAAATTGCCAACTTTCTTCTTTACAAAAGGATAAGTACCAGGTGAAATAAAATAAATTTAAGAACAAAACTACTTATTTATGTCTTCCATGCACCAGAAAGTTCTTTAGCCAGAATATTCCCATTCTTATGGATTTTGTATTGAAGATGTTATCCTGTACTTACATTTGCCCATAGGTGACACTAAAATGTTCTTGACAAAGTTGAACTAGGTTAAAAAGTTGTTTACCCATCTACCCATCCATACCATTAGACTGAACATGAGATCCCACAGCAAAACAGAGTTTCCTCAAATTGTCCACTAACAAATATGAAGCAAAACTAGCTTCAGTCAAAAGGATACTGTAGTCATCTCTTCAATTGGAATTCCCACTTTAATAATGGAAATAAATACACAGGTATGTTATTACCTTAGTAATCCGGGCAATCCGATTGGCTTCATCATCTGTCATTTCTGAGAGGCATTTTGCTACACTGACATATACCTCTAGATCATTTCTCTAGTAAAGAAAAATCACAAGCATGTCAAAATACAATGTAAGATAACAGACAAGATTCTCAATGTTCTGATGAATTATTAGCTTTACTTATCTCCATGAACAGCAGCTTATGAGATTTTAATCAAACCAAACATATGGCCAGTTTTTATCATTAAAAAAACATCTTTCTGGGGCACCTGGCTGGCTCAGTAAGTAGAGCAGGTGGTCCCTGATCTTAGAGTCATGAGTTCAAGCCCCACATTGGACATGGAGTTTACTTAAAAACAAAACAAAAATCATCTTTCCTATTATTTTATTTGTTTGGCTGTACTTGTCTATTTGTGTGACTGTACTTTTTTCCTCTTATCAGAATCCATCATTCCAAACAGATTTTTAACTTCTTTGTAAAAGTATAATTCAGGAATCAGGAGGGGAAAGGCTAGTATTACGTCACTTGATATAAGAGAAAAACACTGGACAATATGTCTAAAGATTCTCCAGGTGTAACATGTAAGTGTTTCTGAGCTTGTTCGTCTTCTGCAGGCATTTGGTAAAAGGCCTAACAACATATTTCCTGGGGTAGCACTGGTTAACCTGTTTCTAAGCTGGCTCAAAACTTTGGTTCTAAATACTCAACCTCAATTTAGATCTTGGAAGCAAACACATTCTTAGTGAAAAATGTGGTTATTTCTTCCTAGCCTTCCCACCACATTCTTAAAACATACACCTCCCTGCTTTGCCAAAAGGGCTTTAAAAAATCCCAAACATAAATTGTCAGGAATGTAAATATTTTTGTTCCTCACCCGAATCTTATTTGGCAGAAGGTCAAAAATTTTTCCAGTAGCTTCACAGAGCAGACTCCAAAGGTGATGGGTAGGGCTGGGCAGTTTCATGGCCTGACTCAGACCCTGTAAGGCACTCACACATAACTCAGGATGGGGAAGTGGGGAAGCTGCTTTAAAAACTGCCACCATCACATTTTCAACAAAACCCACGATCTGTTCGTCTGAGACATGTTTTATCCATAGAGGTGCAGACACCAGCAGGTATTTCTTGATATTCAACTGGAAGCAAAAGTAGAGAGGTCAGGAACAGGCAAGGCTGGGTTGGCAGTGCTCAAAACCTCGAGGTCATCACTGTGTTTGAGGGTGGGCTGAGAGAGGGAAAGGCTCAGGTTACTTCCTTGCCCCTCATTTCCGTCAGCCTCGTGATCCAATGGGCCATGAATGCACGCAGTCTTGGCTGCTATGGGGACTTGTGATCCAGGGTGACTCATGTGTATATATGGTATCTGCCAATCCATCTGTGAACTACTCCGCTTAAGCCTTGGAGCTTTTAAGGGAGGGGAATAAAATGCTACTTCTGAAAGTACATGACGATTGCTATTCAATCTTGAAAGGTCACATTCCCTGGCAGGAAAAAAATCCTCAAGGTGAAAGGCTCATCTGCAGGAAATCAACTCACCAGAATATTTGATCTTATTAATGTCTTCTTCTAGGAAGCATAAGGGAATAAAAAGAACTGACATGCCAGGACCATTTCTGACCAAAGAGCAACAGCTGACCATGTGGAATTGACCATGGCACCCTGGAGGTCATGGAGCTGAAAAAGGGGCATGGTTCAAAATAGCTCGGTGCCAGACACGTTAAGAGAGGAGGCTTCAAAAATTCTGAGAAACATAAGCATGCTTCTCAAGGAGCAGCAAGTTGAAAAGAAGTGGTATTAAAAAGAATAAAACCCAGTAAATTTCAGAAAATATCAGTGTGGTTGCATGAGTTGCTGAAAGAGTTCTCCATAAAGAACATGCCATTTCTGATCTTTTTTTGTAAATGAGAAGGTGTATCATTAAGAAAATGAATTCACAAACTTAATGTGTTCATTAACAAAGACAGTAAGGAAAGTCCACAATCACGGACAAACGCCAAAAAGTAACAGAGATCTAAAAGAGAAGAAGAAGGATAACTGAATTCTGGAAATAGTTTCGAGGTAAACAAAACAGGCTGAGTTATACCGGACTCTAAAGGAAGGAAGGGTTAAGAGAACAGTGTCTTCGACACAGACGGAGTCAGGCAGGCTCACTCCCGTTTCTTAGCAATATAAATTGTTTAATTGAGATGTGCCTCGGTTTGTCAACCTGTAAAATGGAAACCAAAAATCTACTTCTCAGAAGCGAAATAAGCGGGGCATAAAAGACTTCATCTTGTATGATTCCATTCTAAAGACTTTCCAAAGTTTATATGAAATTTAAATTTATAGGGAAGTTCTCTTTAAAAAAGGGAAAATTACAGAGATGAAAAGCAGATCAGAGGTAGCCTAGGTCTGAGACGGGGAGTGGGGATCGTCCTCAAGTTGGCACAATCCAACTTTCTGGGGGTAATGGAAATATGATGGGTGACGGCTGAAAATCTATAAATGTACTGAAACTCATCAAACTGTATACTTAAAATAGCCATATTTTATGGAATATAAATTATAACTCAAGATTGTAAAAAAAATATGTCAGAATTAAAGAGAGATTCCATCTGATGTCTGAAAGTGCTCACTGAGTGCTTACAAGTAGCAGATACCTAGCAAGTGCTAGGTACTGGCAGCTAGATGGGAGGTGCTTAGAGCAGACAGTCTGTGATCATTGCCGACAGAGAGGATGCAGCTTTCAATCACATCTCCCTTCAATTAAAAAGCATTAGAATATGTAGCAGAATTTAAAAGAAAAAATATGGGCAGCCTGGGTGGCTCAGCAGTTTAGCGCTGCCTTCAGCCTAGGGCATGATCCTGGAGACCCAGGATTGAGTCCCGCATTGGGCTCCCTGCATGGAGCCTGCTTCTCCCTCTGCCTGTGTCTCTGCCTCTGTGTCTCTCGTGAATAAATAAATGAAATTAAAAATTAAAAAAAAATAAAAGGAAAAATAAAAGAAAAAAGATACAGGAGAGGAACTAAAATTAAAAGACTGAGCAACTAATGTGAGAACTTTGAATTCTTCTCAAAGAATTAAAGCCTCCTGAATAGAAGAGTAAAAATAGGATCATTTGATTTGTAATTAATTGGTCAACTTCTAAGGAATTGTGGAATGCAGGAGGTTGTCCTAGCTTGGAATATATTCAAAATCATACAATTTGCTAATTTCACATTTCTTAATGATCTGACCCCATTATTCCTACTCACCCTTAGCCTATACCTGGAAATGCTGACTCCCTCCCTCTATCATAGATACAGGGCTAGGTCACTTCTTCCTCAGTGCTAGCACAGGTGTTCTACTCTCCTCACCTACACCCTCCCACCTACATCCCCCCGCCCCCGCCCCCCAACCCCGGGGCCTATAACAGGATGCCTAACAAAATCCTACCAAGCCTTCAAGGCTCATCTGAATTGCTGTCTTTTCTGTGAAAGGGAAGGATCATATATGGATTTGCTGTTCTCTTAATACCTACTGAACCCATATATTGTATATCATATAAATAAACCCAGGTTCCAATAACTCTACAATTTTCTAGCTGTGTGATCTTGAGAAAGGAACTTTAATATACCTGACCATAATTTTCTTTTTTTTTTTTTTTTTGCAATCAATGGGAGCTGAAAGCATGAGCACCAATGGCTAGAGCAGAGTTCTGAATTACACAATCTCCCAATCGGCTGGCCAGCTACTGCCAAGCTCCCAAGTTTTACAAATCATGTCTGTCTACTCTTCACTTTGAGAACATATACCCAAATGAATGTTCACTTCCCCCAAAAGAACCATATCTTCCTGTTGCCCAACACCTTGAATTGCTACATACACTCAGCCCATAGATCAGTGGTGGCATCACCCACAGTCCCAAAAGGGCAGCCGCATTCTGGGATGACTGGGCCTGTGTCACCATAATTTCAAGGCACAGTTGCTGTATCTCTTCTCCTGCAAGAGAAGAAAAGAATATGGGTTATATAGCTGCTTCGTGGACTCATTTTCAGGCTTCTAGGTCTCAAATCAAAGCATCTGCTTGTGTGACTTTTCCCAGTAACAGAACTCGAATGAACCAAAAGATAGTTCGTTCAAGTTGCCTTTCCACTGTGAGGCAAAGAAGGTACACACTGGCAACACAGGGTTAAACTTGGAACTGGCAATGCCATGCTCTAGCTCAGGAAATTTCTCTTATGATGTCCTAAGAAATCTAAAGAATTGAATACTATCAAAAATTTGAGAAAGTTATAGCTAAAACTCTCTGTCTCTGTTTCTCCCTCCTCTCTACCTTGCATTCAGTGCACAGAGAAATTTGTTTAGGTTTGGGAGGATTTAAAAATGTAGCCACATTCTCTAGTGATCTAATCTTTTCAGCAGCCTGATTCCCATCGGTAGCCATATTTTCCCAATGAGATCCTTCCTTCTTCTTTCTCAGTATTTTTACTAAAACACCAACATTTTTCATACAGCACACGAAAAAGCAGGGAAGGCTCAGGAGAACATTTTTTTCAAATGAAATCTCCAGAACCACTGTATGGTGACATCGTATCTCATACGAGTATAATGTTCAAATGAAAGCATTTAAGTGAAAAACTGTGCATAGTCAAAATCATCTTTGATTATCCTTTCAACTGTACACAAATTATGGCTCACAAATCTTTCTGTATATCATATGTGAGCACCCAAATGTAAATAATAGAGGACTCGTTGCAAACACACACACACACACACACACACACACACACAGAGTAATATACCACTACTAAAAAATTGTTCTCCCCACCCTATCTTTTTCTGGAGGTGTGTGTGGGGGGCATGTAAATGGGATTAAATTTGCATATGCTAACTCCATTAAAAAGGTTGATGTGGATGAACCAGAGGTGTGCATTCCCTCTGTCTCTCATCACAGAGTATCTGCGTTAAACAAAATAATGGTCCTCAGAGATGCCTACTTCCTAACTCCTGGAACCTGTGAATATGTTACCTTGCTTGGCCAAGGAACTTCTCAGATGTGATTAAGGTTAAGGACTGCTGAGATGGGGAGATTATCCTGGAGTATTCAAATGGACCCATTAAGTACATGAATCTTTAATGTGGAAAATATTTTCCAGGTTGTACAGAACCAGAAAGAGGACAGTGTGAGAAGGTTTTAGCTCTCTGTTACAGGCTTTAAGGATGAAGAAAGGGGGACACAAAGTCAAAGAATGTGGGCAGCCTCTAGAAGGGGAAAAAGGAAAAACACAGATTCTCCCTGCCTTAGTCTGTTCAGGCTGGTATAACAAAATATCACAGACTGGGTGGTTTATAAACCACAGAAGTTTCTCTCTCATAGTTCTGGTAGGTGGAAGTCCAAGATCAGGGTGTCAGCATGGTTCGGTTCTGGTGGAATCTTTCACCCAGCTCTAGACGGCCAACTCTTGCTGTGTCCTCACACTGTGGAAGAGGTGAAGGAGCTCTCTGGGGCCTCTTGTATGAGGCATGAATACCATTTAAGAGGGCTCTACATTCATGAGCTAATCACCTCCCAAAAGCCCTGCCTCCTCAGACCAGCACGTTAGGAATTGGGATTTCAACCTATGAATTGGTGAGGGGACACCAACACTTAGACCATCGCACCCTTCAGGCATGGGGGAAAGAATGATGCTCTGCTGATCCCTTGATCTTGGCCCAGTAAGCACCATGTTGGGACTTCTAACCTACAGAACTATAAGATGATACATTTGTGTAGCTTCAAGCCACTAAATCTGTGGTAACTTGTTAGAGCAGCAATAGCAAACCACCACAGGGTACTTCCCTGACTCCTAGAACTCTGACAATACATCTAAGGACCACCAAACCAGGCCTTCTGGGGCCTGCACCACGCAGGCAGCAACACACACACACCTCAGTCAAGCACTGTTCTGATAAGTGCTTCTGGTCTGTGTCTTCAGACCTCCTCTTCCTTAGCCTCCACGATTTAGAAAGTGACTCAGTGGAAGTAATCCAACTGTTCCATCCAAGAAGAAAGACTATAAGATCCCAAAGGTCTATCTAGTCACCACCAATTGTGACCCAGAATCTATTTTTCTATTCAGGTCACATCCTAAAAGCAGAGTCTGAAGGCCTAAAAACACTTGGTATTTACCAAAGTTTAGCCTCATAAGTGGAGAGAGGAGAGCAGCCCAGTTCACAGGAGGATACTGGTAGCTTTCTCCGACAGCTGCGATGGGTTTCATTACAACTTTGAGAAGTGACGGGAGCACAGATTCAGGACCTGCAAGAGAAACGAAAAAAATTCATGATACACCCTGACAGCATGGTGAGGGAGGAAATGCCAACTTTCCCTTTTCCCAGTTCCAAAGGATTTGGCATCACACCTTCAACTGTGGTCAGTCCTTCAATTCTGTGCTCTCAGTCTAAACCCTATTTGTTACAAAATCCTGCTCCCTCTGTTCTCTTTCTGTTTGCCTCCAGTTTTCCCTTCTTGATAGATAGAAATATTCCACATCACTCCTTAACTGTCTTCCAAACTCTCCTGCAGGCACTTCATCCAACTTTCTAAAAAGAGTAACTTATCTACATTGTTGCCTCATTATTCATTCACTTGCTCCTTGATCCACTTCCAGAAAAGGAGACAATCACTGCCTACTCAGGCACAGCCCCTTCTAATGATCATAAAGTCCCTCAGTCCCCATGGCCCACAGTGGTCACAACCTGTACCATGTATTCACCACTTGCACTCGTTAGCCATGGCCATGGCTGCTTGCACCAGAGGTGAGTACCAATAGTACAGCTAATTCACAGGCTGATCAGCTATCTATGACCTAAAGCTATAGCTTTTACATAATCTTTTTTTTTTCCAGGTGGGGGCTAATTTAAAATTGAAATGATGAGACACTGGAGCAATTAGTAGTGGAGCCATAAAGCAAGTCAGGGTTTGAGTAGCCACAAAGGGCCATGTAAAAGCGAAGTTCGAAGGAAGCCTGAAATGATGTGTAAAAAAGTAAAAGAGCAAGGAAAAACAAAGCAGCTGGATCAACATATGCAGCAGAAGGAAAATCAGCACCAGCAGAAGGAGCAGCAGACTAAGGAAAAGCATCAGTAGATAAAGGAAAAACAGGGGCAGGATCAGCAGATAAGCAATAGTGAGCAGACAGCAAAAGAGGAGAAGCAAAGATGGGAGGGAGTCAACAAAAGGAACAACAGCCACAGAAAGGACAAGCACAGAGAAGGAGAAGCTGAAGCAAAGAAGGCAGCACGATCACCAGGCACTGAACGAGAAGGAAGCTGAAGTGGGGGCAGAATGCGTAGAGAAACAGCAGCTGCAGAAAGGAGAAGCATAGGAAAAGGGAGAAGCCAAGGCAGAAGAGGCAACACGATCAGCAGGGACTGAACAAGGGGGAAGCAGAGGTGGGGACAGAATGCGTAAGAGAAACAACCGCTGCAGAAAGGAGAAGTATAGGAAAAGGGAGAAGCCAAGGCAGAAGAGGCAACACGATCAACAGGGACTGGACAAGGGGGAAGTTGGAAGTGGGGACAGAAGGAGTAAGAGAAACAACCGCTGCAAAAAGGAGAAGCATAGGAAAAGGGAGAAGCCGAGGCAGAAGAGGCAACACGATCAGCAGGGACTGGACAAGGGGGAAGTTGGAAGTGGGGACAGAATGCGTAAGAGAAACAACCGCTGCAGAAAGGAGAAGCAAAAAAGGAGAAGCTGAGGCAGAAGAGGCAACACGATCAGCAGGGACTGAACAAGGGGGAAGCAGAGGTGGGGACAGAATGTGTAAGAGAAACAACCGCTGCAGAAAGGAGAAGCATAGGAAAAGGGAGAAGCCGAGGCAGAAGAGGCAACACGATCAACAGGGACTGGACAAGGGGGAAGTTGGAAGTGGGGACAGAATGCATAAGAGAAACAACCGCTGCAGAAAGGAGAAGCAAAAAAGGAGAAGCTGAGGCAGAAGAGGCAACACGATCAGCAGGGACTGAACAAGGGGGAAGTTGGAAGTGGGGACAGAAGGAGTAAGAGAAACAACCGCTGCAGAAAGGAGAAGCATAGGAAAAGGGAGAAGCCAAGGCAGAAGAGGCAACACGATCAGCAGGGACTGAACAAGGGGGAAGCAGAGGTGGGGACAGAATGCGTAAGAGAAACAACCGCTGCAGAAAGGAGAAGCATAGGAAAAGGGAGAAGCCGAGGCAGAAGAGGCAACACGATCAACAGGGACTGGACGAGGGGGAAGTTGGAAGTGGGGACAGAATGCGTAAGAGAAACAACCGCTGCAGAAAGGAGAAGCATAGGAAAAGGGAGAAGCCAAGGCAGAAGAGGCAACACGATCAGCAGGGACTGAACAAGGGGGAAGTTGGAAGTGGGGACAGAAGGAGTAAGAGAAACAACCGCTGCAGAAAGGAGAAGCATAGGAAAAGGGAGAAGCCAAGGCAGAAGAGGCAACACGATCAGCAGGGACTGAACAAGGGGGAAGTTGGAAGTGGGGACAGAAGGAGTAAGAGAAACAACCGCTGCAGAAAGGAGAAGCATAGGAAAAGGGAGAAGCCAAGGCAGAAGAGGCAACACGATCAGCAGGGACTGAACAAGGGGGAAGTTGGAAGTGGGGACAGAAGGAGTAAGAGAAACAACCGCTGCAGAAAGGAGAAGCATAGGAAAAGGGAGAAGCCAAGGCAGAAGAGGCAACACGATCAGCAGGGACTGAACAAGGGGGAAGTTGGAAGTGGGGACAGAAGGAGTAAGAGAAACAACCGCTGCAGAAAGGAGAAGCATAGGAAAAGGGAGAAGCCAAGGCAGAAGAGGCAACACGATCAGCAGGGACTGAACAAGGGGGAAGTTGGAAGTGGGGACAGAAGGAGTAAGAGAAACAACCGCTGCAGAAAGGAGAAGCATAGGAAAAGGGAGAAGCCAAGGCAGAAGAGGCAACACGATCAGCAGGGACTGAACAAGGGGGAAGTTGGAAGTGGGGACAGAAGGAGTAAGAGAAACAACCGCTGCAGAAAGGAGAAGCATAGGAAAAGGGAGAAGCCAAGGCAGAAGAGGCAACACGATCAGCAGGGACTGAACAAGAGGGAAGTTGGAAGTGGGGACAGAAGGAGTAAGAGAAACAACCGCTGCAGAAAGGAGAAGCATAGGAAAAGGGAGAAGCCAAGGCAGAAGAGGCAACACGATCAGCAGGGACTGAACAAGGGGGAAGTTGGAAGTGGGGACAGAAGGAGTAAGAGAAACAACCGCTGCAGAAAGGAGAAGCATAGGAAAAGGGAGAAGCCGAGGCAGAAGAGGCAACACGATCAGCAGGGACTGAACAAGGGGGAAGCAGAGGTGGGGACAGAATGCGTAAGAGAAACAACAGCTGCAGAAAGGAGAAGCATAGGAAAAGGGAGAAGCCGAGGCAGAAGAGGCAACACGATCAGCAGGGACTGAACAAGGGGGAAGTTGAGGTGGGGACAGAATCAGCAAAAGGACAAACACTGCAGAAAGGAGAAGCATAGGCAATGAGGAGAAGCAGAATAGCTCAATCAGCAGATGCTACATATGGAGAAGGAGAAGCATGGGTAGAGCTTCTCTAGAGATAATACACAAATCACCAATAAAGATGTGAAAAGATGCTGACATCACTAATCATTAGAGAAATGCAAATCAAACCACAATGAGATAATACCTCACATCCATTAGGATGGCTACTGTTTTTTTTAAAAGGAAAGAAAAAGAAAATAAACAAGTGTTGGTAAAGATGTGGAGAAATTGGGCCGCTCGTGTACTGTTGGTGGTATCAGAATGGTAGAACTGCTATGAAAAACAGTATGGTGGCTCCTTCAAAAACTAAACAAAGAACTGTCATATGATCCAGAAATCCTATTTCTGAGCATATATTCAAAAGAATTGAAAGCAGAAGCTTGAAGAGATGTTTGTATATCATTGTTCACAGCAGTGCTATTCACAATAGCCACGAGGTAGAAGCAATCCAAACTTCAATCAATGGATAAATGAAGAAACAAAATACACACACACACACACACACACACACACACACACACACACATATATATATTAGTATTCAACATTATAAAACAAGGAAATCCTGTCATATGCTACAACATACATGAATCTTGGAGATACTATGTTAGTGAAATAAGACAGTCACAATACTACAAATACTAGAAGATTTTATTTATATCAGATATTTAAGTAGTCAAAGTAATAGAAACAGAAAACAGAATGATGGCTGCCAGGGGTTATGGGGAGAGAGAAAGGGTAGGCATTAGTTAATGAGCACAGAATTTCAGTTTTGTATGATGAAAAAGATCTGGGATTGGTTTTCCAAAAATGTGAATTTAACACTACTGAACCATATAGTTAAAAATGGTTAAGATGGTAAATCTTATGTTGTGGGTTTTTTTTATGATTAAAAAAGATAAATAAATAAATAAATAAATGGAAAATCTTGGTTTCCAGCTCTGTGTGTAAGCAGCTTGAAAGTCTCCATTCTGTCCTGATAACAAATAAAAAGCTGAAAAAACTAACTAATCAACAACAACTCTTGGTTCTGCACAGAAGGAAGAACATGGGACAAATTGCTGCCCTGGTGAGTGAAGGGAAAGACCCATGAATAGAGGGCCTAATGGTTTATCAGAGTAGAGGGTCGTGAGAAGAAAACATTGCAGGAACCCGTGCCAGGATAGGAAAGCCTGAACTACAATGATGAAATGCCAGAAGCCTGTGTAGACAGCATCTATGCCCACAAATCTGACAACATAAATGAAATAGACTAATTATTTGAAAGATACAAGTTGCAAAACTGAAAAAGAAACAGACAATCTGTATAGGCCTGTATCTACTTGAAAACTGAATTAATAGGGACATCTGGGTGGCTCAGTCCGTCAAGTGTCTGACTCTTGATTTTGGAACAGGCCATGCTCTCAAGGTCATGAGATCGAGACTTCATCGGGCTCCACGCTCAGTGTGGAGCGTGCTTGGATTCTCTCTCATTCTTCCTCTGCACCTCTCCCCTCTGCTCATGCTCTCTCTCTCTCTCCCTCTGAGAAAAAAAAAAATTCCTAGCTTACGCATTAGTAAGAAAAGGAAATAATAGTCTTACTCATTGGGGCGGAAGATGGAAATAACTAAAATCAGAATAAAAGTGAAAGGAGGTGGAAGATGTCAGAGGAGGAGGAGACCTCAGCGGCGTCTGGTTCCAGGACTCAGCTGGGTAGCTATTAAATCTCTCTGAACACCTGCGAACTCAACCAGAGAGCCATGAAGAGAAGAGCTTCAACTCGACAAATAGAGAAGGGACCACCTTCTGCAGCTGAGAGGCCCAGAGCAGGGAGTCTGAGGCCATAACCGGGAAGATAAACCAGGCGGGAGGGAGCCTCCATCAGCGGCTTCCAGGGGGCCACAGGGCAGCAGAGCCGAGGTGGGAACCTCAAGGACTCTGCTGTGCTGAGGGACGTCCCTGCTGAAAGGCGCTGGGGTGGCGCGGAGGGCTGAATCCCGGGTGGGACAGGGCGCTCGCAGCCCCCCCCCCCCGCCCCGGGGTCACAGGAAGACCAGGGCAGCCCGAGTGTGGCGGAGCTCCCAGGCCCCGAGGGGGGCAGGGGTGGCCTAAAGCACCGCGGAGCCCAGTCAGCACCGACACACTCCAGCGGGGGCCCAGCAAGACCCCCTTCAGCCTCCAGGAGGAGCACAGAGCCACGTGCACCGCACAGTCTGGGGCTCGGGGCTCAAACGGGGTCACGGGCCTGAGACAACCCCTCGGGCTGGGTGAGCACGGAGCGCGGACGGAGACCAGACAGGAGACAGGGGGACTGACTGCTCTTCCCTGAGGGCACTGAGGGGCCCTGGGCCTGCGCTCGGGGCTGGGGATTGGGAGGCCGCCATTCTCACCGGCGGCCCCTAAAGCTGCTGCCCGGAAAGCCTTCGGGGAACAAAGGGCACCCAGAGCAGCCCGGCCCCGGGCAAGGGCGGGGCAATTGCACCCAGGGTACAGAAGACACCTGAGCATGCGTGCAACAGGCCCTTCCCCCGGAAGATCAGCAAAAACATCCAGCCAAGACCAAGTCTCCGGAACACTGAGAACTGCAAACCGCCAGCACTAGGGGAATACAGCACACAGAATTCACTGGGGGGGGGGGGGTCCCCTTGTGATTCTTTAGTCTTTCCATTTTAATTTTTTTCTCTTTCCTTCTTGAACCTATTTCTTATTTTATCACTCTTTAAAAAAAAAAGATTTATTTTCTTACATGAGAGACACAGAGCAAGAGACATAGGCAGAGGGAGAAGCAGGCTCCTTGCAGGGAGCCGGATGCTGGACTCCATCCAGGATCCCAGGATCATGACCTGAGCCAAAGGCTCAACCACTGAACCACCCAGGCATCCCAATCACTCTTCTTTTAAAAACCTTTTTAAAATTTTCATCTTTACAGTTAAATTCTATCCTTTCAATGTATTTAATTTTTGTAAATAAATGTTTTTCCTTCCTTACAATGTTGAGATGTAGTTTCTTCTAACAAACTGACCAAAATACATTGAGGATATAGTGTGTTGTTCTGTTCTGTTCATCTTTTTCTTTATATTCCTTTTCTTTTTGTCATTTTTTAAAAAAAGATTTTATTTTTCTTTATTCATGAGAGACACAGAGCGAGAGCAAGAGAGAGAGAGAGAGAGGCAGAGGGAGAAGCAGGCTCCATGCAGGGAGCCCGACTTGGGACTCGATTCCCAGTCTCCAGGACCACACTTCGGGCTGCAGGCGGCTTTAAACCACTGCACCACTGAGGCTGCCCTCTTTTTGTCATTTAATTTGCATTTTTTAGTTACATTCTATCCTTTCATTGTATTTATTTTTTTTCATGAATATAAGTTTTTCTTTCATTACAATTTTGGGATATAGTTTTCTAACAAATGGACCAAAATACACATAAGATCCGGTATATTGCTCTATTCTGTTCACCTGTTTGATTATATTCTCTATTTTATTTATTGGGTTTTTGTTGTTGCTGTTGTTGTTGTTTTGGGTCTATTGTGATTTGTTTAGTGTATATTTCTATGGGTTTGTTGTTGCCATTTTAGGGTTTTGTTCCCTTGTGCACCTATTCTTCTCTGAGCAGAATGACAAGATTGAAAAACTCACCTTAAAAAAAGAGAAAAAGAGGCAGTGCTGATAGCCAGGGACCTAATCAGTATGGGCATAAGTAAGATGTCAGAACTAGAGTTCAGAATGACAATTATAAAGATACTAGAGGGGCTGGAAAAAAGCATAGAAGACACTAGAGAATCCCTGCTGAAGAAATAAAAGAACCAAAATCTAATCAAGTTGAAATCAAAAAGGTTATTAATGAGATGCAATAAAAAGTGGAAGTTCTAACTGCTAGGGTAAATGAGGCAGAAGAGAGAATTAGTGACATAGAAGGTAAAAGGATGGAAATAAAGAAGCTGAGGAATAAACAACTACTGGATCATGAAGGGAGAATTTGAGAGATAAGTAATACAATAAAACGAAACAATATTTTAAAAAATTGGAATCCCAGAAGAAGAGGATGGAGAGAGAGGGGCAGAAGGTATATTGGTGCAGATTATAGTGGAGAACTTCACTAATCTGGAGAAGGAAACAGGCATCCAAGTCCAGAAGGCACAGGGAACATCCCTCAAAATCAATAAAAATAGAACCACACCCCAACATATCATAGTGACATTTACAAATCTCAGAGACAAAGAGAAAATCCTGAAAGTAACATGGGACAAGAAGTCTGTAACCTACAAGGGTAGAAACATCAGACTGGCAGCAGACCTATCTACGGAGACCTGGCAGGCCAGAAAGGACTGTCATGATATATTTAGGGTGCTAAATGAGAAAAATATGCAGACAAGAATACTTTATTGAGCTCTGATCTCATTCAAAATAGGAGAGATTGAATAAAAGGCAAGACTCATCAATCTGCTATCTGCTAGAGACTCGTTTTAGACCCCAAACACCTCCAGATTGAAAGTGAGGGACTGGAAAACCATTTAGCACACTAATGGACATCAAAAGAAAGCTGGGTGGTGATCCTTATTTGAGACTACTAGATTTTTTTTTTAATTTTATTTATTTGTTCATGAGAGACACAGAGAGAGAGAGAGAGAGGCAGAGACACAGGCAGAGGGAGAAGCAGGCTCCATGCAGGGAGCCTGACGTGGGACTTGATCCCGGGTCTCCAGGGTCACGCCCTGGGCCAAAGGCAGGTGCTAAACCACTGAGCCACCCGGGCTGCCCAAGACTAATTAGATTTTAAACCAAAGACTATAATAAGAGATGAGGAAGGACACTGTATTATAATTAAAGGGTCTATCCAACAAGAAGATCTAACAATTGTAAACATTTATGCCCCTAACATCGGAGTACCCAGTTATATAAGCCAATTAATAACAAAGCTAAGAAACACATTGATAATAATACAATAATAGCAGGGGACTTTAACACCTCATTCAGTCCAATGGACAGATCATCTAAGCAGAAGATCAACAAGGAAACAAGGGCTTTGAATGCACACTGAACAAGATGGACTTCACAGCTATATTTAGAACACTCCATCCTAAACAACAGAATACACCTTCTCAAGTACACATGGAACATCCTCCAGAATAGATCACATACTGGGTCAAATATCAGGTCTCACTTGGTACCAAAAGATTGGGATCATTCCCTGAATATGTTCAGACCACAATACTTTGAAAGTGGAACTCAATCACAAGAGGAAATTTGGAAAGAACTCAAATACATGGATGCTAAAGAGCATTCTACCAAAAAATGAATAGGTCAACCAGGAAATTAAAAAAGTTTTTAAAATTCATAGAAACAAATGAAAATGAAACCACAAGTGTTCAAAACCTTTGGGATGCAGCAAAGGTGGTCTTAAGAGGGAAGTATATAGCAATACAAGCCTTTTTCAAGAAGCAAGAAAGATTTCAAATACACAACCTAAACTTTTTTTTTAATTTGTTTATATTTATTTATTCCTGAGAGACACAGGCAGAGGGAGAAGCAGGCTCCATGCAGGGAGCCCGATGCGGGACTCGATCCTGGGACCCCAGGATCACGCCCTGGGCCGAAGGCAGGTGCTAAACTGCTGAGCCACCCAGCGATCCCACAACCTAAACTTATACGTAAAGGAGCTGGAGAAAGAATAGCAAATAAAGCCTAAACCCAGCAGGAGAATGAATAAATATTAAAGCAGAAACTAATCAAATAGAAATCAAAAGAACAGTAGAACAGATCAACAAAAACTTTTTTAAAGCTAGTTTTTTGAAAGAATTAATAACATTGGTAAACCCCTGGCCAAAAAGAAAAGAGAGGGGACCTGAATAAAATAAAATCACGAATGAAAGAGGAGTGATCACAATCTACACTGAAGAAATACAATTTTAAGAACATTATGAGCAATGATATGCCAACAAAGTAGGCAATCTGGAAGAAATGGATGCATTCCTAGGGATGTATAAATTATCAAAACTGAAACAGGGAGAAAATTTGAACAGACCCATACCCAGCAAGGAAGTTGAAGCAGTAATCAAAAACCTCCCGACAAACAAGAGTCTAGGGTCGGATAGCTTCCCAGGGGAATCCTACCAAACATTTAAAGAAGAATTAATACCTATTCTTCTGAAGCTCTTGCAAAAAACAGAAAGCAAGGGAAAACTTCCAAAATCTTTCTGAAGCCAGCATTACCTTGATACCAAAGCCACACAAAGATCCCACCAAAAAGGAGAATTACAGACCAATACCCCTGATGAACATGGATGCCAAAATTCTCACCAAGATTCTAGCCAAAAGCATCAACAGTACATTAAAAGGATTATTTACCACAATCAAGTGGGATTTACTCCTGGCTGCAAAGGTGGTTCAACATCTACAAATCAATAAATGTAATACATTATATTAATTAAAAAAAAGAACAAGAACCATATGATCCTCTCAATAGATGCAGAAAAAACATTTGACAAAGTACAGCATCCTCTCTTGATTAAAACTCTTCACAGTGTAGGGATAAAGGAAACACCTTGATATCACAAAAGCCATATATGAAAAGCCCACAGTGAATATCATTCACAATGGGGAAAAACTAAGAGCTTTCTTAAGGTCAGGAACATGACAGGGATGCCCACTATCACCACTGCTAGTCAATATAGTACTAAAAGTCCTAACCTCAGCAATCAGACAACAAAAAGAAATAAAAGGCATCCAAACTGGCAAAAAGAAGTCAAATTCTCACTCTTTGCAGATGAAATGATACTCTATATGGAATACCCAAAAGACTCCATTTTAAAATTGCTAGAACTCATACAGAAATTCAGCAAGGTGGTAGGATATAAAACCAATGCATAGAAGTCAGTTGCATTTCTGTACACTAATAATGAGATAGAAGAAAGAGAAGTTAAGGGGTCAGTCCCATAAGATACCTAGAAATAAACCTAACCAAAGAGGCAAAAGATCTGTGCTCAGAAAACTATAGAGCCCTCATGAAAGAAATTGAAGAAAACACACACACACAAAATGTAAATACATTCCTTGCTCATGGATTAGAAGAACAAATATTGTTAAAATATCTCTGCTACCAAGAGCAATCTATACATTCAATGCAATCCCTATCAAAATGCCAATCATCTTATTTCACAGAGCTGGAACAAATAATCATAAAATTTGTTTGGAACCAGAAAAGACCCCAAATAACCAAAGGAATGCAGAAAAAGAAAACCAAAGCTGGGGGCATCACAACTCCAGATATCAAACTCTATTACAAAGCTATAATCATCTAGTACCAATCATGGTACTAGAACAAAAACAAGACATATAGATCAATGGAACAGAAAAGAGAACCCAGATATGGACTGTCAACTCTATGGCAACTCATCTTTGGCAAAGCATGAAAGAATATTCAATGAAAAAAGGGGCTTCAACAAATGGTGCTGGGAAAATTGGACGGCCAATTTTCCAACCAGGATCTTTCCTCACATCATACACAAAAATAGACTCAATATGATGGAAGACCTACTGTGAGACAGGAATCCATCAAAATCTTAGAGGAGAACACAGGCAGCAACCTCTTTGATTGACCCTGGCTGCAGGAATATCTTGCTAGACACATCTCCAAAGGTGGGGGAAACAAAGGCAAAAATGAACTATTGGGACTTCATCAAGATAAAAAGCTCTTGCACAGCAAAGGACAGAGTTGACAGAGTTGAACTAAAAGGCAACCTACAAAATGGGAAAAGATATTTGCAAATGACACATCAGATAAAGGGCTAGTATCCAAAATCTAACTTATCAAACTCAACACCCAAAGAATGAATAATCCAATCAAGAAATGGGCAGACGATGTGAACAGACCTTTCTCCAAAGAAGACATACAAATGGCCAATAGACACAGGAAAAAATGCTCCACATCACTTGGCATCAGGGAAATACAAATCTAAACCACAATGAGATACCACCTCACTTCAGTCAAAATGGCTAGAATTAACAGGTCAGGAAACAACGGATATTGATGAGCATGTGGAGAAAGGGGAACCCTTTTACACTGTTAGTAGGAATGCAAACTGGTACAGCCATTTTGAAAAACAGTTTGGAGTTTCCTCAAAAAGTTGAAAATAGAGCTACCCTACAACCCAGCAATTGCACTATTGGGTATTTACCCCAAAGATACAAATGTAGTGATTCAAATGGGCACCTACAGTTCGATGTTTATAGCAGCAATGTCTATGATAGCCAAACTATGAAAAGAGCTCAGATGCTCAACGACATATGAGTGGATAAAGAAGATGTGGTATATATACATATATATAATGGAATACTATTCAGCCATCAAAAATTGAAATCTTGCTTCTTGCAATGACATGGATGGAAATAGAGGATATTATGCTAAGTAAAATAAGTCAGAGAAAGACAATTATCATATGATCTCACTCATATGTGGAATTTAAGAAACAAAACAGAGGATCATGGGGAGAGAGGAAAAAATAAAACAATACAAAATCAGAGAGGGAGACAAACCATAGGAGACTCTTGATCATAGGAAACAAACTGAGGGTTGCTGATGGGAAGGGGGCAGGGGATGGGGTAAATGGGTGATGGACATTAAATAGGGCATGTGATATAATGAGCACTGCAATGATATAAGACTGATGAATCACATACCCCTACCTCTAAAACCAATAATATATGTTAATTAATTGAATTTAAATTGAATTTTTTAAAAATTAAAACTTTGTGCATTAAAGGACACATTCAAGAAAGTGGAAAGGCAATCTACAGAACAGAAGAAAATTTTGCAAATCATATATCTAATAAGGATTTTGTATGGGGAATATATAAAGAACTCATAACTCAATAATAAAAAGTAAAAAAACTAAATAAAAACTGGACAAAGGATTGAATAGAAATTTTTTTCAAAAAAGAGACACAAAGGTTCAACAATAATAAGAAATGATGTTCAGTATCATTAGTCATTAGGGAAATGCAAATCAAAACCACAATGACATATCACTTCATACTAAGATGACTAATGTGTCAGTGAATGTGTAGACACTGGAACCCTTACACATTGTTGGTGGGAATGTAAAATGTTTCAAGGTCTGTGGAAAATAGTTTGGTGGTTCTTCAAACAATTTACCATATGGTCCAATAATTTCACTTCTAGGTATACACCACACCAAAAGAATTGAAAATGGATATTCAAAAAAATACTTGTACTCATATGTTCTCAACAGCACAATTTATGATAGCAAAAAGTGGATGGATGTATGGATAAACTGTTGTGTATTCATGCCATGGAATACTGTTTGTCCATAAAAAGGAACTAAGTACTAATACATGCCGCAATAGGAATGAACCTTGAAAACATTATGCAAAGTGATAAAAACCACACACAAAAGATCACTAATTGTATGATTCCATTTATATGAAGTATCTAGAATAGATAAATTCATAGAAACAGAAAGCAGATTATAGTTGCCAGGGGCTGAGAAGAAAGAGGGAGTGAGGAGTGACAGCTACTTAATGTGTATGAAGTTTCCGGGATCCCTGGGTGGCGCAGTGGTTTAGCGCCTGCCTTTGGCCCAGGGCGTGATCCTGGAGACCTGGGATCGAATCCCACGTCAGGCTCCCAGTGCATGGAGCCTGCTTCTTCCTCTGCCTGTGTCTCTGCCTCTCTCTCTCTCTCTCTCTCTGTGTGACTATCATAAATAATTTAAAAAAAAAAAAACTTAAAAAAAAAAAAGAATGAAGTTTCCATTGGGGGTGATGAAAGAGTTCTGGGGGTGCTTGGGTAGCTCAGTCTGTTAAGCGTCCAACTCCGGATTTCAGCTCAGGTCCTGATATCAGGGTTATGAGATTGAGCCCTGCATTGGGCTCCACACTGGGCATGGACCTGTGTAAGAGTCACTCTCTCACTCTCCCTCTGCCCCTCTCCCTTCTCTAAAAAAAAAAAAAAAAAAGTTCTGATTGTGGTGATGGTTGCACAACAGGATGACTGTAATAAATACCACTGAATTGTACGCTTTAAGATGGTTAGTTGATATAAATGACCTTTTCTTCGTCTGATCATTTCCCATGTTCATGTCTTCCCCAAAGACTGTAAGTTCCTTAAGGATAAGGGAATACTAAACCCTTTAACTCAACTCAGCTAGTCCAGAACTTTGAACAGAGGAATATTTACATGATTGCTGAGTAATTGGTCCTTTTTTTTTTTTTTTTTTTTTGTCCTTTAGAATAGTGATCATGACTTCCTCTTTCATAGTGTCTTACCCTGCTTGCAGGGAGGTCCAGGGAGTTCCTAAAGATGGTTAATAACAGTGAAAAGTAAACCCAGTAGTTGTGTTGACATAGTAATCAGAGTTTTCATGAATGCTGCATTATTTTGAATTTTCTCTAGTGTGCTAGTCTTCTCTTTTCCTTTGCACATGGTTCTCTTGCAGAGGAACCTTTCTTACCAATTCCTAAGCAATTCCCTAGCAATTCCTGGTTTACTACAGTTGCCTAAGCCTTCCGGGGCTTAATTTTCATAGTTGTGTTATGGAGTTCATAATAATACCTACTGCAGAGATTTATGAGATTAAATGAGTAATGGCTGCAAAATACCAGCATGAATCACTCAGAAATGAGATATTTTTTACTATCGTTTTCATTAATTGTGCACACAGTAGTTACTCACTAAATAATTACTTCTGAGTTTCTTATGGTGATTATTTACAGAAATTCGGATGCCTCTTGACCTTTGGTTAATGTCTCTACATTTCAGGAGCTGAGGAGAATGAACTGGTTAAAAATACAGAAAAGCTGGCAGGGAACTTACCTCAAAAACCAAAGACTTCGAGGGATAAAAGGGTGTTAAAAGTCTTGCATAGGGATGCATGGGTGGCTCAGCAGTAGAGCGCCTGCCTTTGGCCCAGCATGTGATCCTTGAGTCCCAGGATAGAGTATAATAAAACCAAGAAAAGTCTATTGAATTCATCAGTCAGGTCTTTGGTGATCAGAAGGAGGGTAATGTCAGTAATAACTTAGTAGTAGACTAAGCCCTGTTCATGAGTGAGAAAAATGAAGGCAGTATTGAAGAAGTTATTTTGTCATAGATAAATATAGGAAAAATATCTAACAAAGGGCCTCATGGAAATGTCTCATATTATGGGCTTTTACCATTCTCTCCTTGCCCTAACTTATGGTAGCTTCTTTCATACAACACTTACCAGGCATTATCTTGTACTGTTAATAAATATTTTATTTTCAAAAAAAATTTTTTTATTTTCAAAATCTACTAACAGGAAGAAAATTATTCAAGTGTAAGTATTCTTGATCTCTTCTTTACCCCTTGTAAGGGGATGACCTGAGTATGTCTTTTGACTACAGAGACAGGTAAGAGAGATATGAGGATGAGTAGCTGTCATGGTAAGTGTGACTTTAAAGGGGATTTCTTAAGTTTTTTTATACTTATAAAATACATGAATTTATTGTCACTGTTAAATTTTCAAACAATTCATATAACTTAAAAGCCCACCCTTTACCTCTTGACCCTGCCCCAGCCCCACACACTGCTAATAATTTAGTGTGTATCTTTCTAGACATTGTTCTATTACTTAGGAAATCTATACATACAGAAATATTTCATGTATATTACATATTATTATTCCATATATATCAATCTCTAATTTGTTTTTTTATTTAATAGATTTTAGAGATTTTTCTTAGTACATACAAATACATTTTTAAATTATGTATTAAAGTAAAAATTCAATTCATTCCTTTTTTATGTATATAGAGAAAAAAATTTATTAGGTAACAGAAAAATAAATAAATTCTACAAAATAAAAAAGATAGCATTCTATGTAATAATTAGCACCCAAAAAAGAATAGAATGGGAAATTACACCTCTCAAGAATACCTATTGACAATAATAATAAAGATCTGGTTTAGTAATCACAAACTCTTTTAGTGCTTGTTTGGGAAACTCTTGAGCTCTCCTTCAATTCTGAATGGTGCCCTTACTGGGTAGAACCTTCTTGGCTACAGAGATTTCCCATTCTTTTTTATTATCATTTAAATTTAATTAATTAACATATAGTGTATTATTCAGAAGTAGAGTTTAGTGATTCATCAGTTGCATATAACACCCAGTGCTCATTACATCAAGTGCCCTCCTTAATGCCCATCACTCAATTACTCCAGTCCTCCCGCCCCCAGCAACACTCAGTTTGTTTCTCAGAGTTAAGAATTTCTTGTTGTTTGTCTCCCTCTCTGTTTTCATCTTATTTTATTTTTCCTTCCCTTCCCCTATGGTCCTCTGTTTTGTTTCTTAATTTCCACATTTGTCTGGAAAACAGTATGGAGTTTCCTCAAAAATTGAGCGACCCTATGATCCAGCAACTGCATTATTAGGTATTTACCCAACGGATACATAGTGATCAGTAGAGGCACCTGCACCCCAGTGTTTAGAGCAGCCATGTCCACAATAGTCGAAATATGGAAAGAGCCCAGTGTCCATTGACAGATTAATGGGATATATATATATATATGAATGTTATTCATAACATTATTCATATGAATGTTATTCATATGAAAGTCATATATATAGATAGATAGATAGATATAGATATAGATATATAGATGTTATTCAACCATCAAAAAAAAAGAAACCATTTGCAATCAGAGTTTTCTTCCCATTCCACACATCGAATAGATCATGCCACTCCCTTCTGGCTTGCCAAGTGTCTGTGGACAGATCTGCTCCTTCCATCCTGGTGTTCATTACATCAAGCCTGTTTCCCATCTCAGTTATTGTAGTTTTCATTTCTTACTGATTTTTTTTAACTCTTTTATTTCTGTGATAAGGGTCTCTCTGAGGTCTTCAATCCCAGCGAATATCCTTAGGATCGTTGCTTTAAATTTTCCATCAGGCATGTTATTTCAATCTGTCTCAGGTATCTGGCTGTGACTTGATCTTGTTCTTTCATTTGGGACAAATTCCTCCATCCTGACATTTTGTCTAAGTCTCTGCTTTCTTCTGGGCACTAGAAAAGTCTGTTTGTTTCCCACTATGGAGAGAAGTGGCCTTATGAAGAAGAGGGTCTGTGGTGCCCCTGTGTGGGGCCTTGGTGTGTGTGCTGCATGCGCTCTGCTGCTCTGGTTTGGCTGCTCTGTCCTTCAGGCTGGTTGTCTGCAGGGGCTCTTCTGGCTGGCTGGGGACAGTATTTGGTTCCTGACCTGAATGTGATGAGTCTGGACTAGGTGTGCTCTGCTCTGCCTGTGAAGTGCGACCTGACACTCCTTGCACTAGAACTGCAGCCCTGCAGAAGTCTGGTCAGGGGACGTGGTCAGTGCGGCGGCTTGAGCTGCTCTTCAGGGCCAGGGGCCTGTCCCCACTGGATTGAGGCAAGCTTGCCGGAGCTCAAGGGAGTGGGACTTGGTGCCAGCAGGTTAGGCCACCCGTGTCCTCGCTGTGCTGCTTCCCACCCCGGGCGTCTCTGTGTTGATGCTGCCGGGCAGGGGAGGAGACTGGCACCGGCCACCTCCTTTGTCCCCCAAGAGCATGCTCCGGGAAGGCCGCTGCCTCTCAGGAACGCACTGTAAGAAAGACAAATCATCTCCCCCAGGTGTCCCAGGCCTTTTCCAGATCGCTGTTTCCACGGCTCGTTGGCCGGCCTCCCGACCAGGAGAGACGCAGTGCCCTGCAGGTCCTAGCCCAGCCCAGCCTGCAGGCTTCTCAAACTCCAGGCTTTAGGGCCGTGACCTGGGCAGGGGCCTGCGCTGGTCTTCTGGGGGACAGTGTCACTGCGAGGGCACCAAGTCAAGCTTGACCTCGAAAGACAGTCTCACCAGAGTGCAGGGAAGTGGGTTTGGTGGAAGCAAGTGAGGCCCTCTGTGCTGGCCCAGTGTTGCCTCCTGCTGGTGCATCTGTATTTCTGCTGAGGGACCGGGTGAGAAACGGGGCCCGCGGGCTCCTGTGGGCTCAGAGAGGCCTCCTCGGGAATACTCTTTCTCTGCAACTCCTCCAAGAAGGGCAAATCATCTCCTGGCCGGGCGTGTGCTACAGGCACTTTTCAGTTGGCTGTCCCCACGCCTTCTGCTCCTTGCCCCTGGCGGTGGGGGGGGGGGGGGGGGTGTTTCCCTGCCTTCTCTCCAGGAGCAGGGCAGCGCCCCCAGTGCTCTAGGCCAGCCAAACCAGCCTTTCCAGTTCCAGGCTTGAAGCCCCATTGGCTGCAGGAACTTACAAAAATCAGCCCATCTCTTTTTCCCAGCAAATGGCTTTGGGGAAATGTTCTCCTTGTGGGTTCCCCTATGTGCTCCTCTGCCTCTGTCCTTCTGTCTCTCTGTCTCTCTGTCTTGCTTCCACCACCATGGCTCACCGCCCCCCCCCCCCGCAGCAGTCCTGATCCCTTTCTACCCCAAACCAAGTCTCTGCCCCTCCTACCCTCCTCCATAGAGGCTCCTCTCCCTTTTAGTTTTGAAGTCTGTTCTGTCAACCTTAAGGCGGATTTCTGAGGTATTTAGGATGATTTGATAGTTATCTTGTGTTCCAAGGACAAGACCAGCCTAGCCTAGGATCCTCCTACTGGGCTGCCATCTTAGCTCCCCGCCACCCCCCCCCAATTCAATTCATTCCTAATCCATACTTGAGCAAGATTTTTAGATGGAACGTGACAAACTGTCTATAAAATGTATCAAGAAGAAATCATTTATAAGAAAATCTGAGAAGGGGGAAATATGCAGATGAGCTTGATTTATCAAATATCAAGTGATCCTCTAAGGCTATAGAAATTGAAACCAAGCGATGTTATTGTAAGAATAGACAAAATTGATCAAGAAAACAGATTAGAGGTTGATGATAAGACAATTGAATTTAGTGGACCTTTGCATATAATAGAAGTGGCATTTCAAACAAGTGGGAAAAGTGGGTGTCAGGGGCAATTAGCTAAGCCATTTGAAAAATACCATAATTTTGTCACATTCTTACAGGTTCTCCTTGCTGCTTCCCACTTAAGTATATAATCAAAAGTGGGGACAGAGAGACAAATATAAGCTAGATAGAGTCATGTGACACAACTCTATACAATAGAAAATTTGGGAGAAGTCTGCTAGGCAATTCTAGAAAGAATTTCAGCTCTTATTCCTCTTTCTGCTAGGGATGCTCTTGTAAGGGTTTGATACTTGGAGCTAGTGTACTGGTCCTGTGACTATGAGCAAGACACCAAGAGAGTCACAGAGATGCCACTCAAGCACACTCACAGCTTTGAACTGCTGATCTAACCCTGCAACCATCAACCTGTAGACTTTAAATTGAGATAAGCACCCACCTTCATTATTTTAGCCTATAATAATGGAGTTATCTGTTAATTTACAACAAAAAAAAGCATTTTTAATCAATACAATTATATTGATCAGATTTAAGCTCTTTCTTTAAGCCTTGATAGACTAAGGTATATCTTTTTAATAGATGCAGGGGTTCCGGGGCTCCTATTAAGATTAGTGGTTGGTTTTTCTCCTTGTTGCATACGGATGTAGTAAATTACGTGAACAGGTTTTCTTATTTTGAACTATCATTAATGTCCTGGATAAACTCCAGTTGTTTATTTATTATATCTCTGGTCTGATTTACTAATATTTAACATGATGTTTTTACCTTCATGTTTATAAGTAAGAACATCACATGATTTTTCTCTTCTGACTTTGTTATCTAGGCCATAACAGCCTTATAAAATTGAATTGATTAGCTCTCCATCTTCTCCCTTGCCCTCTTACAACAGGAACTAAATATGACTTACTGAATAGTTTCATGATATGGTTTCCCACTTTGCTATTTCTTCAAGCCTCTTGACTGAAGACTTGTATTGTTTTTTTTAAAACTTTCAGTGATAGACGGCTATTTCTTTTGGATGTGATATCATGTTGAAAAGACTCTAAGAAGTAGCAAGAAGATCCTCATGCAGTGGGGCTAAACTTGTCTGAAACAATATTTTAGTTTTATCAAAATGAATTGTATTATATTTTGAATTTTACTTTTCTTCCTTTGTTCACCTTGCTGAGCAATATGCTCATAGATTTAACAGGGGCTTGAATTCTTGTCAAGACAGTTAATTACATGAACATAGCAAATAGTGAGTGCTGAGATAACCTCTTGCAGCTTGACAGCAGGAAGCTCATCAAAGCACATATTCCTAGTACAGTACTTATTCAATAAATAATACTTAAGTTCCTACCATGGACTGGAAACTGTGCTAATGACTGGGGTTACAAAGCTGAAAATCAAAAAGTCTAATCTTCTGGAAGAAACAAAAAAAATAAACCATCAATTACAGAACAGAATAAGTGTTCTAGTGGAAATACTGTATTTGCACAGAGCCATAGGCATGGGGGGTGGGTTGTAAAAAGGAGAGAGATAATCGAATAATTGGTACTTTGAGACTGATAAATGGATATGGAAAAACATTGAAAGAATTGGACAATGGGAGAAGGGCCAGAGACATGCTGGGATTCAGAAGCGAGAGCTAGCCAAAGAATTGGCAAAATTGGACATTTTATAAAAATAAGTTAGAGCTAGGAACAAAATCAAGTCTCCCTCCTTACAAGGGGTCTAGAAGTGAGAGATGGGAAACATACATTTGACCTTGAATGTCCCTGCTACAACTTTGAGACCAGGATGTTGTTAAATTTCTTAACACAGGCCAGGAAAAGAGACCTCCCTGTGCCCAGTTTCCTTATCTGTAAAATGAAGATAATCATACTACCACCTCCTAAAACTGGGGTGAGGATTAATTGCTTTAGTTTATATAACCTGGTCAGAATGAAACCTGGCACTTAGTAACTGCTCTTTCCATGTCAGCTCTTCTATGTGAATCTGGTTAGAAGATTATCCCCTAAGGTTCCAGGTTTGTGGCAGGAAAAAGAGGCAGTTCTGAGAGAGCTGTCCAGGAGAATGTATAGTGTCAGCCCAACCACTGCATGAGGGAGAAGAGAAATAGCCATACACGAGGATGACTGCGCCAAGTGTATCTCAGCAAACATTCCTATGGGGCACCCACACCAGCTGTCTACAAGCACACACCTCTCCCCATTGCCTTCCCCCACTGTGGTTCTCCCTTGTATTCACAATCTAAAAGTTTCCACCACAGGAAGCGTACAGGCACTGAACCAAGCCAAGCCCCCTGGGGGGCGGGGGGTGAAAGGGAAATCCCAGCCTCCTTTTACTTTTACCTTTTTTTTTTAATTTAAATTCAATTTGCCAACATATAGGATAGCAACCAGTGCTCATCCCATCAAGTCTCCTCCTCAGTGCCCACATCACCCAGCTACCCCATCCCCCCACCCACCTCCCCTTCCACAACCCTTTGTTTCCCAGAGTTAGGAGTCTCTTGTGGTTTGTCTCTAATTTTTCCGACTCAGTTCCCCCCTTCCCTTATAATATTGTTCATTTTTTCTTATATTCCCCGTATGAGTGAAACCATATGATGATTGTCCTTCTCTGATTGAGTTATTTCACTCTGCATAATACCCAGCTTCCTTTTCCAATTCAATTTGACAACTTGCATTTTAGTTTCCTTTTCGCTTGTTGCGTCAGACTCATTATTTTTTGCATTCCCCGGTTCATTACACAATGGCTGCTGATGAAATAAAACTAAATTTAGCTCTAAGTTTTAATTACGTTAAGAATTTTGCTTTGGGCTGTTTCACTCTGTCACTGAAAGAGTGTCTAGGAATCCCAGAAATTGCTTCAGAGACTGGAAACTCACCGGGAGCCCAGACCATAAGACACTCCCACATGTTAGCTGAGCTGAGAGACTGAGAGCTTAGGCTTACTCAGCTGCTGTTGTGAATGTGTTGCCTAATTAATTCTCTTTTCAACTGCTGGCAGGCCTGGAACCATCCATCCCTGAGTGGTCATGAAAATTAAAGAAGTCAGGCTCAGAGCATTGCCTGATATCTGAAGGGAAATGTAAATCCAGGCTTGATGCAGACTGGCAAGCAATAAGCAGCAGTGGGAGTCCTGGTTACAAATAGAAGAGAGGCTGGGTAGGCAGCCCCTGTGTTTGTCCCTGGGCCACCAGCATGTGGATAGGAGCATCATAAGTGTGGCCGGGGGCACACAGTGTAGAACCCTCTGGTTGCATGTGCATATCGGAGCAGGGGTACAGTTAGCAAGAGCGAGGGATGACCTTCAGGAAAGTGGCCTTGGCCCAGCTGGATCCCAGGTGACCAGGAAAAAAACTGAGGAATGAGTCTAGTCAAAGGCCTATGGTAAGACATCCAGGATGTGAGAAAGGAAAAGGAAAGAGAAAGAGTCTGAAACCAGGTGCACTTAGATCTTAGCTACATGTTCTGTCTCCTTATACCAGGCCCGTGGCCCAAAGGTGATTCTCCCTCTCAGCAGCTGCTGGCTTGGGGTCACAGGGAAACTCCAACCCTGGCCTTGGGTGCTGAGTGAGGGCAAGAAGAAGGCAGCAGGTGACAGATTTTCCCCTACCCCAAAGCAGGCTTTTGCCTTGTGGTTCCAAGTTTCACAGGAACTCTTCCGGTTCCTGAGTAAAATGTCTCCAGTGAAATGAAAACTTTTGGTGAGATTACCATGCATTTTATTGTTGTAGAGACTATTCTTTTTGGACCAAGTTCTTCTTCTTTTCCTGTGTCCTCATTACCTCCTCTCCTCCTTCTTTTCAATGGACTTCTCTCCAAGTGGAAGTTCACGCTATAGTTGCTTGCTACCCAAGATCAGGAAAAAAATCACAGTTGTTATACTGTGATGGGAAAAGAAGAACCAATAAAGAAAAAAAATTAATGTTATTATAAACCCATAATATTTATCTTCAATTAGCCACCTAAATGAGTTCTTGTAAATATTATCAACAGCAGCTGTTTTTGTCTCAAGACCCACTGATACTCTTAAAAATTATCGAGATCCTCCTCCCCAGAGAGATTGTATTGAGTTATATTTGTTGATATTTACCACCTTAGAAATGAAAACAGAAAGTTTTAAATATTCATTCTTTTAAACATAGCAAAGGCCTACTACATCTTAACATAAAATATTTTTATGAAAATAACTGTTTTCCAAAGCAAAAACAAAAAAAAGAAAATATTTTAAAGTTTTGCACATCTCTTTAATGTCTGGCTTAATAGTGGAAAAATAAGTTCTCAAAGGTGCTCTGAATTCAATCTGCTGTGATATGTTGTCTGTTTCAAGTCTTTGAATGGAAATCTAGTTCCACACAGGTAAGGGATTGGAAAATGGAAAACCTTGACGACCACTAAAAAGAGTGTCTAGGAATCCCAGAGGTGCTCAGACTATAGTCTGAGAAACACTCATATACATCTTCATCACACAAGGTTGAAAGGATACTTACTGCCCACAGTGAGTTTGAATTACGACTGTTCCAATTCTGTTTATTTTCATTATAGTTTCAAAAACCAAGCAGTTTGGGAAAATGCTACGCTCTTATGGCTGATATTGTTCAGAATTATCAGCTAAAAGGTTTAGGTAAAGAATAAGTGTTCACAGCTTTGATTCTTGTTTACTATCTTCTTTCTTTCTTTTTTTTTTTAACTATCTTCTTTCACTGTGAAATGTAACATTCACAAAAATGCAAAAAGTTAAGTAAAAATGTTAATGAATAATTAAAGTAAATAGTCCTATAGCCACCAACCAATAAAAATAATCAAATTTTGCAACATTCTAGAAACCTCACCACCATTACCATCCAATGTGCCCCTCTTGGATATAACTCCAATTCTGTACTAAAGGTAACTGCTATCCTGAATTTTATGGTAATCGCAGCTTCACTTTTCTTTATAATTCTACCTTGAATCAGTCTATTTTTGCCTATTTTTAAAAAAGATTTATTTATTTATTTGAGAGAGAGAGACTTGGGGGGAGGGTTGCAGAGGGAGAGGGAGAGAGAGAATCTCAAGCAGACTCCCCACTAAGCATGGAGCCCAAAGGGGGCTCCATCTCACAACCCCTGAGATCATGACCTGAACTAAAATCAAGAGTCTGACGGTTAATGAACTGAGCCACCCAAGTTCCCCTTGCCTGTTTTTAAGCTTATATAAAGGGAATGAATATGTATCCTTTTGTGTTTAATTTCTTTCATTCACCATTATATTTGTGAGATTTAGCCTTGTTTATACATATAATTGTGGTTCTTCATTTTTGTTGTTATTTATGATCTTGTTTTATTCATGGACTACAATATATTTATCCATATGACTTTTAAGGGATATTTCAGATGTTTCTAGTTTGGTACTGTTATGTATAGTGCTGTAATGGATATTCTTCTGCATATATTCTGATGCATATCTGTATGATTTTTTTCTCCAGGGTAATTCCTGAAAGTAGACTTACTGGGTCACAGGCCACATATATTTTCAGCTTTGCTAGATAACGCCATAATGTTTTCCAACGTAGCTGCACAAATTTACACATTCAATGGCAGTGGATGAGAGTCTTTGTTGATTTATATCATTATCACACTTAATACTTCCAGTCCTTTAATATTTTTACATGCATCCAATGTATTTGTTTATCTAAAAATCTGAAAAATCAATAAAAAAACTTGAAGGCATAGCATTTACAAAGTTGTCTAGATACAAAATCAAAATTAGTAACATTCATATATATATGTGTGTGTGTGTAGTGGATATATATATATATATATATATGAAAATATAATGAATTAGTCCCATTCAAAATTAGAAAATGTAATGAAAAAAATTTTGTTCATATTTGCAACAATCATAAAGATTAAATACATTGGAGTAAGAAAGGATGTGCAAGACATAGAATCAAGCCAACAGTAAAATCTTATTGAAAGACATTTTGAAAATAGCTCAATAAAGGGATCCCTGGGTGGCTCAGCGGTTTGGCATCTGCCTTCGTCCCAGGGCGTGATCCTGGAGTCCTGGGATCGAGTTCCACATCGGGCTTCTTGCATGGAGCCTGCTTCTCCCTCTGCCTATGTCTTTGCCTCTCTCTCTCTGTATCTCTCATGAATAAATAAATAAAATCTTTAAAAAAAAAAGTAGCCCAATAAAATGGTAAGATTCACCATTCTGCTTTATGAAATGATTAATATATATTTGCTGAATAAATATTTATTAAATAAATAAATTTTAATTAATTTGATAATTTAATAAATTATTTATTTATTTAAATAAATAAAGAAATCTTGTTTCTTAAGAAGAGGCTGACATTGGCAACCTCTTATTGTAGAGTCTGATTTTCCCTCTTAATGATACTGCTCACTCCACCACATGCCTAAATGTTCTTTGCTCACCTACAAAAAGAATAAGTGAGAGAAGTTGCTTAATCCTCATTGGTGATCAAGGTGAGAAAAATCAGTCTCAATTTAAGAGAAAGGACTATGGAATGCTTTCCATTGGTTGCTGGTCATCTTATTTGAATCAAAAATGTGGTTACAGACTCATATTTAGAAACCAAGAGAAAGATGAAAATAACTTTCCCTGTCAATACTGTTTTATTTTTTAATTAAAGTCAAAACTTTATTCAGATTTTCTTTCTTATTTTTTAGTTAATGTTCTTTTTCTGTTCTAGGATCTCATTTAGAATGCCACATTACATTTAATTGTCATGTTATCTTAGGTTCCTCTTGGCTATGACAATTTCTTGGTGGTAGACTTTCTATGATATTGTCAGTGGTATCATTTTGTAAGTGTCATTTCCCAATTTTTTGTTCCTAGTATAAAAAGAGGTGATTGCTTTCTAATATTGATATTGTGCTCAGTGATCTTACTAATTTTATTTTTAATTCTCATTGTTTATGTGTAGATTCTTTTGCATTTTGTTGTAGAATGAAGTAAAATATTTGAGACAGCAAGAGATTTGAACAGGCACTTCACAAAGAAAATATTCAAGTGGCCAATAAACATGAAAATGTGCTGAACTTTATTAATAACCAGGGAATACAAATTAAAATCATAATGAGATATCACTACACACCACTAGCATGGCTAAAATTAAGAAGACTGCCAACACCAGGTGTTGGCAAGAGTGTAATGCAAATGTACTTTCCATACACAGAGAGTGAGAATGTAAATTGGTGCAAATATTTGGGAAATATCTGTTAAATCTGAACATCTGCATTTTTTTAACATCTGCATTTTCTATGACACAGTTACTTCATCCTGTGCATTTACCCAAAGAAATACATACAAATGTGCTCCAAAAGATACATATAAGAATTTTCATAGCAGAATTAATTATAACGGCAAAAAAAAATCAGAAAGAAAAATATTCAATCACTTAGCAGTAGTGAAAACGATAAAACACTGTGGCATTTCTAAGTAGGTATGACACATTCATGTGAATTAATAAACTATAACTGTACACAGCAACATCGATGAATCTCACAGATGTACTATTGAATGAAAGAAGCCATTTATACAAAATTTAAAAACCAGCAGGATACAGGGAGTTCAAAGGCAGTAGTGACTCTGTGAGAGGATGGTGAAATAATAATTGCAAGGGGACAAGTAGGGGTTTCTGTCCCATGGGTCATGCTTATGCCTTCACTTAGTTTGTGGTTACAAAGTTGTGCAGAAACAAGATTTTATAATAAATTGTTGAGCTGTAAAATTAAGATTTGTGCATGATTTTCTATGTATATTATATCATTTTTTTCAAAAGGAGGAATGGGGAATTCTCCCTTTTGTTTTTATTTTTTAAGAGATTATATTTATTTATTCATGAGAGGCAGAGTCATAGGCAGAGGGAGAAGCAGGCTCCCTGTGGGCAGCCTGACATGGGACTCAATCCCAGGATCCCCGCTTCACATCCTGAGCCAAAGTTTCAAACACTGAGCCATCCAGGTGTCTGGGAATTCTCCCTTTTACCTATCAAAATACTCTCTTACTTTCAACATTGCTGCTCCTTCCAGGTTATCACTAAAAGGGTTTTGGGGTGCTTAATTTCTGTTCTGCCACTGTTCAGGCACTTGTTGATAACTTTTCATCTTGTCCAATCTATTATTTTTTTATAGGATCCCTTTTCTTGAAAAAGTTGAAGAGATGATTAGACAAACTGTATTTTTGATTTCTAGATACATATTTCTCCCACATAGGTAATTAATTGCATCAAAAAGAGTAAGAACTCTTCCAGTTTGTGAGGTTTATAGGAAAGCAGCTTCAGGAGCACCTGGGTGGCTCAGTGGGTTAAGGATCCAACTTTGGTTTCAGCTCAGGTCATGATCTCAGGGTTGTGAGATCCAGCCCTGCCTGGGAGCTCCGTGTTCAGTGGGGAGTCCTCTTGTCCCTCTCCCTCTGCCCCTCCCCCTGCAGTGCTCATTCTCTGTCTCTCAAATTAATAGATCTTAAAAAAAAGAAAGAAAGAAAGAAGAGAGAAAAGCAGCTCCAAATTCAAATGATGATTTCATATGGCTAGAAACACCATGCAAGTTTTACTTTCTAAATGTCACCCCACCCCTCTGAAAAACCTCACTAACCAGAAGAAACCGGTACAGAGGCGGGAAGTAGTTGTCTGCACCACAGAAAGTTGTGGGAGAAAACGTGTGCAAGAAAACGGTTTCCACATAGGGATGACACGAAAAATGGCTTCAAATCAGAAAGGAAAAGCTGATGGGAAAGGGCTGGTGCATTAATCCTTGCAATGCAGGCGTGCATTAGGTGACTCTAAGCTATGGAGATTCCTGATAGAGACACAGTTGTCTGAATTTTTCTGGTTATTGTGATAAAATAAAATTCCTATAATAAATTAGAGGAAATGAAACTAAAATAAAAGACAGTGTCTTACAAAGGAAGAGACTTTAACCCCTTCATAGGTAGACTCCTACCATGATTGTCACCAGATCCTTGGGAGAAGGGGTTAGAGGAGAAATTTCATGAAGGCGACTAGAAGAGAGGACTAGGAAGCACCTCGTGAACACAACAGTAGGAAATGGAAAGAGGACAAAGGGAAGAAATTAGAAAATAAGAATTCCCTTTTACTATTCTGCATCCATCTCTTTTCTTCCAATCCCCTTTACACCTTTATTTTCAACTCCACAGGCATGAGAGTCTCTGGGCGGGGCTTCTTCCTGCCGCTCCTGGCACCAGTTCACCTCCAATATTGCGGCCTCTTCTTCTGCCCAGGACAAAACTCTAGTCTCCTCTCTGCCCAGAGATCTCTAGACTTAAGTATAAAGGCCACACTCCAGCATTCAAGAGCCTCCACAATATATCTGAGCTCATTTTTCCACCTTTGGTCCCCCTCGACTCCTAATAGGTAGGCTGTCCACACCTTCTCTTGCTCCTTACACATTTGTCCATTCTCCTGGCCCTGTTCATGCTGCTGCTCCATCTAGAGCCATGCTAGTTATTATGGCAGGTGCTACCCACAGCTGGCCTATTGAGAGCTTGATCAGTCTGAACTGAGCCAGACTGTGAATGTAAACATGTGCATCATATTTTGAAGACAGGATGAAAAGGAAGAAAGTAATTTATCTCATTAATTTTATATTGATTAGTGTGTTAAAATGACCCTATTTGGATATATTATGTTAAATGTACTATTGAAATTAACTTTACCTTTTTAATGTTTCTTTTTACTCTTTAACGGGGCTACTAGAAAAATTTTAATTGCAGATGTGGCTCACATTACAGTTCTTTTGGACAGCGTTCATCTAGAATTCCCCCTCTACCCTATCACCTTCACCACAATCATCACTTCTTTAGAAGGACTGCTTGCCTCCTTATTCTCCCCATCAGCTGTAATTCCTGTATCCTTTGAGAGCCACCATCATGGCAATGGCCATGGGTTGGCACCCTGGACCTATCTGAAGGCACTAGCTCTTGTCTACCCCATCTTCTAACTATGATATATGGAAAGAACACAGGTTTGAATGCAATCCACTCATTTGGTTAGCTGCGTGTATTTTAGGTACATTATTTAGCCCCCTCTTTGAGCATCAATCTCTTCCTCTGCAAAATGGGAGTAACGATAACCCATCTCAAGTGTTTACTATGAGGATTATCCAGAGAATGACACACAGTAACTGCCCAATTTGTGGTACCTAATACTACTGCCACTACTGCCCCACTATTATTTTAGATTATACACTCTTTGATCATAGAGGATCAGAGACTATCAGATGTGGGCAGGATGAGGAGGCCCTTTGCCTGAGCCATAGGAGCTCAGCTCTACATGAGTGTGCAAGTCACCCTGGAAGAGCAGGTCCTAGTGACCAAACTCCTTGGACAACCTCCATCCCTCCATTAGTGCAGTGGACCATCTCTAAGTTGACTTGCCTCTGTGACTCCTTGTATTGGCCTTTGTGCCATGAGCCATGGATGATTCCAGTCTAATCCAGAGATCCTTAACAATAAGAAGAAACCCTGAAGAATGACTTAATGATGGACATAACTGGGCATCTGAAAGTGGAACAGCTGTGGGATGATTTTGCTTTTGCAAAAACTCATTGTGAAGAATCCAGGGGATGGCTGAGGTTCTGTTCAGAGCTGGAATGCGAAGTTCAAAAGGCCAGAGAGAATGAAATCAGGGCAGAACACCCAGAAAGACTGGGGCTTACTGGTTCTCTTTTAGAGTAGATTATTCTATAAATGAAAGTATACATTCACTGGTGTAAAAATTGGAAAGCCACATAGAGAAAAATTGCCACCCTTTTGTTATACAAGTCAAACATAACCACTATCAAAATGTTGCTATATTTCTTTTATTAATTTTATTCTCTACATACTTTTGCATAGCTGTGTTGTATGTACACTTTCATAGTCTCCTTTTAATATAAGTGGGTGTTTTTTTATTTTTTAATGGCACAGCAATATATTTTCAGTATAGAAAAATTTTAAATGTGAATAAAATGGAAGTTAAAAATTTAGTAACATTTACTGAATTCTTTTAAACAAATAAATTGCACTTAATTATGAGAATTCCTAACAGTTCTGTTCCCCAGATATCTTTTTTTAAAAAGATTTTATTTATTTATTCATAGAGATACAGAGAGAGAGAGAGAGAGAGAGAGGCAGAGACACAGGCAGAGGGAGAAGCAGGTTCCATGAAGGGAGGCTGATGTGGGACTCGATCCCGGGTCTCCGGGATCATGCCCTGGACTGAAGGCAGCACTAAAGCACTGAGCCACCCAGGCTGCCCCCCAGATATCTTCTGATCAAGGGAATAAACATACATCAAAAGGTTCTCATGTAAAAAGTGAAAAGGGAAAGAATTTCCTTCTTCCTACATCCTCGTCCTTGTTAGCATTCTCCCTCCTGGTAACAATTAATACCAGATGAGTAAATGTGTCTGACAAAAAAACTAAAAAAGAAATTATATGCATGTATCAGCATATATACATATATCTCTCTATTAATTTATAAAACAAATGATAACACCATATCCATTATTATATATATTACTCTTTTCATTAAGTATATCTGGAATACAGGTCTGTATCAGCTGATCTTCCTTTTTAATGGCTATATAGCATTCCATTTTTGTCTACCATGGTATTACTTAATCAATTCCCCAATGATGGATATTTAATTTGTCTTTCGTACTATGGCAGTACTGCAGTGAACATTCATATATGTTCATACATTATATTCAAACACATATACACATACTCCTGCAGGAATATCCAAAGGTAAGTTATCAGCAGTGATATTGCAAATTAAAGGGACAATTCCATAGCTTGAAATATTAAATCTGGAAATACATTGCCAACTCCCATGTGGTCCCTCCTTGTGAGCTGACTTGGGCTTTCTCACAGCATGGCCGACTCAGGGTGGTCAGATCACTTTTATAGTGGCTAACTGGCTGCAAGAGCAAGAATTTCAGCTAACAAGGTAGACATCTTATTATCTTTCCGGATTCAGCCTCAAAAATTATACATTGTTTCTACCATAGAATTCTGCCCAGATTCCAGAGGAGGGATACAGACACTCCCTCTTGATAGGTAGACTCACAGTCAGGCTATAGATTTTCACCTGGGATGGGAGATATTGTTCTGGCTACTTTTAAAAAAACAATCTTCCCCATTCTCCAAACATTTGCATAAATTTATACTTCCATTCTCCAAACATTTGCATAAATTTATACTTCCATTGTGTATATTAGAATATTCTTTTCCCACGACTTTTTCAAATCTTACTGGTGAAAAATGATTACTTCATTTCTAGTATGATTTACATTTCTTAGTAACATGAACAGATTTTCATAGCTTTCTTGGCCCTTAATATTTCTTTTCCTGATATCTGGCTATTCACAAACTTTTCTGACACCTTTCTATTAATTTTAAGGGCTGCTTGTATGTGAATAAAATTATCCCTTTCTCACTCTGGATTGTAACAATGTTTTTGATACTGCTTTTCCTCTTTAACTTTGTTTTTTTTGTCATTGAAATTTATAACTTGTTTCTAGTCATATTTATCAATATTTTCTATTATAGTTCCTGGGTTTTATATCTTGCTGAGAAAAGTCTTCTTCATTCCAATGTTTTTTAAAAAATAAAAAACAAGTTTTCTTTTAGTTTTAGTCATTTTAGCTTATAATCTGCTCCAAATAATGTTATATGGACTATATAATGTTGTACCATCTTTGGTTTCCTGAAAATAACTCCCTTTGGCCAATCCTCCCATTTTCCTTCTAGACCTCTTTCTAAATTGTTGTTTGCAGGAGAGTGGAAAATCAGATGTTTAGGTTTGTTAGAACTATGTACAAAATAAGAATACATTGATTCTCAATAATGATTGCAAAAGACCCTGTAAGGGGAACCACAAACTTTTATACATGGCTCACATAACATTCATTTTTCTGCTTAAAGATATTGCTTAATCCCTGGTTTTCAGTTACATTCTGGATAGCTGAGATTGCCAGATAAAACAGTAAATAAGACTAATAAAGCTATATGCTGTCTTGCTGTATGTGGGTAGGGTCCTACAAAAAAATATTCACATCAACTTAGTTTTAACACTATTCTATTTTACAGAGGGGGAAAAAAGATAGGTGTCTTTTTAAATCATAAACTGCATTTATTTATTGTTTTGTGATACTGTAATTGGGAATTAAGCCTAATTTTTATGAAAAAGACATCTTGCACACAAAGACCCACCTTCCCAAAAAAAAAAAAAAAAAAAAAAAAAAACCCACCTCATAATACTAAAAAAGAAAAAGAAAAAATCTTTGCCAAAGGAGTACTCCTGTAATGGTCAAGCTCTAAATGATTGGGCTTACTTTTTTTCTTTAGTAATTGGGAACTCACTATAGCAAAACATTGGAAATCCTCACAGTTTCTAAGTCTTTTCCACAATGTATATAAAAATAATGGAAGGCCTTAAAATAAGTGAACAAACTAATTTAAATGACATAGGAAAAATGAAAGGGAGAACTGAAAGTGGGAAATTCCTCTGCGATAGAAAGAGGACCATCCTGTATAAATAGGGCTACACTCCTGGTAGAAGGGCATTTGCGCTCTGAACTCTCAGAGCTTTGGCTTCAGCATCGAGATGGTAATAGGTGAGACTCTTCCCATTTTCATCATGACCAGTAGATGCATCCTCCAAACAACTCTCCTGTTGTATTTCTCCACCATGGCTCTTGCCATGAGCAACGACTTGCTTCGATCCCAGCTAAGCAGCAGCAGTTTGGAGTGTCAGGAGCTCCTATTACAGTTGAATGGAACCACTGAATATTGCCTCAAGGACAGGATAAACTTCGAGATCCCTGAGGAAATCGAGAAATCACGCCAGTTCCAGAAGGAGGACATCATATTGATCACCCATGAGATGTTCCAGAAGATCTTTGATATTTTCAGGAGAAATATCTCTAGAACAGGATGGAATGAGACCACTGTCGAGAACCTTCTTGTGAAGCTCCACTGGCAGAAGGAACATCTGGAGATAATCCTGGAGGACGTCAAAGAGAAGGAAAACTTCACCTGGGACAACAGGACTCTTCTGCACCTGAAGAAATATTACTTAAGGATTGTGCAGTACCTGAAGGCCAAGGAGTACAGCATCTGTGCCTGGACAATAGTCCAAGCAGAAATCTGCAGGAACTTTTTCTTCCTTAATATACTTACAGATTATCTCCAGAACTGAAGATCTCTCAGCCTCTGCCTCTCGGAATGGACGATGCTTGACAAGGATTTCAGGCATTCCTCAACTGGCAGATGCTCTGTAAGTGACAGCTAATGTACTGCATTTGAAATTACATTCATTTTTTGTACTAACTTATTTGATCTATGTACTAAGTTATTTTCCTATTTATTTAAACTTTCACCCTAGAAAATAAATTTCTTTTTATGAAACAAAAATCAACATGGAATTTTAATTTCAATTTCATTAGCATCATGTCGAAAATTATGGAGCACCTAAAAATTACAATTCTTTATATATTGTGCCTACAAAACTGTAGAGATTCTTGCCAAGGAATTTAAAATCCAAAGAAGCCATGTGGAATATATAAAATGATGGATGATAAGGGGAGGTGAACCGTTCAGGAGAATTAATGTGGCCTCAGCCTCTTCAGAATTGAAATGGAAGAGGCAGGCAAGTGGCTCTGGAATTAGAACAAGGAGGTTCCATTGCTTCTATTCTGCTTCTCCTCTGTATCTTCAGGCTCTCTGATCCTAAAGTTAGAATTTGACTAACAGGGCAACTAGAGGAATATTTCAGCTCTTGTGTTTGCCCTAAACTTATTCCTAATTCCTATTATATTCAGGGTGCTCTGCTTGCCCGACACCCTCCCAACCCCACAGGATTTTAAAATATTTATGTGCCCCCCTAAGCTAAGGGTGAGAAGTCCCAGGCACTTCTGTGACATTGTGAAGCAAGCAGTCCTTTTCTTGTACTCTTCCCTGACAGTTAAGATGTATAGCAGTCTCAGTGGAGCTGGGGATCTCTTCCTGCTTCCAGGGCACAGGCACCATAAGAATAAAGAATTCTGCTTTCTATCTCTGCTATCTGGCTAGATTTTTCTACCCATTTGGCAGAAAAGCAAATCTGCTCCTGGTCCCCCCTGCCCTGTTCATACAGAATTCCAGGCTACCTTATCAACTTCTGATGCTCTGCATCTCTGAAGCCCCACGCACCCCTAAGTCCAAATCCAAGACAAGTGTGGCAGATTAAGTCATTTCTGTCAAGTGAAAAACCAGGAAGCATGGCTCAGGAGAGGGAAATTCAGGTGGGATAGAAAGTGTCCTGATTTTTCTCAAGGACTACACTGAAAAAATACAATTTTCCTAGGAGGTCCTGGGGCACCTGGCCAGCATGTACCAATTGGCTGGGTTTCTGTCTTCGCACTGAAAGCCTTGGGAATTTAGACTATCAAGACAGGTGCTCCTGTCTTAAGCAGCTGCCATCCAGGTGCTGCACTCCGCCCCCATGTATGTAATTGGATTTAAGTCCACCTCACAAGCACCCCTCCAATGGGCACAATTCCATCACTGTTGTTCTATAGCTCCAGCAACGAAGTCTCTCAGGTTGAGTCGCTGCCCCCAGGTCACACAGCCGATGCGTGGAGGTTTAAAAAATGCAATGGGCTGAATCGTATAAGACTTTGTTCACATCTAAGCGTTTTCTGCTAAACCAGTAGGGAAGTCTGAGTTCTGTCAAAAGAGCGTCAGCGGAGATCTATCGCAGGGTGCAGACAATGAACTTGAGGCTCCCTCTTCTGGCCGTTACACACCGGCTATGAACCAAGAAGTGCTACATGCCGTGGCAGATCCAAGGCCTTGGGCCTACGATAGCCAGCAGAGGCCTGGCGATACAAGGAACCCTCCCTCTCCTCAAAACAACTCACACTCCACCCCCACCACACCCCTTTTGCGGGGCTACAAAGACAAGAAAATGCAGACTAAGGGGCAGTGGTTAGAAGAGCCAAGAAGCCTAACTCTTGGCAAGGGGCGCCAGCTGCCCATCGCCTTCCCTGCGCCCACCTTACTGAAGGAGTCTCAGCAAGAGGCTCTTCTCTGCTCACCACCAAGTGGGCCCAGGAACCCAGAGGCTGGGGAGGTCTGCTCTGCATGTGTGCTGGGAGCCAGAGGACAGAGGCAAGGCTCCTTCTGCAGAATTATAAATATTTATGCCACAGCTGAGTGTGTCAGCCCGTCTACAACACCAAAAGTCTGCCCATCACTAGGAGAGCATAAATGATCATTAATATTAATTCGAAAAGCACGTGTGTGAGTATGTGCCTATGCTAAATGGATGGCCACATGTAAAGGAATACCGTTATTATTTTAGCTGGCACCAGAATACATCAAAAGAGAGTACTCATTTAGAAAAATAGTGATGAGCCTCCCAAAGTTGTGGATATGGCAACGCAAATGGTAGTGCAATGCCAATGGTACGTTTCTGTGTGTCTGTTTCTGAGGAGGAAAAAGACAGAAGCCCATCAGATGGTCTGGAGCTGTGATCATCCCTGGAATAAAACAGCAGTGAAAATTTTCTGGTAGGGGCAAAGAAAGGGCGTTTAAAGACCTTCTTTTTTTTTTTTTTTTTAAGATTTTATTTATTTATTCATGAGAGACACACAGAGAGAAAGAGGCCGAGACACAGGCAGAGGGAGAAGCAGGCTCCATGCAGGGAGCCTGATGTGGTGCTCGATCCTGGGACCCTGGGATCACGCCCTGGGCTGAAGGCTGCACTAAACCACTGAGCCACTGGGGCTGCCCTTTTAAAGACCCTCTTAAGAAAATGAAAAGATATGTCACAGACTGCGAGAATATATTTGTAAGTCACAGATCTGATAAAGTATATATCAATTCATAAAGAACTCTCAAAACCTGATAACATCCTCCATAAAGATGGACAAAAGAGTTCAACACTTTGGGCCGCCTGGGTGGCTCAGCAGTTGAGCATCTGCCTTCAGCTCAGGGTGTGATCCTGGGCTCAGGGATCGAGTCCCACAATAGGCTCCCTGTGAGGAGCCTGACTCTCCCTCTGCCTGTGTCTCTCCTGAATAAATTTTAAAAATCTTAAAAAAAAAAAAGAAAGATTTCCACACCTTACCAAAGATGGTACACAGATGACTAATAGATAATCAATATCATTAGTTGTTAAGGAAATACAAATTAAAGCCATAGTGAGATACTACTATGTGCTTATTAGAAGGGCTAAAGGTAAAAAGACTGTATCAAGTTTTGGCAAGGATGTGGAGCAACTGGAACCCTCAAACACTGCTCATGGAAATAAAATATGGTACAACCACTTTGGAAATGATATTGTAGGGTTTTTTGAGAATTTTATTTATTTGTTATTTGACAGAGAGAGCACAAGCAGGCAGAGCAGCAGACAGAGGGAGAGGGAGAAGCAGGTCTGCTAAGCAGGGAGCCCAACATAGGGCTCAATCCCAGAACTCTGGGATCATGACCTGAGCCTAAGGCAGCCACTCAACCAACTGAGCCACCCAGGTGCCCCCATTTTTATAGTTTTTAAAAAGTTAACATAGACCTACTATATGACCCAGCCATTCTGCTCAGTTGTTTACCCAAGAGAAAGGGTGAACCCACGCACGCACAGGCTTATATATGAATGCTGGCAGGAGCATTATTTATAATATCCCTCAAATTCAAATGATTAAAGAAATTGTAGGTGCACCCAGGTGGCTCCCTTGGCTAAGCTTCCGACTCTTGATTTTGTCTTGGGTCATGATCTCAGGTTCATGAGCTTGAGCCCTGTAACAGGCTCCACACTCAATGGGGAGTCTGCTTAAGATTCTCTCTCTCCCTCTCCCTCTCCTCTACTCCTCACCCCACTTCCACCTCATGCTCTCTAAATAAATAAATAAATAAATAAATAATCTTTTAAAAAATAAATTCTGGTATATCCGTAGAGTGGAATACTATTCAGCAAAGGAATGAATCCTCAGCACACATAACATGGATGAATCTCAAATAATTATGCTAAATACAAGAAGACAGATTTTATTTTTTATTTATTTTTAAAAAGATTGTATTTATTTATTTGAGAGAGAGAGAGAGTGAGAGCGAGCACTAGCCAGGGGAGAGGCAGAGGGAGAGGGAAGGGGAGAAACAGACTCCTCACTGAGTGCAGTGCTCCATCACAGGGAGCCAAAGCATCTTTCATCCCTTTGTCAGAATCAACATACATTGTTTGATGTCCTAAGATCCCTTAGTAAGATTCCAAGGTAAGATGAAATCAATAGGCCCTTAGGCAAGAAAAATTATCATAAACTCTAAGTTCATCACTGTCAGCCTTTGCTTGTTAGGGGTTTTTATGTCACATTCACACGAGTCTTTCATATTTTAAAAGGTTGCCCAAGAAGTTGATCAATAGCTTCAGATTCTAAAACCCTGAGAGGAGTCCAGAGCACTTTAAATGTTGCACCCCCGCACCACATGCATTTCAAGCTGCAGAATATCCCGTCTGGTACTCAAGGAAACTACTTCATCTTTTTTTTACTGTGGTACAATATATGTGACATAAAATGTACCATTTAAACTGCTTTCAAGTGTACAGCGTACACATATTTGTGCAACCTTCACCACCATCCATGTGTAGAACTTTGTTATCTCCCCTAGCTGAACCTCTGTGCTCGTTAAACACTAATTCCCTGTTTCCCCCTCCCACCACCCCCTGGCAACCACCATTCTACTTTCTGCCTCTAGGTGCTTCATATAAGTTGAATCATATAATATGTGATTGCACATCTCCAAGTTTCATCTATGTTGTAACATCTGAGAATTTCCTTCCTTATTAAGGCTGAATAATATTCCATTGTGTGTATATACCATGTTTTAGTTACTCGTTCATCCACTGATGAACTCTTGAGTTGTTTCTATCTTTTGGCGACCATGAACAACGCTGCGGTGAACACCTGCTTGAGTCCTAGCTCTCTTTTAGTAGAATTGTTGGATCACGTGATAATTCTATATTTAATTCTTTGAAGGATCACCAAAGCAACAGTTTTTAAGTTATGTCTTCGTAGTGCAAATATTTGCAATAATAACAGAATGCAAGCACAACAATAACAGCCCCATTTCTTAAAGACATGTTCTGCAAGGGGCTCTGCTAAGGGTGTTATAAATATACACCATCTTATTTCATTCTCCAGAGAAGCCAGGAAGGCAAGTATTATCTCTTTTCTACACATAAGAAAACTAAGGCTCAGTAAGATTAAATAATTAACCCAAGTCCACAGTTGGTAAAAACAAAAAAGAGAGAGAGAGAGATGTATTTGGAACCAGAGACCAGTCTCTAAACTACCTGGCATAATCTACTACCTCCAAAAATGGTATTTTTTACCCAAGTACACAGCAGTGCTATTGTGATTTAGAGAGGGAGTAAGAAGCTCTACAGCCTAGTGGCTCCAGCTCCTGGCTTTGCTGCAAGGGCTGTGGGGACCTTCTGCACATGTGGCTGCTCTCTTCACTTAAGGAATATATGTCTCCTTGCCATCCCCATTCAGAAAAGGACAAGAGATCTGGGGGCAGGGGTGCGGGGGGTGGGCAAGAGGATTACTAGGAAATTCTCACTGGCTCTCTTGCCAGACTCTACAGAGAATATTTCTTCTTAAGTTTTTTTGGAGGCAATTGTCTAAACCATGAGTCATAGTTTTCCCTGGCAAGGTTGCATTTCCCTCTCTCCACCACAATGGTCCATCCACCGGAACAGGCAACAAAACTGTATGCGGTTTCCTTTTCAAGTCTGGCACTAGCTACTTTCATTATCTCATGGGAACATTTAAGAACCTGTGTTATTTAAAGAAACATGCAACAAATTTCTCTTTACTTTCATTTTTAATTTCTTGTTGCTCTCTCTCCTTTTCTTTCCCCAGTGAAAACCCAGAGGTAAGGCAAATAGTTTTCAAAGCAGAGAGTGACTTACGAATCCGGAAACGCATGAATTGGAAATCTGTGAATTTGAAAACCCATATATATATATTTTTTTTTCTTTTAGTAGGTTCCATGCCCAGAATGAAGCCCAATGTGAGGTTTGAACTCATGACCCTGAGATCAAGATCTGAGCTGAGATCAAGAGTCAGATGCTCAACCAACTGAGCCATCCATGTGCCCAAAAGTCCAAATTTTTTTTTTTTTAAGTTTCTTACACCCAAGAGGAAAAGGCTTAGGACATGGTGTTGTTTTATAAACCTGAGAGCTAATGTGGGTCCTGCCACTTCCTAACTGTATGATCTTGAACAAGATATGTAAAATGGAGATAATCCTACCTCGTCGGACTCTGAGGAATAAATGTAATAACAGAATGTATGCTTTGGTCCAGCACTGGGCCTTACTTATGAAAATGCCCAATGTTTTACTTAATTTAAAGTGAGTAAAAATTCATAAAATTAGGGGCACTCCTGTAGTACTCTCCTCAAAATCTTACACAAAAGCAAGTCCTTAATAAATTGATAGTTGGTAGCCACATTGCTCTCATAATGGGATCTAAATGAATGTCATTTTTACAAGTCATATTTATGGATGTTAGGAAAGAATATTCGGCATCTATGATTACAAAGTATAAATAAGACTTTTCTAAAATTCCAGTTTCAACATTTGTATAAGTGGCCTCTGGAAAGTTATTTAAGAAGCAAAACCAATTGTTTCACAAACCTTTGAAATGTCAAAAAAAGATGGGTAAAACAGACTGTGGGGAAGGGTGAACAGAAAGAATAATCCGTCTTTGTTGGTCTCCTATGATACGTCTGAACTGTGCTCAGCATTTCACATATTATATTGGATATCTGTGGTTGTCTGCCTGGCTTTGAGGACCACCACCTACAGCTGTGGGAGCAGGCATCTGACCCAGACTGGGCCACTGAGAGCAGTGGTTTCTCCACGGCCACAGTGAGTGGTCAGACATAGATAAGTAAGTCAAGTAGTGGCCATAAGTAGGTCAAGCAGAACTCTTGGTGAAATGCTAGGGGAAATAGGGTCTCTATCTGCAGTAGCAGGTGCCTGGTCCAGTCTAAACCTAGAGCCAGGAATGCAACATCCAGCTACACAGCTTTATGCTCTGCACACCTTTATTTTTTATTTTAAAGATTTTATTTATTTATTCATGAGAGACACAGAGAGGCAGAGACACAGGCAGAGGGAGAAGCAGGCTCCATGCAGGGAGCCTGATGTGGGACTCCATCCCAGGACTCCAGGATCACACCCTGGGCCGAAGGCAGATGCTAAACCGCTGAGCCAGCCAGAGATCTGATCCCTCTGCACACCTTTAGGTGGTGCTCTTCTCTGGTGATCCCGACATGTCCCACATTGGAAGAAATGCTTAAAAATAAAGCCAACTTGGGACGCCTGGGTGGCTCAGTGATTGAGTGTCTGCCTTCAGCTCAGGTTGTGATCCTGGGGTCCTGGGATCAAGTTCCACAACAGGCTCCTCACTGGGAACCTGCTTCTCCATCTGCCTATGTCTCTGCCTCTCCTCTGTGTGTCTTTCATGAATAAATAAATAAAATCTTTTATTTATTTTTGATGAATAAAATATTTTAAAAATAAATAAATAAAGCCAACTTAAAGCAGAAGGGAAAGACTGACGAAGACACATACCTTAAAGTATTGTTTCAGCCATGCCTGAAGGTTTATGTTCTTAAATGTTTAAGTTATCTGAGCTATGAAATAGAATTAGATAGGCCTGGAAAATAAACTAGAAACCTACCTAACCGTTGCACAATCTCTCTTGCCTTTGGAGGCATCCCATTTGTATGTTCCTTCAGCCTAAATTTTAGGAAGCCTGCTCCAGCTAGGTCTGCCTTTCCTTGGAAGCGTGGAGAGGCAAGGCACTCAAAGCCCTTACCTGCCTGGCCCTTTCTTTGCTCTTCCAGTGTAAGCTGACGTCTATGCACTAACCAAGATCAGTGACATATGAAGCCTCCTACAACAACCTCACCACTGAATGCTTTAAATTGAGGTTCCTCTGCATCTCTATAGAAAGACAGCCAGGCCCTCAGAGTTAAACTATCCCCTCATTTCTAGTTAAAAGTTACGTCTTCTTGGAGGCACACAGCTTTGTTTGTCCTTTGGGGCAACTCAACAAACATTTCCTAAATGTACAATGCATATCAAACACTGTTAGGCACTGAGCTTACATAGACAAACAAGATACACATGTTATACTCAAGAAACTCATTTTCAAGGGGAAACAAACAGATAAGTAAATGGCTAAAAATGATAGCATGATGAGAAACGTCATTCTAACATAATGGACAATGCATACAGGAGCCCCAGTGAAGGTACAATCTGTTCTGTCTGATAGGATTTGAGCAGCCCTCACAGAGAGGATGTCTGCATTTGGATGTGAAGAGATGGTAGCATTTTGAAGTGAAAAGAATGAGAGAGGGGATATTTCTAAAAAGAGCAGTCTGAACAAAAGAACTAGAGTCATGGGGACACATAGACTGTTCGGGGAATAAATGTCATGAAGCACAGTGCAACAAGAGTGGGAAGGAAATGAGGCTGGAATCTAAGTTGCAATAGATGCTGAGGACCTGGAGAGCTGGGTTTTTAAGAGGAGGGGCCTTGGCAGATGATCGCAGCAGGAAGGGGTGGATTAGGGCAGGAGGAGATGAAAACTCAAAAGGCTTTGAGGGTCTGAGCATGAGGGGGATGACGGCATGAACCAGAACTTAGAACAGGTCAGTTTATAGACACATGTCACGTGGATTCAGTTCTGTATAAACCTCTCAGCCTTAATATGCTCTTTTCTCTTCATATTTACAACTTCCCTCCCACTTTGCTACAGAGATACATTTTTTTAAAGATTTTATTTATTTGTTTATGAGTGACACAGAGAGAAAGAGGCAGAGACACAGGCAGAGGAAGAAGCAGGCTCCATGCAGGAGCCTGATGTGGGATGGGACTTGATGCCAGGTCCCCAGGATCACGACCTGAGCTGAAGACAGATGCTTAATGGCTGAGCCACCCAGGCGTCCCTAGAGATACACTTCTGAAAGGACTAAAACGAACGGTTCTCAACTAGACTGAGAAGCAACAGTTGGTGTCATTAATGAACCATCCCCTCTGGCCCCAGAAGCTCTTCTCAGCTCACCAGGAGACTAATGAGGGGTCTCTAAAGCAAGGACCACACACAGCTGGCTAGGCACATGAAATAACTTGAAGAGATTAATATCCTCTACATCTGTGCAAGGTATAAATCCATGTCTGTACAAGACAGAATATTGCTCTTGTCTGCTGGCATTTCCACTGCTTTTCCTGGACATACTTAGAAGGCTTTCCCATTCAGTGGTGGGGATGGCCAAGCTTTCAATCTGTGGCATTCCTTGGCTTCTGCTGCATCACCCTGATCTCTGCCTTCATCTACATATGGTATTCTCTCTGTGTGCATGTCTGTGTCCAAATTTCCAATTTTTTTTTTTGGCAGGTACGATTCTCCTCTTTGTTTTCTTAAAAATATTGTATTTAAATTCAATTTGCCTACAGTATAACACCTAGTGCTCATCCCATCAAGTGCCCTCTTCAGTACCCATCACCCAGTTACCCCATTCCCCCCCCCTTCCACAACCCTTATTTCCCAGAGTTAGGAGTTTCTCATGGTTTGTCCTCCTCTCTAATTTTTCCCCACTCAGTTTCCATCCTTTCCCTTATAATCCCTTTCACTATTTCTTATATTCCACATATGAGTGAAACCATATGATAATTGTCTTTCTCTGACTGACTATTTCACTCAGCATAATACCTCCAGTTCCATCCATGTCAAAGTAAATGGTAGGTATTCAACCTTTCTGATGGCTGAGTCATATTCCATTGTATATATTACCATATCTTCTTTATCCATTCATCTGTCAAAGGACATCGTGGCTCCTTCCACAGTTTGCTATTGTGGACATTGCTGCTATGAACATTGGGGTGCAGGTGTCCTGTTGTTTCACTGCATCTGTATCATTGGGGTAAATATCCAGTAGTAAAATTGGTTTTATGATATTAAGAAATGTTCCTCTATCCCTACACTTTGAAGAGTTTTTTTTTTATAAAATCTTTTTTTTTTAATTTTTTTTTTTTATGATAGTCACAGAGAGAGAGAGAGAGAGAGAGGCAGAGACACAGGCAGAGGGAGAAGCAGGCTCCATGCACCGGGAGCCCGACGTGGGATTCGATCCCAGGTCTCCAGGATCGTGCCCTGGGCCAAAGGCAGGCGCTAAACCGCTGTGCCACCCAGGGATCCCACTTTGAAGAGTTTTAATCAGGAATGGATGCTGTATTTTGTCAAGTGCTTTCTCTGCATCTATTGAGAGGATCATATGGTTCTTGTCTTTTATTGATGTGATTTATCTTGGTTGTTTTATGAATGTTGAACCACCCTTGCATCTCAGAGATAAATCCCACTTGGTCGTGGTGAATAATCCTCCTAATGTATCTTGGTGAATATTTTTGCATCCATGTTCATCAAGCATATTGGTTTGTAATTCTCCTTTTTGGTGGGGTCTTTGTCTGGTTTTGAAATCAAGGTAATGCTGGCCTCGTAGAACGAGTTTGGAAGTATTCCTTCCATTTCTATCCTTTGAAACAGCTTTAGTAGAATAAGTATTCTCTCTTTTTTAAGTGCTCGGTAGAATTCCCCTGGGAAGCCATCCAACCCTGGACTCTCATTTGTCAGGAGGTTTTTGATGACTGCTCCAATTTCCTCACAGATTACTGGCCTGTTCAAGTTTTCCATTTCTTCCTGTTTCAGTTTTGGTATTTTGCAGGTTTCCAGGAATGCATCCATTTCTCCCAGATTGCCTACTTTGTTGGCATATAGTTGCTCATACTACATTTTTAAAATCATTTGTATTTCCTTGGTATTGGTTGTGATCTCTCGTCTTTCATTCATAATTTTATTAATTTGAGTCTTTTTTTTTTCTTTTTACTAAGTCTGGCTATGGGTTTATCTATCTTATTAATTCTTTCAAAGAACCAGCTCCTGGTTTCTTTGATCTGTTCTATAGTTATTCCGAACTTTATTTCATTGAGTTCTGCTCTAATTTTATTATCTCTCTTCTTTTGCCTGGTGTAGGCTTTATTTGCCATTCTTTCCCCACTTCCTTTAGGTGTAAGGTTAGCTTGTGTATCTGAGATTTTTTCCAATGTTTTGAGGGAGGCTTGTATTGAGATCTGTTTCCCTCTTAGGATCACTTTTGCTGTATCCTAAAGATTTGAACTTTCATCTCATTTACATTAGTTTTCATGAATCTTTTTTATTCTTCTCTAATTTCCTGGTTGATCAATTCATCTTTTAGTAGGATGCTCTTTAACCTCCAAGTGTTTGAGTTACTTCCAAATTTCTTCTTGGGATTGAGCCCTAGTTTCAAAGCATTATGCTCTGAAATATGTAGGGGATAATCCCAATCTTTTGGTATTGTTTGAGACCTGATTTGTGACCCAGTGTGTGGTCTATTCTGGAGAAAGTTCCATGTGTACTTGAGAAGAATGTGCATTCAGATGCATTAGGATGGAATGTCCTATAAAAATCTATGAAATCCATTTGGTCCAGTGTGTCATTCAAGGCCCTTGTTTCTTTGGCGATCTTCTGCTTAGAAGCTCTGTCTTTTGCTGAGAGTGCCATGTTGAAGTCTCCTACTATTAATGTATTGTTATCTATGTATCTATTTTGATTATTAATTGATTTATATACTTGGCTACTCCCACATTAGGGGCATAAATATTTATAATTGTTAGGTCTTCTTGTTGGATAGATCCTTTAAGTATGATATAGTGCCCCTCCTCATCTCTTACTACAGTCTTTGGCTTAAAATATAACTTATTGCTACTGTAGCTTTCTTTTGAGGGCCATTTGAATGGTAAATGGTTCTCCACCCCCTCATTTTCAGTTTAGAGGTGTCCTTAGATCTAAAATGAGTCTCTTATAGACAGCATATAGATAGGTCTTGCCTTTTTTTAAGATTTATTTATTTATTTATTTATTTATGATAGACATAGAGAGAGAGAGAGAGAGGCAGAGACACAGGAGGAGTCTGTGTAAAGCCTACACCAGGCAAAAGAAGAGAGATAAAATTAGAGCAGAACTCAATGAAATAGAGACCAGAATAACTATAGAACAAATCAAAGAAATCAGGAGCTGCTTCTTTGAAAGAATTAATAAGATAGATAAACCCATAGCCAGACTTAGTAAAAAGAAAAAAAAAAGACTCAAATTAATAAAATTCTTTTTTCCTTTTACTACAAAATGCATTTATTTCCAGACAGACAAAATTCTCCAACTGCATATATGAGTACATATTATATGGTCCTTCTTCGGTAAATGTCTTGTTTATAAGAGCCATTTCTAATTACTAAAATGCATACCAAAGATTTTTGTCTCTTAAAGTATAACTTAAATAACTTGATAATGTATAAGCCATAAGTCTGGTCACTGACATGAGTGGCCTGCGATTCTTCACTGAGTTCAGCGCGGTATCAACACATCATCCCACAATGAGACTTCACAAGTCATTAGGCAGCAAGCACCTAGCTCACCTGCTGTTGGTGTGGATAGTTGCGGTTGTGGCAGCAAGCCCTCTTCTGTGGGAAAAGTTATGTGCAGACAGTGAAGCATGATATATGCAATGTGGAGAGGCATTTCACAGAATGCAAACACCATTCAGGTAAATAAGTGGACTGGAGCATGGAAGTTCAGTGAACACGAATCTGTTTACACTAGTAGGTAGTGTGGCACCATCTCACTGGGCACTCCATGCCAGGAGCCCAACGTGGGACTCGATCCTGGGACTCCAGGATCGCGCCCTGGGCCAAAGGCAGGCGTTAAACTGCCAAGCCACCCAGGGATCCCCGGGTCTTGCTTTTTTATCCAATCTGATACCCTGTGTCTTTTGATTGGTTCATTTAGCCCATTCGCATTCAGAGTAACTATTGAAAGATATGAATTTAGTGTTATAGCATTACCTATACAGTCCCTGTTTTCTGCAGATTGTTTGTCTCACTCCTTCACTTACAGGGTCACTCTTAATATTTCTTGCAGAGCTGCTTTGATAGTCACACATTCTTTCAGTTTCTGTCCATCCTGGAAGTTCTTTATCTCTCCTGAATGAGAGCCTTGTTGGATAAAGTATTCTTGGCTGCATGTTTTTCTCATTTAGTACCCTGAATATATCATGCTAGTCCTTTCTGGCCTGCCAGGTCTCTGTGGATAGGTCTGCTGTTAATCTGCTATTTCTCCCCATATAAATTAGGAATCTCTTGTCTTGAGCTGCTTTTAGGATTTTATCTTTATTTCTGAAATTTGCAAGCTTCGCTATTACATGTTGGGGTGTTGATTGGTTTTTGTTGATTTGTGTGTAGGGAGTCCTCTCTATCTCTTGAATATGAATACCCATTTCCTTCTCCAGATTAGGAAAGTTCTCAGCTATTATTTGTTCAAATATACCTTTTGGTCCTCTCTCTCTCTACACACATTCTCTGGAATCCCAAGAAGATAATATTATTCTTTCTCAAGCTATAACTTATTTCTAAGAGCTTCTCTTCATGGGTTCTTTTTTTTTTCCTCATGGGTTCTTAATTATTTTTCTCTTTTTCCTTCAGCTTCCTTCCTTTTCATCAACTTATCTTCTACATCACTCACTCTCTCTTCCACCTCATTAACCCTAGCAGTTAGAGCATCCAGTTTAGACTGCATCTCAGTTAAAGTATTTTTAATTTTGGCCTGATTAGATCTCAATTCTGCAGTAAGAGAATCTCTAGAGTCTTTATGCTTTTTTCAAGAGCCACCAGTAATTTTATAATTATACTCCTGAATTATATCTCTGACATGTTACTTAAATCCATATCCATTAGATCTGTGGCAGAGACTATTGTTTTAGGTTCTTTTGTGGTGAATTCTTCCTTCTAGTCATTTTTTCCAGTGCAGAATGGCTGTATGAGTGAGCAGAGTCAAAAATATCAACCGTGACCTAAGTAAAATACACCCTCGACAATTTTGAAAAGGTCACAGACCAGAAAGTAAAAGAAAAAGAAAAGAAAAAAGACCAAGAAAGTGAAAAGTAAATTTTAAAAAAGAAAAAATAGTAAAAAAATTTTTAAAGGGTTGGGGAGAATGTGGTGGGGGAGAAAGAATATAGTCTCAGAGAGTGGACCAAGATGGTGATCCTCTTGGTTCTGAGTGTATTTTGTTCTGTATGTTAGAAGGAGCTAAATTCCAGATTTGTATAAACCAGCAAATCATATAGAGAAACAACAGCAAAAACAAGAAGACAAGAGAAAGGGTGGAATGAGAAGGAAGAGAGAACATAATCTCAGAGAGGACCAACATGGTGCTCCACTTAATTCTGAGTGTATTTTGGTTTGTATGTTAGAAGGTACTAAACTCCAAAATTATAAAACAAAACAAGACCAAAAAAAAAAAAACCCCTCCATAACTTATATATCTACAAAAATTAAATTGAATATGTTGAAAGGAAGCCAAAAATGAAAAATATATCTATGAGATGTAATTGTAAAAATATGAAAATCAAAAAGGAAAAACTTAAAAACTAAGAGTTGATAAAATATTGTAGTTAAGGCAGGAAAAAAGAAAGAATATTGGCAATTTTTAACTTGAAAGATAAACAAATCATAAGGAAAAACCCCTCCAGTTCTATATACTATTTTCCCTCAGTCCTGGAGCTTTCCAATGTTACTTGGTCAGTAAGCTTGCTATTCCCCTGTTCTTCCAGCTTGTATTCTGGGGGAGGGGTCTCTGCACTTACTCTCAGGTGTTTATGGCTGGGCAGAGATATCTCACCCCTTGCCAGGTGGCCTGGCTCTGTGTGAGCTGTTTCTCTTATAAGGCCTTTTATCCCTGGAGGCCACACCCCTCCCAGATGAAAGGAGAAATAAGTGGCAGTGACCAGATCTCCAGCCCCAGAGCCAAGAGCTCCCCTCACATACATAACTCCTTCAGTGCACATTCGCTTAGATCCTCCTGGGGAGCAGGTGTGGGGGCACTCATACAATTTGAAGGGCACCTAGCAGCAGGAGAGCTTTTGTCATCTTGAGCCCTCCCCAGTTCCACCTGTCCCAGAGGGAACAAAGGATAGCTGGCTTTGTCTGCTCCTAGGCCCTGGGGTGGAGAGCACTCAGCCTCTCTCAGTCCACCTCTCCCAGATGTCCTGAGAGGGTTGCTGCATTCCAGTCCTTTACCAGGATCTAGGAGGCAACTGTCCAATCCGACCACAGTTTGCAGTTTATGGCGCCAGTTGAGCTTTCTCCCGGGTGCCCCTATTCTTAGTGTGTCTCCAGGAATGGTGAGACTTTTCTGCCCCTCATGTGATTCTACCCTATTTCCCCACTGAGGACTTTTCAGGCAGGGAAGACTCTCTCAGGAGCAGATCTCTAAAAGTCCAGATTGTGCACTGTACTGCTTTCCCAGAGCAGCTTACAAAGGTTCCCTCCCCTTGCCATTTATCTTCTAATATATCCTCTGTTTCTCTTCTCTGCACTCCTACCTTGTAAGAAGCGATCACTTTTCTCTCTGTAGTGTTCCAGCTGTTCTCTCTTTACATTTCAGGTTGAATTCATAGGTGTTCAGGATGGTTTGAAAGTTATCTAGGTAAGTTTGGAGGACCAGATGAAATGAGGACTCTTACTCTTCTGCCATTTGCCTCCTCTCTCCCAAATTTCCACTTTTTATAAGGACAGCATCAAATTGGATTAGGGGGCCAACCTATTCCAGTATGATCTCATCTTTATTCACTACATCCACAGCAAGCTATTTCCATGTAAGATTCACATTCTAAGTTACAAGGGGGTTAGGAATTCAAAATATAAATTTGAGGGGAACACAATTAAATACATAACACAGGAGAAGATGACATATCCCTTTCACTTCTCTCCTTTGTTCTGCTTTGTGCAGAGTGAGGAAAAGCTGATCAACTCTTCTGTCTTTCATCCTGAGAGAGAGTCCCCTTTCTCTACCTTGGTTTTCAGCTGCAGCAGCAAGGAGCTGGGGCACAGTCTTCCCCTTTCCTTGAAATGTTTCTATGAAGTCGAAGTGAAAACCAGTCAGCTAAAATGCCACTGAAATTTTCACAGGCTGTTACAGTCATCCTTTCATTATATTTGCTGTATGTAAACTTTAAAAATAATTTAGAGGACAATAAGATATTTGGTGAATTTGCTTTAGACCAATTGGCCTCTGTCCATTGTGCATGTGTATCTTTGGCTCTGTTACAGAAGGGGAACCACATGCATGGAGGGGGAAAAACCTTAATATTAGCTTCTTCACCTCCAGGCTGCAGCTTGAACTCTCCTAAAATCCAATGTCGCTGAATCCCAAGGATTAATTTTCTACTTTATACTCCTGAAACAGTAATTGTGGTTTGCATGAGAGTTTGAATTTCTATTTGCTTAGCTTTGTTCTTGTTTCTTATGGCCTAAATAACACTGGATTTATTAAGCCAAGAGTGCTTAGCTTTTCTGGGCTACGTTATAATACTTTCTGTGATGATCAACAAAGGTTTCATTCTTAAATTGATTCCTCCTAAACCCTTGGTTTCACCTAGGATCTGTTGGTTCGGAGAGGTCTGTAAAAATATAAATGTCCAACCATTGAAGATGAATTAAATAAATTATGCTACAGCCTTAAACTGAAATAGTATATAGCCATTAAAAACGATCATGCTATACCAGCAAACAACCGTCTGTCAAGAAGCAAACCACTAGTGTTTCTTTTATGTAGGCAAAATATTTGTTCCCGAAGTATTTTAGTGTGATGCCTTTTTAAAAATGAAAGAACTTCATATGTATTATTAAAATGTTTTATTTTTAAAATATAAGAGCATAAACATGATGTCCAGTTTATTTTATATGTGCTGGATAGGAGCATTTCAGCTCACAAAAAAATATTTTAGCCACTCAGAAAAAGTTAAATATTGGGGAAAGATTATTTTTGAGTGAAATTAACTTTAAGCTCATGTTAATAGACACTGAGGGATATTAAATCAAGTTAAGAGTCTGAATGATCCTAGTGCACTAACTTCCATCATGTGGACATACTGAGCAGATGAACTTATATGTTCCTTAATGACTCACCTGGTCATAAATTCAAAAGTGTAATGTATTAAAATATTTATAATTATTAAATATATTAAGAGGTGAATTTACATAAATATAATAGCAGAAAAGAGATTATGCTACATCTTTATGCGTTAAAGTTTTTTAAAGATTTTATTTATTTATTCATGAGAGACACACAGAGAGAGAGAGGCAGAGACATAGGCAGAGAGAGAAGCAGGCTCCATTCAGGGAGCCCAATGTAGGACTTGATCCTGGGACTCCAGGAATTGTAAATGAAATAGTAAAGTGAGCATCTTTGAGTGACAGACTTGTGGATAGGTTTAATTTTCTTCTTTGTACCTCTCCTGAATGTTTAACACATTTAGCAGCAGGTAATGGCTTTCAGTAATCATTTAATAATAATAAAATGATCTTAATTTTGAAAACTGAAATACATTGTAATCAGTCTTATTACAACCCTAATGAGACAGTTGCCTTAGCTGTACCTTGACATTCCATATGCTACACTGTGATCCTGACCACAAAATAACTAGGAATGTGAAAATAAGCTCTGCTCAATATAGTTAAAAGCCTCAATTTAGTTATTGAGAATCACATAATGATATTATTTTGTACCCTGGTATAATTTTAAAACATAATTATCCCATCATAAACTTTTATCATTAAAAGAAAATACACTGGGTGGCTTACTGGTTGAGTGTCTGCCTTTGGCTCAGGGTGTGATCCTGGGGTCTTGAGATCGAGTCTTGCATCAAGCTCACTACAGGGAGTCTGCTTCTCCCTCTGCCTATGTCTCTGCCTCTCTCTCTGTATCTCTCATGAATAAATAAAATCTTAAAAAAATAAAAAATAAAATAAAATAAAATGCACTAGTCTGGGATTTAGGAGGCTTGAGACTACGTTTCTCTCTTTGCTATTAGCTAGTGGGCAAATCTCTCTCCAGGACCTCAGAGAGCTCCATGGAGATTAGTTCTGTCTCTCAAAGCTTTTCAATTTTATCTTGCATCCATCTTTTTTAAGGTGATAATTGAACATAAAGAACTTTTCCTGGTCGTTTTAATAGACCTGAAGCAAAAGGACTGGATTGGACTATATCTATTTTTGAATATATATTTGAATCCTTATGTTTATAAGGCAAGACCCATAACTTGTGTAACCGTGGGCAAATTTCTCAACTTTTCAGGGGTTCAGCTTCATCACTTTAAAAATGAGCAAACAAAATAATCTCTCTCTTTAAGATTTAAGACATGAGATATTAAAAAATAAGACATGAGATATTATATCTAAAACCAAGGTACAATTCCTGTTACATAGTTAGTGCTAGACAAATGTTAGCTCTTATTTATTGTTGGCTTCATCAGTTACATGTTTCTACTCAAACACAGATTAAACCCTAGGAAAAACTAAAAGTTTTCATTAGCATACATTTTCATTAGGGCACATCTGCATGTCCATTTTGTTAAGTGCACATAGACTTTCATGCTAATTATACACAGGAATGAAGTTGATGCAAAAAAAAAAAGAGAGAGAGAGAGAGAGAGAGAAATGATTCTACATCAGAATTTCCTGGGTACCATCAAAGGAATTCTTAATTTGTAAGAACTTGAGAATCATCTTTTCTTATCATTAATAAAAACAATTTGTATGAAAGTGTTTACCAGCAATCACAACTTAGAATGTTCTACTGAAATCAGCTCATCTCATAATAGTAAACAATAATTTAATGAAAGTGTTTATTTTCCCTTGGCTCTTTATCCATTTCCATTCACAAGCCTTCCTCAAAAAATTGTACCTACACAGTTGTAATACTCAGGCTCATACAAAGATTGCCTGTGATTTTAGATTAATGCTTTTTTAAAGCATCATTTGAAAGTGCTCTTGTAATTGAACTCCCAAATTCTGAATTTCAAGTGGAGAGCCGGGGATTTACCAAATATGTGATGAAGAATCATGTTTTCATGTCCCTTCGCTTTGGCAGGAACTCTTGTTTCAATTGAAAACATTCCCTTACCATTACAGAAACCCAGAGGGCAATCATGAATTAAGACCTAGAAAATAAAACTGAGAGAAAAGAGTAGAATAACATGTGGTTGTCATTTTCAAGGCCACAGAGAGGGAAGCGGTTTTCCACTGCTAGCTAAGCAAAGAGAAGCACACGTACCGCATTAACATGGAGGGCAGACAGTAAAAATAGAAAGAGATGGTGGTTCACCTTTTTCTTTCATGGTGAAGCAGGTGTTGACTTGCCCTGCAGTTAGGGCTGCTTAGTTGAGGATCTTGATGTCATTTTAAATTTGAGGTAAAGTTTTTCTATTTATATTTGTGGCCTCTCACAACCACTCTGAAAGATATGGTGTTTTAACTCAGTCTGGCTCCTCTTCCATAAAGATAAAACTTAGTAGGTTGTGGGACTTCCCCAAGACCATAGTTAGAAATTTGATTGGAAGTCCCTATCTCTGAATTTTCAGTCTTACAAATTACTCTGTCTGTCCATGTGTAAAAAGAGGAGGGAAGGAAGGAAGGAAGGAAGGAAGGAAGGAAGGAAGGAAGGAAGGAAGGAAGGAAGGAAGGAAGGAAGGAGAAAAGAAAAAGGTGTTGGTTTTGTTTCAAAAATATATTTACAATACCAGGTTGTAAAGGCAGTATTAATTTGTAGAAATCACTACATCATTCTGCTAGCCTCCTTTATAGCTGGTGGTCACCTCTCTTGTCTAATCTCTGTTCGCTCACCCGACTTATATCCTGTTCTATCTACATTCAAGCAAACAAGACACATGCCTAAGATATCATAATATTTATATGGAAATGACAACTCATCTTCCCCCCCGTCTCATGGCAGACATTGCTAGCTGATAACAGTACTCTTTTCTCCCCACCCAGATGAAGCCTCAGAATCCTCCTCACTCCAGAAAACTAACACCAACTCATTTGGAATGAAACCTCTTTGTTATCTCCAATTTAGAGCCCAGTCCTCCAATCCAGTAGCTTCTTCACTGAATAACATTGCCTCTGCTGGTTATGTGGTCCTTGGTACATTTAATCCTCCTGAAATTCACTTTCCTCACCCATGAAATGAGAATCATAGAATTACCTACATTGAGTCTGTAATAAGAATGAATATAAAAACATTATGCAAACATACAGAATGACTGTTATTACCTTTAATATTATACAATGGTTTTATTCCACTCATTTTAATTGCTCCCCTCATAATTATCTTTCTCCCTCAGAATATTCTGGTCCACCTTACACAAAGTAGTGCCTCACCTAGCACAGTGTCTACACATAATTGGTTCTTCATGAACATTAGCCATCCCACCCCACCCCACCCTACCTCCACCCCACTATTTGTTCCTGACTCACTCCTGGTCATTCATCAACGATTAGTGTTTACAGTGTTTTCACACCACCATCTGCCCCAGTTAAATAAATTACAAAGCATAACATCTCAGGGGATCTAAAAACAATATCTTGAATGGTTTCACTATTCTGCAGCGTTCTTTTCGCACAGAGGGAAAACCCTGGAAAGAAGTATGTCAGTGACAGGGGCATCCCAAAGAGGATGATGACAGTGCTGCTGCTCTTCTGGCAATGGAATAAAACACTGATAATTTCCTATGTTCTGGTCATTGATCATTAATCTTTATACTGTCATATGTGATAATATTATTATCTTCACTTTAGATATCAGGAAACTGTCACAGAGAGGTTAAACAACTTTCCAAGGCCATGCAACTATTAAGTTGATATATTAGTGTTCTCCAGAGAAACAGAACCAATAGGAAATAGATGAAGATGTAGATATAGATGAGATTTATTACAGGATTGGCTCATGCAATTATGAAAGCCAACAAGTCCCATGATCTGCCATCTGCAACCTGGAGAACCAGGAAAGCTGGTGATATAATTCAGTCTGAGCCCAATAGTCTATGAATGGGAGTGGGGATGGGTGGAGGGATGCCAATGGTGTACTGAATCCGAAAATTCGAGAATCAGGAGTGTCAACCCTCATCCAAAGGCAGGAGAAGCTGGATGTCTTAGTTCCAGCAGAGAGAGAAATTTGCCCTGGCTCTGCTTTCTCATTCTATTCAGGCCTTTAATGGGTTAGATGATGTCCATCCACACTGGTGAGGGATCTTCTTTACCCTTTTTATTGATTCAAATGTTAATTTCTTCCAAAGACACTTTAACAGACATGCCCAGAAATAACATTTTACTGGCTATCTGGGCATCTCTTAGCCCAATCAAATGGACACATAAAATTAACCATCACAGTAAGTCATGCAGTTATTATGTAGGGATCCAAAACCAAGCAGTCTGGTTCTAGAACCTATATTCTTGTCTCACCGCATTTCTGCTTCCTCTTTCCCTACTTTCCTCTATGGATTTATGGAGGTTGTGTCAAACAGAATGGGATCTCTCAGGATGGTGTGTTGATGGGGCCAGACCCTCTTTCTCCTTTGGTCCCCTTCCTGCACCTACAGAACTGGATGGGCACTGTCTATGTGCTGTCCATTCTTACCTCAAGGCATGATTTGGCCTTTTAAATATCTCATGAAAAATTTTTGATAGCTATAGAAATATAAATGCATATATCGAAGTATCAGTAAATAGGTATGAAAAGGTTGAATGCAAAAGCAGTTGGAGACAGCAAAACAAACATAGGGTAAACATAGGATAAAGGAAGATTCTGGCTGATGGGGTAAAAGGCCAAAAACAGTCCTAAACTGCCAGAAAATCCATTCAAAAACTATTTCAGAGGAAGATCAATATTTACAACCCTATAATCCTTTCACAATGTATACATGTATCAAATCATCATGTTGTATACTTTATATATCTTATAATGTTATTTATCAATTATACCTCAATAAAGCTGAATAAAACCAATAAATATGGATTAACCAATATTTAATATAGTCCTTTTGTGCTTCACCTACATTTTCATCCTTAGGTTACAAAGCGGATTTTTTTAAAGAATTTATTTATTTATTCATGAGAGACAGAGAGAGAGGCAGAGACACAGGCAGAGGGAGAAGCAGGCTTATGCAGGGAGTCCGACGTGGACTAGATGACAACTCATCTTCCAGGATCATGTCCTGGACTGAAGGCAGCGCTAAACCGCTGAGCCACCAGGGCTGCCCACGAAGTGGATTTTAAAGGCAATCAAAATCTTGCAATATGGCTTACAAAAAATAGAAAGAAAAATTAATAAAAAGTGGGACAAGGAAATAAAAATATGCTAGTTATTGGGCTAATACATTAATAGCATTTTTAAGTTTATTTGCTTAGAATATTCAAAATTGACCTCTAAAAGGATCCTTATGAGTTAAAAAATACTGGTTATTTAACTTAATCCATTATTCAACTATTTCAACAAACATCTGTTGATATGCTTTCCACAAAGAGAGACATTTTTAGACAAATATAAACTAAGCTTTTGCCACCAACAATCATAAGTAGAATAAGTGCTAAAGAATGTGACTGAGCTGAGCACCAAGAGGTTCTTAGGTGGAAGGTCTGTTTTAGGTCAATAAATGATGGTTAAGACAAAACAAATTTAAACCCCTATAAACCAGATAATTCAGCAATTGCACTTGTCAAAGTTAACCTCGACCATTAGGTGGTCATTTGTGATATGAGAAGCCCTGGAGCCTTCTCCATGCCTCAAAATACATTTACAGAACTAGAAATTCTTCCAGTAAAAATTCATTCTTTTGAACCAGAAGGGTTTTCTGCCACCAAGCAATTATTTCTGGACTTATCTCCAGGCACCAAACAGTGTTCACCCTCTCTTGCACCTGTGGATCTCTCCATGACTTTCCAACATGGACCACTCCATGCCTTTGCTAATGTCTTTGTCTCTCTTCCTGGACGGTGTTCTCCAACTCATTTCCTGTTGAACTAAGTATTCTCAAGAATGTCCAGGGCTTTTCACTACCTTCCTCATTCTCAAAGACATGATTCCTTCTAGAATTTTCTGAAGAATTTTATTATAACTCATCACGCTATATTATATTTTATGGCTATTATCATACTACTAGACTTCCTTGTTCCCTTCGTGGTCTTTTTGTAATGTCTAGATATGAGCATCTTGAAGGCAGGAGTGCTAGCTTCTTTCCTTTCTTGTTTCTGTATCCCTAGTGTTTAACACAATATCCTACACATGACCCATCTTCAATAAAATTAGAAGGAGAAATGGAAACTGTTAGCAGCTTTAGAGTGTTTAGAGTCTTAAGAGTTGACAGCACATGCAGGAACTGAGAATAGGCTGGTGTGATGGTACTTGTAATCCTAAAAGCAATGGCATTCTTCAAACACAGAGAGTACATCAAGCTCTGTCTTAAGCATTTAACATGAATCAGCAAAGAACTGAGGCCTAGAGGGCTATATTAACTGCCTCAGATTGAAGGGGGTAAATCTGTTCCAAACCTTGGCAGCCTAGCTTCAGCACTGGTACTCTCCATCACTCTGATTTTCTACCTAAAGAGGAAAAGAGGAGTATCATGAGTATGAACAAGGTGAGCAGAATTAAACAGGGGCTAGGAGACCAAAGACATATTTCACACATTCCACAATTCTGGTTTTTGTTGGAAGGAAAAAAAACAACTAACAAAAATCTCAATGTACATAAACCTATTGGAAGGACTCTGACATACAAGTTTGTGATAAAGCACAATTAGCTAAAACAAAGCCTTGAAAACCATCCCAAATATCTAAACAAGCATTTTACCCAGAAAGAGTCATTCTTGATTGAAACAAGGACAAACAACATACCTAAAGGAAGGAAAGCCACTATGGGCCATGCAATAGAAAATGTAAACTAAGGCAAGGACATTCACAGCTTTGTTTCCACTTAACTGATTGTTGGTCCTTCATAGGAGATAGTTCGAATCTATCACAATTCTAAAATTGAAATGTGCATCACCATCCAAAGACACTACAAAGTTTTGTTTATTATTAAGAAGTAATAAACAGATAGTGGAAAAGACCACAAGAAAGTAGCAAGACTCTGAAATGTTGTACAAAAACAAGTCTTCCACAGATATAAAAATTCAGAGATGTAGAATCTGTGCAACCAGAGGTGATCCATATCCTGGCTCTCTCTGAGGAAGGAGTGACACTATGAATGGGCTACCATGACCAGCTGGAGCTTGCCAGGTTGAGCCTTAGTGATACTTCTTTCTAGTACTGCCTGTTCTCTGGACTGTCTCTTTCAAAGGAGGAATAACTGGGAGATTTTGCAATATTTAGAAAACCAAGGAGGCAGATTTCCTCTGAGATGTCTCAAGGACAGAAGCAACTTCAGATTCCTCCAGGTTTCAAATATTGACCAGGTTCCAAAGGAAAGTGCTGTCCCAGCTATCCGAGAAATGCTACAGCAGGTCCTCAACACTTTCAGCCTCAGTGTCTCCCAATCTCCATGGAATGAAAGCATGTAGAGAAACTCCTAAGTGGACTTTATCAGCAAACAGAGAAGACAGAGGCATGCCTGGAGCAAGGAACTGGGCAGAAGGATCATTCCTCCTCACAGAGGGAGGATTGCAGACTCAGAATAAAGAATTATTTCCAAGGGATCCATGACTATTTGCAAGACCAAAAGTATAGTAACTGTACCTGGGATGTCATCCATGTAGAAAACCAAAGGTGTTTTTTGTTCATGGAGCAGCTTACCAGAAGACTTCAGGACCAATAGGTCATTCACATAACTAATTTGGAGCTGATTGCTAGTATCATTTTTTTTAATTTTATTTTTTATTTTTTTTAATTTTTATTTATTTTTTAGTATCATTTTAGATATCTCCTCAAACCAGTGTGATATTTCTAAGCAACTTTTTCTTTCTTCTTTCTATGACTTAGGGTAATCTTGTCAGTCAATTTTCTGGATTGATAATTTTATCAATTACTCTTGGGGTGCCTGGATGACTCAATTGGTTAAGCATCTGCCTTGGGCTCAGGTCATGATCCTCCCTGCTCAGCAGGGAGTCTGCTTCTCCCTCTCTCTCTGTCCATCCTCCCCAGTTGTGCTCTCTCTCTCAAATAAATAAATAAAATCTTATCATTTGCAAATATTCATTTAATGGATTAGTTTATTAAAATCAACTAAATATTTATTATTAAAATAGTAATATATTTGATGATTCTATGTAAAACATTATTTTAAAATTAAATGATTCTTTTATTTCATTTTTACCATCAAATCTTCTAAATTCAGTGTTCTTATAACTGTGCAAAGGATCATCTTCAGACTGCTTCATTTAACAGAGAAAATAGTCATGTTAAACTATCTTTAAGATCATTTCACAATGCCGAAGGAAAGAATGTCTTGATAGTAGGACTATCAGCCAACAAAGAAGATTGTGGCAGCGATGAAAAATGTGGCAATTTCGATTCTCAGTAAGTCCTAAACTTGAGCAAGAGCAGAACATGTCTTGCACCCTAGCCATCATCCCAATCTTGAGCATGCCTATCTTATATTTTGGATGTCAAATGTGATTTTGTAAGAGAATGAGAACAAAGAAAAGCATGGGAAAAGTGATGGTAGTGGCTAAGAAAAAATGAGGGAAGGGAAGAAAGGTGGAGCAGGAATTTCTGAGATGCCCTCTTACTGTGTCTCTGCACATTGACAAGTGTGTAAAGCCCCCGAGGATGGTTGCTTCCCTTTCTTAGACTTCTTGTCTTCCACTTAAGCCCATCGGTGATAATTATCAATCATTGATGTCTATTAAATCAGTGTCATCTTCAAGTTTATGTGAAACATGGGGCCACATTCTCAATATCACGATTCATGCAGGGAAACTTGGACTCAGACATATAGAGAGGCATGTTCACATGGAGGCAGAGACTGGAGTAATGCATCTGTAAGTTAATGGAATAGCAAGCTTTGCTAGGGGCCACCAGAAGCTAGGAAGACGGCAAGGAAGGATCCTCCCTTATAGTCTTCAGAGAGAAGATAGTCCTGCCAACAACTTGATTTTGTATTTTTCACCCCCAGAACTGGAAGGGAATACATTGCTTTTGTTTTAAGCCACCTAGCTTGTGATACATTGTTTTGGCAGCCCTAGGAAGCCAATACTGTCACCTTGGTCCACTCTGCTCAGTGTCCACACATTGACCCAACTCATCATGTAGCCAGTGGTGGCCTCTCACTGATCATAAACTTCTCCTGCAGTACCATGCTCTCCCACATTCCCACAATCAGTTTTCTATGTGTTCATCTCTCTCACTACACTGATAGAGAATATGCATCATTCTTACCTTGGTTTTGAGTGGAGAGAAAAACAGTCTCAGAAAAGCCCACTAATCAGAGATGGTACCCATGGGAGTAATCAACTGGTTTTTGTGGTCTCTTAGTGCTTCCACCTTTCAAATGTTCCTGTTGCTAAGTTAAGAGTTAACACCTCTCCTGTGTGCACATCAAAAGTCGTGTGCTGCCTCAGAAACAGCTTGTGGCACTTCTTAAAGGCTCTGAAAGCTTTTGTTTATTTGTCAGTGTGTTTAATAGAGAATATATGCCATATATAGATTTATAGGATTTAAGATTCAGTGTTTTTTTTAAAGATTTATTTATTTATTTGAGAGAGAGAGAGAATTGAGTAGTAGAAGCAGAGGGAGAAGCAGATTCCCTGCTGAGCAAGAAGCCTGATGCAGAGCTCAATCACAGGACCCTGAGATCATGTCCTGAATTGAAAGCAGATGCTCAACCAACTAAGCCACATAGGCACTTCTACAGGATTTAAGATTTAGACTATAATATAATTCAGCAGTAAAATAAAAGTAACGTTAATTTGATCTTTTAAAAAATATTATTTCAGAAGACATTTACAAATTCTATACACAATGCCTTGGGATCCATATCTTCGAAACTAATTTTCAAAGAAATACAAATGTAGTCAGAGCAACAGTTGGAAATGTCTTTGGTTATTAGATTAAAAAAATCATTGACAATATGTTAAAAGTTGTTTTTTAAGAACTAAGAGCTAATTAAAATCCTAGGGGCATGTGCCTAAATATACATGTTTCTAAGTTTCAAAACCAAGGACTGATGATCACAACAGAGGCAGAGTGAGGAAGAATGAGCACATGACTTGGGTCAGAAAATCCAGCTCACAGAGCAACTGGGTGGCTCAGTTGGTTGAGTGTCTAACTCTTGATTTCTACTCAAGTCATGATCTCAGGGTCATGAGTTTGAACTCTAGGTTGGGCTCTGCACTTGCAGGGTCTGCTTGAGATTCACTTCCTCTTCCTCTGCCTCTTCCCCCACTCTCACACTCTCTCTAAATAAATAAATACATACATACAATCTTTTTCAAAAAATCCAGCTTTCAGTAAGTACCAAGTCTTGACCACCGTTTACTATGTGACTGGACAGTCACAATCCCTCTGAGGCTCATTTGCCTTGAGCCTAAAGACCTTATCAATATTATCTACCCTTCCTACTCATGAGCGAGATTAAATGGGATATCATATATAAAAATACTTTACCATATACAAACATATGGTAAAAATATCATATACAGAAATATAAAAATATGTTGAATATAATGTGAATCTTAAAACCCCTACAAAAAAATACATATTTAAGCCAATTAAAAAAATTATTTTTGTATTATTTACCTCCAGATTTTTTTAAACCATAATAAAACCTAACCAACTTAAACATATTTATTTAAGAACCAATAAGTTTATTTCTTTTTTTTAAGATTTTATTTATTTATTTATTTATTTATTTATTTATTTATTTGACACAGAGAGAGAGGCAGAGACACAGGTAGAAGGAGAAGCCGACTCCCTGCAGGGAGCCTTATGTGGGATTCAATTCCAGGACCCTGGGATCACACCCTGAGCAGAAGGCAGATGCTCAACCACTAAGCCACCCAGGCATCCCCCAATAAGTTTATTTCAAGAGGGACAATCTTCATCCCATTATAGCTTCCATCAGGTTGAGGTGATACTTACTTGTTACACAGAGTTAACATGTCAATTCTTATTAATTAGTAGCAAAAATATCTTAGCACCAAAATGGATGTATCACACTTTGCAAATTATGTATTTTAATTAAAAATTTATTGAATTTCAGCTATAATAGTGTGCCAGGCACTGTGCCAAGTGTGTGTGTGTCTGCATGCACACATGGGCACACACACACTCACACACACACACACCCCAAACAAAATCAAATTTATTCCCCACCACAATGCTGAGTAGTTAGAACTATTACTTTATAGATGAGGAAACTAGAGTGTAAAGCGATGAGTTCCTTACCTAAAAGGTATCTCTGGTAGTAACTGCAACTCAACTATTGTATTCATATTATTTTTGAAATGATATTTAACATACTTTAGACAATATATTGTTGTAGTTATCATTTTAAAGATTTTTCTCTTCCCTCATTAACATTATCTTGGTGGCTAATAGGATAAGTGTCCAACTCTTGATTTCTCCTCAGTTTGTGATCTTGGGTTGTGAGATCAAGCCCCGTGTGGGGCTCTGTGCTCAGTGCAGAATCTGCTTGAGATTCTGTCTCCATCTCACAATAAATAAAAATCTCCTCCTTTGCTTGTGTGCACTCTCTCCTTCTCTCAATAAATAAAATCTTTAAAAAAAATCATCATCTTTTAAAATACACTCTAACATTGTGGGGATTATATCCACCTTCAGCAATACCCAAACAGCACTATTGTGGATATTTTCCCAGATACAACAAAGGGTAAGTCCAACCAGCATAAGCCCTCCTGGATGCTGATGGACCTCAGGGAGCTAAGCTTACACACCCCTGCCTGCACTCCTGCCTCCCCACAGGTGGGGACAGTGAGATCACAAACACTTCAAAGATGAAATCAATCACATTCGGGTATAGCTGTCAAATCACCAAAGTAAAAAATGCTAAATATCTAATCACCAAAGATCTCACCACAGTATGTTTTTGGAAAAGTTAATAGTTTTCCCATCGGAATATTTCTGATGCTCAAAGGAATTTTTGAACATGTTTCCTCTCTGAGAGAGAAGGAGCCTTAGTTCAGAAAGAACAGAGATGAGAATGTGAGGATCCTTCCCTCTCCTGCTCAAGATAGTATCCTAGCTCCATTTATTAAATAAATTTAATCACTTTGTCTTCACAGCACTCTTACCCGTGGGTCTTAAAATGTGCATAGTCTCCCAAATGTGGAGAAAAACTTCCCTTGATAATGATATTCAGGATTTTCCTGGAATAGGATTCTTTACCAACCCCAAGGAATTGTTATGGGGTTACCTGCCAATATTCTTAATGATAGCTATTTCAAAGAACATTGAACACGTTTCAGGGGGAGCTACTCCTCTCTTGGCATCATGCCAGGTTGGGGGTGGGGTGGGGAGCCAGTACAAAGATTCCAGGGCTCAGAAAGCTCAAAGTATGAAGAAGAGGTATGCACACAAATCACTCTAGGACATGGTCAGTGTAAAGCCTGAAATGAGAAAGAAGATACAGAGAGGGGGAAATCTCTTTAGGCTAGAGGCAGAGGACATCAGTGGACCACAGAGAGCTTAAAGAGCAAGAAGTGGTTAATAACGCCAAGGGAAGGAGAAAGCCCAGGAAGATAGGGTCCAAAGGCAGGCCAAGTTGGCTGTGAATGGAAGGGGAGAGATAAGGCAACACCTGGAGTGAAAGCACAGTCCAGGAAGAGGAGTATATTAGTTGTGTCTTTATGTGCCTTGAGGGTGATAGATTCAATTTCTTTAATATGACAGCTGCCCAGAAAATGGGATGGTGATGGATGGGTATCTGAACAGCTTCAGATGTAATTAAATTAAGTTGTAGGGGAAAACACATCCTCTGGAGCACAGGCTGGAATTTAAGATTAGTGTAAAGACTAGCCAGTGTTCTGTTTGTTTAGTAGATAGCACCTTCTAGAATTCTGAAGCACATTCTTAAATTCAGCATCTAAAAAGCAATTTTGTGTGTAAAGGTAGTTTTTAAATCCCTAGAATTGGCCTGAGTTGAAATCTTAGCTTGGTGGCATGCTGGCAGCGTTAATTCCGGGTAAGTTACTTAAGTTATCTACATTCCAGTTTCCTCATCTGTAACATGGAGATATTAATACTCTATCCATCATAGCTTTGCTGGAGGAACAAGGGAGTTAACTCACATTCAGAATAGAGTGTTCAGAATAGAGACTAGCAATTCAACCATCAATATATATAGCTATCCTTATGATTATTCTACTTATTAATATAATGATTTGATCTTGTTTTGGTTATAGTTCTCATAAACATAAGGCAGTTTCTTTACTTCATTTTACATATGAAGCAAAATGTGTGAATGATTTGCTTTAAGGCTTCCTCCTAGCCAGAATTAGAACAAAGCTCCCAAACCTTCACTCATACACACCTTAGTCTCTGTTTAATATGAACAAATCTTTACACCAAGGGCTTCAAGACAGTCTGAAATTATTTTATACAGAACTGAAGTAATAAACATACGTGTGTATGTGTATATTAAGTCTTCTACATATCACATCTGCACTGAGTCATAAGTTTCACAAAAGTTAGATAAAATCTAATTGCATTACAGCAAAAAATAATAACAGTAGAAGTAAGAAATATTGAAATGTAGTGAAACATCCAAACTGATATTCATAATCAGCCCTACACTCTATGTGGGCTTAAGAGGGCTATGGTAAGAGTATGAACAAAACTGCAAAAATAATACCAAGGTTCTATGCAAGAAACACACCAGTGAAGCCATTGTCATGATTTTTCACTTACAGAAGAGTCACAACACACCTGTCCATCCTTGAAACACCAGCCCTTAGCACCTTGTATGGCACAAAGTTGGCCCATGACACACGCCAGTTTGTTGAATTGAATGGGAAGGTAAGCCAAAGAGTTGAAAATACTCTAAACTCCGCTTTGAAAATTGGCAGAAGTATTATATATCCACTGAATACAGAAAGCAAGTGGAAATATTCAACAGATTGATAATCTGTAGCCACAGAGGAGATAATTCTAAACAGTAGATAAAAACAAAAATCAGTTTTATTAAGTATTGGGAGACACTAAATAATTGCAATTTGAGGAGTAGATTTCTTTTTCATACTGTACATAAACTAAAATAAGACAGCAACAACTTCAGTTTCCCAAGGTCAGCTGAGACACAAAAGGAAGGGAGAATGCAGAGGAAAAGGAATAACACTCATGTGGAGGTAGATGCTAAGCAAAATATGGTAGCGATTCATTCCTTCATTGATTCATTCATATATGCCAGCTCCCCCTCATTCCAAGAGCTCTTAAAGGAGTCAGTGTGGACAGCATAATATAATAAGCTTTATCTGTAACTGTGACTAAGTGTTTGGTAAAGGGTTACATTATATTTAAAGTTTGACTTTAAAAGTCAGGAAAATAGGGACTCCTGGGTGGCTCAGTGGTTGGGTGCCTGCCTTTGGCTCAGGGCGTGATCCTGGAGTCCTGGGATCAAGTCCTGCATCGGGCTCCCTGCGTGGAGCCTGCTTCTTCTCCCTCTGCCTGTGTCTCTGCCTCTCTCTGTGTCTCATGAATAGATAATTTTTTTAAAAAGTCAGGGAAATAGATGTTATATTTTACAACAATTTCTATCAAAAATCTTTACTTTTTCTTTTAAATTCCTGTGATGGAAGATTAAGTTGTTAGTAATGTAAAAAACTAGCCTGTATAGCTGATTCTGATTCTGCCCATGATGAAATCATTAGTATCCCACCACAAACCATCAGAAACTCAACAAAATACATCAATCAATTGTTTTCAGCACTGGACAAGAGACAATGTGCAGCTATGATTCTTAAGAGAACAGGCAGGGGTCCTTGGGAGGCTCAGTCGGGTAAGCTGTTAAGCGTTTGCCTTCAGCTCAGGTCTTGATCCCAGGGTCCTGGAATTGAGCCCCACCTCAGGCTCCCTGCTCAGCAGGGAACCTGTTTCTCTCTCTCCCTCTGCCTGCTGCTTATCCCCACCCCTGCCTCCTGCTTGTGCTCCCCCTGTCAGATAAATAAATAAAACTTTTTTAAAAACAAGCAAAATGAAGTACACATTCACACTTGTTTTTTGCCTGAAGGCACTCCCCAAATTGTGGTACCAGGAAGTAAATCCCAGAGAGTAGTAGTCTTGCTGGGCAGAGAAAAAGAGATCGGAGTTTGAGGCTGCCTGAAGTGGTTGGGAGCTGTCCTATAAAAAACTGGAAGAGAAAAGAGTGCCTGGGTGGCTCAGTCACTTAGGTGTCTGCCTTCAGCTCAGGTTGTGATCCCAGGGTCCTGGGATCGAGTTCCTCATTGTGGGGGGGGAGGTCCCTGCTCAGCAGGGAGTCTGCTTCTCCCTCTCTCTCAGCCTCTCCTCCTGCTCATGCTTTCTCTCTCAAATAAATAAAATCTTTAAAAAAAAATTGGAAGGGCAAGAGAGCTATGTGCAGAGATAGAGGTCCAAATGTTTGCAGAGGCATCTCCTTGTGCATTTTGCCAGGGCAAGGGTCTGCAATACCTGGCTGTCAACAGCTACTGAATGCTGTACACCACACAGAAATGCCAGACCTTTTCCAACAGAGGAGGATTTTGGAGTTCCAACCACCTAGAGTAGAAAGACCTCACTAAATACCATGGTTATTTAGCTGAGACCCAAGAAAGGTCATGCCCTAGAAGGGCTATTCTAACCCTCCAGTCATGACTATTTCAGACCTTGAAATACAAAGATAAAGTCTTAAAAGCAATAATAAAGAAAAGATGCACAACATACAGGAAACAATAAGAATTACTGATGGCATCTCACCAAAACAATGTAAGCCAGAAGGCCACAAAAGGATATTTTTTAAGTACCAAAAGTAAACAAATAGCAATAACAACCTATTAACCAAGGATTCTCTATATAGAAAAACATCTTTTAGAAATAAGGTGAAGGGAGGCTGGGCAGTGTAGTTGGTTAAACATTCAACTCTTGATTTTGGCTCAAGTCATGACCTCAGGGTCATGGGATCAATCCCCATGTTGGGCTCCACACTCAGCATGGAATCAGCTTGAGATTCTCTCTCCTTCTCCCTCTACCCCTCTCACTGCACATACAATCTCTCTTTCTCTAAAATAAATAAATCTTCAAAAAATAAAAATGAGGTGAAATAAAGAAAAAACAGAGAATTCATTACTATAAGGCCTATATTACAGGAAATAGTTTTTAAAGTTCTTAAGGATAAAGAGAAATAGTATTAGATGACAATAAGAATCTATGTGAGGAAATAAAGAATCACAAAAATGGTAAATATATAGTAAATACAAAGGCCTTTCCTCATTTTAAATTTATTTAGAAGAGAATTGACTCCCTAATATACACACACACACAACTTATTGTGGGAGTTATCATGTATGTAGAAGTAAAATGTATGACAGAAAGAAATAGCAGAAATAATAAGAGAGGGAATAATCCCGTTTTAAGTTTCTTACAACACATGTGATGTGATATAATATGAATCCAATGTAGATTATCATAGGTTAAGGATATATATGATAATTCTTAAGCAACCACTAAAATATAAACAAAAATAGAGCCAAAAAGGTAATACAGGAGATGAAATGAAATCCCCAAAAGTACTTGGTAATTCCAAAAATGTCAGGCAAGGAGAAAAAAAGATTAAGCAGGGCAATTAGAAAAGGCAAAAGATGGCAGGTATTAACCCAACCATTAGCAATAATTGCATTAAGTGTAAACTAAATAATTAAAAGGCAAAGATTGTCGGACTGGGTAATAAAGCAAGACCCAACTATATGCTGCTTACAAAAGACACGTTTTATTTTTTTTAAAGATTTTATTTATTTATTCATGAGAGACACAGAGAGAGAGAGAGAGGCAGAGACACAGGCAGAGGGAGAAGTAGGCTCCCTGTAGGGAGCCTGATGTGGGACTTGATCCCAAGATTTCGGGATCATGCCCTGAGCCAAAGGGCAGACCTCAACCACTGAGTCGCCCAGGTGTCCCAAGACACACTTTAAATATAAATTAAAAAATAGGCTAAAAGGAAAAGCATGGAAAAGGAGATACCAAGCAGACACTTATAAGTGATAAAGCTAATGTAACTGTATTACTATCAAAGTAGATTTCAAGCTTAACAAAATATTAGCAAATGAATCTATTAATAAGGATGATATATCATGACTTAGTGTGGGGTTTAGCCCAGTATAAGGTTAGTTCATCACATTAACAAATATAGTTTCAATCTGTTGGCATTGTTTTGATACCTTCAGCCACACAAAAACATTTTCTATAATCCTGACTGAACAGCTCTTCTAACACCTAGGTTGTCCAAATCATCTTCTAAATTTTACAACTTGTTTTTATGGCTTTTTTCTTTACGTTTAATTTTTTAATCCACTTGGAATTTACATTTTTATGTGGTATGTGATAGAGTTTCATCTTTTTTTTCCCTCTGGATAGATTAACCAGGTGTGCCAGCCATTTAGTAAATATGTGATCCTTTTCCCACTGAGTTGAAATTTCAACTTTGTCAAACATTGAGTTCCTAAATATGTTAAAATCCATTTCTGGGACCTTCATTGTTTTCCCTTGTTTTGTCGTTTGTTCTTCTACCAATATAGTGTTTTATGATGTATTTTATTGCTGGGTAATGCAAATCCTTCTCAATATTCCTCTTTTTTAATTACTTTCTTGGCTATTCTTAAATATTTCTCTGTATGGGCTTTAAGAGTATTTTATTCAATAAAAAAATCTCCTTAGGATTCTAATTGGAATTACCTTTCATTTATTGATCAATTTGGGAAAATTTTAATTTGGGGGCTATTAAGGATTCTATCTAAAAACATGGTCTGTTTCTCCATTTGTTTCATTTTTTAAATATCCTACAATAAGATTTTATAGCTTCCTTCTTAAGAATCTGTATCTTTCTTCTTTATTTCTAGATATCTTTACTTTTGTTACTATTATGAATGGATTTATAATCTTGTCTTCTTTTTAATTGATTATTGTTTTTATAGAGAAAGGATTTGTAAATCTTTTTAAAATTAAGGCTCCTTTCTGGCCTCTTGGAAATGTGGGATGAGATCAGCCAGCCCTAGAAAGGCAAGCCTAGCTCACAGGATCATCAGGATGAATCAGGACCAGTCCCAAATTTTGTTGTAAATCTCTGCCTCCTGGTGGCTCCCTTACCTAGCTACTCTCTGATTTGAGTGCTTCTGCAGTTTTTTTCTGTTCTTCCTTGGCTGAATTCTATTTGCCCTCTATCCAGTGCCACCCCTGCCCCTAAAGCAAGTCTCAGGTGTTGGGGGCCAGCACATGACTGGATTTGTCCTCTCTTACAGGAAGGCTAACAGACACCACCCAAGCAGTCTCAAGCTATATGGGATAAGACTTTTATACCAGCAATATAAAAGAACTAACCATCTTCACAATGGCCTTAAAAGTAACATATGCAGTAAAGATTATTCTTAATGAATAATCATTATGAATTTTAAGAGTGGCCATTTCAATGTGGTTATATTGGGCTAATAAACTTTATAAATTAACAGACTAAATCTCAATGCAGGGTTAGCCTCAGCAATGACGTGAAGTAATTTTCTTTATCTTCCCTTGACCCTGGTACCTAATGTGCTAATAATACAATTTAGCCATCTTGTTTTCCCCTACTGCTGCACCCTAAAAAGACCCAATCCTTGCCTACGCTTAATACCCTTAGCTGGAGACAAGGAAATCAGATTTTTCTGTCTGCACAATAGGCCAACACGGCCTAGAACACCTGTCTCCACTTCCTGCTTCTGTCCAGCCAATCCTTATTTAGAGAACCAACCATTTCGTACCTGGGTTTAACCTTGGCTTTTTGACCCGGCCCCTATCAGGCCCTCTTCACTTCTGAATCTGCCTCTGTTCCTCCCCACAGTGGTCTCCATCCTAACCATCCACTTCTTTTCTTTTTTTTTTCCTCAAAGATTTTTATTTATTTATTCATGAGAAATACAGAAAGGCAGAGACATGGGCAGAGAGAGAAGCAGGCTCCCTGCAGGGACCCTGATGAGGGACTTGATCTCAAGACTCCTGGATCACGACCTGAACCAAAGGCAGATGCTCAACCACCGAGCCACCTAAGTGCGCCCATCTACTTATTTTCTATGACTCCTTCCCAATTCAGAACATGTGCTGAACATTCTTGCCGGAGTTCTAGCTCCTGAATTTTATTTCATTCATTTCAAAATTCCTTTGTCTACCAGAGCTGATCCTTCTCCAACCATCACAACCACTGCCACCCCTGCACTCCAACACATACACCTGTTCCATCTTCCATAAGTTTCTACCAAATTTGACAGGCTGTATCCAGGGCTCTACCTTTAAACTGCTGGAAGAAGTCATCTGCTGGGCTTGCAGAACCCTGGCCTCATTCTTATCTGAAGCTTGACGGTGATCTCATTTGATCCTCACATGAGAAGCAGGCTAGGGTCTGCAATATGACTTTCGCTCTAGAAACAAAGGAGATGAGTTTCAGAGACATTACTACTTGTCCAGTATCACACAGAAGTAAAATCTAGACTTAAACACTGGTCTTCAGACTGAAAACTTCTTGTTTCCTGAAACTGTTTCTTCCTGTTTCTAAGCATACTTTAAAAAAAAAAAAAAAAGCAGCCATTTGAAAATACCTTGAGGTTGGAGACCATAGCTTTTTGTCTCTAAATTCATTCTCTCTCTCAAATATCTTAATAAGGGCCCACTTAGCACAAGGTCATGCAAAAATATTTTTGATAAGCACACAATAAATCTGTGGAAAGTATATACAAACAGCAGAATGAAAATATAAACCAATGCATGAATAAGGAAGTAAGAACATTAACATCGCTTACAGCCGATGGCTTTTCTAGAAACAGTTTTTACAGAGAACACATATTTGAGATATGGAATAAATCATGGGTTTATAGAATATTAGAACCAGATCATAAAGATCTTTATGGTCTTTTTATCTAATTCCCTTCAAATGACAGAATTTCAACATTGAGAAGGCAATAGGGAGTAAAGCAATCTGAGGTGTAAGCCCTTTTTCTTTGTTCATCAGAAACCGATTATGCAAGGAAAGAATCTTTTCGTCATTTTTCTTTTGGGACTAGCATTTCCTACCATTATTCAGCTATGTAAATGCACAATATGAGCTATCTTCGTCTATTTAAACAGCCACTGTAATTCAATAACTTTTAGGTAAGTTGATATTTAAGTGCTTAGATTGTTTCTTTTAACTTTATTCCTTTTGTTTTGGACTTTCCTTATTCAAAAAGTGATTACAAAAGACATTGCTGGTTTTTCTTCTTCACTTTCTGTATATCATACAGTCTTAAATTCTTAAAGCCTAATCCATTTTTAAAATCTTTTACCTTAGAACACCAAAAAGCAATCGTGCCTTCAAAAGTGATTTAAATGCTAATGATTATAATGTTATTTAATGAGATCAATATAGAAGTGATCTTTTTGAAACTATTTATATCTGCAGCCCAAATAATATTTTCATCATTGCAAAATTAAATCTTATCTCAAAAATTATCATACTAAGTTGGTTTTCTGTGGGTGACTCCTCTAGTTTATAAAGTGAATTGATCTAAGAAAAGCAATTCTCAGTAATCACAGACAATGGCACGGAGCAAGAATGTATAGAAATGAAAACTGTATGTGAATTTAAATAAAACCTGAACTGTAAATAACAGTTTTGAAATATACTAATGTGATTTTCTCTTTTGCATTTCTTTGTATGTGACCTTCTTCCTAGCCTGCCAGAGGCATTCTTTTGCCTCAGGAGATTTGGGCTGGTTGTAGTAAGACTGCCAAGGTATAGAACGAGTCTCAGCCTTTATCTATCAAAGTGGCCTTTCCAGTTCCTAGTGAGGCCATGGTTTTGAGAGCCACACTTTGTCAGGAGGAAAAAGAATTCCTAAATTCCCCAAGGCTCCTTTCATGATAGCAAAACTTGGAGAGCTATGGATTGAGTTTTACAATAAGCCACAGGGAAAGAAAATTTAGTATATATGTCGGTTAGTGAAGACATACCTGTCTCGGGAATTAGCAGGGAGATTCCTAGGATAGGGGGAAAGAGAGATTCTTTTAAAAGGAAGCTATAGTACGAAAATATCTAGAGCCAAAGCCCATTTCTTTCTCTGCCTCCCACCCCCAACTTCTTGTCCCAGGTATAAACCAAATCACAAAGCAGGGCAGGGACTTGGGGAGGACAGGAGGTTGCAAAATAAGGAGCTGCTTCCTTTCAGGCAGGCAATGCTGACAGGGTGTATCTGCTTAAAGTCTGCACCCTAAGGGCTGACTAGCCTCATCAAGTCCCCACTCTACTACAAAGATGGTCGTAGAAATATCCTGAGTGACATAGAAGAATCAGAGCCATTGGCGTAGTACCCTAGTTTCTCAGACAGATGCTGGAAAGCCTGTAGGCTCTGAGAGCAGCATCACATTCAGCCCAGTGCTGTGTCCAGCATGATGTGGGAAAGATAGGGAGATGCCTACATCATGAGCCTGAAATAATGTGACTGATTCCTCACAGCTTACTCCAAAAGTTTCCACATGACCCCTGTGAAAGTTAATAGAAGGAAAATCCCAGAAGGAAATCTCAATGAGGATGGAGTTGGGAGGCTGGCAGGGGTACACTCATGCCTTACCATTTGCAAACATAAAGGACAAGACATATCTTGCAGATGGGTATGAACTTACCATCCCAGCAGGGGGAAGAAAGGCTGCCCTCTTCCCTGGCACCTGCCCAGCCAATGAGAGACATTCACAACTTAGCCAATGAAACTCCCAGTTTACTCCAATGGACTTTATGTTTCTAACAGCTTTCCCAACATCCCCCTGTCCTCTATAAAAGAGCCTTCCTTTCCTTGGTTGGAGGCAGTCCCCTATATAGTTTTGCTGTAGCTTGCTCTGCTTGGGCTGCAATTCTCTGCCATTCTCCAAAAAACCTCACTTTGCAGGTAAGATAACCGGCAATTTTATCTTTTTATTTTTTATTTTTTGGCAATTTCATTTTTTAAGGTTAACATCACTCAGTGATTGGAAGTGGGATCTAGAGAAGACCCCCAACAACTCTGAGGCTGGTGAGCAAACAGGTGTGAGTACCAGCAGAGCCCTTGGACTCACTGCTTTCTGTTCTACCCTGCCATCTGAGGGTCATATTTCTCCTGGATTTTGGGCAGCTCTCTCTCCAGGCCTTATCTGGGATGTGTTTTAAGGCCTTGGGGTTTTCTTTCTCTGAGGATATTGGTTTGGCCTTCAGCCTGACTCCTTTTCAGAACCAGACTATTTCTGTCAGAACTGCTGATCTTTGGTCTGATTTCTTTGGAACTGGATTGTTCCTCTAGGAACTGGGCTGGCCTTTGGCCTGATTCCTTCTGGAACCATGCTGCTCCTGGTGCAACTCTCCTGTTTAGGAAGTTTTCTCTTTGCTGTAGAGAAAATCCTCTAAGAGGAGCACCTGGGTGGCTCAGTGGTTGAGTGTCTGCCTTTGGCTTAGGTCATGATCCTGAGGTTCTGGGATTGAGTCCTGCATTAGGCTCCTCGCATGGAGCCTGCTTCTCCCTCTGCCTATGTCTCTGGCCACCCCCTCTCTCTGTCTCTCATGAATAAATAAATAAAATCTTAAAAAAAAAACAAAACCTCTAAGAAATGGGATTCCAGTCATCAAAATGCTTTGAGGGTACCCTCGCCCCAAATCGCCCAACTAGACTCTGGCCAGTTTTATGTTGAAAAGCTATGGCTCCTCAGTGTGCATATTTATAATCAAGTGGACTGATTTAACCAAAAGTAATCTAGAGCTTCAGTGGCCTTTAAGGGGAATTTTGATCTTCCCAAACTTGTTTTACTCAAGATTAAATTAGAAAGCCATGGCTCCCAAACCAACAACCCCAAACCTGAATGGGATGCCTATCTGAAAAGGTACCTTGAGGCTTCCAGATGTTTTGAGGATCCTAAGTTTGCCTCTGCAAAATACCTGCAGCAAACAATTGAAGGGAGTCAAAATGGTTCCTGAGGACTTTTTCCCCATCTCCCATCTTCTTTGTCCTCAGGCATGTGGCAGCCGACTTGTGCTCAGCGCCCCACCCCAGCACCATGCTATTTTCTTCTCTTTGCCAAACTTCCCATCTCCTCCATTTCTCACCCTACTTGTTCTTGAAAGTATGAAAACCTGCCTCCTTAAAATTAAGTCTGCTGAGGATCTAAACAAAACTCAAGTTTCTTATGTTACCCAGGCTAAGGCTGAATTGTGAGCCATAGTTAATGAGTTTCCTAAAATGACTGACGACTCCCGTAAGTTTGCTGAAGAGTTTAATCTAGTTATTCCAATTTACCAACCTGATTTCTCAGATTTATATCAGTTAGCCCACAAGCTTATTGATGAGGACCAGACTAAACATTGGATGAAACTAGCCAGAAGGGAACATTCTGAAGGAAATTTAGAGAAACTCCTGACTTTTTTTTTTTTTCTTTTTTGGTAAGTAATCTCTACCTTCAACATGGAGCTTGAACTGAGGACCCTGAGATCAAGAGTTGCACTATTTACCAGCTGAGCCAGCCAGGTGCCCCCAAGCCCCTAACTTTTTTAAAAAATTGGATGGATGGATGGATGGATGGATGGATGGATGAAGGTGAGGGAGAAAGAGACAGAATCTTAAGCAGCCTTCACACCCAGCATAGAGCCCGAGTCGGGGCTTGATCTCCCAACCCTAAGATCATGACCTAAGCTGATATCAAGAGCTGGATGTTTAACTGGGATGAGCTACCCTGGCACCCAACGAAACCCTTAACTTTTGACAAGATGGTGGAGCACTGGCTGGAAAGCTCCACCAAGAAATTACAATAGCTTTTCCCATGCCTGCTGATTGGAACAAAATTCAGGCTTGCACACAAAAGCCTGATGAATTTGTTCATGACTGTTACAGTCAACTCCAAATAGTCTTTGAAGAATATTCTGGTCTTTAGATGTTGAGTCCATCCAGGTAGCATTTAACTCTAAGATTATTAACTGGTTGAACTGGGATATTTCTCTTTTAGCTAGGACCAGAATGGAATGGGAAATTACCATTCCAGATTTAGTTAATTTGGCAAACCAGCTCACTTACAACCTAGATAAGTCACCTAAAAGAAAGACTGCTAGGGGTTCCTGGGTGGCTCGGCCAGTTAAGCATCCTGCTCTTGATTTTGGCTCAGGTCATGATCTCAGAGTATGAGATCAAGCCCCTCGTCTGGCTCCAAGCCCAAAGATCTCTCTCCCTCTGCCACTACACTCTCCCCCCTCCTCTCTAAAAGAAACAAAACCCCACTAAAATTGTCAATTTTCAACTCCACCAAATGAAGGTCCCTAAATAAAACGAAAACCTCTTCATTTCTGCTGTTATTGCAAAGATTCAGGGCATTGAAAAAACAAACTGTCACAAATTTAAGTGCTCCATGCTCAGAGAAACCAGTCTCCAGATTGGGAATGAATCTCCCTCTGTCCATGTTGACACCAGAGCTCCACTCTCGATGCTGAACCCCAATGCTGTAAATCAGCCCCTGCTCAAAGTACCAAAACAGTTCAGATGTTGGAGGTCCTCTAATCAACTTCTATGGGTTCCTGTCTCTGAACCTACTCCCTTTTGTCTAAGCCCTTTGAGAAATACACACTCTTCTCCTTAGTTCCTCTGGCCCTATTCATTCAATGACCCGACATTTCTTAGAAAAGTATCTTGCCTGAATTTCTCCCAAAAGGGGGAAATAATTCTAGATTTTGATGGAAATAATCAAAATAGCCAACCAGGGGAATTCAACGACACTTTGACATCTTTTATTCATTTTTATTGGATCAGCTACCATCCTGTTTATGAACAAAATCCTCACCTGATATTGGCAGATTCCACAGTGCACTTCCCATCAAGATTCAAATAGATCCCTCAAAACCTCTTCTATAATTAACATGCTATTAATAAAAAGGTGCTTGAAGGCATCAAGCCGGTAATAGAAGATTAAAAGTGTTAGGGCCTCATTTTCTCCTGCACTAGTCCCCCCTACTACTAGTGTACCCATGAGAAAACTCAGTGGCTGACAGTGGAGGTCTGTCCAGCACCTCTAAGCAATAAATAACATTGTTATCTCTTGGCACTGTGTTGTTCTCATCCCCCATACACTAGGGACATCCATTTGTACTGAAAGTAAATATTTCACTGTAAGTAACCTATGCAGTGCCTGTTTTAGTATTCCAGTTGATCAGGATAGTCCATTTGCTTTCAGGTGGGAGGAAGGGAAATACACTTAGAGAGTAATGCCCCAGGGTCTCACTGAGAGTCCTTCTTATTTTTCACAAACCTTAAAGGCTGATTTGGATGATAGATGATTGTCTGCAGATTCTTCTAGTTACAATACACAGATGAGTTGCTTCCTTGCCCTCCTTCTCAAACCTGTTCACAGGAAGATAGCATCTACTCGTTAAAACTTTTGGCTTTAAAGGGACATAAAGTTTCCAAAGAAAATTTATTTGCTCAAACCCAGGTTTAATACTTGGGGTATCTAATCTCAAATCAAGGTCTATATTTGGATCCAGATGAAACCCCTCATGACCGCTTAATGCTGACAAGTTACCTTTTGAATACCCATGACAATGTACAGGAAACTCCTTAAACATATGCAGATTTTCCATGGTTTACTGGTGGTTCTTATTTAAAGGATAAAATTGGAAAATATCATGCTGGATATGCTCTTGAAACTCCTTTTGAAGTCACCGAAACAGTGCCTTTACATTTGGTCACTTTAGCCATAGAGACTGAATTGATACCATTACTTGACTTTAGCCAAGGCTAAAACCACAGACATCCATACTGATAGCTGGTAGACCTTTGGGGTAACTCATGACATTGGAATATTATGGAAACAATGAAATGTCCTTCCCTCTGATGGGAATGAAATTTAAAATGGCTTCTATGTCCAAAATTTATTAGATGCTTTGCTTTTTGTCTAATGCTTTGGCTATTACAGTCCCTGGGCATTCCAGATTCAACTCCCAGAGTAATCTACTTCACTAATATTTCTGCAAAAAGTGCTGCTCTCAAGGAAACCAGTAGCCAGATCCCTATTTGGATTCTTTGGATCCCTGGTCCAAAGGGATTGCTCTCCCAGCATCATTTGGAAAAATGGACAAAAGACATCCAGCAATTGGCCCCAGAGAGAGAAAAGCAATACGGAAATCTAATCATTGTTGGCTCAATAAAAAGAAAATACTGGTTTGGGCCAAATAACAATCTGCCCTTGACAATAAAAATCTAAAATTCCCAATTCTTACCACTGTATCTGCGTTAAACTATCAGACTATTGACAAAATCATGGCAATAATGAGCCAATATTGGTGGTGAGAAATTGATGAGACTCCAAAAATTGCCTACCTCACTTGTCCCACCTGTCCAAAGTATATTCCAAGGAAACGTATTTATACACATGGATCATACACCTTCTCCCTCTCATGGATAAATGTTTTAGTCTTGGTTTATATGTTTTCTCACTAGATCCAAACTTTCTCCTGTAGACAAGCCAATGCTGCTTCTGTCAGAAAAGATTAGCTCTATCTGGGAACCCATTTTACTAGTCAGGTGGTTTGATAAGCCTTTGCTATTTGACCAGTTTTAGAATACTTCCCTTGTACATACCATCCTCAATCCTCAGGGTTAGTCACATGTACTAAAGGGCACTATTGAGACTCAGTTGGCAAAATCTGTAGAGACCCTCCAAATACCTTGGCCAAAAGCATTGCCATTGGTCTTCTAAATCACAGATATATCCCTTGGGAACTCATAGACTCTTGGCCTTTGAGAGAGTCACAGGTTGTCTAATACACTTGGCCCCTGCCTTCTTTGGCTCATGGTTGATAAAAGGAAATATAATTCAATAGCATAAAGGCCTAATATTGCTTCTATTAAAAATAACCACGCTTTGACAGAGCAATCTTCTGGGAGATGATGACCTTAAGGATCACATCTTGCAACCTAGAGACTTCTGTTGAGAAAGACACCTCCAGAGAAACTCTTCTACCTCACTGGAAAGACTTGTATCAGAAACTGCTAACTAACCCTTGTGCCATCAAACTCCAGGGTATAGACTCTTAGATTCATCTGACATATTTAAATGAAGCACCAAACCCTGGCTGGACTCACATACCATCTGGTGGCCTGAAAGGAAAGATTTCCTGGAATTGAAGCAGATGCCATCTGATGAGACTCTTTCCCAAGATGTCTGGGCCAGGCCTGTACACCTTTTTCTTACTGTTGCTTTCTCTCTTTTCTGGAAAGACAATGCCCCTGCCTGCATTTCTCAAGCCCTTGTAAGAGGAAGGAACCTCTTATTTTGTTTATGGCCTTTTGGAAACAGCCTCATCATGATCCCAGGACAGTTTAATTTTTCATTTGCTTTTTTTTGAAGGGTTAGAAGGTTCAGAACTCACAAAGGTCTTCTTTAATCTAAACTATTAACTGGCTTTGGATTCTTATCCAGATTGATGTCCTCTGAATGTATAAACTTACAGGCTGTATTATCCATAACACATTTAGTTACAAACATCTTTTGAGATGTCATCTCTTGAGAAGACAATACTGCATTCAAATGTCTTTGAAATTTTGCTTTTTTTGCAAAAAGTTCATCAGCTATTGTTTCATGTTTATACTTGCACCATATCTTCCCAAACATACTTGCTTAATTCTTTCAGTGGGCTCTTGGAGTATTCACTGTTTTGCTTTCATAGTTACTTTAAGTGGATACTTCCAGAAGGCACACATGTCTTCGGAGTTGCCTTGAATAGGGAAAAGCTCTCTCCCCTAAGTCAGGATAAGTGTCAATAAATATTTCAGTTGGCTACTTGCAGACCTGGTGGCCTGGTCTAGAACCATGTGATAATTTGGAATTGCTGTTACTTCTATTTTGTATGATTAAGTTTTGTATTTTGTTGCCTACAAAACTTGTTAAAAATTATGTACCCAATAAGGTGATGCTGGCTCAATGCTTTGGGATGATGTTGAGAAGGTATGAACTTTAGGTGGGAGTACCTGAGAGTTTCTTCCTCCTAACCATCCTTGTTAACTCAGATGTGGCCTTACATCTTCTAATTGCTATGCACTTTCCCCTGAAAATAGGACGTGACACCCAGGAAAGGTCCCTCCTGGCACTGAGGGACAAAACCACTAAATATGGAAAACCTTACTGTCAATCCACAATGCTTTCGAAGATCTTGATCAAAAGGGGGAATGTGAAAATTAATCATGGAAATCTCATTTAGAATGGAGTTGGGAAGTTAGCAGGGGAAATTCTCTCTCGTGCTCTACCACTCATTGCCAGTAGCAACCCCAGCAGGAAGACACAGACTTTGCATATGAATATTACTCTACTATCCCAGCAGAAGGAAGAAAGTCTTTATTCCTGCCCTGGCAATAGTCCAGCCAATGAGATCGGTCACAACTCAGCCAATGAGAAGCCACTATATTTCAAACTCCCAGTTTCCTCCAATGGACTTTTTGTTTATAACAGCCTTTCCAGCTCCCCACTTTCCTCTATAAAAGAGCATTTACCCTTGTTTGGCAAACTTGCCTATTGTTTCACCTTCGCTTGCTTTTTGCAGATTATAGTTCTATGCTATTCCAAATAAGCCCACTTTTTTGCTGGTAAACTAACTGGCACTGTTCTTTTTTAATGTTAACACCCTTCAGGAGGGTAGGAAATCAAGAGGGAAGGGAAGGACCAGCAGAGGCCTTGGAGGTAGAAAAGTAGGCTGACAAGACAAGGACAAAAAATGAGGCAACGTGGTGAGGGAATGGTCATAATCAACAACACGTGGGTTCATTTTGACGTCAAGCGATCCAGTGAGGACACTGCGCTTGCACAGGGCCCTCGAGGTTCTAAATGACAACCCAAGGACCTGTGTGTATAAGTGAGACCAGTCTTCACCGCCTAGGGATTGTGTGAACTTGCCCACTCACCAAGGTGCCCTGGGGAGAGGAATAGTAACTCAGAGACTGAAAGGAGGATTTTGAGTTGTTTTTAGACAAGTTTTATTTTGTATTATTTTTCCTTATACTCAATGGAGTGGAGGTTCACAAACAAGAATAAATCAGTTATTCAAAGCAAACAACCGAGGGTAGCTAGGTGGCTCAGTTGGTGGGGCGTCTGCCTTCAGCTCAGGTCATGATCCCAGGGCCCTTGGATCCAGGCCAGCATTGGGCTCCCTGCTCAGTGGAGAGCCTACTTCTCTCTCTCCCTCTGCTACTCCCCCTACTTGTGCTCTCTCTCTCTCTCTGTCAAATAAATAAAAAATCTTAAAAACAACAACAAAAAACAAAGCAAACAATCCAAAGACTACATTTCTCATTATAAACTAGCATGTTGAATCTTGGGTTTATTGAAGTGTAACTGACATAAAATAAATGGCACAAATTTAAATGTGTAAGTTTTAAGGTAAGTTTACACCTGTGAAACAATCACCACCATCAAGTCACTGAACAGAGCCATCGTGCATACCCCTTGGGAGACCCTCTCTTCTGCCACACCCTCCCTCATCTGTCCTCAGGCAACCACTGATCTTTCTGTCACCAAAGATTAGTTTCTATTTTCTAGAATTCTATATAAATAGAATCATACAGCATGTACTCTTTTTATCTTATCTGGCTTCTTATGCTCAATATAGTTATTTTGCTTCATCCGTGTTGTTGATTGTATCAGTAATCAATTCCTTTTTTATTGCTGAATAGTTGTATGGACTTGCCACAACTTGTTTATCCATTCATCTGTTGATGGCCATTGGGTTGTTTCCAGTTTTTGTTTATTATAAACAAAGCTGTGTGAGAGTTCCAGGTCTACTGCATCATGACCAACACTTCATATAGTGAGTATTTTTTCATGTTATCCATCCTCATAGGTGTGCAGTGATACTGTGTTTTTAATTTGCATTTTCCTAATGACTAATGATGTTGAGTGTCTTTTCATGTTCTTGCCATCTGGGTAGCTCTTTGGTGAAGTGTGTGCTCAAATCTTTTGACTGTTTTTTTATTCGGTTGTTTGCTTTAGGTTTTACATAGACTTACATTTTGACTGTATTATTTATGATAAAGTATTTGTGAACAAATACTGAAGAATCATATGAAGCAGGTTAATATAGCATGGTGGTTAAGAATTCAAGATCTAGAGACAGACTAAAGTTCTAATCTCAGTTCCAACATTTACTAGTTGTGTTGGTCTTGGACAAGATAATTTAACTGCTCTGATCTTTTTTCCTCATCTATAAAGTTGGGTAAGAATAATTACCTTTCATAGGATTGCTCTGAGGATTAAGTGAGATATGTGGAAGAAGAGAAGGTCCATGGCATAGAAAACAAAGCTAAAAATGACTCCTGTGTAATTGAATGAGCCAATTACACATTTGAACCTATTTGCCTTGGAAGAGGACAGGAGATAGACCAATGAATGATGATGCAACAAGGCGAGTATCCCAGTCCAGAGTTTGATTATTTTTTTTCTGTTATTTATTTTTTAAGAGAGGGAGTATGAGCCAGGGCCTGGGGTGTAGGAGGAAAAGAGAAAGATGGAGAGAGAGGATCTTAAGTAGCCTCCATGGGCATGGACCTATTGCAGGGCTTGATCTCTGGACCCTGAGATCATGACCTGAGCCAAAAATCAAGTCAGATACTTAACCGACTAAGCCACCCGGTGCCCCAGGGTTTGATCTTTTGAATGGGGTAGTAAGGATCAACAGTATTTAAAGAAGAATGGTTAAAGGTTTAGCCTAGAAGTGCAAACAATGCTTTGGAACAGCTGAAAAAGAGTCATAATAGAGGCTGAGAGTATGTACAAGCAAAGATTACAAGAGAGGACTATGACTAATGGGTAAGATTAAGTAATGGGGCAAATATGGCTGAAATTTTGCACAGCAGGATGGAAAGAGCTCTCAACCCAGTTTTCACTAGCTTTTTGGTGTCTGTGAAATAAGGAGATTGGACCATATAATCACTAGGGTTTTATTTGGGTACAGCAGCCTGTGAAATTTCCAGCTATGAAACTGCAAGTGGGAAGAAGGGATAGGTTGTGATTCCTGAAAATTCTAGGTGGATGAAGTAAAAAATGAAATGTAGAATTGAAAGTTATCAGAGTATAACTGGTTCCTTATAGAGCTATTTGTGGCTAATGGAAGCAAAATTGGGCTATGGGACACTTTCCCAGAATCTCTATACTCAATGAATATTGCATGAAGTAGTGACATTTAAAAATGAGCTTACGATGGAATGGGAGGGAATAAACCACAAATACAATGGATGGATGGTTAAGTGTCCAAAGTCAGGATATTCAACCTGGACTTAACTTCTCTGAAGATCATTGTGAAATAGTATACTTTATCACTTTTTGTGTATGGTTTTTAAAAAAATCTCAAGTCAGTCTGTTATTGCTGTGAAATATATTTCGAGGCTTTAATCTTCCAGTTAGTGTTCATAGTGATGAAAAGACATTTAAGCATTTGCCCAAGAAAAGCAAAACTGACATGCTCAAATAATGTTAAAATTGCTTCAAAAGACAATATATTAATTTTGAGTTACTTGAACTCTCATGGCCTCGGACATCTGTACAAGTAGATAACTGAAAGTCCATTATCCATATTTCAAAAATGCAATTCTTGCTGAAAGTTTGTTTTATTTTGGTTAGAATTTTGGGAGAAGAAAACTCATATCAGGTTTTATCCATTCATTCAAGACATTTCTGGACACCTTCAATGGCAAGCACTCTACTAGGCACTTTTATACATTTTATATGTTTTATGCATTTTCTTATTTAATCCCAATGGTTGTGTAGTTGGGAAAAAATATTTAGAGAAGTTAAAACTTGTCAAATTCTTACAGTTAGTAATAAGAATGGCCCTCTGGGAATCTGTAATCTAGTGGAATAGGCAGGTACCAAACCTAAAACAAAGTACCATCATAGACCTCTATTAGACCAGTGTGGCTCCTTGAGGAAGCCCTGGGAAGGAATATATATATATATTAGATTTTTATTTATTTATTCATGAGGCACACACACACATATATATATATATACATATATATATATATATATATATATAGAGAGAGAGAGAGAGAGAGAGAGAGGCAGAGCATAGGCAGAGGAAGAAGCAGGATCCCTGTAGAGAACCCGATGAGGGACTCAGTCCCAGGACCCCAGAATCATGACCTGAGCCAAAGGCAGACACACAACCACTGAGCCACCAGGTGCTGAGGGAAGGATTTTAAAGGATGCATGGAACATTGAGAGGTAAACACTGGGCTGTGAGAAGGGGAGGAGGCAGAAGAGAAATTCAGAATAGAGGAGAAAAGTTTCACAGAGGCCTGATGACCAAGAATACCATGGTGTGGCCATGGAACAGTAAGTGTTGCTGTGATTGGTGAGGGGATAGGATGGAACAAGCACCTGACAGGCTGAGAGGAGAGACTGTTGCCAGAGGAACCCAGGGAGACCTCTGAGCCCTGAGGCTCTCGCCCCGCCTATCCCAGAGACATCACCAGAGGTTCTCAGTTTCATCACAAGAATTCAAGGACAGAGGAGACAGTGGTTGAGGGGTGCAAGAGAAGAGTATTAGAGAGAATACACTCTTGAGAAGTCAGAGTGGGCCAGCTCAACAGAGAGCTGTGCCCTGGGTTTGGGTTTCTACCTTATATTAATAGTTGTTCACTAAAGGATGGAGTATTTCTTTGGGTGCAGGGTTTTTTTTTGCCTTTTCTCCCTCACTTGGTCAGGGTCTCAGGCCTTCTTTGTGTGGGCCTGTCTGGTTTGATTTGGCTTCTTGTGGCTTTGTGGAATGCTGCTAGGACAGGTTGCTAACTTTCCTGATAACAGGCCTTGCCTCCCCCTTCTCTGGCCTCCAGGCAACATATCAAAACCTAACTAGCTCTGTTCACTCCAACAATATAACTGTAGCAGGCAACAAGGAACCAGCAAGGGATTCTGACCAGGGGACTAGCTGGAACAGGACTGTGTTTTAAGAATTCTTCCAGCATCTTCAACTAATGTATGGCAGTCTGGATAGAAAGAGGAGGCAGGAAGGCTGGTGGAGGCTATTTTGGTAATGCTGGGCAGAACCTGAAGAAGATCTGCCCTGGGCCCTGCCAGAGGAAAAGGAGAATTTTGCTTTCCACCCCAAATGTTCTCTTGGAAGTTCTCCTCTGCATTTATTCCTTGGAAAATGAGTAGAATTCCCTGACTGCTTGATTTGAAAAAGCTTTTTGTTCGTTCGTAGTTTGTTCTTTATCTGGCAAGTAAAAGGAAGCCTTTTTGTGTCCTTTTTCTGAGGTTCTGGGTCATAACAAATGGAAGTAGAATGCTAGAGATTAGTAAGGGATCTGGAAGGGATGGAATCAATAGAATTTGATTGGATGGGGAGACTTAATGATGACTCCAAAATTTTAAACCTGAATGACTAGAAAAATGGTGGGATCCCTATGGGAAATAAGATGGTGATTTGAGAAGAAAGACAGTATGCCAAATGGACTTAGTTGGAAGTTACAATAGCCTTTTCATGCGGAAATATCCAGAAGCTGTTGACAGGCCAGAGCTGGCATTCATTAAAAAAAAAAAAAAAAAAAAAAAAAGCAGGGGCTGGAAATAATACAGTTGGCTGTTGTGTGCATGGAGATAAAGCCATGTGTGGTGGGTGCCTGTGTGGAGGGATAATGTGGTGGCAAATGGACAAGATGGCCCAGGGCAGAAGTTTGAGGAAATAAAGCAGGAGGGAGAGAGATTTAGAGAGAGAGAGAGAGAGAGAGAGAGAGGACAGAAGGCTAGATAAGTAGAACATGCAGACATGCAGAGCTGCAGAGGTAAAAGGAGGAGATGTAAAGTTGGTAAATACAGCAGACTGGGGAGGAGGGGAAAGAGGATGTAGTCCTATGGGCTGTGTTTGGTGATAAAGGGTCACTTCCTCTGGGCAGTCTTTCTGCCCCGCTCCAGGCGATCCAGGACTGTCTTCCTCTATAGCTTGGCATGAGCACTGGTGACAAGGGTAGCCACCAGTGTTTGCTTGTGTATCCGTTTCCCCTTTAGATCAAATGCTGGCAGAGGAAGGACCCTGTAGAGCTGTCTACACCTAAGAGGTGGGCTATGACATGGGCAGTCATAATGAACTGCCAGGGAGGAACATATGGCCTAATGAAAATATACTGCAGCCGTGGAGTTCTAATACTGCCATTTATCAGTCCCATGAACTGTGGCTAGTAACTTAGCATCTTTTCAGATGCCTCAACTTCCTTTTAGGTAAAATGGGCATAACTACCTTCCAGCTCAAAAATCAGGTGTTGTTGACCCACTTACTTACAAGTGCTTTTTTTGTTTTTTGTTTTTAATATATTGGGGGACTGTTTATGTTAGAGTGTGGAGAAGCTGGAATATAATCTGGATATAATCATCCAAGTAGCTCCTCTGCCCATGAAGGAGAGGATGCCATAGGCCTGAGTGATCAGGTTTCCTGAGGGGTGGGCCTAAGATAGGAAGAAAAGCACAAGGTGAATAAGAGGATTTGCAAGCATCTGGGAAGACCCAGGGGAAGGTGGTGGTGGGCGGGGGGGGGGGGGGGGGGGGGAGGGGGGGTTGGGTGGTAAGGCAAGGATGCCTAATCCTGGAGGAATCGGGCTCCTTAGCGGAAAAGAAGGGGTTAGGGAAGGTGTGCCCACAGGCTTCCTCGCTGACGGGCTCTCACAGGTGAGGGTCCTGAGAGAGGCAGGCGCCCACCTGGAGCCAAGCATCCCCGGGGATGGCGTGACTGCAAGCAGAAGCGTTTAGAGCCTAAGGCGGAGGGCCCATTAATCGCCTCGCAGCTGCAACGTGGAATCACCTTCCAAAGATTCGGCCTCCGGGCAGGAGCTCCGCGAAGCCGCGGACGTGGCGCAGCCGCTCCAGGCCTCCCCCGCGCAGCCTCGCGCACCCGCCGCGGGCCCGCCTCCGCCGACGAGCGCGCTCTCGCCGCTGCAGGAACTTCAGGAACTTGGCTTTCGTCTCGGACCCAAAGCATGACCTTGGGGTTTGGTGTGGTTTTTTTTTTTTTTTTTTTTTTTTTTTTGTACATTGCTGAGTGTGGGGAGCCCCGCCTTTCCGGCCGGGGCTTGGCCGCGGGGCCGCCCCTCCCGCGCTCCGGGCCCGCGCTCCTTCCCTGACGGCGCTGGAGGGCCCGGCGGTGCGGCCCGGAGACCCATGGCGCTGCCCGCCTGGCTGCAGCCCAGGTAGGGCGCGCGGCCGGGGCCGGGGCCGGGGCCGGGGTTCCCTCCGCCGACGCCCGCAGGCAGCTGGGCAGGCACCGGGCGGCGCCGCGCCCCCCTGCGCTCCCCTAGCCCTGGGGCTCCTGCCCGGCGGGAGCTGGTCTTCAGGTCCCTGGGCAAGCCCAGGAGGAAGGCTCTGTTATTTCCCCCGTGTCCAGACGAGAAAGCGGGAAGGACAGGCGGCGCCGCCAGCCGTGCCTTTGGTGCACCCCCTACCAGCCCCCCCCCCCCCCCCACACACACACCGGGAGCCCTTTCCGGCGTCCCGCGGGCTGGCTTTACACCTACTTCTGCAGAAACACCTATTGCGTGTGTAGAGTCCAGGGCCCAGTTCCAGAAAAGCTTGCTCAGCCGTGTTAGGGTAGGCCCTGGGGATGTGTATGTTTAACCTGCGGGCCAGGTGATTCCCCTGCTGGATTAAGGGGGCAATCCTTTCGCCCGCCCCTGAGTCTGTCGCATCATCTGTAGGGGCCCTGTCCTCAAGCCATACTGCATTCCCGCTTCAGAAATGCCTTCTTTCTCAGAGGTTTCACAGCTCCGACTCGGAGAAATCCTTGTCTATACTGGCAGGGCCCCTCCTGCCACCCTTCGGAGCCCCCAGGGCACACTTCAAACAATGCTTTCCCTAACTACCTCAAACTGTATCTCTCCGTCATCCCTTAGTCATCTCCCCAGCAACCCAGTTTTAAACCCAGCTTGACTTCCCTTTTCTGACTTAAGTCACTAAACTGCTTTCTATGTGTGTCTGGTGAAGGAAAGGAACTGCCCCTGCAAATATAAGGCAGCGGCGACGTGCTGACCCCCATCACATAATGCGTAGGAAAGTCTGGTATGGCCAACGCCTAAATTACCCACCATTTGGAAATGCCACCATCACTGCTCCCCTCTTGTAGCTGTAGACCAGGGATCTCGGCTTTGCACTAGCAGGCAAGCACTGAGCTGGTCAAGCCCTTACCATCCTCCCGCCCCCTCCCGCCCCCACCCCCTCAAATCAAAGCCATCTTTGCAATGCTTATTTTAGCCCTTGGTGAGAACAAGGTTAGAACTTCCTCAAAGCTGAAAGTGAATTTTGAAATAGAGCCATATTTGGCTTTAAGCAAACTCAGGATACTCCTTTTAAGCAGATCATGTGTGCTCTGGGTCCTTTCAAAATCTGATATGCATTACAGAGATAACAACAACAACAACAAAAGACTGATAAAGAATAATTTTCTCTTGCTCAGGTGGGCTAGTAGGTTAAAAGATGTGTGTACAATGCTGAAAAGATTATTGAAAGGAAGCATTTAATGGTATTTTCCTATATTTATAGGTATAGGAAGAACACCTATCTTTTCATCTACTACTTAATCCAGTTCTGTGGCCACTCATGGATATTTACCAATATGACAGTCCGATTCTTTTCATTTGGAGAAGGTAAAACTCCAAAAAACAGTTTTGGATTTTTAACTTTCAATATTTGCTTTCACCCAGTTCTGCTTATATTAATTTTTTCACTTCTATGAACTTTACCTAATATCCTTCGCTGCTCTAAAATTTAGTAGCCATATTTTTTCAGGAGCCTTACTTCTTGCAAAAACAAAAATTTTTTTGGAGAAGGGGGCAGGTGAGATGAGGGAGAGAGACTTGGCTTCCCTCTGACTAGGCAGTTTGTCCTGAAAGCACAGACATGGCATTGGGGTGGTGTTGTGTGACTCTCCCTTTTTGGTTCTGCGGCAAACCTTAGCCGATTTGATGGGCTTTGAGGAAATCTGTAAATTGCAGTATAACATTTTGTGCAGAGAGCTGAGGAATTAACCAAATTCTTCCCTTGTTTTTTTATTCCCCAGGAGTAAGATAACTGGACACCACTAATAAGTGAAAGACAAACTGTTATAGTCTCCAAGGTTATATTTGTATATTTGGTCCCTGTAAGGAGTCGTGGGTTCCTAAGTAAATGACACACATTATAGATGATTTACTGTTTATATGGTAGTTGGTATTAATGGTTAAAGTCAAAAGTTTCCTCCAGATTTCTAAAAAGTAAAAAAATTAAAAAAAAATAAAATAAAATAAAAAGTAAAAAAATTTAACTAGCATTTCAATTTTTAAAAGATGAAGCACTAAGTGACTGTCAAAATAACATTCTTTTCACATTCCATCCCTACATGGGTGTCATCACAGTTTACAAACACTGGGTGACTTGACAGTTTGAGCCACTGCTGGTTTCAGCTAGAAACAAACGCTTAAAATATATCCAGGAAAGGTCATGCTGTGTCATCAATTCAGCCTTCTGTATCATAAGGACATTAATCTAATTCTGAGGTACCATGACTATTTTATGTTGCTCTTTCTTACTGCAAATCTGCAGTTAAACTCTTGCCTTCAGCATCCTCCAAAGATACAACCCAAGGCTTGAATTTCAGCTATGAATGTTGGGAGGCTTCAAGCAGAGGAAAACATGAGCATGGGGGATACTTCCTGTATGTTTATAGGGGAAAAAAAAAATCAATACTTTGAGGCCTTGGAAGTTCACTGGGGCTTTGTGGGCACAAGACAAGTCATTCACTACAAGAGTCACAAGCAACGAACGCTTTTTTATCCTGCCTGGCCTTTCTAGTGGGAAAAATTGCTTTAAGTCAGCTGTGTGTTTATATCATAGTTATTATCCTACTGTTACAGTTATAGAAACCTTATTAAAGAAACACAACCATTCATATGGGAAGCAGATTGAAAAAGCGACTGAAAACAAGTAAATGGGAGCTGAGTACAATTCCTGAGTCAAAGTATAAATTAAGGAGCTTAGTAGTGATCTAATCACCTGAATAGTAGTAACACCTGCTACCTTCCCGGTCACAGAGCTGTGTCACTGATAATGCTCCATTGTAGCAAGCACAGGGCAGCAGGTGGGAGCACCGACTGCCGGGCCTCGGGAACTGTCTGTGAAACGGGGATGATGATCATTTTAGTATTCACCTCACAGAGCTGTTGAGAAGGGTAATCACTGGGTAGTAAAGACAACAGTGTTTCCTAGATGTCTTAACATGGCAGGGTTTCATTTGAAAATCTAAAGTGAGATATTTATCCTATTTAGAGGAATAGTTTCCCTCCTAGCTCAGTTCTCTCCACATGCAGTATGGGCTTTCTGCAATGCAGTCTCCAAAAGTCTCCACCAGAGGCCCAGGTTCTAGCAAAGGTCCAGAAAGCACTAACCAAGTGTGTATAGGACACAAATGCTACACACACATAAGATGTATTAAACATGACCTCGTTATGAATGTCCTTTCTGTAAAGCTTCTCTGGAATCCTATTTTTCTCATCTTTGTCATTTTCTTGTCCATGATAAAGATGTGAGCATGCCAGCTTCTATAACCTGTTTACATTTGATATCATCTAGATTATACTGGGTTACTTTAAGTGGGACTGTTTTATAAAATATATGGGGAATTATAATATATATATAATATATATATAATATATATAAAATATGTATATATATATGGAGAATTAAAAACTAGCTTTCGCCATGGGCCGCCTTTTTCAGATTTTTACTTTTTTGGAAAAAGAGCAATTAAGATGTACTATAATATGCAGTGCTTCCTTTGGTTGCATAGTATTCTTGATAATTTAGTAGCTGTTAGGAAATTTCTCAAATATACAATGAAAAAAGAAGCAAATCATGATTTTTATTTCAAAGTCCTGCATATTTTTGGGTTGTGACCCAGCTTTTACTTACTGTACCTGTTTTTAATTCCCTGGACACAGATTCCATGGTCGACACTTTTTATGCTATTGGTCTTGTGATGCGCCTTTGCCAATCCATTTCCCTCCTGGAGTTGCTGCACATATGTCTTGGCATTGAACCAAACCATCTGCTGCCTAGGTTTCTGCAGGTAGGTTTTTGTGGGGTTCTTTAAAAAGAAACAATATTATTGGGGGCACCTGGGTGGCACAATCAGTTAAGTGGCCAACTCTTGGTTTTGGCTCAGGTTGTGATCTTGGGGTCCTGAGATTGAGCCCTGCACTGGGCTGAATGCTCAACAGGGAGTCTGCTTCAGATTCTCTCTCCCTCTCCTCCTGCCCCTCCCACTCTTGATATCTCTCTCTCTAAAATAAATATAATCTTTAAAAACACACACACAATATTATTAACTATATTCCCTATGCTCTAGTTTTCATTCCTGTGACTTTATAACAGGGGTTTGTACTTCTTCATCTCCTTTATTTTGCCCATCCCCACAACCATCTCTCCTCTAGCAACCAGCAGTTCCCTGTATTAAGGAGTCTGTTGGGGATTTTTTGTTTGTTCATTTGTTTTTTAGATACTACAAATAAGTTGATTATACGGTATTTGTCTTTCTCTAACTTATTTCACTTTGCATAATACCCTCTAGCTCCATCCATGTTCTTGTAAATGGCAAGATCTCATTCTTTTTCATGGCTGAGTTACATTCTTGTGTGTCTATACACACACCACATCTTCTTTATCCATTCTTCTATGGATGGACACTTGGGGTTGCCTCCATACCTTGGCTATTATAAATAATGTGACAATAAACAGAGGGGTACATATGCTTTCAAGTTAGTGTTTTTGTTTTCTATGGGTATATACCTAGTAGTGAAGTTACTGGATTATATGATATTTCTATTTTTATTTTTTAAAGGAACCTCCATACTGTTTTCCCCAGTGGCTACATTAGTTTACATTCCCATCAGCAGTTTCCTTTTCTCCACATCCTTGTCAACACTTGTTATTTCTTGTCTCTATGATTCCAGCCTCTCTGTCAGTTGTGAGGTGTTCTCATTGTTTTGATTTGCATTTCCTTGATGATGAGTGATGTTGAGCATCTTTCCATGTGTCTGTGGGCCACGTGTATGGTTTCTTTGGAGAAATGCCTGTTCAGTTCCTCTGCCCATTTTTTTATTGGATTGTTTTTTTTGGTGTTGTGTAAGTGCTTCATATATATTTGGCTATTAAACCCTTATCAGATATTTCACATGCAAATATCTTCTCCTACTCACTAGGTTGCCCTTTTGTTTTGTTGATAGTTTCATTTGCTCTGCAAAAGCTTTTTATTTGGTGTAGTCCCAATGGTTTAATTTTGTTTTTGTTTCTCTTGCCTGAAGAGAGATAAGCATAAATATGTTGCTAAGGCTGGTGTCCAAGAGATTACTGCCAATGTTTTCTTTTAGGAGTTTAATGGTTTCGGGTCTCACATTTAGGTCTTAAATCCACTCTGAGTTTGTTTTTGTGTAAGAAAGTGGTCCAATTTCATTCTTTTGCATGTAGCTGTCCCATTTTTCTCAACATCATTTGTTGAAGAGACTGTCTTTTTCTCCATTGGATATTCCTGCCTCCTTTGTTGAAGATTAATTGACCACATAATCATGGGTTTTATTCTGGGCTCTCTATTCTGTTCCATTGATGTGTCTATTTTGTGCCAGTACCATACTGTTTTGATTATTCCAGCTTTGTCATAGATATTGAAATCTGGAGTTGTAATATCTTTACTGTATGGTTCTCTCTCAAGATTACTTAGTCTATTTGAGGTCTTTTGTGGTTCTATACAAATTTTAGGTTTATTTGTTCTAGTTCTGTGAAAATGCTTGTGGTATTTTTTATAGGGTTTGCATTAAGTCTGTAGTTTCCTTTGGGTAGTATGGATATTTTAATGATAGTAATTCTTCTAGGAGCATGGTTCTGCAGGTTTTAATCACATTATCAGTATTATAGAATCTGTTTTATACTTTGTTCTGTTTTATCCTCTCTTGACATAAAGTTAGCAGTTAAAAAGTCAACCCCTGAAAACTTGCAACTCAAGTCACTAATAAGAATTCCATGAAAAGGGACACCTGGGTGGCTCAGTGGTTGAGCATCTGCTTTTGGTTCCAGTTATGATCCCAGGGTCCTGGGATCGAGTGAGTCCCACATTGGGCTCCCTGCGGGGAGCCTGCTTGTCCCTCTGTCTATGTGTCTGCCTCTCTCTCTGTGTCTCTCATGAATAAATAAATAAAATCTTTTTAAAAAAAGAATTCTATGAAAAAAACAACTTCATTCTGAGGCACTGGACAGTTAGACTAGCCAGTTGGACTAGCCATTGCCATCAGGCCAATGATGCTGTTGCTCTGTACAGCACTGTGGTGATCCTCTCTTAGGGGCAGATTTCATAGCCAGTTCTCACTCTTAGTGTGCCACTGTGCTGGGCACTGTAGGATGATGGAGGAGAGTCATGGAATTGGTCATTCAGACTTGGGTTTGATGCCTGGCTCCTCTAACTATCACTGTGTGATCATATCATCCATAGTTATCGAGCTGTTTTGGGGGAAGGACACCACACAAAATATCTGGCCAAGAGTAAATGGTCCAGGGGTACGTAGGTGGCTTAGTTAGTTAAGCGTCTGCCTTCAGCTCAGGTCATGATCATATGGGGTCCTGGGATGAAGCCCACTCCCTGCTCAGCAGGAAATCTGCTTCTCCCTCTCCTTCTGTCCTTCTTCTCCCCTCCCCTGCGTGTGCTTTCTCTCTCTCAAATAAAATTTTTTTAAAAATCAAATTATCAAAAAAATTTAAAAGTTTCCTTCATCCATAGCCAAAGAATAGAATACTCAGCCATTTCTTGTTCTTTCTACCACTTTTACAAATGGAAAGAAGGGATCATTCATGTTTAATACAGCGTCTAATCATAGACTTGAATCTATAGACCTGGATTCAGATCCCAGTTCTAACTACTAGTTGTATGAACCTTCTTTTTATTTTTTTATTTTATTTTTTTTAATTTTTCTTTATTTATGATAGTCACACAGAGAGAGAGAGAGAGAGGCAGAGACACAGGCAGAGGGAGCCCGACGTGGGACTCGATCCCGGGTCTCTAGGGTTGCGCCCTGGGCCAAAGGCAGGCGCCAAACTGCTGCGCCACTCAGGGATCCCTGAACCTTTTTTTTAATTTCAAGTTTTTAATTTAAGTTCTAGTTAACAGATAGTGTAAAATTAGTTTCAGGAGTAGAAGCTAGTTATATGAATTTAAACATAGAAATTGTTCTGGACCTCAATTTCTCATGTGATGTGAAAATAACACATATCTCGTGGAGTAACTGAAAAAAAATGGGCGAGATAAGTTCCTAGCGTTTAGTTAGAATACAATATCTATTACTATTATCTTAGCTATGATTTATTTCCTGTACCATGTCTGTAGCCCTAGATGACCATGTTCCTTTGTTTTTTTTTAAAGATTTATTTAAGAGAGAGAGTGAGAGTGTGTGCTTGCATGAGTGGTGAGGGGGAAGGGCAGAGAGAGAGGGAGAGGAAGAAGTAGACTCTCCACAGAGTAGGAAGCCGGACATCGGGCTGGATCCCAGGGCCTGGAGATAATGACCTGAGCCAAAGGCAATCAGTTAACCAACTGAGCCACCAGGTACCCTGAATATGTTCCTATATTTTAAATTGATTTAAATTCAGTTAACATGTAGTGTATTATTAGTTTCAGAGTTAGAGTTCAGTGATTTATCTGTCTTCTATAAAACCCAGTGCTCGTTGTATCACATGCCCACCCAGTTATGCATCCCCCAACCTCCCTCCCCTCCAGCAACCCTCAGTTTGTTTTTTATGATTAAGAGTCTCTTATGTTTTATCTCCCTTTTTGACTTCATATTGTTTCATTTTCTCCTTACTTCCTCTATGATCCTGTTTTGTTTCTTAAATTTCATGTGAGTGAGATCATATGATCATCTTTCTTTGCTTGACTTATTTTGCTTAGCATAATATCCTCATTCCATCCACTTTGTTGCAAATGGTCAGATTTCATTTTTTGATGGCTAAGTAATATTCCATTGTACATATGTACTATATCTTCTTTATCCATTCATCTTCGATGGACATCTGGGCTCTTTCCATAGTTTGGCAATTATGGACATTGCTGTTATAAACATTGGAGTGCGGGTGCCTCTTTGGATCACTACATTTGTGTCTTTGGGGTAAATACCTAGTAGTGCAGTTGCTGAGTTGATTTCTGCTATAATCCTAATTAATTCTCTTTATCTGCTGAGTTTAGGCTTTATTTGCTGTTCTTTCTCCAGCTCCTTTAGGTGTAAGGTTAGACTGTGTATTTGAGATCTTTCTTACTTCTTGAGAAAGGCTTGTATTGCTATATGCTTCCCTCTTAGGACCACCTCTGCTGTATCCCAAGGTTTTGAAGAGTTGTGTTTTCATTTTCAATTAGCAATAATCGTGCCTCGAATAAACCTCATTGGCTATGATACTGCCACTGTGCAAAGCTTGTGTTTTCATTTTCATTTGCTTCTGTGAATTTTTAAAATTCTTCATTAATTTCCTGGTTGACCCATTCATTCTTTAGTAGGATGTTTTTTAGCCTCCATGTATTTGAGCTCTTTCCAAATTTCCTCTTGTGATTGAGTTCTACCTTCAAAGCATTGTGGTCAGAAATTCTACAGAGAACAATCCCAATCTTTTGATACCAGTTGAGACCTGATTTGTGACTCAGTATGTGATCTATTCTGGAGAATGTTCCATGTGCACTCGAGAAGAATGTGTAATTTGTTGGTTTAGGATGGAATGTTCTGAATTTATCTGTGAAGTCCATCTGGTCCAGTATGTTATTCAAAGCCCTTGTTTCCTTGTTGATCTTCTGCTTAGATGATCTGTCCATTGCTATGAGTAGGGTGTTAAAGTCCCCTACTGTTATTTCATTATTATCAATGTATTTCTTTAATTTTGTTGTTTATTTCTATAATTGGCTCCTCCCATGTTAGGGCATAAATATTTACAACTGTTAGATCTTTTTGGATAGACCCTTTAATTATGATATAGTGTCCTTCCTCATCTCTTATTACAGTCTTTGGTTTAAAATCTAATTTGTCTAATATAAGGATTGCCACTCCAGCTTTCTTTTGATGTCCATTAGTGTGCCAAATGGTTTTCCAGCCCCTCACTTTCAATATGGAGGTATTTTGGGTCTAAAATGAATCTCTTATAGACAGTGTATCAGTGGATCTTGCTATTTTATTTTTTTTTTTTTTATCAATCTGAGACCCTGTATCTTTTGATTGGGGCATTTAGCCCATTTACATTCAGAGTAACTATTGAAAGATATGAATTTAGTGCCAGTGTATTACCTGTAAAGTTACTGTTTTTGTATATTGTCTCTGTCCTTATGTTCTATGTTACTTTTGAGCTGTCTCTTCACTTAATGGATCCCCATTAATATTTCTTGGAGGGCTGGTTTAGTGATGACAAATTCTTTTAGTTTCTGTTTGTCCTGGAAGCTCTTTATCTCTCCTTCTATTCTGAATGACAGCCTTGCTGGATAAAGTATCCTTGTCTGCATATTTTTCTCACTTAGCACCCTGAATATATCATGCTAGTCCTTTCTGGCCTGCCAGGTCTCTGTGGATAGGTGTGCTGCCAATCTTATGTTTCTACCCTTGTAGGTTACAGTCCTTTTGTCCCAAGCTGCTTTCAGGATTTTTTCTTTGTCTCCATAATTTACAAGCTTCATTACTAAATATTAGGGTATTGATCTATTTTATTGATTTTTGAGGGGGGTTCTTTGTGCCTCTTGGACTTGGATGTTTATTTCCTTCCCCAGAATAGGGAAATTTGCAGTTGTAATTTGCTCCAATATACCTTCTGCTATTCATTCTCTCTCTCTCTCTCCCTCACCCTCTCCCCCCCCCATCTTCTTCTTCTGGTACTTCACTTATTCTAATATTATTTCATTTTATGGTATCATTTACCTCTCAAATTCTCCCCCCTTGTGATTCAGTAGTTGTTTATCTTTCCTTTTCTCAGCTTCTTTATTCTCCATTATTTTGTCTTCTAGATCACTAATTCTCTCTTCTGCCTCATTTATCCTAGCAGAGCCTCCATTTTTTATTGCTTCTCATTAATAGCCCTTTTAATTTCCACCTGATTAGATTTTAGTTCTTTTATTTCTCCAGAAAGAGATTCTCTTGTGTCTTCTACACTTTTTTCAAGCCCAGCTAGTATCTTTATAATCATTATTCTGAACTCTAGTTCCAACATCTTATATCCGTATTGATTAGGTACCTGGCAGGCAGTACTGCCTTTTGTTCTCTTTTTTGAGGTAAGTTTTCCCATCTTGTCATTCTGTCCAGAGAATAATAGATGAACAAAGAGAATAAAATACTAAAATAGCAACAGCAACCGCAGAGAAATATACACTGAACAAATCAGAAGAAACCAGAAACCAAAAAAAAAAAAAAAGGAGAGAATGACAGAACATAATCAGACAGATGAACAGAACAGAGCAATACACTAGATCCTGGGTGGATTTTGGTCTGCTTGTGAGAAGAAACTAGATCTCAAAATTGTGAAAAAAGAAAAAATCATATATATACAAAAATAAGTACAATGAAAGGACATAACTGTAGAAATGAACATTTAAAAAGACTTAAAGAATTGATTTAAGAAATTAGTTGAAAAGGAAGAATAAAAATAAAATTGGAAGACCAAAGAATCATGAGAAACAACCCCACAAATTCTCGATACTACTTTCCCCTAACACTGGAATTTTGCAGTTCTTTGTGATCAGTAAACATGGTCTTAGCCAGATGTTCTTGCTGATTTTCTGGGGAAAAGGCCTGTTGTGCTGATTCTCAGGAGTCTTTGCCCTGGATGAAATTGCGCTGCCCTTTCCAGGGGACCAGGCTAACTACTCGGCTCCGGGTTGCTCTCGGTGGCTTTTGTTCCCTGAAGGCTTTCCGGGCAGCTTTAGAGGTTGACAGTGAAAATGGTGGCCTCCCACTCTCTAGTCCCAGACCGAGAGCTGAGGGCCCCACTCCTCAGTGCGCCCTCAGGGAAAAGCAGTCAATCATTCCTGGCCACCTGATCCCCGTCTGCACTCTGTACTTACTTAGTCTGTGACTGAGCATTTCTATCTCTGGCCTGTGACCCTGTTTGGAGTTCCCAAAACCCTCAGCATCTTGCCACACACATGTGCGCCACTGCTTCCAGGGGAGGTGGTGGGGTGGGGGAGGTCTCACAGTATCTCTCACTTGCTGGGCCCCTGCTTGGAGAGCAGTCATGTGATCAAGCCCTGGCTAGTGGTTTATGGCCACCTTGAGCTGAGAGCCCACTCCTGGCCTCACTTATTGCTTCCCTGCTCTGATGCCTGGGAACTCAACCACACTCAGGCACCTGATCTTCCTGTGATCCCAAAGATTCTGAGACTACACTGCCCTACCTAAGATCTGGAACTACTTCACCACCTGGGCACCTTTTAGGCAGGTATATCCCTCATCACAGCAGACTTTAAAAGATTCAATTTTTGTGCTCCACTGCTCTATCACTTTCTGATAACAGGCTGCCAGAGGCTCCCCACCTTCCACTGCCCTGCTGGTCTATTGTCCCATTTATCAGATTCACTTCTCTACAACTCCTACCTTGCAGAAAGTGGTTGCTTTTCTATTTGTAGAGTTGCGGCTATTCTTTTTTTAGGTCTCCTGTTGAGATCATAGGTGTTCAGAATGATGTAATAGTGAATTCCTGGGACCAGACAAAACTGAGGTCCTCTACTCCTGTGCCATCTTCCCTCTCCTAGCAGATGAAGACATTTTAAGTGTTGAAATATCAAATGTAAAAAAAAAAAAAGGTAATATTTTAGAGTCTGAACTCCCAATAACAGAATAACCAGCAATCCAAGATCTAGAGGGACTTCCTTTAAGTGTATTTCCTTACAAAATGAAAAGGGGTACATATCTGTTCCTGAAGAAGCATATTATTTGGAAACAAGATTTATTGATGTCTATTACATGTTAACAACCAAAATGCTTATAGTTCCAGTATCCCATCATGATGATTTTAGAGAATAGAATTATCCACCCAGGTTGAATGATAGTTGTAATCTAGCATATGAAATTATTTTTCCTGGAGTATGACCAAATTCATTGAAATTCTAAGTCATGTTTGCTTTAGGTATACTTTTTGGGTTTTTTCCTTTTTTAGGCTAAATGGCTAATATTAATTTCACAGTAGAACTTTCAAAATTAAGAGTACTGTTATTTTAATTATTGACAATGTAAGGAATTCAAGTGAGAAATGGGACAGAGTTGGAAGAAAGAAAATAGAACACCTTAGCCATGCCTAGAAAATGGTTTTATATGATTTCCAAGATTACATAGACTTATCTAGTAATAGATATTATTATACAACTTAGAAATCTGATTTCTTGGAGTTCCAGAAATTCCAGAGTATTCAAATGTGATTTTAATCACTATTAATGTAATGGTTTATAGAACTATGATCCCTGGGATCCCTGGGTGGTGCAGCGGTTTGGCGCCTGCCTTTGGCCCAGGGCGCGATCCTGGAGACCCGGGATCGAATCCCACATCAGGCTCCCGGTGCATGGAGCCTGCTTCTCCCTCTGCCTGTGTCTCTGCCTCTCTCTCTCTCTCTCTGTGACTATCATAAATAAATAAAAATTAAAAAAAAAAAAGAACTATGATCACTGTAATCAAACTATATCATGGTTTGGTAATTTATAATAATAATGGCAAGAATACATTGAATCTTTAAAGTGAGTTTGCAGGGGCACCTGGGTGGCTCAGTCAGGTAAGTGTCTGCCTTCAGTCCAGTCATGATTCCAGGGTCCTGGGATTGAGTCCTGCATTGGGCTCCCTGCTCAGCAGGGGGTCTGCTTCTCCCACCCCCACCCCCATCCTTGTGCTCATTCTCCCTCTCTTGCAAAAATAAATAAAATCTTCAAAACAAAACAAAGTAAGTTTTCAGTGACTACTGTTAAGGGGGCCCAAGTGATTTTTAAGTCTTTTTTGTTGGCAGGGATAACAAGTCAGGGATTCACCACATTAGGGAAGACAGCTCCCTTTTCATGCTGGGCTACTATTAATCTTTGTTGTGATTGTTTGGCTTCCCTTTTTTTTTTTAAGATCTCTTTGTGATTTTATTTGTTCTCTATTTGTGTTATTAATTTGCTATCTTTTCTATAGTTTTCCAAAAGGACCCAGTGTTAGAAAGGGCTTTGGAAACCTCTATCATCTCATTCAGAGTTTCATTCTCTACCCCATTCTTTTGAGTTGTGTATACAATTAGAAGAATTCCTCATTATGATCTGACTCTGAGGCCTCTGTTTTAAAATAACAAAACAAACTCTAAGGTTGTGTAACCATTCTTGGTTTTCCTATTTCCCCATTTCTAAGTGAAGAAACTGAAGTTAAGAATGTGGCTAAGCTACTCACACAGTAATCATGCTGATTATACACAATATCTTGAAAAAAACATGCATGGTGTCCAGCTGCTTTCAGTGGGCAAAAAAAAAAAAAAAAACCAGTATGTAATTTGTGATGTTATTTTGCCACTACCTTTGTGAGACTAAGTCAATGACTGAATTCTCTTTCTGGAAACTGGTCTTCCAGAATATCAAGAGGGTTCCTGGGTGATAGGCATTAAAGAGGGTATTTGATATAATGAGCACTGAGTATTATATGCAACTGATCAATCACTCTATCCTACCCTTGAAACTAGTAATATGCTATATGCTAACTAAATTGAGTTTAAATAAAAATATTTTTTAAAAAATCCCAGTATGTATAATATATGTCTTCTTTATCTGTTCATCAATTGATGGATATTTGGGTTGCTTCCTTATCTTGGCAATAAACATAGGGGTATGTATATCTTTTCAAATTAGTGTTTTTGTTTTCTGGGCAGCCCAGGTGGCTCAGTGGTTTAGCGCTGCCTTCGGCCCAGGGTGTGATCCTGGGGTCCCAGGATCGAGTCCCACGTCGAGCTCCCTGCATGGAGCCTGCTTCTCCCTCTGCCTGTGTCTGCCTGCGCCCCCCCCCCCCCCCGTGTTTCTCATGAACAAATAAATAAAATCTTTAAAAAAAAATAGTGTTTTTGTTTTCTTTGGATAAATACCCAGTAGTGGAATTGCTGGATCATATATGGTGGTTCTATTTTTAATTCTTAAGGGACCTCCATGCTGTTTTCCACAATGGCTGCACCACAGGTATTTTCATCAGCAGACGAGGGCACCTGCAGGTCTCTTTTTCTCCATGTCCTCACTAATATTTATTTCCTGTGTTGTTGATTTTAGCCATTCTGACAGGTGTAAGGTGGTATCTCTTTGTGGTTTTAATATGTATTTCCCTGATGATGATGTTGAGCATCTTCTCATGTGTCTGCTAGCCATCTGTATGTCTCTGGAGAAATTTCTATTTGGGTCCCCTGACTATTCTTAATCATATTATTTGGTTTATTTTTTGGTATTATAGAAGTTCAACCATCATCTTCCATTCAGTAGGTTGCCTTTTTGTTGATGACGTCCTTCACTGTGCAAAAGTTTTTTTTTTTTTATTTTTGTGTAGTCTCAATGGTTTAATTTTTCTTCTGTTTCTCTTGCCTGAAACCTATCTAGAAAAATGTTTCTATAGCTTATGGTAAAGAAACTACTGCCTATGTTTTCTTCTAAACTCTTAAGGCTTCAGGTCTCATGTTTAGGTATCTGACCAATTTTGAGTTTATTTTTGTGTATGGTGTAAGAGTATTCCAGTTTCATTCTTTTGAATGTAGCTGTCCCATTTTCCCAGCACAATTTGTTGAAGAAACTCTTTCCCTTTTGTGTATTCTTGCCTTCTTTGTTGTAAATTACTTGACCATGTAAGCATGGATTTATTTCTGGGCTCTCTATCCTGTTCTGTTCCACTGATCCCTGTATCTGTTTCCAAGCCAATACCATACTGTTTTTGATTAATACAGCTTTGTCATATATCTTAAAATCTGGGATTATAGTAACACCAGCTTTGTTCTTCTTTTTCAAGGTTGCTTTGTCTGTTTGAGGTCTTTTGTGATTCCACACAAATTTTAGGATTATTAATTCTAGTTCTGTGAAAAATGTTGGCATTTTTTTGGGGATTGCATTATATCTGTAGATTGCTTCAGATGGTGTGGATATTTTAATGTTATTGGTTATTCCATAAGCATGGAGTATCTTTCCATTTATGTGTCATCTTCAATTTCTTTCATCAGTGTTTTATAGTTTTTGGAGTACAGGTCTTTCATCTCCTTGGATAAATTTACTCCTGGGTATTTTGTTATTTTTTTGCATAGTTGTAAATGTGATTGTTCTCTTAATTTCCTTTTCTGCTACTTAACTCTAGAAATTCTCTCCATAGAGGGAATAGTTTATAACTGCATCATTTATAACTAAAGTGCCAGCTGCCATTTATAACAACTTAGTTTTAGGTGCCACTTAGCTTGGAATTTAAGATTCCCAGATAGAACATAAAAATGCAAAGTATTTTTATTTTATAGTTACCATGTGGTCTACTCAGTTACTTCTGAGTAGACCACATTAAGATAATGTTTAATTTGGCCTAAGTTATAGGGTTTTTATTGTATTTTTATTTTACCTAGCTTGAGCTACACAAAACATTAAAAAACTGTTAGTAATTAGTCATGTTCTCTTAGGATTTGTTTAAAATGACAAAGTGCTAAGTTCTCACAAGTGTAAAGCTCAAATAACTAGTCAAATTATTATAAAAAAGAATAGATTTAAAAAGTCTTTTCTTCAAAAGTGCTTTTGGTGTTGAGAATATCAAGGAGGTTCTTGTTTTAAGATTTAACTTTTGGAGACAGACTTTTTGAAAGAATAGAATATAACCTGGGTATTAGGCATGAAGATAGCCCATAAAATAACAAAGGGGAAAATGTATTTAGTGCTTCAGAACAAGGGATTTACATCGTCTAGATTTCTATTCCAGATCTCCAGGCAAGTCACTTTCACTTTGCAAAATGCAGTGCCCTTTATAAAAGGCAGCAAAAAATAATAACACTTATTTCTTAGGGTTATTATGGAAATTAAATGAGATATGGTATATGTATGGAACCTCATACAAAGTAACCAATAAATATTGGCTGTTTCAATTTGAGAATAGCTCCACCTAAATTCTCCCATTGTATTGCCATTGAATGGTCAAGTTAAAGAACCATCAGACAATTTGTTAATTAAATTGATATTGGGGGCACCTGGGTAGCTCAGTTGGTTAAGTGTCTGCCTTCAGCTCATGTCATGATCCCAGGGTTCTGGGATCAGGCCTTGCTTTGGGCTCCCTGCTCAGTGAGGAGTCTGCTTCTTCCTCTACTCCTCCCCCATTTTGTGCCTTCTCATTCTCTCTCTCAAATAAATGAATAAATAAAATCTTTAAAAAATTGACATTGTAGGAGGGGTCCTCCCATACCCACACGTATGTATGTTTATGGGGTTTGGGAGCATGTTGATTGCTAATTTCTCTGCAGTTTGGATTACATGAGTAACACACCACAGACCAAGTGATGATTTTCAATAGGATGAAGTCTGTTGTGCAGCACCATCCCGTTTTAGGAGATTTCCCTCTCAGTACTCGTCAGTTAAGGGACCACTTGACATCATGGATACCTTATAACTCTGGAAACCAGGAAACTTGGGATGGATGTTTCTAAGTCTGCCACTAGGAAAAGTCACTTCTCTGGTTCCCCAATTTTTTATTTGTAAAAAGGTGGGTTTGGGTTTATCTAGAGTGGACCCTAGAGATCCATCTTATCAAGATGAATCTAGGTTTTTTTCTGTCTTTAGTCAGCCAAGTAGTTAGAAATATGTGTTGTATATACACATTCATGTGGATGTATCTTGAGATTTTCATTAAAAATTAGATGATTTTCCTAATTAGCAGGCACTGACCAAACATAAGATTAGGTGGTTCTTGTGTACTTGTTTGCTTGCTAAGATCTTTTATTCAAAGGCTGCCAGGTGTCCTTGACAGCAAGCTTGGATCATTTGGTAATTATAACTGCAGTTAAGTATACTTCATTATGTAAATATAATTAAAGAAAGAAATTAGGGCATTGTAAAGAAAGACTGACAAACTAAATACAGCTATGTAAATAGCTCTATGGATCAACTAAGGTTTGAATCCTATCTAATTACCCTAGCCAAGCAAAGACCCTCTTGACTCACTCCTGTGGTCATAAACCTGCTGACATAGCTTATACATGTGCATATTTGATCATGTGGCCCAGTGTTAGCAAATCTGGGGCTTTTCTGCACTAGGTGGTTTTCCAGGATTAGCAGCCTATGATTCTAAGTCACAGATTATTCCATTCTTCTTGATTTGCCTCAAAAGCATAGACAACTGTTGAAAGGTATAAAGCAGTCCTCCCCTTTCCTTTATCAATAATATGCTCCGTCAATCTCAAGCACATTTTCCTCTGACCATTGAGAGCAAAGTAGAATGTTTTATTAAAAAAAAAAAAAAGGAATGAAAAAATGCAGACTGAACAGGGGGCATTATTAATACAATCTAAGAAGGCACATTATATTTAGATGGGAAAAGAAGAATTGATTTTTTTGAGGTCAGTAATTGGCACTAAGCCATAAGTGTGTGAATTCTCAATGATTTGCAAATGCTTACTGACTTGGAAAAAAAATGTGTATGTTGAATTCTTTTCATTTTCCACTGGCTTATAAAGGTTAGGATTATATTACATCTCTTCCCCCTCCATCCACAACCAAAAAAAAAAAAAAAAAAAAAAAGCTACAATAGCTTCCCTGTTAGATGAAATCAAAATTTCTTGGCCCATCATTCAAAACCCTTTACAACCCAGCCATTACCATGTTTTCAATTTTATTTCCTATTATTCCTTCCCCTGCACCTTCTGCCAGCCCTCGCCTCCAGGGGTTTTATTTACTCCCCAGTACAGCCACATTTTCACACTTCTGCCTCTTTACTTAGCCTGCTTCCCTAACCTAGGATGTCCTTTCTCCTATTCAGTTTACCTGACAAACTCCTGCCCCTTCTCCCAGCCTGTCTTCCTAAATCTCTGCATCCTTTTCCCAGGCAGGTGTCTCCTTCACCTGTGTTCTCATTCAGAGCACTTTAAATGACAGCATTATCATCATTGACAGTGTGTTGGGATTCTGTGCCCTCATTCTCCTACCACTGCTATCCTCTGGAGCAAGGACCACACTTTCACTGTATATACAACCTTGGCATCGAATACATAGTGGGCATTCAATAAAAGCTTGCCAAAGTGAATAAAAACATGTGTACATATATAGCAGGAGAAATAGCCTGATTCAGATAAAATATATGTTTTCTTCTGTTTTCATTCATTCCATATAATTTGGGGGATACAAAAACACCAGGGAGGAAGTGAAATTAAACCATAGCCCTGCTCTCTGAGAGATCAGGTTAACAGTTTAGCATACCTCTTTCCAGCTAAAGCATACTCTTCCTTTGAAGAGGAACTGTGGTTTGTAAAATTAGAAAATTATCTACATGCTTAACAGATGATCCTAATTCTTGCTTTTGCTGTGTCTTTGTTAGCTCACCGAGAGAATAATCATCCTCTTTGTGGTGATCACCAGTCAAGAGGAAGTTCAAGAGAAATATGTGGTGTGTGTTTTATTCATCTTTTGGAATCTGTTGGATATGGTTAGGTAAGGAGGAAAAATAATCTCTTAAAGCCAAGTTGCTTTTCTACAATGAAACTGATAATAGCTGCCTACATTTGGTTACTCTGTGAGAAAAACCTAACCCCTTTCTAAATTATTTTATCTTGATATGGAAATGCATTTTTAGTACTTTCCATAATGGACACATCAGAGACAATGCAAACCTACCATGGTATTACAAGAGCAAATCAATGCATTCAGGTTTCTAGCAGAAGACTTGGCACAGCACCTTTTTTGGGATAAACCTCACAGCTGTTTGCTAATGAAAGGCATTCCTTGCGATTGCTCTGGTACATGTTACTCTAACAAGCAGAACAAGACTTTTATTATGTCATAGTCAGGATTTACAAAGTTGGTTTCTGTGAATTCCAGAATATTTTTAAACCTAGGGCCTCATCTCTCTGGGGAAGAATGCACCTCCACATTCATTTATTTTGTATTTATTTTTTATTGAAGTATAATTAACTTACAATGTTATATTGGTTTCAGGTGTCCAACATATTATTTGGTCAGTTCTATATGTTACTTAATCAATGCTGACCATGATAAGTACGGTCAGCATCTCTCACCATACAGCATTATTACAGGATTTTTTACTCTATTCCCTATGCTGTACTTTTCATCTCCATGATACATTTTTTTAAAAGATTTATTTATTCATGAGAGACAGAGAAAGGCAGAGACATAAGCAGAGGGAGAAGCAGGCTCCCCACAGGGAGCCCAATACGGGACTCGATCCCAGGACCCCGGGATCATGCCCTAAGCCAAAGGCAAATGCTCAACGACTGAGCCACCCAGGCGTTCCCTCGATGATACATTTTGTATACAATTCCAGTGGGTTCAAATGACTTAGTGAAGTTATTTTGTAGATTTCCTGGAAATCCCTGAACCTCAGGTTAGGAATCTTTGCTCTAGGTCATCTTTAGTTTCCTTCTATATCTAAAACCTTGCCAAGAGATGGGTCTAGTCTTACCTCTACCAGCAGTGGCATAAATAGTCCCCTTGGCTCAGAGATGTGCTAACTGCTACCTTGGCTTTCACAAATGAGAACTGCCCCATTCACTTGAAAGATCTGGATGTGGGGAGGTAACAAAAGAGCCCTAGCATTTTAGCTGAGGTTATGTAAATTCTTTATTCATTGTATTGTCTTTAACTTAGCTAAATTATTCCTAAATAATGGGTTCAGCCCTAGAGTGAGTTACAATGAAATATTTTATTGAATGAAAATGACTCTAATTCTTTGTATATATAATTTATTAAGTCATTTCTCATTTTTTAACTGAAAAATTTGTAGACTTGGGATGAATTTTGTGGACTTATATAGTCCATGACTTTCTATTCCTGAGATAAGAAGTCCCATCTGAGGCTATGCTATGACTTTGTGACATGATGTTCTCTGGTATGCCTGACTTTTTCAGTGTCCTTCCAGTTTCTGATAAGCTCAGTTAAACCCATTAGAGAACAAAATGATTTTAACATAAAAGATGCCATCAAAGGGCTTCTTAACATAGAAAACCTTAGGATAAATCCTACCTCCATTTACTTGGTATACAATCGTGGACATATCGCTGAACCTTCAAAAACAACAGAATTGAGATAATTCATGTACTTTCACATTCACCCTTTTATTTTTTAATAATTAATTAATTAGACCAAGAAGGGGGTAAGAAGGGGAGAGAGGGAGTGAATCTTAAGTAAGCTCCATGCCCAATTTGGAGCCAGATTCAGGGCTCAGTCTCAGGACCCTGAGATCATGAGCTGAAATCAAGAGTCAGACTCTTACCTGACTGAGCTACCCAGGCACCCCAATATTCACCCTTTAAAATAGAAAATTTGAGGGGTTTAGTATATTTAAAGATGTATAACTATCATCACTAATTTGAGGACATTTTCATTGCACTCCAAATAAACCCTAAACCCTGTAGCAGTAAAATCCCCATTTCCTCTTCTCTTAGCTCTTGCCAACCACTAACATACTGTCTCTATGAATTTGCCTTTTCTAGACATATAAATGGAACCATACAATATGTGGCCTTTTGTGACTGCTTTCACTTAGCATAATGTTTTCAAGGTTAATCCATGTTATAATATGTATCAGTATTTCATTCCTTTTTACATCTGAATGATATTCCATTTCGATATACCACTTTTATGTATCCATTCTTCAGTTGATGGACAGACTTTTAGGTTATGAGGAATATTGCTATGAACATCCATGTACAAGCTTTTGTATGCACATAGGCTTTCATTTCTCTTAGAAGTGAAATTCCTGAGCACCTAGCCTTTTTGAAACATTTTTTTTTCCTCTGTAAAGTTGAGGTGGAATTATCTTTCCAACTTACCCTAAAATGACTTTAAAAAAAAAAAAAAAAAAAAAAAGCAAGGACCAGAGGGGCACCTGGGTGGCTCAGTCTTTAAAAATCTAGCTGCAGGAACGCCTGGGTGGCTTAGTGGTTGAGTGTCTGCCTTCAGCTCAGGGCATGATCCCGGGGTCCTGGGAGTGAGTCACACATCGGATTCCCCTCAGGGAGCCTGCTTCACCCTCTGCCTGTGTCTCTGCCTCTGTCTCTCTCATGAATAAGTAAATAAAATCTTTAAAAATAAAGATAACATAAAAATCTAGCTGCATCAAATGGGTTTAGCTTCTAAGTGAAATTGAAGTCACTAATCAGGAAAACTTGTAATTTGTTGAGGGATAAGAGTGACATTTTTCTTTGTCCACCATAATTATCCATGATCTACCCCCTGAGATGAGCCAGACTGACACAGGTCCCTTCCTCTTATTTACTTCCTTATCTCTTCTGATTAAATGATAGGAAACAAAGTCTGGAATTTAAACTTTCCAGTTGTATCTGTATTTAATTACAATGTAAGGTATTTTCTTCTCTTGTTATTTCCCAAACATCAGCAAGAAATGATGTTTATGAGCTCCCTGTCTTCTTTTAGGTACACTTACAGCATGCTATCAGTCATAGGAATATCCTATGCGGTCTTGACCTGGCTCAGTCAAACACTGTGGATGCCGATTTATCCTTTGTGTGTTCTTGCTGAAGGTAAGAAAAGAGTGACTTTGCATTATTGCTTACTGACCAAAGCAATCTAGTTATAATGGCTCACTAAACTTTTCAATGATTAAATTCCTATTTTTGCTACTGTTAGCTGACAGCTGACTCAGTGGGTCATTCCTGGCTCACTTCCCTTGATGCAAAAAAGCAAAGCATTTTTAACAAAAATTCAAGCAGGAAGCATCTTTGCACAGTAGACAAAATATTGGATGAGGAATAAAAACATCTGAGTACAGGCCTTTAACTTCATTAACTTGACTGTATGAGTTTTGGGTAAATCATTTAACCTCTCCCACTTTACTCATCCAAAAGGGATTTAACATTTAGTGACTCAGTGTTTCTTTTTAAAGTAGACTCCACACCCAGCGTGGAGCCCAGTGTGAGACTTGATCTCATGACCCTGAGAATCAAGACCTGAGCTGAGATCAAGAGTTGGGCGCTTAACCGACTGAGCCACCCAGGTGCCCTAGTGATTATTTTTAATTTAATTTTTAATATTTAGAAATTTACTTCCCCCTGGCTGGACCATTTTTCCTACCTAACCATCTACTATGCATCACATTCTCTGCCAGGAACAGTTAATGCTACCTTTAGTTCAGTCATCAACTTCTCAGAGAAGCATTCCTCAACTTTCTCAACCACTTCCATTCTCTGCCCTCCTACCCCAACACTATAGCACCATGAATCTTTCATAAGACCTGTCTGAGGTGTAATTAGACATTTGTGTTATTCTTTGAATAATGTCTGTTTCCTGTCTAGCCTCTAAGTAACTTGGGGATACAGGGTTGTCTTTGTTTCCTTGCTCACCTTCCCTTATTCACCCAGTATACATGCTCAGTAAACACTGAATCAATTATTGAATACAATATGAAGTGAGCTAGTTACTTGGCCTAAATGTAAACCTAAAACTTAAATAATTCATCAGTTTGCAAAAAGCTTGAGGATATTAGGGGAATATATGCTTCCTCCTCTAATGGATTTGGCAGACTGGTAGGGAACCTTCTGAAACAGGCATTAAAATTTTGAAAACGGAAGGCATAAAGAAATTAAGAAGCATGTTAAGGTAATTAAAGGAAAACATACAGAAAGAAATTTCACGTAAATTGATGGTGACATTGGTGATAATCATAAAGTGTATACATTATACCCATATGTTTTCTATCTACCAATGACCAGAGAAAAGTTTATATTGTAGTAAATCATATTAGGTAGAACTTAATTTTTTTTTTTTTTTTTTTTTTTTGCTTTCAAAAGAATTGCTAATTTTTAGAATAGACCAAGCCAAGAGAATCTAGAGAATACTCCTGAGGACTAAAAAAAAGCTGGCTTGTTCAAGAATGAAATTCTTCACTCATTGAAACATTAAGTACATTCCTTTGTTACATCATATGAAAAATACCATAAGGAATATATTATATAGGAATCAGGTAGAGATAGGAGTGATCTTTTCCTAAAAATAAACGATGAATAACTGTATAGAAAACTTTTTCATTCTTGTTATTTGATAATGTTAAGCCTTCACCTTTCTGGGAAAGCCATGTTCCAGTATGTTTGCCATAAAACTCATTTCTTTTTTTTGAAATTAGATTCATAAACTTATTCCTGCAATTTAAAAGCAAAGTATATGCAGAAAAAGAGTCTGGAAGCATATGTGACAAAATGTCAGTAATGTTTCTGAGTGACAGATTCTAGGTAACTGTAGTTTTATCTTTATAGGTTTCTATATATTTCAAAAGACCCAAAATATAAAAATACGTAGTTAAGAAAACCTACTTGACTTTTGATGACTCTAATATTATTTAATAACTAATGTTTCCCATCCAATAATATAAAAGACAAAAGCAAGTTCTATAGATAACCAAAGCAACTGTTTATACTGCTGCATATGGTGCATCATATGGAAATCTTAGATGGCATGTTTTGGTGTCAAATTCAGATCCTGTGCCTATGTCACTCATCCTGCTCAGACTGGCTCTCACAGCTTTGGTTGCCCAACATTTTTTGTCTTTAAATTTTTTCCTATTTAAGATCATTCTAAGACTTACAAAAAGTACAAAAATAGTGCATTGTTCATATGTCCCTTTCATCTAGTTTGTCCCAACAACATCTTATATAACCATAGTACATTATCATTTCCTGTAATGTCATAAAAATCTATATGTGGGATATGATTTCATAGAACCTCCTTCTCTTTATTTTTATTGAAATATAATTAACATAAAATGTTATATTAGTTTCAGATATATAACATATTGATTTGGCAATTCCATCCATTACTCATTGCTTGCCAAAATAAGAGTAGCCACCATCTATCACCACACAACATTATTACAATTATTGACTATATTCCCTATGCTTTTCATCTCCATGACTTACCTATTTTATAACTGCAAGTTTGTATTTTTTCATCCTTTTTATCTATTTAACTCACACTACCCAGACACCTCCCCACTGGCAACCACACGTTTGTTTTCTGTATTGAAAAGTCTGTTTATTTTTTATATTCCATATATAAATGTAATCATGTGGCATTTATCATTCTCTGATTTCACTTAGCATAATACCCTCTAGGTCCATCCATGTTCTTGCAAATGCCAAGATCTCATTTTTTATGGCTGAGTAATATCCCTCTGTGTGTGTGTGTGTGTGTGTACACATACATACACAGTACATCCTCTTTATCCGTTTATCTATTCATGATGCTTGAGTTGCTTCCGTATCTTGGTTATTGTAAATCATGCTGCAGTAAACATAGGAGTGCATATATCTTTTCAACTTAGTGTTTTTGTTTTCTTTGGGTAAATACCCAGTAGTGAAATTACTGGATTGTATGGTATTTTTTTAAGCTAACAGTGTAATTATCCATTTTATTAAGGCATAATTTCTCAGAAAAAATACATAAGACAAAATCTTAAATCAAGTATATTTTAAATATTCACTCATGCAGTGCATTCATGTGTGTATTCAACATGAGGTTCAACTTATTCCCATTTAATATTTGTGAAATTTCCTAATGAGTTCACTTATATAGTATTTCTATTTTTATTTTTTTTCACAAACTTCTGTTTTCCACAGTGCCTCTACCTAATTACATTCCCACCAATAGTACATCAGGTTTCTTTTGCTTTCTATCCTTACCAACATTTGTTATTTCTTCCTTTTTTTTTTTTTTTTGATACTAGCTATTCTGACAGGTGTGAGGTGATATCTCTTTGTGGTTCTGATTTGCATTTCCTGGATGATGAGTGATGTTGAGCATCTTTTCATGTGTCTGTTTGCCATCTGTGTGTCCAAAAAATGTTTATTTGGGTCTTTTGCCCATATTTAAATCAGATAATTAACCTACTATCTGGTATTGAGTTGTCTAAGTTCTTTATATATTTTGGGTATTAACCCTGTGTCTGGTATTTTGCTTTCAAATATCTCCTCCCATTCTGTAGGTTGCCATTTTGTTTTGTTGATGGTCTCCTTTGCTGTGCAAAAACTTTTATTTTGATGTAGTCCTTACAGTTTGTTTGCTTTTATTTCCCTTGCCTAAGGAGATATCTCTATAAATAGGTTTCCAAGGGTGATGTCCAAATGATTGCCTATGTTTTCTTGCAGGAGTTTAATAGTTTGAGGATTTACATGTAGGTCTCTAATCCATTTTGAGTTTATTTTTGTGTATGGTGTAAGAAAGGGGTCCAGTTTCATTATTTTGCATGTAGCTGTCTATTTTTCCAGCACCATTTATTGAAAAGGCTCTTTTTTCCACATTGTAAATTCTTGCCTTTGTCATAGATTACTTGACTATATAGACATGCGTTTATTTCTGGGTTCTCTATCCTGTTCCATCAGTCTATGTATCTGTTTTTGTGTCAATACCATACTGTTTAGATTACTACATCTTTGTAGCATATTTTGAAATCTGGAATTGTGACCTCTGGCTGTGCTCTTTCTCAAGATTTGCCTATTCGAGGTCTTTAGTGGTTCCCTACAAATTTTAGATTATTTGTTCTCATTCTATTCTGTAATTTTTATTTGCATTTCTGTGGTGATTAGTGATGTTGAGCATCTGTATGTCTTCTTTGGTGTAATATATATTCATGTCTTCACATTTTTAAACTTGATTGTGTTTTTGGTGTTGTATAAATTCTTCCTATATTTTGGATATTAATGCCTTATAATACATATAATTTTCAAGTATCTTCTCCCATTTAGTAGGTTGCTTTTTTGTTTTGTTGGTTTCCTTCACTGTGTAAAAATCTGCTTTTAGTCCCAATAGTTTAATATTGCCTTTGTTTCCCTTGTCTGAGGAAACATATCCACAAATCTGTTGCTAAGGGAACTATCCAAGAGTATACTGCCTGTTTTCTTCTAGGAGTTTTATGGTTTCAGGCTTCACATTTATATCTTTAATACATTTTGTTTTTTTGTTTTCTTTAATACATTTTGAGTTTATTTTTATGTATGATATAAAAAAGGGGTGCAGTTTCATTCTTTTGAATGTGGCTCTTCAGTCTTTATTGAAAAGACTGTCTATTCTCCATTGTAATTCTTACCTTCTTTGTCATGGATTGACCAAATAGGCATGGGTGTACCTCTTGGTGCTCTGTTCTGTTCCGGTGATCTTTAGGTCTTTTCTTTTTTCTTTTTAAGTAGGTTCCATGCCCATGTGGAGCCTAATGAAGGGCTTGAACTCATGATCCTGAGATTAAGACCTTAGCTGAGATCAAGAGTTGGAGGCTTAACTAACTGAATTGGTTTTTTGATAGGGATTGCACTGAATCTGTAGTTTGCTTTGCATAGTACGGACTTTTAATACTCATGAGCATAGTATATCTTTCCATTTGTGTTATCTTCAGTTTCTTTTATCAGTGTCTTATAGTTTTCAGAGTATAGGTCATTCACCTCCTTGGTTAAATTTATTCCTAGGTATTTTATTCTTTTTGGTGCAATTGCTAATGCGATTGCTTTCTTAATTTCTCTACCTTGTTATTAGTCTATAGAAATGCAACTGATTTCCAAGCATTAATTTTGTATCCTACAACTTTACTGAATTTGTTACTTCTAATGTTTTTTGGTGTCATCTGTAGGATCTTTATGTATAATATCAGGTCTTGTGCAGTGAGTTTAACTTATTCTTTGCCAATTTGGATGCCTCTTATTTCCTTTTCTTGTCTGATTAATGTAGCTAGGCCTTCTAGTACTATGCTGAATTAAGTGGCAAGAGTAGACATCTTGTTCCTGATCTTACAGGAAAAGCTCTCAGGTTTTAATCATTGAATATAATGTTAGCTTTGTTTTTTTTTTTTTAATATAGCTTTAATATGTTGAGGAATGTTCCCTCTAAACCCACTTTGTTTTTATCATGAACAGATGCTGAACTTTGTCAATGCTTTTTCTTAATCTATTGATCATGATTTTTATCCTTTATTTTGTTGAAAGGTGTATCACATTGGTTGATTTGCAAATATTAAACCATCCTTGCATCCATAGTTAATCCCAATTAATCATGGTAAATGATCCTTTTCATGTATTTACTGAATGTAGTTTGCTAATTTGTTGAGGATTTTTGCATCTATGTTCATTATGGATGATAACCTGTATTTTTGGGAGGCAGGAGGTAGCATCTTTGGTTTTGATATCAGGATAATGTTAACCTCATAGAATGTATTTGGAAGCTTCCCTTCCTCTTGTATTTTTTGCAATAGATTGACACGAATAGATATAAACTCGAATCCATCTGGTCCTAGATTTTTGTTTGTTGGGATTTTTTTAAATTATCAATTATATCAATATCAATAATTATTATTATTATTAATTGGTCTATTCAGATTTTCTATTTTGTCCTGATTCAATTTTGGAAAGATGTATGTATCTATGAATTTATCTATTTGAAGTTGTCTGACTTATTGGCATATAAATTTCTTACAATGCTTTGTATTTCTGTGGGTCAGTTATTATTTCTGTTCTTGATTTTATTTTGGTCCTCTCCTTGTTTATCTTTTCTAAGAACCAGTTCTTGGTTTCATTGATCTTTTCTATTATTTTTGGCTTTGGGTTTTTATTTTTTTGTAGTCTCTATTTATTTCTGCTCTGATCCTTATAATTGCCTTCCTTCTACCAACCTTGTATCCTACTGATTTTTAAGTTTCCCATAGAAAAGCACCACTGGTTTTCAAAGCCAGATGTGATAGACACCCATGTTCCCAGTGCCAGGAATCTCTGGCATGGAGTGTGATCCCATTCTTTCTCCATGCTTGTGGTGTCCGTTCTATTTGTGGTAGTCTCATCAAGGTTTTGGTTGCCCACCACATCTCCACCCCTCCTGCCCTTTTCTATGTGGCTTCTCAGTCTTTAGGTTGTTTTCAGAGTTGTCTAGATGTAGTTATCATCTTGGTGTGTCCATGGAATGAAGTAGGATCCTCCTACTTCACTATCTTCCCCTGACTCCCTGAATATCCATATCTTATCCAACACCAGCCTCCTTCCTCAAAATATTTTGGGCACCGTTTGTCTCAGAGTTTCTCAGAATTCTTTAAGTTCTACTAGTGGGTGAGGAGGAAGGATGGAGCTCCTCCAAAGCCAGTTAAGCTGAGGAAATGTTGGGTAAAACCAATTTCTTTATTGCAGAAATTTTAGGAATCTCTACTAATATGTGTTTTGAAATTCCAAGAAGAAACTATGGGCAGCATTTCTGAAGTTGATTTGTCTAGCCATCCCTTTTTATGGCTAAGGGGACAAGTACTGGGGGGATATCATTTTAAAAAACATTATAAATGATTTCTCTGTAGGCATAACCAAGTATAAAATGGACCAAAGTTCAACAAGTCACACTGCTGTAATGGCCTTGTGAGTTGAATCAGTCCGATTCCTATACCATAATGTATCTTTAGCTAAAGGATTCAGCAACTGTCACAACTATCATTATAAAATTCAAAATACGGGATCCCTGGGTGGCGCAGCGGTTTGGCGCCTGCCTTTGGCCCGGGGCGCGATCCTGGAGACCCGGGATCGAATCCCACGTCGGGCTCCTGGTGCATGGAGCCTGCTTCTCCCTCTGCCTGTGTCTCTGCCTCATTCTCTCTCTCTCTCTGTGACTATCACAAATAAATAAAAATTAAAAAAAAAAATTCAAAATATCCTTCAACTACATAGATATTCATGTGTACACACACCTGTAGCATTACTAGGGGAAATGTTCACAATTCCTTCCTTGTTTTTTAAACAGCATTTGCCATCTATCAGTCACTGCCTTATTTTGAATCATTTGGCACTTATTCCACAAAGCTGCCCTTTGACTTATCCATCTATTTCCCGTACGTGTTGAAAATCTATCTCATGATGCTCTTCATAGGTAAGTGGCTCTTTTGTTTTATTTTTTGGTTTTGCATTCTTCCTGTGCTTTCTGGCTTGTGCCAATCTGTCCTTTAACAGAAAGGGCCATGAACACGGGAGAAACCGAAGAGGGAGTCCAGCATGATGAACTAGAACTTGTGTTCTAGTAACCTACAAGTGTGTGGTTACCTACAAGTTATGATACCCTTTTCAGGGTATCACAAGATCAAATATACCACTGTTTCACTGTATAAACAAGAACAATTTCACTAGCAGGTAATATACCTGCATTGTTTAGGAAATGTGGACATTTGACCATGGATACAGAGATCTATGGTGAAAACACAGATGTCAAACTAAGCAGGCTTGGCCATTTCTAGTTTTCCCATTTATATCAATTTTGTTTCCTGCTTGTTTGGTTTCATGTGCTAGCATTTCCCAGCAGGCAAGTGGGAGTAGGTGCTAAAAACATAAGAAAACTGTGTGGAACAAAAACTTAGAGTTAAGAAAATTTAATTGGCAAAGGACTTCCATGATTACATTTCACTTTCTGCAGCTCTAACCTTCACAAATCCCCAAGATAGTTGTTCTAGAGGTAGTCATTATCAGACACATAAAAACAATGCATGAAAGAGCCGACAGATGTGAAACTTCAGGGTTAGTAGAGAGAGCTGCCCTAAAGAAAGGGAAAAATTAACTTCTTGCTTCAACAAAATAGGATGGTACAGGAGTTTGTGTTATTTCCCTTTCTGGGCCCTTGTTTTAAGTGTTCCTTCTTTGAGTCTCCCTTGCAAGTGTGTTGTCCGTAGGCTCCAAACAGCACTCTGACTATATTTTAAAACCATGGTTCCTTCCAGAGAAATGGTTAATCAGCCTCACTTCTGACTCTTCCTTCTCTATGTCAGGAATGTATTATACCTACAGCCATCTTTACTCAGAAAGAAGAGACGTTCTCAGAGTCTGTCCCATGAAAAAGAAGAAAATGTGAAGCACAGCATTCCGATGTGACATAAGAAAAAAAGGCTTGTGGATTCAGCTGCAACAGACAACACAGGAAACATTCTGTGGGAAAAATACCTGGTACTTGACACAAATCCATGACATAATTGTTCTCCTTGAGACAAAGCCCAGCAGTCTGTTATCCTCACATTATTTTCCAAACACGTATTCTGCACAACCTGCTTCACCAAAGCTGTGGATTTGATACAGGTTAAATTTATTTTCCTGTAAGGTTAATGAGAAATCATTAACTGGAATGGATTCCATTAAATTGAGAAACCAAAGTTGTTAGCTTGAATTATATTTATTTATATCTATTTCTTTTCATTTTGGAGTTCCCAACCATCTTACATTAGACACACTTAGAAAATGATATATTTTCCAAACCCTGAAAGAGTATTCTTGATACTACACAAGTTATTTGTACTCCGATGCCTTAAAAGAGGAGCCCGATGAAGACAGACTAGATCTTTGGTAAATAAATAACATCCCATATTCCTTTTCTGGAGAGAAAACAATCGGGCCATATACTTACCTTACACAGAGACAAAAGGTAAAAAACTATAATAAATTATTTTAAAGGAGGCAAGACAATTAAATTTGTGATGTTTCAGATTATTACTGAATTATCACTAATCTATGTCTTAAGTCATCACTTAGTTTTGAAAACTTTTCTTTGAACAACTAAAATGTATGTGAATAATTGACTAATACCATCATTTCTGTACCATTGGTATATAATTCACTTTTCTTGAAAGAACTCTAGAATATTATCTAGTAACTATGTAAAAAGGGTACTAAATATTTTATGATGTAAATACCAGGTAGCAAAAATGTAGTTATAAAAAAATTGGTAAGAGAAATGATTATTAATAAAGATAATTGGCATCTTTATAAATTTAATATCCTTTCTAGAATTTTAAATATTAAAATTACCCTTTTAAAAAGCTACATTTTGGGGCACCTAGGTGGTTCAGTCAGTTAAGTATCTGATTCTTGGTTTTGGCTCAGGTTGTGGTCTAGGGTTGTGAGTTCAAGCTGCGAGTCAGGCTCTCTGCTCAGTGGGGGGAGGGGAGGGTGTCTTCTTGTCTCTCTCTGCCCCTCCCCCTCAAACACAAGTTTTAAAAATAAATCAGTCTTCCTAAAAAGCTATATTTTGTTTTTATTTTTTTTAAGATTTTATTTATTTATTCATGAGAGAGAGAGAGGCAGAGACACAGGCAAAGGAGAAGCAGGCTCCATGCAGGGAGCCCAATGTGGTCTCTAGGATCAGGCCCTAGGCCGAAGGTGGTGCTAAACCACTGAACCACCCGGGCTGCCATACATTTTGTTTTTAAACTTGCTTATTTTACTTCTAAATTTAAAAAAAAATACTGAAAACTTTAGAACAGAATCCCTTTGCAAACTTTAGGTGTGACTCAGCCAAGCTTCCTCTCAATAAATACAGCTATTTAGATTGCTAAAGTACTCTACGCATCTAGAATCACTAATGTGGCAGAGTAAGAATTAAATGATATCGTATTGGGTCATTATAAGAAATTAAAATTTTATTATTAAATACTTTATTTTTTAAGCCAAATTACCTTAACCAGCCTACTTGAAGACTAAAAAGAACCAGTTTATAATGATGGATTGACAGTAATTTCAGGTCTCTGCAACAATTGTAACAAAGATCTCTGATTCCTTTGGTGACAGTCACAACGGTTAACATTATTGTGGTTGGCTGCTGTATTCATAATTTCATTAGAGGTTGGTGGAAATAAGGATGGACTTTCTCTTCCACTCAAGTTCATGCTCCCCGATTAAAAAAACTAGACGATAAACATCTACCTAGTTAATTGGATATTACCCATATTGCAAAGTTGATTTCTTTGGCTATTTTAACTGTCCATCAAATCTCAATTTTATTTTGTTCAATATTGTCACAGCTTTAGTTTCTCAAATCTAAAAATATAGGTGAAATTGGCAAACTATTAGATATTTTAAAAACAGAAAGCATAACTTTTAAAATGATCTTTCCTGGGGCACCTGGGTGGCACAGTTGGTTAAGCATCCAGCTCTTGATTTCAGTTCAGGTCATGATCTTGCAGTTGTGAGATCAGGCTCCATTCTGGGTATGGAGCCTGCTTAAGTTTCTCTCTCCCTCTTCCACTGCCCCTGCCTCTTAAAAAAAAAGAGGGTGGAGTGATGGGGGGTAAAAACTGCCCTGAATGAAAATTTCTTTGAAGAACTTATTACTCAGCGAAAGTCTACCTAAAAAAAAATACAGCAGATACTGCAGTATTATCAAAATGCTTGGGCTTTTTATCAAAGTAGTTGAAAAGCAGTAACACTTCTTCCAAAAGTATCCATTCTATATTAATGCATTTTATTTTCCTCCAGTATGCTTTTCAAAAATTGCGCTTATCCTGGTCTTACATTTTTGGTCAATAAATAGGTTAATGTTAGGATGAGAGGATTCTTCATTGCTGCATACCTGTTTGCGTTCATTCAGGAAACACTTATGTTGTAGGGTGCCGGGCACAGTGTAGGAACAAAATTATAAAACTGTAACAGGCTTCCTTTTTTTTTTTTTTTTTTAAGATTTTATTCATCCATTCGTGAGATACACACACACACACAGAGAGAGAGAGAGAGGCAGAGACACAGGCAGAGGGAGAAGCAGGTTCCCTGCAGGGAGCCCGACGTGGTACTGGATCCCAGATCTCCAGGATCAGGCCCTGGGCTGAAGGCGGCGCTAAACCGCTGAGCCACTGGGGGTGCCCACAGGCTTCCTTTAAACACATTTGTTACTAAAGAATGTACATCTCACTGAAGTCCCTAAAAGAAGCTATTTTTAGTATACCTTATTCTGCCTACCTTAAGCAAGTTGTCACCTATAAGAATTTGTATTTCAAAAAAAAAAAAAAAAAAAAGAATTTGTATTTCTTTCAAAATATGATGCAGAGGGGCAACTGGGTGGCTCAGTCAGTTAAGCACCTGCCTTCAGCTCAGGTCATGATCCCAGGGTTCTGGGATCGAGTCCTGCATTGGGCTGCTCAGTGGAGTCTGCTTTTCCCTCTCTCTCTGCCTCTCCCCCGGCTTATGCTCTCACTTGCTCACTTTCTCAAAAAATGAAAAAAAAAAAAAAAAAAAAAGCGTAGCTATAACATGAATATCCAAAATGTTTCTGCAAAGAATCTTATATTTATTTATGAACAAAGAAAACAGTTACATTTTATGATGCTGAAGTAGTAAAGTGATTTAAAATGAATATATGCTAAAAATCATCTCCTTTTCCCTCAACATCATCTTCTCATTTATTTTTCCTTTGTAAACATAATGTTTTCCCTTGTTCAGGTAATTTTTACTTTCTACTTCCATGTCTACTTGCTATGTTAACTTTGATATGGTGCTGTGTTCCAGGGTCCTTTTTCAAAGTATATTCCATGGAGCAACAATCATAGAACTATCAGGGTGCCACCTAGGACACAGATTCATGGGTTCCACTGGAACCCAAGAACCTGCATTTTCCCAGGCTCCTCACATGCACCTCTTGCACACTATAGTGTGAGTCTAAAGTATTTCAGTCTTGGACAGAAAACTGTTAATAAGAACTTACATAAAAGCCATCATACAATATAGTTCTGTTTTTAGAACTGAGATTATGGTATTTATTTTACGTTTAGTCTTCATAGATGTTCAACAGGAATTAGTTTATCTTTGCTAAGGGTAGCTAGAGTTTAAAATCTCCTCTTAAAGGTAACTGTTGATTCCATATGAAAAACAACTAGTAAGAACATGCCTTAATTCATCAAATAAATGTAGATATCCACTGTGTCCTTACTTTGTGGTTATTCAGCTGAGCCACATGGTCCTGTGAGAGAGAAACATGACCTGGGAGTAAGAACAGTGGGTTTGATCTGAAATCCAGTTCCAATGTTTATTAAGCGAATGGCTCCCTGAGTTCTTCTCCTTAAATGCCCAACATTGTTGTAAAGAACAAATGCAGGATGGTAAATTAAACCTTTTTAAGTGACAAAGAGCTATACAGAAGTAGGAAATTTGTGACATGTTGCCTTGATGCTTAAAAATTATATGATGGAAAAAATATATATGATGAGTTTACAGATTTCTATTTTCTGAATATAAGTTCCATGAAGGCAGGAATGTCATGCCTTGTTCACTTTGTACCCCAGAGCCTCAGAGGGTGGCACACTGTCCACACAGAATTGTTTGTGCGGCTCTGACTTTATTGATTACTGACAGTAGATCGAGAAAAAGACATGTTTTTAAAAAGAAATCTATCAGGTTAATCAGGTGATGTTTCAATTCTATTTGATTACTCTCAGGGCACTTCATGGTTAGAAGACACAAAAAGTTTTTTTTTTTTTTTAAACTTCTATTAAGTACCCTTTCTTACTGCGCTACTTGCTTTTAGAATGTTTTAAGGAGAACAATTTAACTTTCCATTATCTTCCCAAGTCCCAACACTTCACATTGTCAACCATTAGAGCTATTTTCAGTGAAACATAAAAGTGGTAACATTTCTATTACGTTTTAGAATTTATGAAGCATATTTTTGTATTCTTTTATCCTCAAAACTACTTTGTGAGGGAAGTTATTCCTTTTATCCAGGAAATAAAACCAAAGTCAGGGAGTCCTCTCTGTCGTTCTTAGTTTCATATCCAATAGTTTAGCTAGAAATTATTTCACAGGTTCCTTATGTTTGACAAGAATCAGACAATCTAAGTGACAGTTTTACAGAATACCATACTGTTTATGAAGATTTACCACATTACATGCACACACACAACTTCATAATTACTACAGACATCACACACTTAAAAAGAGGAGACTTTAGAGTTTAAGATCAGAATAAAGTGTTTCCTTCCAGAAAATATGAAAGTATATTACCTCATCCAGGACCAGAGCAATGATGATACACGTTTATACATGAAGATGACACCTTGACGTCTTTTTCTGCGGTGGTGAGATGAAGCATGTGCATTGTTCCAGCAACATTCTGTCCCCTGGTTCCATCCGAAATGCCTGCAGCTAGCAATAGGCTTGGTGGGGCAGAGATACAGACTCACCGAAGGCCTAGCCTACAGCCTGGCTTCAGTGAAGACCCCATCCTCCTAACCAAAGGATCTGATTGCCCTTCTCAAACAGTAATTTATGAAAATGTTTACCAAAAGTTTAAAACTGCTTATTTTCAAAGTTACTAAGTTCTTTCAAGATGGTAGTTGAGTCCCTAAGTCTTATTCCTTTTATAAATATAGTATCACTATCTTTGATTAAAATCATTTTGGAGAACTTCTGACGATTAGCCTCATAAAAGGTTATAGTTAGTTACTATAGTGGAGTAACTACATATAGTGGAGTCACTACATGATAAAATACAAAGAATTTGAGGCACCTGCATGGATCCCAACCTGAATTTAGAATCTACCTGTTCTAAATGCACTTTTCAAATCAAGAGTCAGTGTTCTGAGATGCCTTATTGGCTTTAACCCCACACAATTCATTTGTGACTATATCCCAGCACGCTCTTTGTCTTGGCAACTTGTGATTTCAAAATCCAACCGAAGATGACTTGTGAAGGAAGCATTTCTATACATAGTCTGGAATATTTGTTCTAAAAAGGCAGAGACTTCTGGTTTCTAGAGAATCAGGTGAGCCCTCCTGAGGGAATAAGTTCATTCTGACCTGAGGTCATACAGGTAACCAAGAGAATATTATTCCAGTGACCTATATCTTAGAATGTTTAGATTTAAGAAACTTTAGGTTTTCAAATTAAGAATTTTTGAGAGAGCAAGCAAGCGAGCAAACAGGGAGGGGGAGAGAGAAAATCTCAGGGCTGAAAGCCCAGCGCAGAGCCTGGCATGGGGCTGGATCTCATTACCCAGAGATCATGACCTGAGCCAAAATCAAGAGTTGGTCGCTTAACCAACTGAGCCACCTGGGTGCTCCTAGAATCTTACATTTTTGATTCTTTAGATGTTACCATGAACAGGAAAATCCTACATATCTTAAGCTCAAGACTGCCAAAATCAAAAACAGGCATGGGGCCAGGGCTAGGAAGAAAGGATACAGATATATTTTATTTCCTCGTTTTTGTACTCTTCTGTTTTCTTGTCAGAGGCAGGAGCAGGGACAAAGTTTGCATGAAAAGAAACTAGATTGAGGAGAAAAGGGCAGGCTGGGTTTAGAACACTGAGCTAATGCTTCATTCCTTCCTCCAGCACTAGCAAGCTCTGCCTGCCAAACTCGGCGGAAGTGCAGACACACTCTTCAGTGTCCACTTCCCCCTTCTTGATTGATTGCTAGCCACTTTTGCAAGCTGGCCCAGGAATTTAAAGTCCTTCAACCCAAGACCTGTTCCTTTATACTACAACTCCTAAACTTTCCAGTTCCAGCAGCTTTTTAACATGAGGTACTGTCCTTTTCTAATTTTTTTTGTCGATGTACAACATTATTATATTCGTTTCAGATGTACAATAGAGATGTTTGTCAATTCTATACATTATGCAATGTGCACCACAGTAAGTGTAGTCACTGCCACCACAGTTATTTCAATATTATTGACTATGTTCCCTATGCTTCAGGGTTATTTCTTTTCTCTGATGACAGCAATCTGTATTCAGTATGAATGAGGCTTCATCCTTAATAGGAGTTTTCATCTTAGAGTGAGCCCTAATGCCCAGATGCAGTAAAAAGAGCACTGAATCTGGGGTTTTAGGGTCTTGGTAGCCCTGCCTCTTATTTGATGTATTTTCTCCATATTAAAATAGAAAATGCTTCTTCCCAGTCTTGTAGAAATGAAATAATAGAAGTGAAAATTTTAGTGAACTTACAGTCTGACACCTAACAATAAATGTTAGATGAATTTCAATCCCTAATTGGTAGGAAGTAAAAGGAAGTGTATGCAGTGGGAAGGAAAGAGAAGGTGGCTTCTAACGTAACAGTTTCAGCTTCTTTCAAATTCATTCCCCTCTGGCCTGGCCTCTAAGGAAGTAATAATAAGACGTGTTGGCGGGATCCCTGGGTGGCTCAGCGATTTATTGCCTGCCTTCAGCCTAGGGCATGATCCTGGAGTCCCAGAATCGAGTCCCACGTCGGGCTCCCTGCATGGAGCCTGCTTCTCCCTCTGCCTGTGTGTGTCTCTCATGAATAAATAAATCTTTTTAAAAAAAATGTTGGCATTGCAGGTGAATACTACCTGAAAGCTTGCCTTTCCTTCCCCTTTTCTGTAAAGCATCTAGTGCCATAATGAAGTTCAGCAAAAGAAAGAACAGAATATGAATTACACAGTGAATCACAAGTATTTAAACCCTGGCATTATATATTTGTCAATTCATATATTTGGAAAACAGAATTAGTAGAGCTATTTTTAACCTAAGTGGGAAGTAGGTTCACTTGGTGACAATATGAATGTACATGTCACACAGGAATAATAGTAAGGTTCTATAGTGCTTTTAAGTACTAAGCATTACCATGGCATTGTAGACACAGGGCATATTACTCCAGTGGCACAACTTTTTCCCCCAGGTATATATATATCTATATATAGATATATATATCCATGTATATATATATGGATACCCATATACGTACCCATCAGTACATTCATATTGGTTAAAGCCAACCCTGATTAATGCCTGCATGAAGGAAAAATAAGTAGGAAACAGATCAAATGCTGGCTGATTCTCAAGCCCTTGAGTAAAATCTATCCTTGAGGACACTGTCACATTACTTCATTTATTTGTTATTAGGCCACTGATCACCCTGCTTAAGATAGAGATGTGTACTTACAAAACACATTGTTCTTTCAAGGAGATATTTGCCCAGCATTCCATCCATCTTTCTCCTCAAGGAAACCCAGTTCACATATGACCCAGGCCTGGTGAGTTAGAGTACCCCAACTCCCAAGGCCCAGATTTAGTTGTTCAGTGTGACCCAAGCAGAACCAGAGTCCTCTCCATATTGCTTCTGACATACCCATGAGCAAAGACACCTTTCCTCCCCTTTGAGTTTTCTGGTAGCCATCTTACCAACTTATGTGGGGTGATCCCATCTATAGAAATGAAATAAGAAATGCCAATAGAAATGGCATTGTTTGACTCAGCTGACTAATCAGATCTACTCTTGAACTTCTTGGTTTGTAAGCTAATATCCTCTTCCTTGGTTGAAGCTTTTTTGAATTGGGTAACTTTCAATTATATTCAAGAGTCCCAAGCATAGGAAAATTCTAGCCACCACTAATGAATCTGATACAGCTAATGTTCAATACACACACCATGCTTATTATTCAATGCAGGCAGCCATTCCAAGACTGTGTTTTATCTATAAGAATAAGAAAACACTGAGTCAATGAATATCCTCTAGAGAATTCATGGGAAATCGATCATGATGCCACTGTTACCACAACCATTTGGTTTTGCTAGCAAACCCCCGTGCCTTAAAACAAATAAGTATCGTGCACAAAATTCACAAGATTATTTTACTAGAATTTATGGGGAAGAGATAATGGAGTCAAATTGTCACAAAGAAAATCTTCAGATTAAACTCCAGCCAAATAAAAAATAATTCAAGTTCTTTCAGTCTCCACTGCCTGGGCACCGAAGCAACACCCCTTCTCTCTGCAGGCACATGTCAAGCTGCCAGTTATTGTATCCACCTGTTTTCCTGCCACTTAACTCTCTGCATCCTGTCTCGGCAATCCCAGATGTGAGCTCTGAAAAACTTCTTCCATTTCTATGGTTGTCCTCATCCAGCTGAGGCTGCTGCTATCACAAACCTTCACCAACCATATGCTCTGGTCCATACAGCTTTCTTCTTAAACTCTGGGAGGACTCTTAAGGACAACAGGGTGGCTAAGGGAACAAAACAAGTAAAATACACTGTTCCATCTAGTGAAACTGCATTTGAAGAGGTCATTTAGATCGAAAATGTGTCAGAACAGAGCTTGGCTTTTTCTTCCTTGGCCCATCATCAAGACTAAGAATTCCCATCAAGCCTTAGGCAGAATTTTAATAGTAGAAAACTATTAATAAAATCTAGGAGAAAGGGTGTTTTCATGTTGTTAGATTATTCTTCAAACAGTTAACAGGAGATTCTACAGAGTATAACAACAATTGACTTCTGGGATGCTGTTTTTTTTTTTCCTTCAACTGAGTGATGGTTAAATAGGTTATATTCCTTCCCTTTATAAGAAAGCTACGTATGATTTTTGGACTTTTCTACATGAATAGGACTTTTTCCATTAGATGTTTAGTTAAAAGATAAACAAAATAAAAACCTGATCCTGTGATGAAGTTAGGTTCACATGCTCAATGGAGCAGGCATGGCTGTGCTAATCTGCATTTGACTATGTGCCCACAAGTCCATACCTTTTCTTATTCTTCACAGGTCCCGCAGGGATCAATTTAAAGTAGGGCAGTTCTGTGTAATTCCTCTGGGTCACTTATTATAGATCTTATTTTAGGATATTAATATAAATATATTGAGATGTTATTTAAAATGTAATAGTGAGGAAATGTAGGTAAGCCAGTTAGACTCTAATAAGCCCTTAAGTGAACATGTACCTCCTTGACCCAAATTTTCTTCATCAGTATCAAGTTGTTTCCTACTTTCATGACCTAAAACAGTGTATGTTTGGAGCAACCACTGGTATTATAGACCCATGGCCATAAAAAATGAGTTCAAACTCCCTGAGGCTAACAAATGAAGGAAATCCTAGCAAGTCTCTAGGGACAGATCAAGTAAACATGTCAGACTACTGTCCCTATGCTCAGTGAAGTTCTGTGTTTGATCTCAATCCACTTACCTACCTATACATGCCCTTCGAGTATGCTGGGGGTAAGAAAAAGGATCAGATCAATTCTTACTTGTTTGGCAACCAACAAAGTATACCATACTTAGATTAAAATATGGTCATACTAAGACTCTAGGCTGGCCAGCTAAATTATCATAAGTGCAGGGCAGCAGGTGATTTTCCCAAGTGTAGTATCTTTCCAGGGCAATATCTTATAGCATGTTAGGGGCCACTGCAACAGCAGCCATTGGTTGGACCAGATCCCTACATCCTGAGAGACAGATGACAGTACAAGCTGTCTCAGGCCACAGAACCAATGCCCAAAAGGCTTCTCAGATTTGAGTAAAATAATGTACCTAATTTTCACAGAAAGACTTCCAGATTTGAGTAAAATAATGTACCTAATTTTCATATATTTATGCTTGTGGTTCTTACAGTTCAACAAATCAACAAAGAAGTGTAAAAAAATACAAAAAGTACTTAAATGCCTAAAAGCATGGGTAATGTCCAATTCCCTTGGCAAAATACTATGCAGCTATTACAAATACTATTAATGAAGGCAATATAGGAATAGGTTAAAATGCTTTAAAAATAAATTTTAAATAAAGGCAGTGCTCAAAGTGTCTCTGTGTATTTTTTCAGTTGCTTAATAATTATAAATACATTAAAACAATGCTTATATGCAGAGGAGGCCAAAATTTCTTAGGGAAAAAATATAAAAATTGCCATTGGGCAAGGGCAAGGGGACTCTGGATTCCTCTCTGCTCCTTCCTGAATTTTCTAAACCTTAATTAAAGTAATAGGTTGCCATCATAATTAAACATTTAAAAGCTATTTAAATAAAAGTTAAATTTAAAGGCATAGAACTCTTCTTAAATCCACATTCTACTTCAAAATGCCACATGATGACAGCTCTAGATTACTTCTCTAGACTGAATTCAGATGAGCCCTTTCAGGAGCCAATATACACTAGAATGCTGTTTCTGTAGCAAAGACAATCATGGATGGCTTTTACCTATATTGGGCATGTAGTATGGAAGTAATACCTTTTAAAAGATCCCTGGATTTTGCTGAGAGGACTTCTTTAGGGCTTTCCATGATGCTGAAGAGCCAGTCAATGAACTAGGAAGATGAAAAGGAAGAGCAGTGTCAGTGAACACGGTCCCACTATTAATAAGAAAGCAGTCAGGAGCTTGGGCCTGCATTTATGCATATCTGTGCAAGGCTGGCAGACTAGAGATGAGAAGAGGACCAGGCCTAAGAGACAAGGAAGTTGGACAGAGCTTCCATTTAGTCCAATGACCCAGCAAAGTTAAAACTCATTTCCTGGCTAAATGCCCTGAGATCTGCTATAGATTTTAACAGTGAGGTAGATATGGGCCCAGGGAATCTCCTGTGTGCCACAAACTTTCTCTCTCATCACTGAGAGCATCAGAGAGGTTAACTGAGCACCTTGCCCAAGTCCACTCCCAATGAATGGCAGAGTCCAGATTTCAACCTCAGTACATCTGACTGCAGAGCCTCGCACTTCTTCTTTGCATCCCGCTGCCTGATTCTGCATACAACTAGGCCCAGGCTCGTGGGGTGGGTAGTAAATAGGGGATTTACTTATGTCTGACATCATAAGCCCTTGTTTCTAAAATAAGATATTCTGTAGATGAGGACAATTTCTGCCCAAATGGAATTGAAACAGGAAGTTGAAATGCAAGGGAAAGGCATAAAATAATTTACTAGGTAAAGCCAAGTGTGTTAACTGCAAATAAATCCTATAAATGAGGTAGAAACTCAGACTACTCATGAGTTTGACTGTTTGATCTCCAAGGGTACAGCCAAAATTGTTTCTGAATTAGATAGAGGGTAATTTCATTCATGTCTAAATGTTGCCAATCTCTACTCACTAAAAAAACACATACATTAGTCATAGATACTAGGTATTTTAACTTTGGACACAGAAACTGGCTTGAAGAAAGAGTAAGATAGAAAATACTCCTAATTCTCTATTTTGAGTAAATTTAAAAAAATTTTTCTTTTCCCAGTTTTGTTTTATAATATCCTACTGTTATGTAAATAAATCAAGAACTACAAATACATAATAGGTGTAGGATGTCTACACTGCAGTCCAAAGTGATCACGGTGTCCCAGATCAGAAAAAACATAAGGGGATACCACATTGGAACTTACTTTGATTTAAAATGAAACAGAAAACACAAAATTTGGATGATATGAATATTTAAGAAAACAAAGGCATTTGAATGGAGATGCTTAGTGGAGTTGTGCGTGGCTAACCTGTGAGTCCATGGTTCAGAAATATTTTTAAGGACTAATGTTCAGATTTTAACAGTAAGCCACAAAAAGTTAGCTTTAAGCTTTCAACCTCATTAAAAAAAAATCCAGTTTTCATTGAATGGGATTCAAAAAAATCTTTCACTCAACTGTATTAAAGGCAATTCAGAGCCATGGAATGAGAAGTACAGAAAGCACAGTGTTTTCATAGGCTCCGCACAACAGCCAGGAGCCCGGGGACACTCGACATTAAAAACCAAAAGGTGCTTCCTATGGTCTGGATTTTGCTAAGGGCTAGGATAATGACCTTTACAAATTTCCCAGTGTCATCTAGCACATGCCAGGAGCAGGACGGGCCCCAGGATCAGCAACGTGGCTATAGGATGGAATGAGCTATGCAGAACCTTCATTGTGCTATGAGAATGTGGATGCTCCAGATGCCCACCTCCCCAACCTAACTCCCAGGCATGATGGATCATTCCCAGCCTTGCTCACCACCACTGTATCCTTCTTGTCATGCAATCCTGCAGCCTTGAACTTGCCTGTCTGTCCTTACTATGACGTTCTGAGCACCCAGAGCCTCACTTACTCTTTCCTCCTCATGATCAAGAACACATGTGTCTTCAAGTATAAGCTAAGGCAAGTATAAGCTCTTCTCTGCCTCACCTCCTACCATAAGCAATTTCCCACTGTTGCCACCATTGTTTTTTGGCCAGCAGTGAGCCTCACTCTCTGAGGTTTTGTATCTGGCTAAGATTCGGGGCTGAGGATGAAAACCTGTGGGGTAATTCCAGTTGCGCTTAACTCCCAACCTCAATTCTAAAGCAGAAATTGCTCAAGAGAAGATGGCCACCTTCCCTGGCAGGCAGGTGGCTGCTCACCTCACCTTCTGGGTCTGTTCCTTCCATGGCTCTTTTTGCAGCAGAAGAGGCATGCTACTGGGAAGGAGAGTGAGAGCCTCCTGAAGAGCGACCCTGTGCATTGGGCTCCTGCCAAGGAAGCTTGAAGCTGACCCAGCTGGGCCATTTTCCTGATGCCATGGCAACCAACTAGCACTGAGGCCAAGGAGGAGAGGGGCACCGTGGTCCGCCCACGTAACCACTGCAGTTGCAAATACCAGCAACAAGAAGTCCAAAGCCTACAAAGGAAATAGAGTTAGGTCATGTGTTTTAACAATTCAGAGCAAACCAAGTTCATACACATAGCTTCTATCATGATGATGCAATGTCATCTTCCCCTTTGTCCCAGAAGAGGAGCCACACTGAACAACAAACTCTATTTCCATGCTTTTAATGAATTAATGTTTTACGGCTTCAGAAGGTTTCAGGGATCCTCTTTTGTAAGACAGAAGGCCCAACAGTTTCATTATTATTGCTCTAATAATACAGGAGAAACATTATTTAATTCCTAATAATACTGAGATCCAAATATGCCTCTGCTTTGGTGTTTCCAAAAAGATAAAAGAATTCATTAGGAGTGATATAGAAAGGGATATTAAGATTTGTTGTTAGGTGGCCAAAACGGATTTTTAAAAAGAGGTCTGATAGTCTGTTTCTATTTTGAACATTAACAAATGACTCCCTACATACATTTTATTTTTCTATTCTCATTATTTAATCTAAATATTTGAGTGGCAAACACTTGGTTTTGTTCCATTGATGCTGAAATGTAAACATTAAGACAAACTAAAAACAAGCTTTCTTGGAATAAGTGAGTCAGTCACAACAAATCATTAGGCATTTTTTAAAACCATTTTTTCAGTATGTTCAGTCATAGACTCACCGAAGTCTGGATCCTGACCTATATCTATAATTCCAAGAATTAAAAAAAAAATTTAATTCCACTGTAATATTAGTTTAGGGTATATAATATAGTGATTCAACAATTCCATATATTACCCATTTGCTCATCAATATAATTCCCTTCACCTATCTCGCCCATTCCCCCACCCACCACCCCTATGGTAGCCATCTGGTTTGTTGTCTACAATTACGAGTCTGGTTTTGTTTTTTGGTTTGTTTTGGTTTTGGTCTGTCTCCTTTATTCCCTTTTGTTTGTTTTGTTTCTTAAATTCCACATATGAGTGGAATCATATGGTATTTGTCTTTCTCTGACTGACTTATTTTGCTTAGCATTATCTTTTCTAGCTACATCCATGTTCCTGCAAAGATTTCATTCTTTTTATGGCTGAATAATATTCTCGTGTGTGTGTGTGTGTGTATCTCACTTCTTTCTCCATTCATCTATCAATGGATACCCAGGTTGCTTCCATACTTTGACTATTGTTGATAATGCTGCTATATACATAGGAGTGCATATATCCCTTCAAATTAGTGTTTTTGTAAATCTTTGGGGAAATACCCAGTGATACAATTAGGGTGGTTCTATTTTTAATTTTTTGAGGATACTCCATACCATTCTCCACAGCAGCTGCACCAGCTTGCATTCCTGCCAACAGTTCATGAGGGTTCCTTTTTCTTCACATCCTCACCAACATTTGTTGTTTCTTGAGTTTTTATTTTAGCCATTCTGGCAGGTATGAGGTGATATCACACTGTGGGTTTGATCTATATTTTCATGATGATGAGTGATATTGAGAATCTTTTTATGTGTCTGTTGATCATCTGGGTCTTCTTTGGAGAAATGTCATTTCATGTTTTCTGCTCATTTTTTATTGGATTTTTTTTTTTTTTTGGTGTTGAATTGTAGAAGTTCTTTATATATTCTGGACACTAACCTTTTTATCAGATATGACATTTACAAATATGTTCTCCCATTCAGTAGGTTGTCCATCAATTTTGCTTGTTTCCTTTGTTGTGCAGAAGCTTTTTATTTTGATGTCGTCCCAATCAATAGTTTATTTCTGCTTTTGTTTCCCCTGACTCAGGAGACATATCTAGAAAGATGATGCTAGGCTGACATGAGAGAAATTACTGCTTGTGCTTTCTTGTAGGATTTTAATGGTTTCAGGTCTCACATTTAGGTCCTTAATTCATTTTTGAGATTTTGTGTTTGGTGTAAGAAAGCAGACCATTTTCATTCTTTTTTTTTTTTTAATTTTTCTTTTAAACTTTTATTTATTTATGATAGGCACACAGTGAGAGAGAGAGAGAGAGAGGCAGAGACACAGGCAGAGGGAGAAGCAGGCTCCATGCACCGGGAGCCCGACGTGGGATTCGATCCCGGGTCTCCAGGACCGTGCCCTGGGCCAAAGGCAGGCGCCAAACCGCTGCACCACCCAGGGATCCCCATTTTCATTCTTTTGCATGTTGCTGTCCAGTTTTTCCAACACCATTTGTTGAAGAGTCTTTTTCCCATTGCATATTCTTGCCTCCTTTGTTGCAGATTAATTGACCTATGATTGTGGGTTTATGTTGGAGTTTCTATTCTGTTCCATTGATCTATGTGTCTATTTTCATGCCAGTACCATACTGTTTTGTAATTACAGCTTTGTAACATAACTTCAAGTCTGAAATTGTGATACTTCCAGTTTTGATTTTGCTTTGGCTATTCAGGGTCTTTTGTGGTTCCAAACAAATTTGAGGATTGTTTGTTCTAGTTTTGTAAAAACTGCTGTTGGTATTATTTTTTAAAGATTTTATTTATTCATGAGAGACATACAGAGGGAGGCAGAGACATAGGCAGAGGGAGAAGCAGGCTCCATGCGAGGAGCCCGATGTGGGATGGATCACGCCCTGAGCCAAAGGCAGACACTCAACCACTGAGCCACCCTGGTGCCCCTGCTGTTGGTATTATGAAAAGGATTGCATTGAATCAGTAGACTGCTTTGGTTAGCATAGACATTTTAACAATATTTGTTTATCCAATCCATGAGCATGGACTGCCTTTCATTTCTTTGTGTTGTTTTCGTTTTCTTTCATCAATGTTTTATAGTTTTCAGTGTATAAGTCTTTCATCTCCTAGGTTTAGTTTATTCCTAGGTATTTTATTATCTTTGGTGCAATTGCAATGGGACTTGTTTCTTAACTCCTCTTTCCGCTACTTCATTATTAGTGTATAGAAATGCAACAGATTTCTGTACACTAATTTTGTATCCTGCAGCTTTACTGAATTCATTTATCAGTTCTAACAGCTTTTTGGTGGAGCATTTCAGGTTTTCTATATACAGTATCATGTCATCTGCAAAGAGTTTAAGCTTTACTTCTTCCTTAGCAATGTGGATGCCTTTTATTTCTTTTTGTTGTCTGACTGCTGTGGCTAGGACTTCCAGTACTATGTTGAATAAAAGTGGTGAGAGTGGTCATCCTTGTCTTGTTCCTCACCGTAGGTAAAAAGTTCTCAATTTTCCCCCACTGAGTATGATGTTAGCTGTGGGTTTTTTACATGTGGCTTTATTGTATCTAAGTATGTTCCCTCTAAATCCATTTTAATAAGAGTTTTTATTTTTAATCATGAATGGGTGTTGTATTTTGTGAAATATTTTTTCTGCATCTATTGAAAGGGTCATGGTTTTTATAGTTTTTCTTACTGATGTCATGTATCACGTTGCTTGATTTGCAAGTATTGACACCCTTGCACCCCAGGAATAAATCCTACTTAATTGTGATGAATTATTTCTTTAATGTATTATTTGATTTGGTTTGCTAATATTTCTGTTGAGGATGTTTATCAAAAAGATTGGCCTGTAGTCTCTTTTTGTGGTATCTCTTGTCTGGTTTTGGTATCAGGATAATGCTCATCTCACAGAATGAATTTGAAAGTTTTCTGTCCTCTTCTATTTTTGAAAAAGTTTGAGAAGAAAAGGTATTAAGTCTTCTTCAGATGTTTGGTAGAATTCACCTGTGAAGCCATCTGGTCCTGGACTTTTGTTTGTTGGGAATTTTTTGATTACTGATTCAATTTCATGGCGGTCATCGGTCTGTTAAAATTTTGTTTATTCCTCATTCAGTTTTGGGAAATTATATGTTTCTAGGACTTTATCCATTTCTTCTAGGTTGTCCAATATGCTGGCATATAATTTTTCATAACATTCTCTTATAATCCTTTGTATTTTTGTGGTGTTGGTTATTTCTCCTCTTTCATTTGTGATTTTGAGTTTCCTTTTTTTTTTTTTTTGGATGAGTCTGGCTAAAGGTTTATCAAATTTTGTTGATTTTTTTCAAAGAAACAGCTCCTGTTTTCACTGAACTGTTCTATTGTTAAAGTTTCTCTATCATGTATTTCTACTCTAATCTTTATTATTTCCTCCTCCCTTCTACTGGTTTGGGATTTTGTTGTTCTTTTTCTAACTCCTTTAGGTGTAAGGTTAGGTTGTTTATTTGAGATTCTTCTTGGGGTAGGCCTATAAACTTCCCTGGATGTTTCTAGTTTCATAGTGTTGTGGTTAGAAAAGATGCATGGCATGACTTCAATTTTTTTGTATTTATTGAGACTTTTTTTGTCACCTTGTTTTGTGACCTATTCTTGAGAATATTCCTTGTGCACTTGAAAAGAATGTGTATTCTGCTGTTTTACGATAGAGTATTCTGAATATATCTGTTAAATACATCTGGTCCAGTGTATCATTCAAATCTTCTGTTTCCTTGTTGATTTTCTGTTTGGATGATCTGTCCATCGATGCTAAGTGGGGTGATGTTAAAGTCCCTTATTTTAATTGAATTACTATAGATTATTTCCTTTATGTTTATTATTAACTGTTTTATGTATTTGAGTATTCCCATGTTGGGTGCAGAAATATCTTCTTGTTGGATTGTCCCCTTTATAATTATATAGTGTCCTTCTTTGTCTCTTGTTACAGTCTTTCTTTTAAAGTCTATTTCATCCAGTATAAGTATCATCCAGTATATGTATCATTTCCCCAGCTGTCTTTTCAACTGCATTTACATGATAAATGTTTCCCTATCCCCTCACTTTCAATCTATTAGTGTCTTTATGTCTGAAATGAGTCTGTTGTAGGCAGCATATAAATGGGTCTTCTTTTTTTATCCTTTCTGTCACTCTTTGTCTTTTGATGGGAGCATTTAATTCATTCACATTCAAAATAATTACTGATAGGGATGTATTTATTGCCATTTGTTGGTTGTTTCTGTAGTTCTCTGCTCCCTTCTTCTGTTGGTCTCTTGTCTTACCATAAGTTGGCTTTCTTTAGTGATATATTTAGAATCCTTTCTCTTTACTTTTTGCATATCTATTGGTGGGTTTTAATTTGTGGTTACCATTAGATTCGTATATAACATCTAGTGCATATAGCAGTCTCTATTAAGTGAACAGTCACTTAAGTTTGAACACATTCTTTACTCCTCTCCCTGCCATGTTTTGGGTATATGGTTTCATATCTTACATCCTATTATTTTGTGAGTCCTCTGACTAGTTTTTATGGATATACTTACTTTTACTGCTGTTATGCTTCCTGATTTTCTTAATCTTACTTATGGTCCTTCCTTTCCACTCAAAGAGTCCCCTTTAATGTTTTTCATAGGGTTGGTTTACTGGTCATGAGGTCCTTCAACTTTTGTTTGTCTGGGAAACTCTCTCTCCTTCTATCCTAAATGATAGCCTTACTGGTTTTTCCCTTTCAGCACTTTGAATATATCATGCCACTTACTCCCTTCTGATCTGCAAAGTTTCTGCTGAAAAATCTGCTGATAGCCATCTGGGGTTTCCCTTGTATTTAACGGTCTTCTTTTCACTTGCTGTTCCTAAAATTCTCTTTATCACTACTTTTTGCCATTTTGATTCTATATGTCTTGGTGTGTACCTCCTTGGACTGATTTTGTTGGGAGATCTTTGTGCCTCCTGTATCTGGATTTCTGCTTCCTTCTCCAGATTCCAGAAGTTTTCAGTTATTATTTCTTTAAATAAAGTTTCTGCCCATTTTTTCTTCTTTTTCTGGGATCTCTATAATGCAAATGTTATTCTGATGGAGTGGCTGGGTTTCCTAAGTATGTTCTTTCTTATTTTGCATAATTTTTTTCTCTCTCCTACTCAGTTTGATTTTTTTCCATTACTTCATCCTCCAGGTTGCTGATTCATTCTTCTGCTTCCTCTAGTCTTCTATTTATTCCATCTAGTGTATTTTTTATTTCATTTATTATTTTTCATCTGTGACTGATTCTTCATATTTCTTTGTTAAGGGTGTCACTGGTGTCCTCTACTCTTTTCTAAAGTCCAGTAAGTATCTTGGTATTCATTACTTTAAATTCTCTATCAGGCATATTATTTATCTCCATTTTGCTTAGGACTCTTGCTGTGGTTTTGTCTTGTTCTTTCATCTGGGACATATTCCTCTGTTTTCTCATTTTATTTAACTCTGTGTCTGTTTCCATGTGTTAGGAAAGTCAGCCATGTCTGCTGCTCTTGAAAGCAGTGGCCTTATGAAGAAGAGGTACTATAGTGCTCTGCAGAGTACTGTCCTGTTTACTGGAACCTGCAGCTTCAGAGGTGTCTCCTACACTCTGTTGTTGTCATTTGACTGCTTTTTCCTTCAGTCTAGTCATCTGCAACGAGTCTCTATTCACCTGTTGTGGGCAGTAATTAGTCCCTGTGGTGTTAGTGGGCCAGTCTGGTGCTGCCTTGAGTTGAGTCAGGCCAGAGATACAGTGGCATCAAACTGCAGAGCACTTGCCATGTGTTGTCCCCTGAGAAGCTCTTTCATTAGTGGGCAGGCCTGCAATCAGATGAATTGTCTGTCCCCAGCCCATTACTGGGGCCACAATCTGACCAGTGTGTGCGCTCATCTTTCTCTCTCCCCAGGACAGGAATCACTTTGGAGGGGTACTCGTCCCTGTCAGGGCTACTTGCACACTTCCAGGCTTGTGGATCAGTTTGAATGGACTTTGGCCAAGAGCATATTGGAGGAGGTGGATCTGTAACAAGCTTGGGCATGAGATGTGCAGAGCCCAAAAGGTCTGTACACCAGGGCTGCTGCCTCTGGGACCACAGTGGTTGGGTCTATCTGCAAAGCATGCAGGGGTAGGGCATTCAGTTTTACTAAGGTGCACTAAGATTTTCTGTGAAAGGAGACCCACCACTACCATAGGGCCAGTCCGTGTGGATCCGCAAAGAGTGGGTGGGCAGGGGACACAGTTTTAGCCAGATGTGTGCCAGTTCTTCACAAAAGGCTACCTGCCACTACCACCTCTGCTGAAGCCCCACAAGGTATGTGGTTAGTGAAGTCTGAGCAGGTGTTCTGTGGGTAGGGATCCACAGCACAGGGACTGAGGCAAACCCAGCTGGAGTGGACAAATCCTCAGAGCTGAGGTGGGGAGGTGGGGTGTAGTGTAAACAAATTAGGTAGCAAATGTGGGTGCCAGACTGGTTCCTGCAGGTGGCTGCAGGTGGCCAGGTGTTTATGCTGGGGGGGAGAGAAGAGAAATAGCACCTACCAGCTCCTTTGTTCTTGGAAGAGTCTCCTTGTGAATATCTATCTGGGACAGGCTCTGATTAAGTAAATAACTTCCTCCCTATACCCCTATATATTTTTTCAAATTGCTGTTTTGGCTATTTCTTGTGCTGTCTCTTTAAGGACAGGGACTCAGTTTCCTCTCACTAGCCAGGCTCACCCACAATCCAACCTGCTGGTTGTTAAGAACTCACAAAACTTCATCCCCTCTAGTTTTCAAAGGCAAATGTTATGGGGATTCATCTTCCCCATGTGGGCTCCCGGGTGTGACAGCCTTCTCCCTTTCTCCACACCCATAGTCTGTTTAGCTAACCACTGCATCTCCACCCTTCCGACCCTCTTCAATGTGGCCTCTTCTGTACGTTTAGTTGAGAAGTTTGTTCCACCAGCCTTCGGGTCATTTTCTGGGTTATTTACCCTGATGTGAGTGTTATCTAGTTGTATCCATGAGGTGAGGTGAGCTTGGGGTTTTCCTATTCAGCCATCTTCTCAGCCTATATATCTCCTTAGACATTTTAAATAATCTGTCTAGGATCCATCCATTTAGAGTTTAGACTAATCTACACTCTTATGGAAATGGTAGTAACAATGAATTGTTGGATTACTGTGACTGAAATTATACTTCCTTCTGCTTATCTGTATTTTCTAAGTTTTAAAAGATTTTTTTAAAAAAACAAAGTCAACAAAAATATAGGAGATCAGAAGAAAATGACAACAGATTCTGCTAGTTAAAAAAAGTTTAAAAAGTACTTCTTCATTTCTTAAAATTCATAATTTCACGAATTAAAATTTCAAAACTATATACAACTCTTTAGGAAAACTGATCAGAATTCCAAACAACATACCAGGCTATCCAAATTCCATTTACAGTAAACAAGATACCTGTGAAACATGCCTGTAGAAAAAATTCTACTATTATAAAAGGCATAGTGGGCAGGGAAGTCAAGAAAAGAAGAAGAGTGGGAATGTGCTATCCTTCTTTTATTTATCAACCTTTCTCTATTTTAATTTACCCAAATAAGTGGCTGTTAACCTTTTTTGGTCATATATCATTTTACTCCTCTCATGAACAGAAGTATTGGTACAAACACAGATTACTTGCATGAAGGAACCTCTTCAAATCAGATGTTTGAGGACATTCTCTGGGCCAATGCAAACACCAGAGTCCTGTACCCGACCCTCCTTTGTGGAGTCAACCCCAAGTATATAGAACCCTGGGTCCTTTGCATGCTGCCCACTGAGGAACCTACTCTGTTGAAAATATTTTTCTAAGGGCAGCCCTGGATATCTCTCCAAGAGCCAGGCAAGATCATTCCTTGTGACATCAGAGTTACAACCAGCATTTCCCAAAAGTAAAAGGGGGGAGGGAGGGGAAAAAGAAAAAAGGACACAGCAACTTTTTTGTCTTTTGGGAGAGCAAAAGTAAGTTTTACATTTTAAGGGAGCCACAAATGACTCCTCTAGATTGTACCTCATCAAGAGCCACGTTCGGAATAGATGTCGAGTGGTATGCAATATTTCTGATATAACCCATCAGTTCCAAGAGCCATTCCATTCTCTTTAACACACCTGAAACAAAAAGGGTATTTTCTTACTGGACCATGGTTTTCCTATGAAATGTAAAACCGTTCAGTATTAGCCACCATAAATAAAACAGAACACCTCGTGAGAATTTCACAAAAACAGTTTCAAATCCTCTTGCAATACCTGAGACTTGTGATTTTGCAGTGCAGAGTTGACATTATTCACATTAGATGACTGTATTTTTATCTTAATTTTCAAAAGGTAATTTATTCTTCAAAACTATGCACCTATTAGTGATAAAATGCACTTATTGGTGTTTCTCTCTCAACATTCAACTCACTAGGAGAAATCTGGCAGGCCAACTAGCCAGCAATGTTGAATCGTGGATAATCAGGTTTTTTAATGGTCTTCCTTTACTTAAATATTCCCATTCTATGCCAAAATCACAGAGAAAACCTACCCCAAAGACATAAAAAGAAAAATATAAAAACCAGTCATTATACAATAACTGGAGAAAAAACATCAGCATCAATATTGATTTTTCCTTTTTTATTATTTTTTTAAAATGAGGATTCCCAGCATGGTAATGCTTACTTGGGAAGGTTGTCAAATTTTAGTGAGTAAGAGGAAAATGGGAACCAAACTGGAAGGCCAGCTAGTTAGAACCAAAGGCAGCATCAAATTTATTTGTTTGCTTCCTGTATCTTGCTTCCTTGGGAGCATCTACTAGATTTCTCCCCGATAAATGCACTTTTGATTTAGAGTAAAAAACCCAGTTTTTCATCACAGGTTCATTTTTCATGAAGCAGGCAATAATGCAGAGATGAGACAACTATCTCAGTTGCTAAAGAGGAGAATCAATCAAAATTTCCAATCTAGTCTCAAAAAAGAGTATTAAAATTATGTCTCCCAGTTTTCTCTCAAAACCTAAAGATACAAGAGATGAGGGAAATACAAAAAATACAGAAATATAAGTAACTTGCCTAGGGTCACTAGGGCTTCCCTGCCATACCTGCTCTATTGGAGCCAGGTGCCATGTGGAACTGAACGTAGACTATAAGCAACGTGACCAAAGGCATGGTAGGAGAAATGGGAGAGCTCATTATTCTTAGAGTGTAAAGGTCTATGGTTATTTTATTTTTTTAATATTTTATTTTTTATTTGACAGAGAGACAGAGAGGGCACATGCAGGGGAAGCAGCAGATGGAGAGGGAGAAGCAGGCTGTCCGTTGAGTAGGGAGTCAGATGTGAGGCTTGATCGCACGACCCTGAGATCATGACCTGAGCCGAAGGCTGATGCTTAACCAACTGAGCCACCAGGTGGCCCACAGTCTACAAAACTCTAAAAGTTCCATCGTCTGATTCATTAGCAGAGCTTCAGGCTTACAGCTTGTGGCTTGAGGTTGTAGTTAGGGTGCCCAATTTTATTCCTTTCACCCCTGAGAAGTTCCCCTATAGAATAACAAGTTAATTTTATTGTCGCTGTTTTCTTCATTTTATCTGCTTGTTAAATAACCACCCAAAAGTCATTTCCCTGACATCGCAGAATCGATTGACATCCTGTTTGGGAAATGAAAGCAGGCAGAAATCAACCTGACATACTTATTTATATCCTTGGGGGCCTGGAGAGCCAAAGACAATACCAAATTTACCAACAGTATTCATCCTCATCTCCAGGGTGGAGGTCAGGAGCTGGAGTGGAACTGGTTATTTCATTTAAGGTTGCCCCTCCTTTAGGGTAACGAAAGTCCTCCTGGGTCAAGAGGCACCAACCTCGTTTTTTTTTTTTTTTTTTTTTAAGATTTTATTTATTTATTCATGAGACACACACACACACACACACACACACACACACACACACAGAGGCAGAGACACAGGCAGAGGGAGAAGCAGGCTCCATGCAGGGAGCCTGACGTGGGATTCGATCCTCAGTCTCGAGGATCACACCCCTGGCTGAAGGCGGCGCTAAACCACTAGGCTACTGGGGCTGCCCACCAACCTCGTTTTTAAGTTGAGGAAACAACTATAGCTCAAAAGGGATGGTAGGCTGACTTTCTGTTCCTGCTGTTGGCCCCAGGCTGGCCTTACCTGTGTTAGCATGGCTCACAATCCGTGCCTGGTAGAGGCTGTGCAGTACCATCCAAGCTAGTGTGTCTCTTTCCTTGTGCTCAACAGCAACACTGAGGATATCCATCAAGCTCATCAAGGGGAATCGTCCTTGAGAGACCAAGTACAGTCTGACAAAGGCAGCCTTTTCTATGCTGCTCTGCAAAAAAAGCCAATTGTTCAGTTACTATTAAATTAGCTGAAGTTATTATCAAACCTCGGGGCAAGGGCAAAACAGAAAGGGTGAGTTGAAACTTGATTATTATTCCAAATGCTAAAACTGTTCATTTCCTGCAGCACGTGACCTATCTGCCTGGGTGCTCTATTTTAAAATGTACATACAGATTGAGGGTTCTAATGTCACCTCCTGTTTTCTCCTAAAACCCATCAGTGACTTTAGGGGTTAATTGGTGATGATATTTTACACAAATACACAAATAATGATAATGATGATGATAACTAAAAAACACAGCACTTATGTGCCAAGCACCATTCTAAGCACTTAACATATATTAATTTGGCAGTTCACAAAGTGCGGTACACAGACCTCTGAGGGACCCCAAGACCCTTTTAGAGGGTCTGTGAGGTCAAACTATATGCACAATTGCACCAAAACTACAGTAATAGTCACTGTATTTTTCATGGCCACTTGCAATTTTTTTTAAGAAAGGACTTTTATTTAAAATGCCCTTGTAAACAATAAAAATTATTAGTTACATTAAACCTTCGCCCTTAGTACAAATCTTTTTAAATAGCATGGATGACAAAACAGCAAGTATGCATGAGGAATTTCTGTGGCATACCCAAGTATTTACAGTTGTTTTGAGGAAAAACACTCATATGTTCGGGCTGTGAACTGAAATAGCCACTTTTTATGGAACACCATTTACTTGATGATTGATGGATAAACTATGGTTATTCAAATGGAGTATTTGACAGACTTTTTTTTTTTTTTTTTTAAATGGAAGAAAGTGAGACTGTCACTTCAAGGAAATACTTGACAGTATTTGTTGCCAATGATAAAATCTAAGCTTTCAAGTGAAAATTCGACTTTTGGAAAATTTGTATTTGCTACCAAGAGTTGGCAGCTTCCCAATACATGAAAGACTCTTCTGATGATTTTAACAAATGTGATATTTTGATATTGTATACTGAAATGCATCAACATTTAGAAGATTTTCAAAACTCAGTGATTCAGTATTTTCCAAATGCTTTTGTAATATCATACCCAGAGTGCAAGCTGGACCAATGGATTTTAATATAACAGACTATGTGAAGTTTATTCATATGGATTCAGACTCCGCATGCTGTCCCTACCCTGAGGAAAACACCATTTGTTGAGTTCTGTTGCAACATCAAAAAAAAAAAAAAAAAAAGATATCCATAATTATCTGAAACTATTAACACATTCTTCACATTTCCACCAACATGTATTTATAAGGCTAGATCTTCCCCACATACTTTACCAAAATAACATCACAACAGATTGAAGCTATGAGAATCCAGTATTAGAGATTTCCGTTAAGCCAGACATTAGAAAGTTGCAAAAATGTGAAACAATGCCACTTTTCTTATGATTTTGTTTTCAAAATTTTTTCCTATTTATGTAAAGATGCAATGGGTTTTTATTACTATTACTATTAAGTAAATATTTTTTAACTTCCTAGTTTTAATTTCTAATATGGTAAATATTGAAAGATATGACTCATTTAAATTAAAGTCCTTTGAATCTTCAACATTTTATAAAACACTAAAGTAGTCCTGAGACCAAAAAGTTTGGGAAGTACTGTATAGCCACTGAATTTTCACACCACCTTATGCAGCTGACTACCACCATCCTTCCTTTATAGATGATCATTGGAAGCACAGAGGTTAAGTAACTTGCTTATGGTCACATGGCTTGAGGTGGCAGAGGTAAGAACGGGAACCCAGGGAGTCTGAGCTCTTTATTCTTTCCAAAAATGAATAGAAAACACTGACCTCAGTAAAACACACTAATTCTTTTGAGGACAGGAGAACACTATTCAGTGAGTTCTAGTGAAAATGCTCTGACTGGTATTTTAAGAACCCTGGTGAGTAACACAGCAACCTTCAGCTCTACATGCCATGAAGTAAATTATATGCATTACTTCAAACTATATTACATAAATATAATAATGATAGGATATACTACATGAATGTGATAACTATGACAGTAAATAATTACTGAGTACTAGCCTTATATCAGGTACTTCTCCAAGAAGTTGACATGGATTAAGTCATTGTTAACTCTCAAAACAACTCTGGGAAGTAAGTGCTAATATCTCCCTTTTATAGACAAGGAAACTAAGGCAGAGATTATGAAATGTATTCAAGGTTACAATGCTAGTAAATTACAGAGCTGGATTTCAAACCCCAGCAGTGAGGGTGCCCAGTCTATTCTCTTAAGCATTTCCTCCTACTGCTCGTCTTAGCTTAAATCAAACTCCTCTCCAAAATCCTGATATTCCAATACTACACCAAGGGTTCTCAAACCTCAGGATGCAACACAATCACCTGCGCTGACTGTTAAAAGACAGATTCCTGAGCCCCACCTCTGACTCAGCAGACCTTGTGGGACTCCAGAATTTTCATTTCTAACCAGTCACCAGGCTGGTTCAGGGACCATATTTTGAAAATCACTGCTACATGATGCAGAAATTCAAGGATTGAAGTGAAGAGGCAAACCTATCATCAGGTGAAATAAATGGTAAGAGGTCCACTGGCCCGGTGAGGGCTCATAGTTCTCTAGACCCCTGCTATTACATGGTATGTAGGGTTGACATGTGTATAAGTATATCCATTGGGATATACTTATAGTAAAAAAAAAAAAAAATCATTCAGGGGATCCCTGGGTGGCGCAGCGGTTTGGCGCCTGCCTTTGGCCCAGGGCGCAATCCTGGAGACTCGAGTCCCACGTCGGGCTCCCGGTGCATGGAGCCTGCTTCTCCCTCTGCCTATGTCCTGCCTCTCTCTCTCTCTCTCTCTCTCTTTCTCTGTGACTATCATAAATAAATAAAAATTAATTTAAAAAAATCATTCAGTGTTTATGTGCAATCTAATAAGACATCTATTATACTAGCTAAATGTGTAACTTAACTGGTATGTTATTCAGCCGTTGGGCATCGGTATAAGGAGTACTTGTTAATTATCTTGTGTCTGGGCTAACAGTGTTTTTCAAATTGCCAACTTTCTTCTTTACAAAAGGATAAGTACCAGGTGAAATAAAATAAATTTAAGAACAAAACTACTTATTTATGTCTTCCATGCACCAGAAAGTTCTTTAGCCAGAATATTCCCATTCTTATGGATTTTGTATTGAAGATGTTATCCTGTACTTACATTTGCCCATAGGTGACACTAAAATGTTCTTGACAAAGTTGAACTAGGTTAAAAAGTTGTTTACCCATCTACCCATCCATACCATTAGACTGAACATGAGATCCCACAGCAAAACAGAGTTTCCTCAAATTGTCCACTAACAAATATGAAGCAAAACTAGCTTCAGTCAAAAGGATACTGTAGTCATCTCTTCAATTGGAATTCCCACTTTAATAATGGAAATAAATACACAGGTATGTTATTACCTTAGTAATCCGGGCAATCCGATTGGCTTCATCATCTGTCATTTCTGAGAGGCATTTTGCTACACTGACATATACCTCTAGATCATTTCTCTAGTAAAGAAAAATCACAAGCATGTCAAAATACAATGTAAGATAACAGACAAGATTCTCAATGTTCTGATGAATTATTAGCTTTACTTATCTCCATGAACAGCAGCTTATGAGATTTTAATCAAACCAAACATATGGCCAGTTTTTATCATTAAAAAAACATCTTTCTGGGGCACCTGGCTGGCTCAGTAAGTAGAGCAGGTGGTCCCTGATCTTAGAGTCATGAGTTCAAGCCCCACATTGGACATGGAGTTTACTTAAAAACAAAACAAAAATCATCTTTCCTATTATTTTATTTGTTTGGCTGTACTTGTCTATTTGTGTGACTGTACTTTTTTCCTCTTATCAGAATCCATCATTCCAAACAGATTTTTAACTTCTTTGTAAAAGTATAATTCAGGAATCAGGAGGGGAAAGGCTAGTATTACGTCACTTGATATAAGAGAAAAACACTGGACAATATGTCTAAAGATTCTCCAGGTGTAACATGTAAGTGTTTCTGAGCTTGTTCGTCTTCTGCAGGCATTTGGTAAAAGGCCTAACAACATATTTCCTGGGGTAGCACTGGTTAACCTGTTTCTAAGCTGGCTCAAAACTTTGGTTCTAAATACTCAACCTCAATTTAGATCTTGGAAGCAAACACATTCTTAGTGAAAAATGTGGTTATTTCTTCCTAGCCTTCCCACCACATTCTTAAAACATACACCTCCCTGCTTTGCCAAAAGGGCTTTAAAAAATCCCAAACATAAATTGTCAGGAATGTAAATATTTTTGTTCCTCACCCGAATCTTATTTGGCAGAAGGTCAAAAATTTTTCCAGTAGCTTCACAGAGCAGACTCCAAAGGTGATGGGTAGGGCTGGGCAGTTTCATGGCCTGACTCAGACCCTGTAAGGCACTCACACATAACTCAGGATGGGGAAGTGGGGAAGCTGCTTTAAAAACTGCCACCATCACATTTTCAACAAAACCCACGATCTGTTCGTCTGAGACATGTTTTATCCATAGAGGTGCAGACACCAGCAGGTATTTCTTGATATTCAACTGGAAGCAAAAGTAGAGAGGTCAGGAACAGGCAAGGCTGGGTTGGCAGTGCTCAAAACCTCGAGGTCATCACTGTGTTTGAGGGTGGGCTGAGAGAGGGAAAGGCTCAGGTTACTTCCTTGCCCCTCATTTCCGTCAGCCTCGTGATCCAATGGGCCATGAATGCACGCAGTCTTGGCTGCTATGGGGACTTGTGATCCAGGGTGACTCATGTGTATATATGGTATCTGCCAATCCATCTGTGAACTACTCCGCTTAAGCCTTGGAGCTTTTAAGGGAGGGGAATAAAATGCTACTTCTGAAAGTACATGACGATTGCTATTCAATCTTGAAAGGTCACATTCCCTGGCAGGAAAAAAATCCTCAAGGTGAAAGGCTCATCTGCAGGAAATCAACTCACCAGAATATTTGATCTTATTAATGTCTTCTTCTAGGAAGCATAAGGGAATAAAAAGAACTGACATGCCAGGACCATTTCTGACCAAAGAGCAACAGCTGACCATGTGGAATTGACCATGGCACCCTGGAGGTCATGGAGCTGAAAAAGGGGCATGGTTCAAAATAGCTCGGTGCCAGACACGTTAAGAGAGGAGGCTTCAAAAATTCTGAGAAACATAAGCATGCTTCTCAAGGAGCAGCAAGTTGAAAAGAAGTGGTATTAAAAAGAATAAAACCCAGTAAATTTCAGAAAATATCAGTGTGGTTGCATGAGTTGCTGAAAGAGTTCTCCATAAAGAACATGCCATTTCTGATCTTTTTTTGTAAATGAGAAGGTGTATCATTAAGAAAATGAATTCACAAACTTAATGTGTTCATTAACAAAGACAGTAAGGAAAGTCCACAATCACGGACAAACGCCAAAAAGTAACAGAGATCTAAAAGAGAAGAAGAAGGATAACTGAATTCTGGAAATAGTTTCGAGGTAAACAAAACAGGCTGAGTTATACCGGACTCTAAAGGAAGGAAGGGTTAAGAGAACAGTGTCTTCGACACAGACGGAGTCAGGCAGGCTCACTCCCGTTTCTTAGCAATATAAATTGTTTAATTGAGATGTGCCTCGGTTTGTCAACCTGTAAAATGGAAACCAAAAATCTACTTCTCAGAAGCGAAATAAGCGGGGCATAAAAGACTTCATCTTGTATGATTCCATTCTAAAGACTTTCCAAAGTTTATATGAAATTTAAATTTATAGGGAAGTTCTCTTTAAAAAAGGGAAAATTACAGAGATGAAAAGCAGATCAGAGGTAGCCTAGGTCTGAGACGGGGAGTGGGGATCGTCCTCAAGTTGGCACAATCCAACTTTCTGGGGGTAATGGAAATATGATGGGTGACGGCTGAAAATCTATAAATGTACTGAAACTCATCAAACTGTATACTTAAAATAGCCATATTTTATGGAATATAAATTATAACTCAAGATTGTAAAAAAAATATGTCAGAATTAAAGAGAGATTCCATCTGATGTCTGAAAGTGCTCACTGAGTGCTTACAAGTAGCAGATACCTAGCAAGTGCTAGGTACTGGCAGCTAGATGGGAGGTGCTTAGAGCAGACAGTCTGTGATCATTGCCGACAGAGAGGATGCAGCTTTCAATCACATCTCCCTTCAATTAAAAAGCATTAGAATATGTAGCAGAATTTAAAAGAAAAAATATGGGCAGCCTGGGTGGCTCAGCAGTTTAGCGCTGCCTTCAGCCTAGGGCATGATCCTGGAGACCCAGGATTGAGTCCCGCATTGGGCTCCCTGCATGGAGCCTGCTTCTCCCTCTGCCTGTGTCTCTGCCTCTGTGTCTCTCGTGAATAAATAAATGAAATTAAAAATTAAAAAAAAATAAAAGGAAAAATAAAAGAAAAAAGATACAGGAGAGGAACTAAAATTAAAAGACTGAGCAACTAATGTGAGAACTTTGAATTCTTCTCAAAGAATTAAAGCCTCCTGAATAGAAGAGTAAAAATAGGATCATTTGATTTGTAATTAATTGGTCAACTTCTAAGGAATTGTGGAATGCAGGAGGTTGTCCTAGCTTGGAATATATTCAAAATCATACAATTTGCTAATTTCACATTTCTTAATGATCTGACCCCATTATTCCTACTCACCCTTAGCCTATACCTGGAAAGTGCTGACTCCCTCCCTCTATCATAGATACAGGGCTAGGTCACTTCTTCCTCAGTGCTAGCACAGGTGTTCTACTCTCCTCACCTACACCCTCCCACCTACATCCCCCCGCCCCCGCCCCCCAACCCCGGGGCCTATAACAGGATGCCTAACAAAATCCTACCAAGCCTTCAAGGCTCATCTGAATTGCTGTCTTTTCTGTGAAAGGGAAGGATCATATATGGATTTGCTGTTCTCTTAATACCTACTGAACCCATATATTGTATATCATATAAATAAACCCAGGTTCCAATAACTCTACAATTTTCTAGCTGTGTGATCTTGAGAAAGGAACTTTAATATACCTGACCATAATTTTCTTTTTTTTTTTTTTTTTTTTGCAATCAATGGGAGCTGAAAGCATGAGCACCAATGGCTAGAGCAGAGTTCTGAATTACACAATCTCCCAATCGGCTGGCCAGCTACTGCCAAGCTCCCAAGTTTTACAAATCATGTCTGTCTACTCTTCACTTTGAGAACATATACCCAAATGAATGTTCACTTCCCCCAAAAGAACCATATCTTCCTGTTGCCCAACACCTTGAATTGCTACATACACTCAGCCCATAGATCAGTGGTGGCATCACCCACAGTCCCAAAAGGGCAGCCGCATTCTGGGATGACTGGGCCTGTGTCACCATAATTTCAAGGCACAGTTGCTGTATCTCTTCTCCTGCAAGAGAAGAAAAGAATATGGGTTATATAGCTGCTTCGTGGACTCATTTTCAGGCTTCTAGGTCTCAAATCAAAGCATCTGCTTGTGTGACTTTTCCCAGTAACAGAACTCGAATGAACCAAAAGATAGTTCGTTCAAGTTGCCTTTCCACTGTGAGGCAAAGAAGGTACACACTGGCAACACAGGGTTAAACTTGGAACTGGCAATGCCATGCTCTAGCTCAGGAAATTTCTCTTATGATGTCCTAAGAAATCTAAAGAATTGAATACTATCAAAAATTTGAGAAAGTTATAGCTAAAACTCTCTGTCTCTGTTTCTCCCTCCTCTCTACCTTGCATTCAGTGCACAGAGAAATTTGTTTAGGTTTGGGAGGATTTAAAAATGTAGCCACATTCTCTAGTGATCTAATCTTTTCAGCAGCCTGATTCCCATCGGTAGCCATATTTTCCCAATGAGATCCTTCCTTCTTCTTTCTCAGTATTTTTACTAAAACACCAACATTTTTCATACAGCACACGAAAAAGCAGGGAAGGCTCAGGAGAACATTTTTTTCAAATGAAATCTCCAGAACCACTGTATGGTGACATCGTATCTCATACGAGTATAATGTTCAAATGAAAGCATTTAAGTGAAAAACTGTGCATAGTCAAAATCATCTTTGATTATCCTTTCAACTGTACACAAATTATGGCTCACAAATCTTTCTGTATATCATATGTGAGCACCCAAATGTAAATAATAGAGGACTCGTTGCAAACACACACACACACACACACACACACACACACACACAGAGTAATATACCACTACTAAAAAATTGTTCTCCCCACCCTATCTTTTTCTGGAGGTGTGTGTGGGGGGCATGTAAATGGGATTAAATTTGCATATGCTAACTCCATTAAAAAGGTTGATGTGGATGAACCAGAGGTGTGCATTCCCTCTGTCTCTCATCACAGAGTATCTGCGTTAAACAAAATAATGGTCCTCAGAGATGCCTACTTCCTAACTCCTGGAACCTGTGAATATGTTACCTTGCTTGGCCAAGGAACTTCTCAGATGTGATTAAGGACTGCTGAGATGGGGAGATTATCCTGGAGTATTCAAATGGACCCATTAAGTACATGAATCTTTAATGTGGAAAATATTTTCCAGGTTGTACAGAACCAGAAAGAGGACAGTGTGAGAAGGTTTTAGCTCTCTGTTACAGGCTTTAAGGATGAAGAAAGGGGGACACAAAGTCAAAGAATGTGGGCAGCCTCTAGAAGGGGAAAAAGGAAAAACACAGATTCTCCCTGCCTTAGTCTGTTCAGGCTGGTATAACAAAATATCACAGACTGGGTGGTTTATAAACCACAGAAGTTTCTCTCTCATAGTTCTGGTAGGTGGAAGTCCAAGATCAGGGTGTCAGCATGGTTCGGTTCTGGTGGAATCTTTCACCCAGCTCTAGACGGCCAACTCTTGCTGTGTCCTCACACTGTGGAAGAGGTGAAGGAGCTCTCTGGGGCCTCTTGTATGAGGCATGAATACCATTTAAGAGGGCTCTACATTCATGAGCTAATCACCTCCCAAAAGCCCTGCCTCCTCAGACCAGCACGTTAGGAATTGGGATTTCAACCTATGAATTGGTGAGGGGACACCAACACTTAGACCATCGCACCCTTCAGGCATGGGGGAAAGAATGATGCTCTGCTGATCCCTTGATCTTGGCCCAGTAAGCACCATGTTGGGACTTCTAACCTACAGAACTATAAGATGATACATTTGTGTAGCTTCAAGCCACTAAATCTGTGGTAACTTGTTAGAGCAGCAATAGCAAACCACCACAGGGTACTTCCCTGACTCCTAGAACTCTGACAATACATCTAAGGACCACCAAACCAGGCCTTCTGGGGCCTGCACCACGCAGGCAGCAACACACACACACCTCAGTCAAGCACTGTTCTGATAAGTGCTTCTGGTCTGTGTCTTCAGACCTCCTCTTCCTTAGCCTCCACGATTTAGAAAGTGACTCAGTGGAAGTAATCCAACTGTTCCATCCAAGAAGAAAGACTATAAGATCCCAAAGGTCTATCTAGTCACCACCAATTGTGACCCAGAATCTATTTTTCTATTCAGGTCACATCCTAAAAGCAGAGTCTGAAGGCCTAAAAACACTTGGTATTTACCAAAGTTTAGCCTCATAAGTGGAGAGAGGAGTGCAGCCCAGTTCACAGGAGGATACTGGTAGCTTTCTCCGACAGCTGCGATGGGTTTCATTACAACTTTGAGAAGTGACGGGAGCACAGATTCAGGACCTGCAAGAGAAACGAAAAAAATTCATGATACACCCTGACAGCATGGTGAGGGAGGAAATGCCAACTTTCCCTTTTCCCAGTTCCAAAGGATTTGGCATCACACCTTCAACTGTGGTCAGTCCTTCAATTCTGTGCTCTCAGTCTAAACCCTATTTGTTACAAAATCCTGCTCCCTCTGTTCTCTTTCTGTTTGCCTCCAGTTTTCCCTTCTTGATAGATAGAAATATTCCACATCACTCCTTAACTGTCTTCCAAACTCTCCTGCAGGCACTTCATCCAACTTTCTAAAAAGAGTAACTTATCTACATTGTTGCCTCATTATTCATTCACTTGCTCCTTGATCCACTTCCAGAAAAGGAGACAATCACTGCCTACTCAGGCACAGCCCCTTCTAATGATCATAAAGTCCCTCAGTCCCCATGGCCCACAGTGGTCACAACCTGTACCATGTGATTCACCACTTGCACTCGTTAGCCATGGCCATGGCTGCTTGCACCAGAGGTGAGTACCAATAGTACAGCTAATTCACAGGCTGATCAGCTATCTATGACCTAAAGCTATAGCTTTTACATAATCTTTTTTTTTTCCAGGTGGGGGCTAATTTAAAATTGAAATGATGAGACACTGGAGCAATTAGTAGTGGAGCCATAAAGCAAGTCAGGGTTTGAGTAGCCACAAAGGGCCATGTAAAAGCGAAGTTCGAAGGAAGCCTGAAATGATGTGTAAAAAAGTAAAAGAGCAAGGAAAAACAAAGCAGCTGGATCAACATATGCAGCAGAAGGAAAATCAGCACCAGCAGAAGGAGCAGCAGACTAAGGAAAAGCATCAGTAGATAAAGGAAAAACAGGGGCAGGATCAGCAGATAAGCAATAGTGAGCAGACAGCAAAAGAGGAGAAGCAAAGATGGGAGGGAGTCAACAAAAGGAACAACAGCCACAGAAAGGACAAGCACAGAGAAGGAGAAGCTGAAGCAAAGAAGGCAGCACGATCACCAGGCACTGAACGAGAAGGAAGCTGAAGTGGGGGCAGAATGCGTAGAGAAACAGCAGCTGCAGAAAGGAGAAGCATAGGAAAAGGGAGAAGCCAAGGCAGAAGAGGCAACACGATCAGCAGGGACTGAACAAGGGGGAAGCAGAGGTGGGGACAGAATGCGTAAGAGAAACAACCGCTGCAGAAAGGAGAAGTATAGGAAAAGGGAGAAGCCAAGGCAGAAGAGGCAACACGATCAACAGGGACTGGACAAGGGGGAAGTTGGAAGTGGGGACAGAAGGAGTAAGAGAAACAACCGCTGCAAAAAGGAGAAGCATAGGAAAAGGGAGAAGCCGAGGCAGAAGAGGCAACACGATCAGCAGGGACTGGACAAGGGGGAAGTTGGAAGTGGGGACAGAATGCGTAAGAGAAACAACCGCTGCAGAAAGGAGAAGCAAAAAAGGAGAAGCTGAGGCAGAAGAGGCAACACGATCAGCAGGGACTGAACAAGGGGGAAGCAGAGGTGGGGACAGAATGTGTAAGAGAAACAACCGCTGCAGAAAGGAGAAGCATAGGAAAAGGGAGAAGCCGAGGCAGAAGAGGCAACACGATCAACAGGGACTGGACAAGGGGGAAGTTGGAAGTGGGGACAGAATGCGTAAGAGAAACAACCGCTGCAGAAAGGAGAAGCAAAAAAGGAGAAGCTGAGGCAGAAGAGGCAACACGATCAGCAGGGACTGAACAAGGGGGAAGTTGGAAGTGGGGACACAAGGAGTAAGAGAAACAACCGCTGCAGAAAGGAGAAGCATAGGAAAAGGGAGAAGCCAAGGCAGAAGAGGCAACACGATCAGCAGGGACTGAACAAGGGGGAAGCAGAGGTGGGGACAGAATGCGTAAGAGAAACAACCGCTGCAGAAAGGAGAAGCATAGGAAAAGGGAGAAGCCGAGGCAGAAGAGGCAACACGATCAACAGGGACTGGACGAGGGGGAAGTTGGAAGTGGGGACAGAATGCGTAAGAGAAACAACCGCTGCAGAAAGGAGAAGCATAGGAAAAGGGAGAAGCCAAGGCAGAAGAGGCAACACGATCAGCAGGGACTGAACAAGGGGGAAGTTGGAAGTGGGGACAGAATGCGTAAGAGAAACAACCGCTGCAGAAAGGAGAAGCATAGGAAAAGGGAGAAGCCAAGGCAGAAGAGGCAACACGATCAGCAGGGACTGAACAAGGGGGAAGTTGGAAGTGGGGACAGAATGCGTAAGAGAAACAACCGCTGCAGAAAGGAGAAGCATAGGAAAAGGGAGAAGCCAAGGCAGAAGAGGCAACATGATCAGCAGGGACTGAACAAGGGGGAAGTTGGAAGTGGGGACAGAAGGAGTAAGAGAAACAACCGCTGCAGAAAGGAGAAGCATAGGAAAAGGGAGAAGCCAAGGCAGAAGAGGCAACACGATCAGCAGGGACTGAACAAGGGGGAAGTTGGAAGTGGGGACAGAAGGAGTAAGAGAAACAACCGCTGCAGAAAGGAGAAGCATAGGAAAAGGGAGAAGCCAAGGCAGAAGAGGCAACACGATCAGCAGGGACTGAACAAGGGGGAAGTTGGAAGTGGGGACAGAAGGAGTAAGAGAAACAACCGCTGCAGAAAGGAGAAGCATAGGAAAAGGGAGAAGCCAAGGCAGAAGAGGCAACACGATCAGCAGGGACTGAACAAGAGGGAAGTTGGAAGTGGGGACAGAAGGAGTAAGAGAAACAACCGCTGCAGAAAGGAGAAGCATAGGAAAAGGGAGAAGCCAAGGCAGAAGAGGCAACACGATCAGCAGGGACTGAACAAGGGGGAAGTTGGAAGTGGGGACAGAAGGAGTAAGAGAAACAACCGCTGCAGAAAGGAGAAGCATAGGAAAAGGGAGAAGCCAAGGCAGAAGAGGCAACACGATCAGCAGGGACTGAACAAGGGGGAAGCAGAGGTGGGGACAGAATGCGTAAGAGAAACAACAGCTGCAGAAAGGAGAAGCATAGGAAAAGGGAGAAGCCGAGGCAGAAGAGGCAACACGATCAGCAGGGACTGAACAAGGGGGAAGTTGAGGTGGGGACAGAATCAGCAAAAGGACAAACACTGCAGAAAGGAGAAGCATAGGCAATGAGGAGAAGCAGAATAGCTCAATCAGCAGATGCTACATATGGAGAAGGAGAAGCATGGGTAGAGCTTCTCTAGAGATAATACACAAATCACCAATAAAGATGTGAAAAGATGCTGACATCACTAATCATTAGAGAAATGCAAATCAAACCACAATGAGATAATACCTCACATCCATTAGGATGGCTACTGTTTTTTTTAAAAGGAAAGAAAAAGAAAATAAACAAGTGTTGGTAAAGATGTGGAGAAATTGGGCCGCTCGTGTACTGTTGGTGGTATCAGAATGGTAGAACTGCTATGAAAAACAGTATGGTGGCTCCTTCAAAAACTAAACAAAGAACTGTCATATGATCCAGAAATCCTATTTCTGAGCATATATTCAAAAGAATTGAAAGCAGAAGCTTGAAGAGATGTTTGTATATCATTGTTCACAGCAGTGCTATTCACAATAGCCACGAGGTAGAAGCAATCCAAACTTCAATCAATGGATAAATGAAGAAACAAAATACACACACACACACACACACACACACACACACATATATATATTAGTATTCAACATTATAAAACAAGGAAATCCTGTCATATGCTACAACATACATGAATCTTGGAGATACTATGTTAGTGAAATAAGACAGTCACAATACTACAAATACTAGAAGATTTTATTTATATCAGATATTTAAGTAGTCAAAGTAATAGAAACAGAAAACAGAATGATGGCTGCCAGGGGTTATGGGGAGAGAGAAAGGGTAGGCATTAGTTAATGAGCACAGAATTTCAGTTTTGTATGATGAAAAAGATCTGGGATTGGTTTTCCAAAAATGTGAATTTAACACTACTGAACCATATAGTTAAAAATGGTTAAGATGGTAAATCTTATGTTGTGGGTTTTTTTTATGATTAAAAAAGATAAATAAATAAATAAATAAATAAATGGAAAATCTTGGTTTCCAGCTCTGTGTGTAAGCAGCTTGAAAGTCTCCATTCTGTCCTGATAACAAATAAAAAGCTGAAAAAACTAACTAATCAACAACAACTCTTGGTTCTGCACAGAAGGAAGAACATGGGACAAATTGCTGCCCTGGTGAGTGAAGGGAAAGACCCATGAATAGAGGGCCTAATGGTTTATCAGAGTAGAGGGTCGTGAGAAGAAAACATTGCAGGAACCAGTGCCAGGATAGGAAAGCCTGAACTACAATGATGAAATGCCAGAAGCCTGTGTAGACAGCATCTATGCCCACAAATCTGACAACATAAATGAAATAGACTAATTATTTGAAAGATACAAGTTGCAAAACTGAAAAAGAAACAGACAATCTGTATAGGCCTGTATCTACTTGAAAACTGAATTAATAGGGACATCTGGGTGGCTCAGTCCGTCAAGTGTCTGACTCTTGATTTTGGAACAGGCCATGCTCTCAAGGTCATGAGATCGAGACTTCATCGGGCTCCACGCTCAGTGTGGAGCGTGCTTGGATTCTCTCTCATTCTTCCTCTGCACCTCTCCTCTCTGCTCATGCTCTCTCTCTCTCTCCCTCTGAGAAAAAAAAAAATTCCTAGCTTACGCATTAGTAAGAAAAGGAAATAATAGTCTTACTCATTGGGGCGGAAGATGGAAATAACTAAAATCAGAATAAAAGTGAAAGGAGGTGGAAGATGTCAGAGGAGGAGGAGACCTCAGCGGCGTCTGGTTCCAGGACTCAGCTGGGTAGCTATTAAATCTCTCTGAACACCTGCGAACTCAACCAGAGAGCCATGAAGAGAAGAGCTTCAACTCGACAAATAGAGAAGGGACCACCTTCTGCAGCTGAGAGGCCCAGAGCAGGGAGTCTGAGGCCATAACCGGGAAGATAAACCAGGCGGGAGGGAGCCTCCATCAGCGGCTTCCAGGGGGCCACAGGGCAGCAGAGCCGAGGTGGGAACCTCAAGGACTCTGCTGTGCTGAGGGACGTCCCTGCTGAAAGGCGCTGGGGTGGCGCGGAGGGCTGAATCCCGGGTGGGACAGGGCGCTCGCAGCCCCCCCCCCCCCGCCCCGGGGTCACAGGAAGACCAGGGCAGCCCGAGTGTGGCGGAGCTCCCAGGCCCCGAGGGGGGCAGGGGTGGCCTAAAGCACCGCGGAGCCCAGTCAGCACCGACACACTCCAGCGGGGGCCCAGCAAGACCCCCTTCAGCCTCCAGGAGGAGCACAGAGCCACGTGCACCGCACAGTCTGGGGCTCGGGGCTCAAACGGGGTCACGGGCCTGAGACAACCCCTCGGGCTGGGTGAGCACGGAGCGCGGACCGAGACCAGACAGGAGACAGGGGGACTGACTGCTCTTCCCTGAGGGCACTGAGGGGCCCTGGGCCTGCGCTCGGGGCTGGGGATTGGGAGGCCGCCATTCTCACCGGCGGCCCCTAAAGCTGCTGCCCGGAAAGCCTTCGGGGAACAAAGGGCACCCAGAGCAGCCCGGCCCCGGGCAAGGGCGGGGCAATTGCACCCAGGGTACAGAAGACACCTGAGCATGCGTGCAACAGGCCCTTCCCCCGGAAGATCAGCAAAAACATCCAGCCAAGACCAAGTCTCCGGAACACTGAGAACTGCAAACCGCCGGCACTAGGGGAATACAGCACACAGAATTCACTGGGGGGGGGGGGGTCCCCTTGTGATTCTTTAGTCTTTCCATTTTAATTTTTTTCTCTTTCCTTCTTGAACCTATTTCTTATTTTATAACTGTTTTCTTTAAATTTTCATCTTTATAGTTATAATCTATACTTTCAATGTATTTAATTTTATTTTTGTATTTCCTTACAATTTTGAGATGTAGTTTCTTGTAACCGACCAAAATACACTTAGGATATACTGTATTGCTCTGTTCTGTTCACCTTTCTCTTTATATTCCTTTTCTTTTTGTCATTTAATTTGAATTTTTAGTTACATTCTATCCTTTCATTGTATTTATTTTTTTCATGAATATAAGTTTTTCTTTCATTACAATTTTGGGATATAGTTTTCTAACAAATAGACCAAAATACACATAAAATCCAGTGTACTGATCTGTTCATCTGTTTGGTTACATTTTCTCTCTTTACTTTCTTTCGGTTTTGGGTCTATTCTAATTTGTACAGTGTCTATTTCTATGGGTTTGTTGTTGCCATTTTAGTATTTTGTTCCCTTGTCCATCTATTCTTCTTTAGTATGGACATAAGTAAGATGTTGGAACTAGACTTCAGAATAATGAGCATAAAGATACTAGCAGAGCTTGAAAAAAGCATAGAGAACACTAGAGAATCCCTTTCTGGAGAAATAAAGAACCAAAATCTAATCAAGTTAAATCAAAAAGGTTATTAATGACATGCAATAAAAAGTGGAGGTTCTAACTGCTAAGATAAATGAGGCAGAAGACAGAATTAGTGACATAGAAGGTAAAATGATGGAAATAAAGAAGCTGAGAAATAAACAGCTACTGGATCATGATGAGAATTCGAAAGATAAGTAATACAATTAAGTGAAACCGTATTAGAATAATTGGAAGAGGAATAATAATTCCTCTGAAGAAGAAGAATGAGAGAGTTGGGCAGAAAGTAAATCATACTTCCCTAATCTGGTCAAGGAAACAGGCATCCAATTCCAGGAGGCACAGAGAACCACCCTCAAAATCAGTAAAAATAGACCAACACCTCAATATATAATATTGAAACTTACAAGTCTCAGAGACAAAAAGAAAATCCTGAAAGTAGCTTAGGACAAAACGTCCTTAACCTATAAGGGTAGAAACATTAGACTGGCAGCAGACCTATCCACACAGACCTAGCAGGCCAGAAAGGACTGGCATGATATATTCAGGATGCTAAATGAGAAAAATATGCAGCCAAAAATACTTTATTGAGCTACGATCTCGTTCAAAATAAAAGGGGAGATGAAGAGCTTCCAGGACAACCAGAACCAAAAAGAATTTGTAATCACCAAACTAGCCCTATAAGATATATTAAAAGGGATCCTTTAAGCATACAGACAGCTCAAAGGTGACACAGATCATAAAAGAACAAAGACCATATACACAAACAGTGACTTTAGAGGGAATACCGTGACAGTAAATTCATATCTTTCAATAGCAACTCTGAATGTAAATGGGCTAAATGCCCTAATCAAAAGACAAAGCATCTCAGATTGAATAAAAAAGCAAGATTCATTTATATCCTATCTGCAAGAGTCATTTTAGACTCAAAGGCATTTCCAGATTGAAAGTGAGGGACTGGAAAACCATTTATCATGTTAATGGACATCAAAAGAAAGCTGGGGTGCAATGTACTGTAATGAAGAATTTTTAAAAATTCATAGAAACAAATGAAAATGAAACCACAATTGTTCAAAACCTTTGGGATGCAGCAAAGGTGGCCTTAAGAGGGAAGTATATACCAGTACACAAGCCCTTCTGAAAAAACAAGAAGGGTCTCAAATACACAACCTAGCCTTATACCTAAAGGAGCTGGAGAAAGAACAGCAAATAAAGCCTAAAGGAGAGTGAATAAAGATTAGAGCAGAAATCAATCAAATAGAAATCAAAAGAACAGTAGAACAGATCAACAAAAACTTTTCAAAAGCTAGTTCTTTGAAAGAATTAATAACACTGATAACCCCTGGCCAGACTTCTCAAAAAGAAAAGAGAGGGGACCCAAATAAATAAAATCACGAATGAAAGAGGACTGATCACAATCAACACTGAAGAAATACAATTATAAGAACATTATAAGCAATGATATGCCAACAAATTAGGTAATCTGGAAGAAATGGATGTATTCCTAGAGACGTATAAATTACCAAAACTGAAACAGAAGGAAATAGAAAATCTGAACAGACCCATACCCAGCAAGGAAATTGAAGCAATTATCAAAAACCTCCCAAAAAATGAGAGTCCAGGACCAGATGGCTTCCCAGGGGAATTCAACCAAACATTTAACCTATTCTTCTGAAGCTCTTGCAAAAAATAGAAAGCAAGGGAAAACTTCCAAAATCCTTCTGAGGCCAGCATTACCTTGATCCCAAAACCAGACAAAGACTCCACCAAAAAGGAGAATTACAGACCAATACCCCTGATAAACATGGATGCCAAAATTCTCACCAAGATTCTTGCCAATAGGATCCCACAGTTCATTAAGAGGATTATTCACCATGACCAAGTGGGATTTTTCCCTGGGAAGCAAGGTGGTTCAACATTCATAAAACAATCAATGTGGTAGATCACATCAATAAAAGAAAAGACAAGAATCATAGGATCCTCTTAATAAATGCAGAGAAAGTATTTGACAAAATACAGCATCCATTCCTGATTAAAACTCTTCAAAGTGTAGGGATAGAGGGAATATCATAAAAGCCATCTACTAAAGCCCCCAGTGAGTATCATTCTCAATGGGGAAAACCTAAGAGCTTTCTTAAGGTCAGGAACATGACAGGGATGCCCACTATCATCACCACTAGTCAATATAGTACTAAAAGTCCTAGCCTCAGCAATCAGACAACAAAAAGAAATAAAAGGCATCCAAACTGGCAAAAAGAAGTCAAATTCTCACTCTTTGCAGATGAAATGATACTCTATATGGAATACCCAGAAGACTCCATTTTAAAATTGCTAGAACTCATGGAGGAATTAGCAAAGTGATAGGATATAAAACCAATGCACAGAATATCAATTGCATTTCTGTACACTACCAATGAGACAGAAGAAAGAGAAATTAAGGAGTCAATCCCATAAGATACCTAGGAATAAACCTAACCAAAGAGGCAAAAGATCTGTGCTCAGAAAACTACAGAACCCTCATGAAAGAAATTGAGGAATACACAAAGAAATGGAAATACATTCCTTGCTCATGGACTGGAAGAACAAATATTGTTAAAATGTCTCTGTTATCTAGAGCAATCTATACATTCAATCCAATCCCTATCAAAATGCCACCAACTTATTCCACAGAGCTGGAACAAACAATCCTAACATTTGTTTGGAACCAGAAAAGACCCAGAATACCCAAAGGAATGTTTAAAAAGAAAACCAAAGCTGGGGACATCACAATTCCAGGTTTTAAGCTCTATTTATATTTTTAATCATCAAGACAGTATGGTACTGGCCCAAAAACAGATACATAGATCAATGGAACAGAAACAAGAACCCAGAAATGGACCCTCAACTCTATGGTCAACTCATCTTCAACAAAGCAGGAAAGCATATCCAATGGAAAAAAAAACAAACTTTTCAAAAACCGGTGCTGGGAAAAATGGACCGCCACATGAAGAATGAAACGGGCCATTTTCTTACACCATACACAAAAATAGACTCAAAATGGATGGAAGACCTAAATGTGAGCCAGGAATCCACCAAAATCACAGAGGAGAACACAGCCAGTAACTTTTGTGACCTTGGCCACATGAATGTCTTGGTAGACATGTTTTCAAAGGCAAGGGAATCTAATGCAAAAATGAACTATTAGAACTTTAGAACTTCATTAAGATAAAAAGCTTCTGCACAGCAAAGGAAACAGTCAATGAAACTAAAAGGCAACCTACAGAATGGCAGGAGATATTATCAAATCACATATCAGATAATGGGCTAGTATCCAAAATCTATAAAGAACTTCTCAAACTCAACACCCAAAGAACAAATAATCCAATCAAGAAAAGGTCAGAAGACATGAATAGACATTTCTCCAAAAAAGACATACAAATGGCCAACAAACACACAAAAAAAATGATCCACCTCACTTGCCATCGGGGAAGTGCAAATCTAAACCACAATGAGATACCAACTTACACTAGTCAGAATGGCTAGAATTAACAAGCCAGGAGAAGACTGATGTTGATGAGGATGTGGAGAAAGGGGAACCCTCTTACACTATTGATGGGAATGCAAGCTGGTACAGCCACTCTGGAAAATAGTGTGGAGGTTCCTCAAAAATAAAGCTACCCTATGGCCCAGAAATTGCATTACTGGGTATTTACTCCAAAGATACAAATGTAGTTACCTGAAGGGCACCTGCACCCCAATGTTTATAGCAGCAATGTCCATTATAGCCAAACTAAAAAAAGCCCAGATGTCCATCAACAGAGGAGTGGATAAAGATGATATTCACTCACACACACACACACACACACACACACACACTGGAATACTAATCAGCCATCATAAGAAAATAAAATCTGATTATTTGCAATGATGTGGATGGAACTAGAGGATATTATGCTAAGTGAAATAAGTCAATCAGAGAAAACAATTATCATGATCTCACTCATATGTGGAATTTAGGTAACAAAACAGAGGATCAGAGGGGAAGAGAGGAAAAATAAAACAAGGAGAAATTAGAGAAGGAGACATCCATAAGAGACTCTTAATCACAGGAAAAAAACAGGGTTGCTGGAGGGAAGGGGGTGGGGGATGGGACAACTGGGTAACGAACATTAAGGAGGGCACATGATGTAATGAGTATTGGGTGTTATATAAGACTGATGAATCACTGACCTCTACCTCTGAAACCAATAATATATTATATGTTAATTGATTGAATTTAAATAAAAGTTTTAGAAAAGAAGTAAAAGTGAAGACATTTCTACCAACCTTACCAAAAGAATATATTATATGTTAATTAATTGAATTTAAATAAAATTTTTAGAAAAGTAAAAGTGAAGATATTTCTACCAACTTTACCAAAAGAAAAGAGTATAACAAAAAACTATGAGAAACTGTGTGCCAACAAGTTGATTAATCTAGATGAAATGAGGCTACCTGGAAACACATTCTTCATGGTCGTGTCCTCAGGGCTTCTACCTGTATGGGTTTAGAATAACTTTTTCAGGAGGCATAAACCAGTGGGCTTTAACATTGGATAGAGGGCAGAGAAAGGACCTCCCAACAGTTGCTCACCTTAGCAAAGAATGATTTTGTTATGATTTCACCCAGGATGCTCTCACATACCAGCCCTAGGAAACTGAATTAACCAGAGAAAAGGTATAATGCCACCCTTCCTGCCTGCTCTCTGTCTCAACTCTCAAAGATGAATCACTTGACATGTTATTGATTAGTATTTGGTTTTTATTGTAATTACTGTCACAAGGCAGAGTACCTGGATGGACCCCATCACAGTGCCCTGCTACCTCACCATCCCTCATTTTGGCTTCTCACCACAGGCAGGAACCCGGTTTAGGCTAACTCTCCCTCTACCATAGCCCCGTACCTTCTGTGAGTGACTCTGTCTCCCTAGAATGTTTCTCACTCTGCCCCAACATTGCACTCCATCGTTTGCTCCTTGAACTGAACTCTGGAATTTAAGTAAACTTGATTTTTTTTTTAAACCACTGCTCAGCATCTCTTATGAAACCAGAAAAAAGAAGCTTTCTTTTTTTTTTCCTCAAAGATTAATTTATTCATCCCAGAGAAGGAGGGGAGGGAGAGGAAGAGAGTGAATCTCAAGCAGACTCCCCACAGAATGTGGAGCCCATGCTGGGGCTCGATGTCATGAAGTGAGATCATGACCTGAGCTGAAATCCAAGAGTCCGAATGCTCAACTGACTGAGCCACCCAGGCGCCCCAGCAGAGCAGCTTTCTTATGGAATGACACAGAAGTTGTAAAAAGATAAGTCACCAGTTTGCAAGAGAAGGAGAATCGAATGGAAACAGCTTCTGAAAGAAAGAAAGAAAGAAAGAAAGAAAGAAAGAAAGAAAGAAAGAAAGAAAAGAAAGAGAGAAAGAAAAAGAGAGAAAGAAAGAAAAGAAAAAGAAAGAAAGAAAGAAAGAAAGAAAGAAAGAAAGAAGAAAGAAAGGGAGAGAGAGAGAGAGAAAAAAGAATAGAAAGAACCAGTTTCTGGAAAACTATTTTTACAGTATGTTTTGTTTGTCTGCTCCTGGTAAATAAATATAATCCTCTAAACAACAACAACAACAACAAAAAAGACCTAACAATTTAAATGACTAAATTTTTGATAAGAAAGGAATATAACTTTTTAAGGAGAAGTTATAAACCCTTGCTTATATGAATTGAGGATTTTTAGCAAGAGATCATGTAGTTTTAATTAATATGAATTAACATACTTAAAGTAGAAAGTGAATTATGGGGCAAGGCCTGTATGTGATAGTTGATTATAGTGATAATAATGCATTTTTGTCACCCCATTCTGAATTCAGTATAAATAAAGCTAACGACTTGGAGCTTTGAAAAAAAAAAAAAATCTAGATGAAATGAACAAAATCCTACAAGTTAGTGTGACAAGGAAAAAACCATACAAGTTAGTGTGACAAGGAAAGAGATTGAACCAAAAACCTCCCAATAAAGAAGAGTCCAGGCCCAGATGATTTCATCAGTAAATTGTATCAAACACTTAAAGAGGAATTAACATCAATCCCCAATTTCTTCCTAAAAAAACAGAAGTAGAGGGAATATAGTTAATATAGTTAATTCTTGGACAACATAGGAGTTAGAAACGCTGACTCCCATCCCCTAAAAAATCTGCATATAACTTTTGACCCCCACCACCAAAACTTAACTACTAAGTTAAGTAGTCCTGTGGACTGAAAGCATTACCAATAATATAAACAGTTTATTAATACATATTTTGTGAGTCAAGATAGAAAAAAGAAGGGGATCCCTGGGTGGCGCAGCGGTTTGGCGCCTGCCTTTGGCCCAGGGCGCGATCCTGGAGACCCAGGATCGAATCCCACGTCGGGCTTCTGGTGCATGGAGCCTGCTTCTCCCTCTGCCTGTGTCTCTGCCTCTCTCTCTCTCTCTCTCTCTCTGTGACTATCATAAATAAATAAAAATTAAAAAAAAAGATAGAAAAAAGAAAATAATGACAAAAGAGAAAATACACTTACAGATTTTATGTACTTACAATATTTATACACTTTATACACTTACAGTATTTTACCAAAAAAATTCTGCATGTAAGTGGACATGTGCAGTTCAAACCCATATTGTTCAAAGCCCAAATGTACAACTTATCTCATTCTGTGAGATAGGCATTAACCCGATGCCAAAAGCAAAGACACCATAATTAAAAACAAAACAAAACAAAGCTATAGACCAATATTTGTTATGAATATAGAGTGGAAACTCCCAACAAAACACCAGTAAACCAAATCCAACAGCATATTACAAGGATTATTCATGATGACCACACAAGATTTATTCTAGGAATGCAAGTGTCATTCAACATAAGAAAGATTTGGATATCTCCAAAGATATGCTCCAACAAAAATAATGTAATTGACTACATTAATAGAATGAAGGGGAGAAAACACATGATCATTTCAATTGATATATAAAACTTTTAATAAGATCCAACACCCTTTCATGATAAAAATACCCAGAAAATTAGGAATAGAATAGAATTATCTTAACATGATAAATGACGTTTGAAAAAAATCACAGTGAATACTATATTCAAAAGTAGAGGACTAAAAGCCTTTTCCCTTATAATAAAGAACAAGACAAGAATGCCCATTTTCACCATTTTGTATTGTCTGTTCTAGCTAGAGCCATTAGGCAAGAAAAATAAATAAAAGGGATCCATATTGGAAAGAAGTAAAACTAACTCAATTTGCAGATGACATGATTCTAGATATAGAAAAACAGTTCAGTAAAGTTGTAGAGTGTAAGATAAACACACAAAATTTAATTGTATTTCTATATCCCAGCAATAAATAATCTGAAAAGGAAATTAAGAAACAATTCTACCTGCAATAGTGTCCAAAAGAATTAAATACCTGGGAGTAAATTTAATTGTGGTGAAAGACACATACACTGAAAAGTACCACCATTGCAGAAAGAAATTAGAAATCTAAATAAATGGAAAGACATCTTATGTTCATGGATTGGAATACTTAATACTATAAAAATGACAATACTATCCAAAGCTATCTATAGATTCAGCATAATCCCTATCAAAATCTCAATGCCTTCCCACCCCCCAGCTCCAGAAATGGAAAAGTTGGTTCTCAAATTCATATGGAATTGTAAGGAGTTCCAAAGAGCTAAAACAATTTTTTCTTTCCTTGGAAAGAAAAATTTGAAGAACTCATACACACTAATTTCAAAATTTACTACAGAACTACAGTAATCAAAACAATGTGGTATTGGCAAATACCACACTAAGGATAGACATATAAACAAATGAAATAAAACTGAGAGGCCAAAAATAAACCCATATATTTAGAGTCAACATATTTTGTTCTTTTAATAGAAAGTTTGGGGAGAGGGGGAGAAGGAAAAAGAGCATATCAAGTAGACCTGGTGCTGAGCATACCCGATGCAGGGCTCAATCTTACAACTCCAAATCAAGAGTTGAGCCCAAATCAAGAGTTGGACATTCAACCAACTGAGCCACCCAGGTGCCCCTGGCCAAATAATTTTTGATAGGAGTGTTAAGACCATTCAATGGGAAAAGAATATTCTTTTCAGCAAATGGTTCCAAGACAGCTGGATATCCACATATAAATAAGGAAGTAGGACCCTGACCAAATACCATATACAAAAACTGACTCAAAACAGACCAAGGACCTGGACGCCTGAATGGCTCAGCGGTTGAGCATCTGCCTTCGGCTCAAGGCGTGATCCTGGAGTCCCGGGATGGAGTCCCACACTGGGCTCCCTGCATGGGGCTTGCTTCTCCCTCTGCCTATGTCTCTGCCTCTCTCTCTCTTTCCTCTCTCTGTGTCTCTCATGAATAAATAAATAAAATCTTAAAAAAAAAAAAAAAAAAAAACAGACCAAGAACCTAACCATAAGAATTAAATCATAAAAGTCTTAGAAGAAAACAGAGGTTAATCTTCATGACCTTTGATTTGGCAATGAATTCTTATATATGACACCAAAAACAGCAACAAAAGAAAAAAATAGATATATTGGAGTCATCAAAGTTAAAAACTTCTCTGTGTCAAAGAATATTGACAAAGTGAAAAGACAACCTAAGAATACAAGAAAATACTTCCAAATTGTGTATCTGATAAGGGTCTACTACCCAGAATATACAAAGAACTCTTACAACTCAACAACAATCCATTTTTTAAAATGGTCCAAGGACTCTGAAGAGATAATTCTCCAAAGAAGAGCTACTACAAATAGCCAACAAGTACTTGAAAAGATGCTCAACAGCATTAGTTATTAGAGAAATTCAAATCAAAACCAAATGATAGCACTTCACACTCAATAGGATTACAGAATAATAATAAATTAATAATAATAAATTATGGAAAAGAACAAGTGTTGGCAAAGGGTGCAGAGAAACTGGAACCTTCAAACATTGCTGGTAGGAATATAAAAAGGTACTGCCACTGTGGAAAAGCGTTTGGTTTAAAAAAATACACAGAATTACTCTATGACCCAGCAATTCCACTCATAGATATATATACCCAAAAGAATTGAAAACAGGTGTTCAAACAAAGACACAGATCTTCATAGCAGCACCACTCATAATAGCCAAAAGGCAAAAACGACCCAAATGTCCATCAACTAATGAATGAATAAAGTGTGTATCCATTCAATGAAATATTACTTGGTCTTAAAGAGGAATGAAATATTGATGCCTACTGGAACATGGATGAACCTTGAAAACATTATGCAAAAAGTGAAAGAAGCCAGTCACAAAATGCCATACACTATATGACTTCATTTAAATAAAACATACAGAACAGGCACACCACAGAAATAGAAGGCATATTAGCAGTTGCTAGGGGCTGGGGGAAATGGGGAACCAGCTGGTCAATGGGTACAAGGTTTCCTTTTGGGGTGCTGAAAATGTTCTGGAACTAGATAGTGGTGATGCTTGCACAGCACTGTGAATGTACTAAATGCCACTGAATCGAATACTTTAAAATGGTTAAAACTTGGGCGCCTGGGTGGCCCAGCCAGTTAAGCATCTGCCTTTGGAACAGTTCACGATTTCGGGGTCTTTGGGATCGAGCTCCGTATCAGGCTCCGTGCTCAGCGGGGAATCTGTTTCTCCCTCTCCCTCTGCCTCTGCTCCCTGGAGCAGGGACCCTGATGTGGGGCTTGATCCCAGGACCCCGAGATCATGAACTGAGCCAAAGGCAGATGCTTAATTGACGGAGCCAGCCAGGGGCCCCTCAAATAAAGTCTTTTAAAAATAAATAAATAAAATGGTTAAAACCATAAATTTTGTTACATGTATTTTTACTAAAAAAGGAAAAGAAAAAAACTCAAGAAACATTGAAAGACATGAAGCAGTCTGCAGAGAAAAGCAGAATCCATGAGACTGATACCATGCAGCCCCTGAAAGAAAGAGTAACACAGAGTTTCAATGCCTACTATCCTTCTGCTCCTGGTACTCCTGGGGGCTGGGAGGAGAGTTTCTGCCCTTAGATTTCTGAGAAACCTATGAAGCCCTGCGATCGATATTTTTACTTCTGAATCAGTTGAAGTTAGTCATTGCTTTCTGTAATAGAAAGTGCCCTGACATAACTGCTACCCAGCTATGCCCCCATCGTACCACTTATATTTCCCTTGCTAAGATTTCAAGTGCCATCCAAATGCCAAATGCAAGGCCGTTTTTTTCCAGTCTTTCTTTCCATACTTTTCCATGTAAAACTGTATCGTGCCCTCATTCTCGAAATAAATGTTTCCCTAACCTTTTGTGTTTCCCTTTGCTGAGTCTCACTGCCTGCCTCCACTTACTCTCACAGCTTCACATACCATTCATATATTGACGACGAGTAAATTCACACTTCTCATCCAGGCCTTTCCTGATGTTTTACATTCTTATTTCCAACTAGAGCCATCACAAAAATCAGCACATTGTCTTTTTTTTTTTTTTTTTAAAGATTTTATTTATTTATTTGATAGAGAGCACGTGTACATGACCGGGGATGATGGGGGAAGGGCAGAGAGAGAGAGAGAAGCAGACCGCCTCTCCACGCTCAATGGGGAGCCCAACTCGGAGCTCAATCCCAGGACCTTCAAAAATCAGAAGGTTTTCTTAGGCTAGTCACCAACTAATCTGCCTCCTTACCTTTGCCTCTGCCAACTTGGAAAGATAAAACTAGTAGTTGACCTTCCAGTGATGTTTCTCTCCCATCCAACAAATACTTTTTTGCTTTTTGAAAATGTTAAAAGCTTAACACACCTGCCACTCTTCTAGGCTAGGTTATCAGTAACTGAAGCTTTCTTTCTATCCCATCTTAAGATGGAATACTAGCAGTGCAGGAAGTATTAGCAGGGGATTTACCATTGCTACTACAAAGAAAGGAATTTCCGACCCAAAAAAGTAAGCATATTCATAAAAAAATTTATTCTTTCAATCACTGAGTATCTAGTAGGCACCAGGCACTGTTCCAGACAGTGGGTAGAGTGTTCAACAAGACAAAACAAGTTCCTTTGCTAATGGAGCTTATATTCTAGAGAGAAGACACACACAGACAAGGAAAAATCAAGTGCAAAAATAATAAAAATGCCATGATACGAATGAACTAGTTGTCTACTCACATGATCCCATCCTGACTACACACATGGCACAACTGTTCCTACACAATGTGAGCAGCAAATTAGAGTCTTCGATTAGACACACACACACACACACACACACACACACACACACACACAGAGTAAAGCTAAGCTGTGTTTTCAGGGGTCATTTTGGCATGCGATTCTCAGAAATGACCTAGCAGACAGTCTACTAAATATCTGTGCATAGAACTTCTTTTCTCTCCTATTAAGGACGTGAATCCAATTGTATATTGGAAATCTTCAATTCATAAGCAGACTGCTTTAAATTATTTTTCTCAGATCAAGTTCTCAAAATTACAGAAAATTTTATTCCAGATCCTTCTGTAGAATTCACTACAGAAATTTTGCAGTTTCCAGAGGACCTAGGGACTCAGGAAAGACACTCTGTCCTCTAATACAAGAACCCAGTGCAAAATATGGACATTTCACACATACACACACACACCATCATATTTTATTGTTTAGACAACAAGCTCTCCCTTGACAGGACAATAGAACTTGCACCAATAACTGCACTTTGCATGTTGCTTCTATACTCTTTAGAATTGACCTGATATTACAAGCAAGTGAGCAAGTGTGAGAAACAAGGAGAACTTGTTGGGCAGCCCAGGTGGCTCAGTTGTTTAGCGCTGCCTTCAGCCCGGGGCCTGATCCTGGAGATCTGTGATCGAGTTCTGCGTCAGACTCCCTACATGCTCCCTGCATGGAGCCTGCTTCTCCCTCTGCCTGTGTCCCTGCCTCTTTCTCTCTCTCTCTCTCTCTCTGTCTCTCATGAATAATGAATAAAATCTTAAAAAAAAAAAAAAACACGCTCTCTGTGTCTCATGAATAAATAAATAAAATCTTAAAAAAAAAGAGAAAGAAACAAGGAGAACTTGTAACAAGGAACATAGGGTTGAAAATCAAGTAAGTGCTATCAACACAATAAATCTCCCACTTTTAAGAAAGGGCACAGCGTCAGTACTGAGTAGCATAACTAGAATCACACAGAATTTTCCGCTGTATTTGCAGGGAACTAATTCTGACATTAACTGGAATGAAAGGAATTATAGTAACTGTTAGGAATGGAGAAAATATTTGGCAGTTCCACACGGGGGTGGGGTGGGGATGATGGAAAGAGAGGGAGTCCCAAAACAGGAGAAGAGAGTCACGCGGGTCCTTCCCCCAGAGATCTTTCAGCAGTGGACATAGGAATCCAGATCTAAGCAATGGGAATGATTACGTCCCCTCTTGCAGTGCTTTGTTTTTCAAGCAAGTGCCTTAGAGAAAAAGAAATACTGGAATGCTTTATAGACAATGGCTTTGGAACTGAGAAGGCCTAACAGTGCTTGTTAACAGGATCCAGATGTTTTAAAATCCAGATACAAAGTTGTTTTAAATCTCTCATCCAGTTGACAGCCTCAAAGAACCTTGATATAAATGGCATATCCGAACATAATGCATTACAACAGGGCTAATTATCACACATGCTTTAGCTACACAGAGGATCACATCTCAATGCCACAACGCACATGTGTAACCCCTATGGTAAAAATCTGGTAACAACTAATAGGCTGACAGTGGGTGGTGTGTCTCTCCCCCATCACAGCATGCTGCTTGCGTAGCGTGGACATATCTTCACATTCTCCATCTTCAGTATTGTTTAGAAGTAACTAAGCTTAGAGTTATCTAAATACACACACACACACACACACACACAGAGCTACAAATCAACAAGTATTTGAAAACTATTAAATGCCAAGTACTCTGTTCTACGCACTTAGGATAAAACATAGGTTCTTCCTGCCCTGGAGGAAATTACAGTCCAATGGGAAAGAAAGACTTTCAACAAAGAGCCATAAATAATTAAAATAACTACTCCCATGTAAAGTACTATGAAAAACATAGCAGAAAATACAACATAAGAAATCTGAACGGGTCTGGAAACACTGGAGAATCATCCTTCTTCCCCCACTGATGTTTCCCCTAAGATGTTTAAACCAAGATAGAGGGGATCCCTGGGTGCGGTGGCTCAGCAGTTTGGCGCCCACCTTTGGCCCAGGGCGTGATCCTGGAGTCCCAGGATCCAGTCCCACATTAGGCTTTTTGCATGGAGCCTGCTTCTCCCTCTGCCTGTGTCTCTGCCTCTCTCTCTCTCTCTCTCATGAATAAATAAATAAAATCTTTAAAAATAAATAAATAAAACAAGATGGAAAGGATCACTAGGATTTTTCTAGAATGTCTTTAGGAAACACAGGTAATTACAGCATGGCTTATTTGTGGAGACTAGGAGATGCTTAGCCCCCTGCCAGAAACTACTCTAAAATCAAGACAGTAGTTGGAAATAGTTGATAATTCTGATAAGTCAGTCAGATACTAAGACTTGGTCGGATGTGCTGTAGAAGTACTTCAATAACATTCAGAGTTATCAGGAACAAAAAAAACATCTCTAGGCCCCTTAGCACCAGGAAGGCTGCCAGGCAGGGTGGCTGCCCATTGGAGATCGGGACCTAGAGGACAGTGGCTTCTGCAGGGCCATGGCCTAGTGGGGACAGCAGACTGTTTTCATCCTGGGGTACTCTGCAAATGAGCAGACAAAGGAAGAAAAACAGAGCCAGGTTTCTATCTACCGTCAGAGAAGAAAGTTACAAATATGAAAACGGGGAAAAGTAGAATGAACCCCATGTTGTTGAACTGGAATGGCTTTCAATACTGGAGATACTGGTATGAACTTATGGCTTTCAATATATACAGCTAGATATAGAAATAATAGACACAAGAGAGAGGGTGTGTCTATTTCCTAACAACTGTTCACTAAAAAAGCCTGGGAGCAGTGATCACCTGAGGAGCAAGGAGAATTTGTACCCAGATCTTTCCTTCTAAATATAATTCCCCACTAAAAGGAACCTGAGCTACCTGGCTGTTACAGAACTGAGGATAATACGAGATGAGTCTAGAACGTCTTCTTGAGCCACAACGAAATGAAGTACTCACAGAATGATGGGGTCATGTCAAAAGGACACAGAGCCAATTTAAAGAAGTTCTCACTGATCAAACATGGAACAATTTGAAGGCTAAAATAATGAATAATTGAATAACAAATAATTAAATGAAATAAAATGTTCATACTCCATACTACTAGAGAGTGAGAGGGAAGGAAAAGGCAGCTCTTCCTTACAGTAGAATGCCTACTGAGAAATCTAAGTGGAATAATGGAGGAATCACCATTTGAATCATCATCTTTAAGAACTGTCATACTAATTTAGGCAAGAAAACATTAATGGATACTTAAACTAATTGGGGAAACTAGGATGCAAAACTGGCTAATCATAAAGTCTCAAACTACCTCCACCCAGAACATCTACGGGATGATAAATGGAAAAGAGAACTTTATAGTGGAGAGGCCTGGAAGATAACACTTTAGCCAAGAGATCAAAATTAACATCACTGGTGGAGGGAGGGAGACACCACATGCCTGATGGATGCCATGAGACGAGTCTGTGTTATTCCTGCCGAAGATGACTGACTTGCCTCCGACATAAGCAACAGCAGGCAAACTGGCAAGTCCAAATAGAAAACTGTTCTATAAAATAACTGGCTCCTAATTTTCAAACATGTTCACATCTTGGGGTGCCTGATTGGCTCACTTGGTTAACCATCCAACTCTTGATTTTAGCTCAGGCCATGATCTTGGGGTCGTGAAAGTGAGCCCTGCATCAGGCTCTGTGCTGAGCACAAAGTCTGCAAGTCTGCTTAAGATTATCTCTCTTCTTCTCCCTCTGCCCTTCCCCTACTCACACTCTCTAAAAAAAACAAACAAACAAACAAAAAAAAAACAACAACCAAACCTAACAACAACAAAGCAACAAAAAACAAAGAAACATGTTCAAGTCTTGAAAGGCCAAGAATGACTATGGAACTGTTTCAGATTGAAGGAAGCAGATTAAAAGGTATGACAGGTAAGTGCAGTGTGACAGTCTGGATTAAAGTCTTTCTCTGGTAAAGACATTATTCAGACAGGGAAACTTGAATAGGATTCTCTGGCTGTTTTCACTGTTTTATAAGTTTGGAATTATTTTTAAAAAAAAGTAAGGGAAAAAAGGTACAAATTTTGGGGGCACCTGGCTGCTCAGTTGGTAGAGCATGCGACTCTTGATCGCAGGGTTGTGAGTTCAAGCCCCACAGCCCCACTTTGGGTGTAGAGCTTACTTCAAAACAAAAGTAGGGGGAGGATTCAAATTTTTAAAAATAAGTGGTCTAAAATTTAATTTAAAATAAACTTCTCAAGTAGTAAATACATGCAAAAATGTTCATTCCTCTTGGCAATGAAATGAAAATTAAAGTAGTGTTAAGGTATCATTTTATAGTTGACAGATTTTTATTATACTTATCTGTTTATCTATATGTTGGTTTGCTTTGTAACATAATAGCTAGAATGGGTTTCTTCTTTGTTTTCGAAGCACTGTTACATAAAGTGACTCATAAACTCATAATCTTTATAAAAACTCTATAAAGAAGATTCTATTTAAAAAAAAGAGAAGATTCTATTATTTTCTCCACTTTACAGAATCAATTAGGGCTCTGGGACTTAAGCAGCTTGTCTGAAATTACATAGTCTGCCTGTGGTGGGAGTGGGTGTGAACCTTTGCAGCCTGACTCCCAAGCCTTTAACCTCCTTGAGATACCGCTTTGCATCTGCATCCAGGGCTGAGGTACCCAAACCTGGTACAATCTTTTTGAAGAACAATGAGGCCAAGCTATCCTTAGAGTCACCAAATCGTCTTGCTCACTAATAAATTGCTGAGAATGTATCCTAAAGAAACATATATGCAGAAAAGCGAAAGCTACATGCATAAAGATGTTCTCTATAATGGAAATTATTTAAATGACCGAAAGAAAAATGGCTAAATAAATTATGATCCATCAACTTGATGGAATATTCTACAGTCATTTAAAAATGATAACTATGGAAATATATGAAAGATAAGGAAATGTTAATAAAAGATTCAAAGTGTATGTGTACTTGGAAATACATAAAAACTACATGTACATAAAAGCAACAAATGAAAAAGAAAAATTCAAAAATGATGATAGCAGTTAGAAAGTCATGGCATAATTGGGGCTTTTTTTCCTTTCAAATATTTTTCATGGTGCTTACAACCAAAAACAACAATCAAATATTCCCAAAACATATCCCATTAACATATCTAGAAACTGACACAAGGATTCTTTTTAAAAATTTATTTATTTATTTTTAAAGATTTTATTTATGTATTTGACAGAGAGAAAGAAAGTGAACACAAGCAGGGGGAGGGGCAGGCAGAGGGAGAGGGAGAAGCAGGCTCCCCACTGAGCAGAGAGCCCACTATGGGGCTTGATCCCAGGACCCTGAAATCATGATCTGAACCAGAGGCAGACACTTAATCAGCCTCCCAGGAGCCTCTATTATTTATTTTTAGAGAGAGAGTTAGCAGGATGGGGATACGGCAGAGAAGAAGCAGATACTCCCGTGAGCACAGAGCCTGACATTGGCTCGATCCCAGAATACCAAGATCATGACTTGAGCCCATGACTTGAGCCAAAACCAAGAGTCCACGCTTAATTGACTGAGCCACCCAGGTACCCCAGTGACATAAGAATTCTTTTCGTACTTTTCTCCAAGCCTCCTTTTGGAAGGACTGGTGGTGATTATGTCCACTTACATGAAAGTTAAATTTTTAAAAATCAGGCAATAAAATAAATTTTATAATTCAATATCATATAACACACACATTTAGAAGGACCGATGCTGGAATATCTATTGTGGCTATCTCTAGGTGGTGAAATTATAGGATAGATTCTTTTCTTCTTCTTTATTCCATTTCTCAACTTCATGTTATATACAAGTATTCATTTCTAATAATAACTGTTAAAAGCTTTGTACGGGTAAACTATTACTAAATTAAAATACTTTAACACAGTCTTGGCAACTGATTCCATAATTTCATCAGAAAAATAGGATAGCTTTCTCATATCATTTATTCTACACTCAGAGTTCACTTATTCTGCTCCTTTGACTAGACTCATCAATAATTATATCATATCCTAACAGTCCAAAATGACCAACTGAGAATATACCTATCTACAGTTTATGCACAAATCCAGCACTTGTGCAGATAGATCACTCACCAATGAATTCTTATCAAGAAGGAAATGCTATTCATAAAGATTTTATTAGAAGGATTTAAATATATTTTCCTCAAATAATACTTCTTACTGAACTTTAAAGCTTAATAGAAAACACAAGCTTAGAAAGCTACTTACATCCCCCAGCAACAAAACGATAAGAAAAATAATCCTAAATTATTAAGTAGAAATACCTGATGCTAGCACCAAAAATGAACCATTATTTTTCTGAAGTACTTTTAATATACTTTAAATGTTTTATAAAAGAAATAGATATGATCTTGATGAAATTTAAATATGGCTATGAGGCTGAGAAAAAACAAAGATCAGAAATCAGAAAAAAGAATAAATGAATAGAAAAGAAGCAAAAATAAGAGTAAAAATTGAGAGTCCCAGGCAGCCCCAGTGGCCCAGTGGTTTGTGCTTCCTTTGGCCCAAGGCATGGTCTTGGAGACCTGAGATTGAGTCCCACGTCAGGCTCCCTGCATGGAGCCTGCTTCTCCCTCTGCCTGTGTCCCTGCCTCTCTCTCTCTGTGTCTCTCATGAATAAATAAACAAAATCTTAAAAAAAAAATTGAGAGTCCCTTAAGGGGAAAAAAAAATCCATGATAGGAGGAAATAGAATATGAGCACATTTTAAACCTAGGATTGTGAAGAAATGTCCACAGGAATAAATAATGATGATGATGATCATTTGCCAGAAGAGGCCAAAGTTACCAGGGAAGAAAGGAGAATGTTACAGGGCAGAGCAAAAGAACCCAGTTCTACTGAAAACTATGAACAGAAGTCTTTAAAAACTAGAAGTAATTTCATCCGTTTGGTTTCCAAATGGAAGCCTGTGTGCAGGAATGGATGTTATGAACATCTTGTATGTTCTATCATTAGAATATTAAAATGAGGATTCAAGGGGAGAAAAGCCCTAAACATTAGAAACTAGATGCATATATTTGCTATCTCAAATCTGATTGGCTAAAATTGATGATGCCCAATCTCGTCCTGGCATAAGTGTGGATCTGGGATAACTCATCACAGTTTTCTTCCTCTCATGAGTTATGAAATAACACACAGGGGCAATGAAGCCACGCCATCCCTAAAAGTCTCCTCTCTCCTGCCTATGCCATGGATGATTTTTATTCTCTAAAGCCATTTCTTCCTCAAAAGAGCTCACTAAAGTCGTCATCCTTCGTATCAGCAGCCCCACTGGGCTCTCATGAGTGACATCCAGACATTTAAACTCAAAAGCTGCTTCAGAAGGGAGTTATTAAAATTCAAATGAGCTGGGCATATTGAAGAAGAAAACACTCGTTTGCATGCACACCTCCGCATTTGGCCATCCCATTTAGACCCATAGAGCAGGGTCTGGTTTTGTTTTTGTAAATGGGCTTGGGAGGCGGAGGTCAGCCTCCCACGGCCCCCACTCCTCTGGGGTCATCATTAGTAATGTGTAAGGCTGAATAGATTTTACTCTGAATCTAGTCAGCAAACCTGACAAGAAGGAAGCCCTCTCCCACAACCTGAAAATGCCAAAAATCTGATTGGTAATATGGCATTTTTAATACTTCATTTATCTGTCTTAAAACAGCTTTCAGTAAGACTGCAAATAACGTCACTGATGCCAGTTCCACCTGATTTTTCAATTTTAGAGCAGAACATTTCCTGTTGTGCCATGACTGTGTAATCATAAAAATGTTATGTCTAACCAGGAATTTCCCACAGGATTCAGAGAAAATTCATGCCTGCCAAGAAATATGGATCTGGGGAGTCAACATTACATTTTATTCACTAGAAGAGAAAAAGAATATCTTTCATTTTATCTGAAGAATTTTTATTTTATTTCTCATAGAAATAGCTCACATTATCATCATTTTAAATTTTTGTAAGATATCAGTGAACAAACTAAAAGCAAAAAGATGAGCAAAAAAATCCTACATTTTTCCTGGCTATGGAAATTTTAGTTGCTCCTTTAGTAAGAATTCCATTTCTTACTAATGAAGCCATCTCTATAATGATACTATTATAAATGGACTTAATTTATGACAATATAAGCAACTCTATGTTACATATCTTATGCGTATATATATATTATGTACAACAGTGATATAACTATATATCAAATTTTACTGAGAGTATATAAAAACAGTCACACTAGCTCATGACCCTAAAATAATAACTATGATTTCCAGAATTCTAGAAACTAAAAAGAATTCATCTCCAAACTCTGAAACTAGTTTATAATCTAGAAGCTGCAGGGATTACTGTATCCAGTGGGAAATCAGAGGACATGACCTTTAGCATCCCTTCCAAGAGTAAGATTTTACTCTTCTATGACCTTCATTAATCAAACATGCTTCCTCCAGATTTCTTCACTTTATTTAAAAACTTTCCCCCATCCCTACAATTGGGATGATCTTATAATACAGGCATTGGCTTTGCCCAGATTGACCTAACCAGCCCAGGCAAGAGAGAAACTAGCAAATGTCAATGAAAGAATATTATATGAATGAAACTATTTCCTGAGCTACAAAATTCTCATGTAGGATACATTTTTCCCTCACAGTGCTGAAAAGTAGATGTGTACCAGTACAGAGCATTTATTTAAAGACTTATATGACATTATTCTGACCCCAGTCAAAAATAAAAGGCATTCAATCTCGGTCTTCAGGTTGCTTGTGCTCTACTGTGGGTGGCAGCAACAAAGAATCCCAAAGGGACACATACTTGTGTTCTTTTTGCGGAGGAAAAGAACACAAGCTAAAATTAAGAACTAGAGCCAGTGATTTCAACAACACAGACAGATCATTCAAGGTTCAGGGAGAAGTCCTACTTCCAAGTCAGGTCCCAGCTGCATTTTCTCTTTTACGATCACACTCGTTCAAAATTGACAAGAAATGTGCACTCATGCTTTTTGAAAAAGCCAATAAAAGATTAAGGTCTTCACAGATCTCCTGCAAGCCCCCCAACCCCCTCCAGACCCACCCCCACCCCTGCAACCCCCAAGGTCAGTTACAATGATTCAAAAGACTACACAGTGTGTATGTTTATGTACCACTCATGGTATTTGGCCTTCTCATCATTCTTATTGCAAAGATGGTCTAGCAGACAGGGCACCTGGGAAGCTCAGTCGGTAAAGCATCTGCCTTTGGTTCAGGTCATGATCTCCAGGTCCTGGGATCGAGCCCCACGTAGAGCTCCCTGCTCAGCCTGCTTCTCTCTCTGTTTCCCTCTCCCCTTCCCACTGCTCATTCTCTCTCTCTTTGTCAAATAAATAAATAAAAGCTATATTAAAAAAAAAAAAAAGATGGGGTAGCAGAAGAAAATATTCACTCCTTCAAACATAGGGCACAGAAACTTAATGCATAGGAAGTGAATAATACAATTCAAGAAATGTGCTCACTTGCCTTTTTTTCCTCCTGTAACGAAGAAGCCAATGGCCGCTCTAATAAAACTGCTCTCAGGCAAATAGCTATAGTCAGTAGGAACTGTGGAGACAGAAAATGATCAAATTAACCAGTGAACTTGGCGGGACTAATGAAGGAAAGATAATGATCTCATGCTGCCGTATCAACCTAGAGACAAAGCGGAGATGTTTACACCATTAATCTCAGCACAATACTGTGGTTGCAACTAATTCTATTAGATTAAGTGACTGCCCTTGAAGTAATCACTTAGGCTATGCAAGCTAAGCTAAAATGGTGGTAAACCTAGGAGAGACTGAAAAATCACAGGGGATGGAAATGCTACTGAAGTGGCTAAAAAAAGTCCTTTCCATGCTATCACATCAATGAGCCCCAGTCTAGTGACTCTCGGTGTCTGCAAGGAGATCACCATTCTAGGGGCTACTTCAGGACATCCTGAGTCAGATAGATGAACCATGGAAATGCATCAATCAATAATAAGAGCAGCCAGTCTGTTGCTTCATAAGGCAGGGACCTCTAAGTGACCAGCACGTACACATAACCAGATGTGGCTGCTGACCTGGAACACTGAGGCAGTGACATTTAGGAGAGTTGAGTCTGGGGAGTTTCCTACATTCTTTTCCTCCCAGTCCCCCAGAACTGCTTCATGAGATGGTTTTTACTGCAACAAAATGCCTCAACTGGAAAATTTCAACAGAAACAAGTAGCTGTACTTTTCCAGACACACTATCATTTTGTTCCAACAAATCTGGGTGTGAGATGGTTAGCTACCACCTGACTTGAGTGTATGTGGGCCAGACCACGTAACCCATAACATAACAGTTAAAAGTCTATGTGAAAAAGGAAAAGCCTGACATCCGCTTGCTATTTTACCAGGACATTATGAGTATAATGCCCTTCAAAACTAGTATTACTTAAGGTTTCCACTATGACTAAGTTTGGTTTGGGTTTTTCCCCCCTTTCTCCCATTTTAATATGACAGCTTCCAGCTGTCTCAAGTTCATTATGTTGGGAATGCTGTAGAACAATGTCCTATTTCTATAGCTGGGGAGTGATTGAAAGTGAGGGGAACAGTAATTACAGAGCTACATGTTCATGGTGATGCTGTCCGTAGACTACCTGTCAGGGGATATGTGAAACTAGGTTTTAATGAGAAGTCTTTGGTACCTAAACTCTCTGGCCCAGGTCCAAGGGAGCCAGTGGGTCAAAATTCTATAAAGAGCAAGGAACAGATTCAGGTCCCCAGTGTATGACAGTGATGCCTTTTACAGAAAATCTCCAGGTATGAACTTAAATTAAGCATGTGGGAATTGCAAATATTTTTTATTGCCTTTATCAAAAATAAGGAAATAGAAAAGGCCTTGTTATGTCAAGACCTAGGATTTTAATTTCAATGCCAAGTATATGCATATCTTTAAATGTACTTACCCCATTATTTTCTTAAAAGCAGGGGCCAGAAGAAATCCAGTTATGTATGAAGAGACTTTCAATGAAATATGAGTATTCTACAAACTAAAATTACATCTAAGAAGATAAAAAGAACTCTCTTCTGGGCTTCAAGGATCTGTTCTTACTTTCTGGATTTGTCACTAAACAAACTCCACATGTAAGCCATGTAATCTCTCTAAGCCTCAATTTCTTCATTTATGAAATATGGGGTTAGGTTGTCTAATCTGTTCTTGAAGGGAGGCAGGGAGGAAGAATGAAAAGAGCATGGGCTTTGGAGGCTGACAGAGGTGAGTTCAACTTCATGCCCACCAACTGCTGCCACATGACCCTGGGCAAATCCAGGCGGCTCTCCACAGCCCCTTTTCTTCTGACATGAAAGAGGGATGATGATACCCACCACTTAAGGTGGTGGCAAAGATTAATGCTTTCACCAAAGTACATGGCCCCCTGTCAGCAATCCCTCCTTCTAATTCCAGTACTCTAAGACTCTAATCTTACCAGAGGTTCTACTCTGACTTGAGGACAGAGTGGATAGATGAAGATGTCCTAGAAGCCAGATAGCGTTTGATTGGAGACCAATCACTCCAGACACACTGATGACCTGTAGATGAAAACATAACAGTTCAATGATCGAGTAAGATCCAAACTCCATTGAATAAAAGGTCACTCATAGAAAGTAATTTATCTTTTATGAGGTGGTGGCTTGTCTGGTAATGACATTCTAGGACAAGACGTGATACCACGTGTCTGGTGTACCGAGACGCACAGGTGATCAACAACTGTTGCGGAATAAATGAATCAATCAATCAATCATGACAGAAGGTAGTACTGGTTGTCTCAGGTTGCACGGAGTCTGACTGGTCTCAAAGGAATTGTTTTTAAAAAGGGGGGAAAAATCCAAAAAGCAAAAAAAGTATTAGTTATTTAAGAATAAAATATCTCGGGATCCCTGGGTGGCGCAGCGGTTTGGCGCCTGCCTTTGGCCCAGGGCGCGATCCTGGAGACCCGGGATCGAATCCCACATCGGGCTCCTGGTGCGTGGAGCCTGCTTCTCCCTCTGCCTGTGTCTCTGCCTCTCTCTCTTTCTCTCTGTGTGACTATCATAAATAAATAAAAATTTAAAAAAAAAAATTAAAAAAAAAAAAAAAGAATAAAATATCTCTAAAAATGGAAGGAGGTATTATTTTGTTCTCTTCTGTAAGTAATGTTCTATTACTGCTTTATCACTTATAACAAGGATTTTCTTAAATGAGTTTTCCTTTATAGATTTTTCTCCCAAGTTATAGCAACTTAAGTTTTGGTAGAATTCTTTTTTTGAGAATCATATTCATATATGCAAAAGAGAGTTTCTTCTGTTCAGAGATTTATGTTTGCCTTTAAGAGCGTGAATTACTAAAACTTGTTTATGGGGTAGGTGTAATAATAAGCTGTATTTTACAGGAAAAAAGTATGCTAAATGAAAAGACTATTGACAAAATTCTATATATAGTAAGAACAGCAATTATACAAGGAAAATAAGAATGCTTGAAAAGAGTGACCAATTATTACTAACACTTGCTTCAAGTTGTGATGACCATCAGTGACATTTTTGAAACTCCTTCATTCTGTACTTTCACATCTGATGCAATGAAACTAATAAATTTTTAAAAATAAAAACCTTAAAATACAAAATCATTTCTCAGCACATGAACATACTCACTCTTTAGCTAAGAATGCTAACAATGATTTGCCCAAATACTTTTATCAGTGACATCTGAACTAGCACCTCTCAACTGATCTGTCCTGCCCTTTGATGACCTTCCATTTTACTTTTTCCTGAGAGTCTAACATTCCTTGAAGGGTCAGATTTTCATTTTTAAAGGAAATCAATGCCAACTTAAGTTAGCTCAAAAATGTCAACTGTTTTATCCAGGGGCAGTGCATGTTTGTTAGCAAATGCTGGGGAATAGGCCACTAAGTGCTGCTTGGATCCAATATAAATAACCAGAGATCCCCATTTTTCAAGTACAGCAATTTGTATTATGAAAGAGAAAGTCAATAAAAGGAAGTATCTAAGGTGCACCTGCGTGGCTCAGACAGTTGAGTGTCCAACTCTTTATTTCGGCTCAGGTCATGATCCCAGGATCACAAGATCGAGCCCTGCATCAGGCTCCACACTGGGCATAGAGCCTGCTTGAGATTCTCTCCCTCTATCCCTCTTTCTACTTGCACACACAAGTGTTCTCTCTCTCTCAAAGAAAGAAAGAAAGAAAGAAAGAAAGAAAGAAAGAAAGAAAATAAATCTGTTTTCCCATCCAAAGATTTTAAATTCCTCTTCTTACCTGAGTTACAGTTTTAATGACTTCATTAAGTCTGGCTTGAAACTGAGAGGATTGGATGGCTTCTGACTTCAGCTGAAAGAAAAAGAAGAAATATCCACCCCAACATCCCCCAGAAAGTAAAAAATGATATTCCCACTGTATGAACTATCATCTTCTACACTACAGTATAATTTACCATTATCCTTACATTTCAGAAACAAAAGCTGTGGGCTCCTTGAGGGCAGGGCCCATGCCCTATTTATCACTGATTTCCTAGGGCGTTCAGTGGAGCAAATAGCACTCATTTAATAGACCTATGATCCAGGCACTCCTTAGAATTACTTGTAAAATGAAACACACATATGACTTTTAAAAGTGAAAGAATATTTAGATAGAGATGTAAATGTGACAGATACAAAACAGAGTTTCTTAAGGAGAACTTTTGAAATTTCTTATGATTCAGCACCTTTCCTTAGGCAGGGAACATTGTGGAAAGTACATAAGCTGACTAAGTTTAATTCTTCCAAACCAAATAAAAGAAGGAACAAATCTCTAAAAATGAATTCTGTACCAAAAGCAACTTTCTATATACTGAGGCATGGAAAAGCCCAGTGTAACCATTACTATGAGCATGTGTTCTATCCTTAGGGTACTGAGATACTAGGTATTCTCTTGCTGTGGCTATGTACACATTTAGATTTCTTCCCTTCATCTTCTGTCTGTTTTTGTTTTATTTTTTACCTGGATTACATCCCCTTCAGAGCCTACCAAGGCCACCATGCCATGAAGCGCTGCCAAACAAAGCATTGTAGGAGTGCCCTGAAAACAAAGCATCAGATATGTCAAGAGGCAGACAATCCTTGGGTTTGAATTCTATAAAACTTTTCATATCATAGAGAAACACTGGTCAAAATGGTACTAAATTTGTAGGGCCAACATAACCTGCATCACTGAGCCACAAATGGCAGCAGGCTCGAATACAGTAATGGGTTCAAATTATTAGATAATAGGTAGTTTCTTGTTGTTTCTCATTTTTCAAAACCACAATGCTGTTCTAAAATGAAAACACTGAAGAAGTAGCCTGTTTTGTTTTTCTTGTTTTTTTGTTTTTTAAGAGGTATAATGGTTGACAGGATGTATCATTTATAAGGGATTAAAAGTTCCTGGGTCTCTTTCGCTTGAAATTGCCTATTCTTTTATTGTTAGGCTGTATGTTTTAGCAGCATCTATAAATGGTCCGATAAAGTAGCTCTTTTTTCCTTTATAAAAATATAAAATAACAAGCTAGAATGTGACCTCCTACCTGTGCTAGAACAATTCTTATCCAGGAGGGGAGCAGTCTGTGGCCCAAGTCCTCAGCTTTCCCATGTCCACACACAGACAAGCCATGAACTAGGTTTCCCAATGCCAGGGCAAAACCAGAAGTCTGTTATAAACAAATAAAAACAAAGGGTAAGGAAAAAGAAGAAGAATAGCATAGATTGCACAGAATTTTATACACAGCATCCAACCACTTCTAGGGGCTTGCTGTCCTACTGACAGATTCTTTTGCCATCTGAAAATTGGAGATGTGATTTTTTTAAATCAAGACTTTGGTTTGCAACAGAAACTGGAGTCTAATTATAAGGAATTTAGCTGCAATGAATGAATTTATTTTAGGAAAATAATACTGGACTGTTATGAGACTTGATTCAAATGACCTACATTTTCAGAAGGAATTAGGGTGAAAATGCCAAGGCAGATTACACAAGCCCAGTCAACTCTGAAACAAGAGGTGAAAAAGTCCCATGATGAGCAGAACATATGCAAACTTCCACATTTTGGGGTTGTAAAACCTATTTCAAATTTAAGTGAGTAACAATACAATATTAGCTAATAACCAATGAATCCTGCAATAATCCACCATGGCCAATATTGAGACATTGGATAAATCTAAAAAATCCACACAGGGCAATTTTATAACATGTGTAATCTGAAGGAACAGATTTTTCAGTTTAATTGTCATAAAATACACAAAACATAAACCTTACCCTCTTAATCACCTTCCAGTGTACAGCTCAGTGGCATTAAGTACATTCACACTACTGTGCAACCATCACCACCATCCATCTCCAGAACTCTTTCCTCTTGCAAACTCAAACCTTCTACTCCTTAAACAATAATTCCCTATTCCCATTCCCCAAGTCCCTGGTGACAGCCTTTCTACTTTCTGTCTCTCTATGCTTTTGATTTCTGTCTCAAAGCTCTGGACTACTCTGTATCTCATCTAAGTAGAATCATACAGTATTTGTCTTTCTGTGATTGGTCTGTGTCATAGTGTCCTCAAGATTCATCCATGTTGTCCCATGAGTCCCAATTTCCTTCCTCTTTAAGGCTGAATAATATGTCAGAGGGGACATTTTACAGGCACTTAATTTATGGGTATTTAGATTGTCCCATGTATATTCGGTCATGAGAAGAAATTCTCTGCTTTGAATTTGCTGAGCTTTGACCTTATCAGAGTTCTCTATGTATCCCTATCTCTACAAATTATTATTGCTGGCCTTACAGTCCCTAGCCACACATTTTAAGATTTTTATAAATACACATGGAGATACAGAAAAGCCTTTCACACTCTGACAAAGAAAAAGAAGTACCTACAACAGATAGAGTACCTATTTTGTACCTGCAAAGACACATCTGTGACCACAGGCTGTATGTAGCAATGAGAATAATTAGAAATTCCTCAGTTCTGGGCCCAAAAATATACCCCCACCCTAGTCTAACTCAGAGTCGGTGAAGATTAGGACTCAGCAGCAACAGGGGACCCAAAGAGAGGAGTACTCAGGGCCTGCAGTCCAACCTGCTGATTGTTTTCTACCAATATCCGAAGCTTGTTCATAATTTCTTCAGCCTCCACAGCCTCAATGATCCCAGCACTGAATGCCGATGTACATACGCAGCTGAGGGTATAGGCCAGGATCTAGAAGAAGAGACGGCAGGAAATGTTTCTTCATGAGGGACAACAAAAGAACATGATTTAATTGACACCAATGTTCAAACTTCTCCCCAGGAGACGGACTGGATTCAAGTATTCCTACCACAGGCTGGGCACTATTTTGCTGCTTCACATGTCTAACAATGTTGTGAGATGGGTGGCATAATTCCCATTTTACAGGTCAGGATGTTGAGGTCCAATACATATAGCTCACCAGTGACAGAGGCGAGATCCAAACCCAGGTCTTAGACTCAAAATCATAAAGTTCCTTCACCACCCCCTGTCAGAACACTTGATCTATTGACAACAGAGGCAGATTTTGATCACCAGTGAATTCTACTAATAGCCATGGGCTCTGATCCAAGGCCCAGCCCAAGAGGAAATTCAAAGATGTGAAACACAGCTGTACTAAGATTCCCTCATAGAAGGAGTGGGGCATAGCAGACTAGGCATATGGGTTTGAGAGTCCCATAAATTGTGTAAAATAGAAGTAATGCTCCTTAAATCAGAGCACTGGTGTGCTATTTAATAAATAAATGAATAAAGAAAGAAATGAATGAATTATAAATAAAAAAGAATGCTGGGAGTCGAGATGGCACATGCAGGTGTATGTCCCAAATTAACCACTGACTAAGAAACTTTGGGCAAGTCAATCTATTTGTGCCTCAATTTTTGCAAATCCTGGTTAGGCATCCCCTCCCTGCTACCTCACATTTTCCTCATGAAACCCTCCTTTACAAAGATGCTGTTAAGGCAAAGTGAAAATGTTCAACTGCCAATCCTGGTCGATACAGCATGAAAAAAGGAAGCTGTTCCTAAGGTAGAAATTGGATAATAAAACATCAGAGGGGAGGAAAAAACCAAATGGCCTGCTCCAGGCCCTTATAAATCAAACCATCAAGGCAGACCAATGCATCAGTTATAAAAACCCTGCTTTCATTTATTAATCAAATGGGCCCCTGGTTGCAAAATTTTCTCCCTTTGCTTAAAAAAAAAAGGACATACTTTCACACTGTGCTCTGCACTGCTTTAAAAATGGAAATGTGGTGTACGTATTAGAACAAAACTTCAACCCTCTGTGCCCCAGAGAAATTCACCGATTCAACAAGTCCTATTGCTGAGAGCAGAGGAGCCGAGCAGGGAAACACAGCAGCCATTATGTACTCATCAATAGCTCGTGGGCAGGCCTGGAGAAAATAGAATCTGCTCTAATGAGAGGGAGAATCTGGCCAGGCCAAAAGGTCATCGCTGGGTCCTCCCAAAGAGAACACAGGCAGTTCATCTTCACCTGGGCAGAGATACACACACCTCAGACGTTCACTCTGAACACAAGAACTGTGTTACATGAACTACAATTCTGCATGTTTTTGCACCATAACAAAAATCTTTTCATTAAGTACGGTAAAGGGAATTTCCTCAATGATTTTTCATGCTAACTGACATTTAAAAAATAATAATAATAAAAACATGACTTTTCAGGCCACGGTTTCTTAAGCTTATTCCTGGCCATCTTTTAAAGTGACATTTGGCTTGAGCATAATTCTAAAAATCTCCATTTAACCTTCCCCTGGAAAACGAGGCTTTTCGTGGTGCCTTCTAGCGATGCTGATTGGGCTTTCTGCATTCACTAAAGGCTCTTATCTTGTATGTCACATTTAAGTCTGAGTTGACTTAAACAGCTGCACAATTTGAAAACCTTATGATCTAATACAGGTTGTTTGCCACTCATATTTTTCTCCTTATCCTTGATGAAACCAAGGATAGATTTCATTTCAGGGTTACCAAAATATGAGAAGTAGAAAATAAGTGGCCACAGGACAACAAAAGACAACAAAGAGAAGAAGGCTGTAACCTCCGGCTCCTACCTCCTGAAATGTTCTGCTTTGGCTCCCACTGTCATCTAGATAAGTCGAGAGCTTCCGAAGTGATGCTGCCACGTGAACTCGAGACTCCGTTTGGCTGCTGTGGCTCATAAGGGACAGAACAAGTCCAACTCCCAATATACAGCCCGTGCTTAGATGAAAAAAAAAAGGGGGGGGGGTGTTAAAAATCACCAGACATCCATGTCACTATGCTCACTTATCACGGGAGTTTATACTGTTCTTCAACCTGAGATGAGGTGGCTGGATTCTCAATCTGCTGCCTGGTATATAAATATGCCCCACAAACCACCACAGGTACACCCACTGCCCCCTCCGCCACACCCTAAATGGGAAACTTTATATCAAAACAAGTGTTTATGGTCCATGTTAGTGCTGTGTTCCCACTGGGGAAGAATAAACAAAAATATGAAATTGTTTTGACATAAACTCTACGGTGAAGTCGGAGGATGAATAAAAACTCAAGTCAAACCAGCTCTATCTCTGCACTTAGAGCAATTCTGTGGTCTTCTGCACCATCCCCCCAGGTCCGCAGGTTGAGTGCCCTATGATTAATTGTATGAAAGAAAAGACCACACATTTTAGAATATGAGCAGAGGACATCTGACTAATAACAGGGGGGGATACGTTGTAAGGCATGATGATGAGGTACTGCTAAGTGCTTCATGTTTCCTAGTCAACTTCCACAAGTGGAATTTCTGAAAGAAACTGTGTATTTGTCTGGGCACAATGACATTAATCCTCTTCCCCCCTCTGATCCCTCAGAGTACCACTGGGTCAGAAGAGAAAATGGACAAATGACAGGCTTGTCAAAAGTTACCCCATGTGACAATTCAATTGGAATCTTGGGCTTTGTGCCCGATTCTCATGAAAGAATACATATCCATTTAAAGAAAAAAAAAAACTGTTCTCCCAGAAAACTTCTACTTAGTATGATAAGTTAATGCAGCTGTAGGGTGATTTTCTACTTAAAAAAAAAAAGTTTTTGTCATCATTGTTGTGTTGTGAATTGAGGAAATGCTGAATTTTTCAGAAATCATCCCTGACTCTGGTCTCACTTGCCTCTCATGATATCTGCTGCTTAAGATGATATTCCAGGGCATCTCTCCAATAACATATTTCAAAGCCTGTATGTTATGTCATTTTGTTTTTCTATAGTATCTATTTCCTTGGTTGACATCGAGAATGTTCACATTGTTTCCTGAACATGTTAGTTCCTTCCCTTAAATACCTCTTGCAAACAAGCATTCACAACTGATAAGAGATATCCAAAATGATAGAGAGGCTACAGGATTTGTCCAAGGTCATAAGGAGAGCTTCCAGCAGAGCCTGGCCAGAAGACGGAGGTTTCTGATTCCCGGCCTTCTGCTCCATCTGCCCCTCTCAGCGCCCTGTATGACGCCCTCATGAAATGCCTATGAGAAGGAACCGTACTCAAGCATGTTTTCCTACATTCTGTTGCATAACTATCTGGCATTAGGAAATTCTTTGTAAAGAAGCTACTGCAATAATAATCCATCATTAGCCAGGCAGAATTGATGTTACAGGTTACAGGAACTTAACAACCAGCTCAACCAGCATAATGCATTTCCAACCAGTTAAATCAGCATCTAACATCTGAACACTGCATGCCTTTGAGACAAATCACGTTTCTCAAAGAGGAGAGGCACTCTTCATTAGTATGGATTTAAAGACTTTGTTTCCATTTAGAATCTCCAGGGAAGGTTTTTGAGTTGTTGTTTTGTTTTTTGTTTTTTGTTTTTTTCTTTTTTGGCTCTTTCTAAACCATGTATATTAAAATTTGACAAAATTAGAACCAGAGATATAGTTAGACAAAATGTGATTAATACTTTGAAAAATTTGACTTTGCTCCCTCTTGACTGTTTAACTGCTACTTTCGATTATGGTTTCAAATGTGACTTCCTCAGGGGCACCCTCCCTGGCCCAGCAGGGAACCTCTTCAGGACTCTTTTTCCCCTAACACCCCACACTAATTTATTTCAGACAATTTTAATCATAAATTCTTTTTTTTAAAAGATTTTTTTTTTAATTTATTTATTCATTAGACACAGAGAGAGGGAGAGAGAGAGAGAAGAGGGAGGCAGAGACACAGGCAGAGGGAGAAGCAGGCTTCATGCTGGGAGCCCGACGCGGAACTCAATCCAGGGACTCCAGGATCATGCCTTGGGCCGAAGGCAGGTGCTAAACCATTGAGCCACCCAGGGATCCCTAAATTCTTTTTTTTTTTTAATATTTTTTTAAAAATTTATTTGAGAGAGAGAATATGAACAAGGTAGGGAGGAGCAGAGGAAGAGGGAGAAGCAGGTTCCCCATTGAGCAGGGAGTCCCATGCAGGGCTCAATCCCAGGACTCTGAGATCATGACCTGAGCTGAAGGCAGACACTTAACCCACTGAGCCACCCAGGCACCCCTTAATTATAAATTCTGATAAGGATTATTTAAAGGACTGTTTGATTTCTTCCCATGTCCTTCACTAACCAGCAAGCTCCACAAGGATGGGTACGTTTTTCTGATTTTCCCTCACCACACCATCTGTGGCATGTACTGCACTGCTTTGACAGGGACAAGTTCAATCAATATTTATTGAATGCTGAAGAACTGCCCCAATTGCAAGGTTTCAAGAGAGTCTAGATGGAGAGATCTACAAGAAAAACAGCAACAAAAACAAGACTTCATTCCTTATATTCAGTTGGAGGCAAAATTGAAGAGTGCTAAAATACACCAAATATACCATCCAAGATTCAATCAAGAGAACTCAATTTCCATTTCTTGCCAGACTAATTTAAGAAAGAGGAGTGCCAAATTTCATGTGGGAAAAGGATACTTCTCAAAGCTCACTTAAGTATCAGGGTTAATCTTTCTCAGTAAGTAGTAGGTATCCCAAGTCTTGCTTTTTGGAGCTATCCTAGGCATGCAAAAATTTTTATCCCCTGGACTAAAACTCCTCTATTACCATCCCCAGGAATATGGGCACAGAGGCTTAGAAAAAGACACCCTGGTTTCTGGTTCACATGTACCTTAGTATTATTACAGCATAATTATTCTTGGGCAAGGTTACCATTCACTAACAATTCTAGTCATTGCTACAATAGTCAATGACTGTTGTCATATATGAATATACAATCTAACTACATATATATGCGTGTCAATACAAATATGCTAAAGTGTATGCATCTATTGGCCTTCTAAACTTTTACTCTGTCTCTTTTTTTCAGCATGCTCCAAGAAGGGCATCTTAATGCTTTATTCCTGATGTTTTCTTCTGATTTCCAAGTTGTGTATATTTTAGTGGGTTTATTTTTTATCCTAAGTCTAAGATTCTCTTAGGTGCTTAGGTCAGCAGTTCTATGCATTTCCCTCATTCTAGCTCCCCTTTGATATGCTTGCCAGCTCCAAACCAAGAATAACTTGGGCAGAGGTAGCTTTCACATCTTTCTCTCCACTGAAAACAAAAAGGAGTTCCATGGTGGTGTCTCAGACAGATGAAATAAAAATAAATTATAATATCAGGTATAAATTTCAGGTTTAGGAATTGGTAACATGAATCTCTGCAAATACTAACAAATGAAGAAGAGAATTTGAGTTTTAAAATTAAATGCCCTATTATGGCTTTACTTATTTGAATCTCTTACCCATTCGAGTATATGAAAATATCACTGGCAAAAAGAAAATCTGAGACTTAAAAGCTGTGCAATTCTACTATGTGTGTTGCTACATCAAATGAGATCTAATGGTACATTTTTTTCTAAAATTAACCAGAGATGAATCTTCTATTCCTTACTTTATTGTGGGCAATCCTGCAGATTAAGTATGAGGCCATCTGATAATTAGTTCTAATAACAGTTAACATTTGTATGGCGCTTTGCCCTTTACAAAGTGCTATACAGATGTTATCGTATTTGTAAAAGCTCAATAGTAATTAACCAACGCTTAGGTCACTGCTGGACGGCAGGACTAGTTAAGGCTGTGAGGACCGCAATGGCACAATAAGTACCACTAGATGGCAGCAAAATGTAAGTGATAAGGCCACAAACATCGCCCAGCCCAGGTGTCAGGTCTTCTCAGCAGGGACGCGTCCATTAAATCAAGGAAGCGTGGTGAATTTGCTCTGGGTGAATTCTATCACTTGAGGTAGCACGCTCCCAGATCTATTAACTACCTCCTAGTAATGCTTTCACTATTTCACTTGAGGGAGGATGGCCCTAGACTCCTGAATCTCATTAGTCAGGGGAATACTCTACGCCTGTGTGTGTATATCTCTATTTAATAGTGAGACACACTCATCTGTCAAAAAAAAAAAAAAAAATAGTAAACACCATATTGTCAGGTGTCAAATTGCTTTATTTCTACTGATATGTGTTCTCCACACCAAACTATGTAAGAGACAGAAAAATGGCTTTGAAGTCAGACAACCTAGGCTTCTCCCCTAGCTGCTACTTATTCTGCGACCTTGAACCAGTCTCCTACATGAGACTCATTTTCTTAATCTGTAAACCAAAGCGATGAATGTTCCTGTTTTAGTATCAGTATTTAGATTGTCATTGGGGCTGAATTACAGGAGAAACGGATGTGAAAATGCCTAGCACAGTATGCGGCTGCTTGGTAGTTGTTGAACCTGAAACCAAAGACAGAGCTACCTAAGCACAAAGAGCCACAACGCATTAGGAATGACAAAATACTAAACTTCATTAACTGTAGAAATACAGGAGTTTGGAAAAGACTGAAAGTTTCTTAAAGGATCTGGGCTTTTCACTGAGCTCGGAGAGACCAGCGAGACTTTAGTAAATGGACAGGAAATTTCTGATGACCCTCGTCTACTTAATTCTGCAGGATTAGTCCTGATCTAGGCACACCCTGTCCTCTCCCAGATAAAGCTGATCCTCAGGGAGATAAGAATCAAGAAAGAATAATGAAGAAACATGAATCTTACTGACATAAGTTAACTGTAAAGTTAAATATCCTTAGACATATGAGGTTTTTATATGCATAAGTACGCACACTGTGGACAATTCAGTCATCTCTATGGTTCGCCTTCATTCAAACACTTTCTGCAGGCTAATGGAGATAATACATGAAAGTCACTCCTGATTGTTCCAACTGGCTGAAAGCCTGTAGTAAATTAATTCACAAATTTGTTCCCAGCATTAAGACCCTGAGCTATAGCTCTATGAATACCTTTGGGGGAAGGTGGAGTGGTGGCAGGGTGGGGGGGTGTGGAATTTATCTTACTCCTTGGCTGTAAAAGGCAACACCACCAACACATGAATTGGGTTCTAAAATATTAACTCATCAGACCCAATAAGAGCTAAATGACCCTATCCTTTCCATTAATCATTTTCTACATTCAAGAGACTTCAATCATGCCATTGAACTCTTTTCCCATATTCAAAGCCACACTCTTAAAACATCTCATTTCATCTCTAGAGTGTTTCATGATAAACAGGGTGGATGTCAATGATTCTTATCTAATCTTAGCCTGCATCTGAAAGAAGATCCTATAACTACTACCTACTATATGAAGATTTGACTTTATCTACTCATAACGAAATATCTGAGATATGCAGTTACTTGCCGGTCTGAACTTAATAGGCTAGATGACATGAATGTAACTTTAGATCCTAAATTTCTAAAGACCACAAATGTAAACAGTCACATCTGAGCAGTACCTATAACAGCAAAAAGTAAACAAATTAATAAATTGGAGGTTACGGCTTACATTTTGTTGACATTTTAGTAACAAAGAACACCAGATGATCTAAACTGAAGTCCAAAAAGCTACAATATAAGTCCTAGACTGTGTTAAGATTTTAGAAAGCCTAATAAAACTATATGCTCCCACACAAGTTACAGACCAATTAAAACATTAAATGTCTCACTAAATAAGTATGTTTAACAATTTTTGAGGTATTCTTTTCTTTTTTTAAAAAAAGATCTTATTTTTTATTTTTCTTTTTTTTTTTAAAGATTTTATTTTTAAGTAATGTCTACACCCACAGGCACCTGAGTGACTCAGTGGTTGAGTGTCTGCCTTTGGCTCAGGTCATGATACCAGGATCCAGTCCCACATCAGGCTCCCCACAGGGAGCCTGCTTCTCCCTCTGCCTATGTCTCTGCCTCTCTTTCTGTGTCTCTCATGAATAGAGAAATAAAATCTTTTAAAAAAGTAATGTCTATACCCGAAGTATAGACACAACCCCCAGATCAAGTCATGTGCTCTACCAACTGAGCCAGTCAGGTAACAAGGTATTCTTTCCTATTTTTCCTTTTTGTTTCGGTTACCTTTTATGATTGGAATAATACATTTTAAGGTATTTAGTTTAATAGAAAAATCTTTTAAAAGCATGGAGTCGGGGCAGTCCAGGCAGCCCGGGTGGGGTTTAGCGCCTGCCTTCGGCCCAGGGCATGATCCTGGGGTCCCGGAATTGAGTCCCACATCAGGCTCCCTGCATGGAGCCTGCTTCTCCCTCTGCCTGTGTCTCTGCCTTTCTCTCTCTCTCTCTATTTTTCATGAATAAATAAATAAAATGTTGTGTTTTTAAAAAATAAAATAAAAATAAAATAAAATAAAATAAAATAAAATAAAAGCATAGAGGAGTCCCAAGGCAGGGCAGGAAGAAACCAGTAATATTGAGGAGTTTGGGAATGCCAAATGGAACCTGTATTTGTTTCCATTTTGATTCTTCAGTCACTGGATTTCACAAGGGAAATCTAAATCATGGGTCAAAGGGTCTCTTTGTCCAATCAAATTCAAAGAATAGTTTCAATTATTTAAAAAGGTTAAGTCATGCACATAAGTCTCCAGATACATGCCTCATATGACAAGCTTGAGCCAGAACTAAGGTATTAATAATGACAGCCATGAAATGACATTTGTTGCTTTGTACTGAAGCAAACTGTCTATGGCTGAAGCATAGTTTTAAGTACAAGTACCTATAACTACAGGTTTTTGATTATTACTGAAAACTCTTTGCAAAGGAATTCAAGTTCTAATCTGACAAATATTTCAACGATTGAATGCAAAGTTTATGGCAGAGGAAGAGTCAATCTCCAAGTATCAGAGAGGAAATGGAACCAACATACTTATATTCCAGACTAGCATCAAAGCAGCAATTTTCCAGGGCATCCAGAGACTTCATCAGAAGAAGGTTCATCTGTTGGCCGGATATATCACTGGGCAAAGGCCAAAAGGAAAAAATTCAATTATTTAAAATCATTCAAATGTCCAAAATACTATAATATTTCCTCTTAATATTTACTGAACAAGGAACAATAATATTGATGATTCACATATACTTATTTGCAGACAGAGAAATGGAGTCAGAGAATTTATTTAAATAATTGAGTTCCTGAACAGTATAATCACTTGTAAACCAATAAACTCAAAATCTGTTACTTTTGTATTTACTCAGCCCATTCAAATTTCAAATCACTTAAAAATAAAAACCAAAATCAGAATTTCAGATACATTTCTAAGGATGCTAACCTGATTTTCTTCAGAATATTTAACAACCCATGAAGCTGAAATTAACAAGAATCATTCCAAATCTCTTTCTTGCAAAGACCGTTACTTCTGATTTCATGTCTCAATTGTGAAGGCTCTTCTATTCCTTTTACTTACATTTGTTTTTTTAAAGGTGGCGGGGGGAACCGCAGCCATATATTTTTCTACCTTTATAGAGTAATTGATGTGGTTTTGCAATTGTCTTGGTGAGAACTATGACTTCTACAGTAAAAGAAAACTTAAAAGGTAGTTCTATGGCTGTTTTTTCAGGCAGAGTTGTGGGCTTCGTCACCAACACTTTGCTGTCAAGGGGTTTCTAACATGTCAACTGTCATGCTGCTGCCTTGGACCATGCTCAGTGGAATGCAGCCCCAGGAATGCCAACCAGCCACAGGATACTTTAAATAATGTCTTCTCAAACCAATAATATAGTGATTTTGCCTGAGGTGAAGATTTACATTCTGCAGTGAGCACACATGTGCGCGTACACACGCGCACACACACACACACACACACACACACACACAGTTTTAATAGCTTTGACTAAGTCCTATTATAGCTGTTCTCTGGAGTAAAATATACTTAACTATCCTAAACAAATGCTAAAGAGATCTTATAGTATCCTCTGGGAGTTATGACAGAAGCAAACTTTGGAATAATATGCTTTTCTGAATAAATTCTAGACTGGAAATTTAAATTCAGGCGACTTTTTCATAAGCCATAGTCAAGAATGGATTATCATGATTCTCTTCTACAAGGTGATTTTTCATTCTTGAGACCAACATACTGTCCTAATCCTGTACCCCTGAGGGGGTCATGCTGGGCCACTGAGCTGATGTCCCTGACTATTCAGAGCCAACAGCCCTCCAAATGATTACCGATTGTAGAAAAATAGAAACTTTCTCCAAAATGTCATTATCGAGTGACATTGTCATGATCTAGTAAAATATTTATTAGCACCAAAAGGCAAATATTTCAGATTCCTCCGCTCCAAGAAATTAGGAAGGTGGGAACCATGAATAACTATACTGGTGGCTACAGTACTCATGAACTGGCCAAAAGAGGAAGCATGCTGTCCAAACAGATCATTAGAGCAAAGTGAAAATCTGCACTGATTCTGAAGGCATTAGGCCGTGGAAAGAACTTCCTGGTGTCCTTTTCCACCCTCTCCTGAAGGTGCAGAGTCAAGTAAGAGAGACGGGGTGGAAGGCAATCCAGGAACTGGGATGAATCCTTCTGGTTCTTCCAGGTAGTATGATTCAATTAGCCACAAGTGCAAGCTTGTCAAGCCCTAAAACCAGCAGCATCTCATCCTAAACTAATGAAGAAGGGAGCCAGAGCCAAGATAGGATGAAATGAGTTGCCTGGAATTAAACTGCCATGGCTCATTTTTAGTTGTAAAACATGTTGCTTGAAAGATACTGAAGAAAGAGCATGAACACAGATGGTGAAGAAACTGCCATTTGTAGCATAGTAGCAAAGGGGAAAAAAAATCACTTTCAAGTTTTGAGTCTTTAAAAAACATGTTGCGTTCCGTCACACACACACTCAAGATATGTTAACAGTCAATTCACATGCAAAGGGCAGCTTTCTGTTCATGTCCAGAACTAGGCCTGTAAATACTAATGTTGGTCAAGAGAACAAAATGAACATTCTAAAAACGTTTCATTTATGATCACAAAGACGAAGCCAGTCTTCCCAATCTGACAGATGTTTCCAAGAGCTGAAAATGATCATCTGAAAGATAGTATTTCCCTAGATCAATAGCAGTTCTCATAAAGGTTTCACATAATGGTGTTTGCACAAAGCTGTGTAAATTACAAATGCAAACGTAACCACTGGTTTCAAACCGAAATCTAAATATAGCATAATGTTATCCAGTTTACCCACATCGACACCGTCTCTTGGCTTCGGACAGTCTATTCATTTCTGCCAACCCGGGAAGTTTAAGGACATGGAACGTCACAACAGGATACCTCTCCCAACTATCCTATTTCCAGTGGGAAGGTGGGGATGGGGTGAAATGGGGCTGAATTCCAAGTCATTGCACATCTAAATATTCATGATATGCAAATATTCATGTTGTACCACACTGTAATCAACCTGCATATATAACATTCTAAGATTTGTTACAAAATAAAGAACAAATAGAATGGACAACACAACCAAAGTAGATTCACGCACAGGGAAACTTTCCTGTCTAGTGGAACTTTCCACCTAGGTCTTTGATACTTGGGTAGCTCCATTCAAGGGTAAAGCAAGCAGTCCAAAACTGAGCAAACTGAATAAAGCACACAGGATAATATGCACAGATTAAGACTCTTGAAGGATTATAAAAATGTAGCCAGGGCACAGGATAAAAGCAACCTTTTAAAATTGGGTACATGCAGTTCTCAGGTGATCTGGGTGATTCCCAGCGCCCGTGAGGCGGCAGGGATACTCCAATCTTTCCCTTCCATTTTACACTGATATCAATAAAGGGTCGCCAATTATTTTCACCCTTATACACGAGGAAAAAAAGAAGCTTTTTATTTTTAGCACCATCAGATTATACTTTTCCTTATATCTATTATTGCACAGGTGTATCCAGGGTTTCCAGGTAGCATGGAATGATTTTCAAGTAATCATCACTTTAATAAGAACAACTCTAAATATACACTAATATCTTTGTGATGGCATTCTGGAAAGATAGATTCACTCACAAAGGAGAAGAAAGGATCGACTCACCCATTTCAAAAAGTTTAGCAACCACCCATCACTCAGATAGAATGTTCATGAACGTGTGTGTGCATGTGTATCATATCCTCTGCCTAACATCAACAAGAGGAAAGGAGGGATATTTTAATAAACCATACCTGAGTTTCTCCTCACACAAGCGAGAGAGAAACATCCCCAAAGCAAGGCCCATGTGGATTTGCACGGCTTGAGACTCATCAGCTCTTGGTTTCCCAGGTAACCTGGCAGTCAGCATGTTTAGGATTTCCTCAACCTTCTCTTTGCAAGAAATAATGAAAACTGGCACGAGGAGAGACAAAGCCGTGGCGGCAGCAGAGCGGGCAATCGCACTAGCTGTGTTTTCACCAGAATAGGATTTCTAGGACATGCCAAAGGAAGAAAACAGGGGGTTGGCCTTTTGTTAAAAACATCAAGGAAGCACACCTATCACAAAAGCACTACACAACAATATCAGCATCTCTTAGATCCCACCCCCGTCAATCAAAAATACAATTTACGAAAGTCTATTTCTGTGTTTGTCTGTAGGTTACCTTTTCACTCTTCCTTACCGAAACAATTTCCTACTAAACAGTTGGTTAATCATGTCCTTTTAAATTCGGAAAAAAAAAAAAAAATCATCATTGTCTTCTTTTAAAGGGTGTGAATTCCCTCACCATAAACACTGAAAAAACATTTGTGTTTTGAAAGCCTAGATGTGTTTATAATAATAATAATAATAATAATAATAATAACCTGAAGTGAAATTACCCAAGCTTGGAGAAACCACCAAGCCACATTATAAATGTCCAGAAAGCCAGTTTTCTAGGAGAGAAAGAAAGCATGCGTGTAGTGAGTGGGGAGGGGGAGGGGTTGCTAAAGTTTAGTATAAAGGAATAAGTGTAAGTTTAGCACAGGGATCTATTGGCAAATCTCCCAAAATTTTTGGTGGGAACACTTCCCAGTAGATGGATTATTTCCTACAGGGGGTTAATTCCATTTAATTAAAAAGGAAGTTGAAATCCTAAAAGCCTTTGGTTACAAAGCAATAACCAGCTACTCAAAACGAAATGGAGAACTCTATATGCGCCTTCCTATATGTAATTATGGGAAAAGAAATGAATAACAGCCCTAATAAAATGGCAGGGCAGCTGAATATGAACAGCTTCTACAAGAATCCCATGTTAGGGAGCTCCAACAGACATTATATACATTTATAAATATGTCTCAAGTGGGGAAGAAAGCCCGTTCATCATTCTGCACTATTATCCACTTCAAATTTTCAGACACATCATAAAGGCCATGCTGTCCCTTGCAGTCAAAGCACATTAAAAAGTGTTTTTAATCCTGTACCCATTTACTCTCTAAGCTTTAGTACTTCAAGGATAAAAATCAAACATGTGCTAAGGTATTCTTTAAGTTAACATAGCATCATTGTAATGACAATACTGTTCAAAATGACTCAGCTGCTAGAACACTAGAAGTAAAGAAAGTGGCTTTTGAATCAGGGCCTTGAAGAAGTATAAGAATGCAAAAATCACAAAGGTAAGAGGCAACCCTGAGCTGGCTACTAAGTAGATTATTTTTATTGGTTTGCAAGAACTAAGCAGCATTATTAGAAATCTCATAGAATATCCTGTCCTGGTGAATATCTGAACCAGATAGCTATTGCAAAGGCCTCTACATAAACTAGAATAAAGGAGTAAAAACACTTCTGATAGAAAACAAATTATCATGATGCAATTACTTCTTTGCGTAAAATCTGACTTCCAATTTAATTCTATATTATCCACATGCTATTTTTTTTTGTCTCCGAGTATAGTTAAAAATCCTAGCTCCGGACCCTAAGGCCCAAGAGCGCTGTACAGGGAAGACCTAAAGCAATGTTGTTTCAGGCTTAATTCATGATCTTAGCAACAGTTCACGACCTGTGCTATATTTTTATTCACGTTGACTATAATCCTCCACCACTCAGCTGATTGTCCCATGATCACTATAATTCCCTAAGCAGGGGAGAGTGATAAGGAAGAACCAAAATAATTCCATGCAGATATGGAAAGAAAGCATGGACTACAGCCAAAGGAAGGGGAAGTAAAACATAAACAAAAAGGAGTATTTTCCGTTTGTCTCTAATCTTAGGATATTAACAGAAAGAAAAAGGCTAAGCGACAGGTGCTTTTTTATGACCAACAACATTTCTTTGTATGTATAGAGCATTTCACAGTTTGCAAAACATTTTCCCAGAAGTTATATAATGTGATCCTCGCAAATCTTTTCTAAAGTTGGTAAAGCATTCATTTTTACCTTCATTGTACAGATAAGGAAAATCAAATGATGGGTAAAGTATCAGGTCATCAGTCACAAAACCAGTAGGAATGGAGCTGAGGCTACAACAGCTTAAAGATAATATTGTTCAATTGCCCACGTTACACATAAGGAAACAAAGGTCCAAAGAGATTAAGTAAACTGCCCACTATTCACATATCCTGGAATTTAAAAAAACTATGACTAGAAACTCAGGGACCCTAGTCTTTAACCAATGCTTATTTCACTACAACTGTAACTCTTGACTCTGACTACACATGGGAATCATCTAGAAACCTTCGAAAATACTGATGATGCCCAAGGCCCATCACTAAACAATTAAAGCAAAGGAAAGACTTACAGGTATTTATTTTTTCTATATATAGAGAGATTTTATACACATTCCCCACACACGTGTATGCGCACACATACACCCTAAATTTCCCCAGGTGATTCTAACATAAAGCTATGACTGAGAATAACCATACACTATGGTACGGCTTTCATGTTAGCAACTAATATGAGCAGCATCAACGCTTGACTTTTCTGATCATTTTTAAAATTTTATTTCTCAGACTTACATAATAAAATGAGGAGAAAAGTTGTCCTCTGGGTTGGTAATGGCTATCCACAATGATCAGGAGAGTATCAGACACCATGGAAACCCACTCCTTCATCGAAAGGAAATTAGGCTGAACCTGCTGGTGGAAAAAAACATGAAGTGAGGGGCACCTGGGTGGCTCAGTAGGTGAAGCATCCAACTCTTGAATTTGGCTCAGGTCATGATCTCAGGGTCCTGGGATCAAGCCCCATGTTGTGGGGCTCAGCACTCAGCAAAGAGTTTGTTTGAGGATTCTCTTTTCCTCCCTCTCTGCCCCTCCCCCTGCTTGCTTTCTCTCACCCTCTCACAAATTAATTAATTAATTATAGAAAAAAGAAGAGAAACATGAAATGATAATGGAAAAAAAGAAAAGAAAACCTAAACATTATTTCTAGGTCCAGGGTACAACCCCTTTCTATATTAAAGAATAAAGTACTATTATCAAAAAGTAACATTCACCCACCAGGATTTTAGGAGGCAGATAGGTACTTGACGAATACACATCCTCAACCTGTGCCCCAAAAGGGATAAGGATTTACCTTTTATACAAGACAAGCAGAGGTGAGAGGGCAGGTGGTTGCAAAACAGACTGCGTCCGAGAGCAATCTGGTGCCTGCCTGTGTTTAGCGAGGGTGATGTAGGGGTTAAAGGGAGAGATGTGCAGGGAAAGAAACTCAAAATGTCTCATTTCTATGACTTGCTATTTCACAAAGGAGGCAATAAAGCAGTCTACAAAATTTTCATACCATCTTTAACATTTCTGCTTACTATCACCAGATATTTATCATTGTGAATCATCACAACATTTTGCCTAGCTAATTAGGTATGAAAGCACAAATGATCTTCAGTTGGGAAAAGAGGAGGAAAGAGAATGCAAAAACAAAACAAAACAAAACAACAACAACAACAAAACCCAACTCACTAAAAAGAGAGCTTGGTTTTTAAAATATTTCATGACCATGGATGTCAAAAGCATCCGTTAACTCACAACGTGACACTCAGGTAGTGCAAACGACAAAGGTCAACACAGTGTGAAGCATACTTGGAATTAATGCCTTGACTCAAAGAAGGCCTTCTGCCTAGGATCTTTGGCCCTTAGTCATATGCAGATTTGAACAAAGTTTGAAAACGTCAACTTTAATCAAATAATGAGATCTTGAATTTGTACTGAATAACAACCAAAAACAAGATGATGAAGAATAAAAGCAGAGCCCCATCTTTGAGCTGTGTGGCTTCTTGATATTTTGTGTAGAATGTGTTACAGTCAGTATAGAACAAAAGGGTAAGGGAATTAAAAAAAAAAAAAAAAAAGGATTGCCTGGAACTCAAACTCTGAGCTAGACCCCTGATTATTACTGGTGCAGATTGCCTGCTTGACTGCCCAAAATCAGGGATCCTAGAAAGGCATGTTAACTTTTTAGGTCATGCAGATTCTACTTAGTATATTGTCTCTGCTAAAGTACTCCATGGCTCTTTCAAGGATATAAAACATCTTTCTCATAAGTCAAATAAGATTCAGAGTTTTAAGCTAAATTTTCATACGGTAACTACACTTTTATCGTTCATGCAATAATTGCTTGGCCTCTTTCCCTTCCCTACATTTGTAATATACATTTGTAGCTTTTGCCACATAGGCTCTATTCTCTTGTTTACTGGTAATGGCACCTTTTGGAGAATTCACTCCACCATGATTTGAAGCTTGGTTAAAGGCTCAATGAAGCTACCCATCCAACCTGCCCAAGGTGTGGGCACGAGACATAGGGACTCTAAATCTTGAGTGATGCAAGCACAGTATGTGACCAGAGCTGATCCATCCCAGTGGTGCTGGTCTGCTGTGATGGTTCTCATGTCACTTCCTGTGCCTAATGCTCTTCCCCAAACCCAGTTTTAAGCTTTGCCTTCAATTCCATGGGCTTCCAGATGCCACATCCTTCTGCTTCCTTTCTTATTTAGAGGAGAGTTGGTTCCTTTGCTTGCAACCAAAAAACTCCACCATGAAAAAAAGAGTACAGATGGCCCATAAGACACAGGGAGGGAACACAAACAGACTGAATAACATTGAATAAAGAATGGTTTTTCCAGCAAGAAGTCAGATAATGGTTACTATTACTAAGGGCTTAGTATCTACCAACCATTGTGCTCTACATATATTCATTCATTCATTTAATCCTCACAAGAATCCTATCTGGTGAGTACCTTTATCCCCACTTCACAGATGGGGGAACAGGCTTTGCAAGAGGAAGTTACCAACAATAGACCACAGAGCTACTAAGTGCAAGTATTGGGATTTAAATATAGTACTCTCCTCTTCCAAAGCCTATGTTTTTTAACCACTTGGCTATATTGTCTCCAGATAATGATAGCTACTAGATAATGGGGCTTAAAAGAAGAATAAATCCATGCCTTTTTATTTTGACAGATATGAATTATCTGAAAAAGTACATTGGAAATGAACATTGGCCAGCTCGCCACATGTTTAATTAAGAAATAAATGCCTTGCAAAAATGAATAGGCACTTTGTCATTGACATCTACAATTAAAATGCAAAGTACAATTTTTTTCAGTCAGTAAACACTGCTTATTTATCATTTTTTGACAGCATTGTTCACTTTCAGTAAGCCTAGTTAACCTCCTAAGATTGGTTACCACTGATGTAATCACAAAAAGACAACCCCTGTTGCATAAAATTGGTACCTTCAAATGGAAATGACCACTTAACTGTGATGGAGAAAGCAAAACAGAAAAGCAGCAAGGAAAAGTGTCTGAGGAGCCCCTCCAGCTCGCACTGTAAAGGCCCATGGAGTAACATAACTTGGTGCTGCCGCCAAGCACAGGTCTTAAAACCTCATCAAGTAAGGGCCAGGCTCAGAGAGGCTTCTTACTTTTCAAACAGTTGCCCAGCTGGTTCAAATCACCCTCCACTCACCTCTGGGACCCCCTCAGAGTCTGAGGAGAGGCTGGCTTCGTGTTTGGATACGACGACAGCGAGGCTGCTTAAGGCTAACAGTGCGTTGCCCTTGACCACTGGGCTCTCCCTGTTTAAAAAGAAAAAATTCCAGGAGAGGATTTGGGGGCATTAACCAGGAGAAGAGAAGGCGTTATTACAGAGAAGGCAGATGAGGTCAGAAAGCACTTCCATTCCTTCACAGGGCTTCATCCATGCACTTCTGCTTGTACGCTGATGCTGGCAGCCTTTCTTCCTTCTTCTGACGCTCATGCTGATTTCTCACTCTTCATTTGTGTATGGTCATTAGACTGTGTGTGTGTGTGTGTGTGTGTGTGTGTGTGTGTGTCCTACAAGTCTAAGCTCATATATCTAAGTTTTTTCTCGATTTTTTTTTAAGATTTTATTTATTTATTCATGAAAGACAGAGAGAGAGAGAGAGAGAGAGAGAGAGAGAGAGAGAGAGGCAGAGACATAGGCAGAGGGAGAAGCAGGCTCCATGCAAGGAGCCCGATGTGGGACCGGAGCCCGATGTGGGACTCGATCCTGGGTCTCCAGGATCATGCCCTGGGCTGAAGGCGGTGCTAAACCACTGAGTCACCTGGACTGCCCATTTTTCTCATGTTTTTGTTTCATTGTTTGACGTGGCATTTCCTAAGTGATCTCTTTCTGTGTCATCTTTGGCCAATATAAATGTATCAATTTGTTGGGAAAACACAAGTGAGGATAGTTAGGCGAGTAAGGGCAGGAGATTGGAACGGGCCTCTGGCTTTTCTACAGCACTGGTATGCAGTTGCAGCTTCGAGTGAGCCACTTCAGACAGCATCCTCCACCCAGCCACCTGCCACACTGGTTGACTGTCAACCATTATTATCCTTCTTATTATTATCCTTCTTTCCCTCAAGATGCCAAAGCCAGCAACCTTAAAGTCAGTTTGTTATAGAATTTAGAGACCCTAGATAAGATGCAAAGAAAAGGGTCTATTTTTAAACTATCTGGATTGAGAGTTGCCCTCTCTCGTTATCCAAACAGTGTGCTTTTTTCCTAATATCAGCAACCATATCTTAAAAAGGTGACTTCTGGATTTAGTACCAAGAAAACCAAACCTTCTTAAATATACTTACCACTTGAAAATGAGCATTTGATATTATTCCATTAATCCAACATGATTCTATAGAAGAAAATCTTTAGTGGGACACTGACATAGGAGTCTTGGCTTGCCATCTCTGTCGTAGCAGAACTCAGGCAACAGAGCACCTATAACCACTGAACCGATAGTTCAGTTCTGTCCTGGTTCCCATAAATACATATTACGGGTTCCCATAAATACAGAGATTGTTTCCAAAAACCTAGACTTGAGACCTGAACATGAATCTGTGTGGACATGCTAGAATGCCTCCTGCTTAACCCAGTGCAGGAATGCAACAGATCTGTGGGGTAAAGAGACTTCCATCCCCACTACCCTGGCAAGCTAAGGACCTCCAGTCCCAGCCCACAGTCATGCCTAAACCTGTGAGTTAGGTATTAAGAGGTTAATATACACACATGTTCTTCCATTTTTGCTTCCACTGGATAAGAATGGAACTCAAGACTTGCCATTATCACAGGCCTCCTACTACCTATTCATCTAATTCCCCTGCCTTCTCGCTCTGCCACCTTGGGGTGGTTAAACTCAGTAAAGGCTTGCTCTGCACACTTGGTCATTCTGTTCACTCCTAAATTCGCTTCTCTACGAGGCCTACCATAATTTGATAAGACAACAATGTTTATATTGGGGGATGGGGCGAAGGGAGAAAATAGGAGGGAGACCTGAAGGCTAAGCAGATGCCTTCAACCTAGGTTTTGCTAGAGTTTTACAGCGAGGATCACTGGGAACTCCTATAGATAATAATAAACACCAGGGAGCAAGGCAAAGTCTGGGCATTCTCAGGTACCCGAGCCATAATGTCACTAACAAAACCAAAATAAATCTTTTATTTCTAATATTATCTCTTTCCTTTAGCTGAGAATATCCTGAAGCCTGTCCTGCTATAAAATGACCACAAATCCCTAAAGTTAGATTTTTTTTTTTAAAGTTTCAAATTCTCAGTAATTTGAGAATTCGATCCCCAGTTTTTATCACTTTATAGAAAAACTCAGATGGTCACCGGAAATTGGTATCAAATCTCTTAAAACAAAGATTAGACAAGATGTCCCCAAAAATCCTCTTGTAACCACAAAATTCTAGAAGAACACTTGACCTCAGTTTCAAAACAGAGCCCCAAAATGATTTTGTTTCAGAAGTGTCCTTGGACATGACATTCTTGAACATGTATTGTTCTTGTAAAATGGAGAAAAGTGTATATAAAGCCACTAGTAATTAGACCTTTGCTTGCAGACTAAATACATATTTGGACATTAATCTTTGAATAGAAAAAAAATATTTCACAGTCCACACAATGCATGCTCAGGCCAAGCTATATGTTTCACAAAGGTACTGTGACTAGCTCTTGGTCAACTCGACATGTCTAGCACAGTAACTTATGGAGATGAGACACTCGATATATATTTAGCGAAACAAATTCTTGGAGGAGCCCACCAGGTGAAAATCTACAACCGGTTCAGCAAAAACTCATCAGCTTGTTGATCAAATAACTATCCCCTACCAGTCAGGCAGTAGTAACTAATTTGCATAATAACATGTCAGCATCAGTACAGTATTTATCTAGGCAACACCACTAGCATTTTAATTAAACTGTCCTTTGGAACAAACTGATGCCATTAACCTAATTAAAAAGCACAGGGAAGGATGAGCTACAATGATGCTTTCTTAGGGACAAAGTATTACATTACATATTAGTAAAGTGACCCAGTCCTTTGGGGATTTTCATCTTCGGGTTCAAATCTATTTAATTAATAACAATGAAAATAAACTTACATCAATCATCAGGTTTATCTGTGTTCTGATTCTCCCTTAGCCCTGGCCTTGATGCTTTAAAACTGCTCTTAAATGAGCAAATCAGTCTAATCCTGTGACTGGTGTTTTACTTCCCGCATTTAACTTATGGCTCAGAACAATGGTCCAAACCAGGCTGTGGCAGCCAAGATCCAAGGAAGGGAAGGCTAAGCTGGCAGCAGGTGGTGGTGGGGTGGAGGAAGCCAGTGAGAAAAAGTAAAGAGGGGGCAGCAGAGTGATTTTTCATTAATCTCTCAGCCTCTGAACCTTACCTGCTGTCATACCTACTATTGTCAGCATTGCTTTAATAAGATAAGGTCTATAAAATACTTTGAAATTTTTGATGAAAAGGCTTAACACCACAAGAACATGAATTATTTTTATTCCATACCACTGAGAATGTAAACACATTCTTCTTAGGTATTAGCATCATGAAAGGATGCTTTGCAAATCCAAAAATTAAAAACTTGTTGAAATAAAATTTTAGAATGAAAAATGCAAAAGCTACTGGAAAGGCAAAATTGTAGTTTAATACAAAGCTCCTAGATTCTTCAGCATTCAAGTTTTTTGCTGCAAATGTCAGAGCACTGTTTTTAACAGGCTCTAAGTATACTACATAATGGAATCAACTATGAAAGGTAAAGGTCAAAGACAACCCCCCCCCCCACCCACCCAGCACCTCCTCCCCTCCAATATGCAGCTGAGCGCTCTCCCACTGTGTCTGCAATTCACCAAACTGGATAAGCAGACAAATGAGTCCCTAGTGAAGCCTCTCTGTACTTTAGTTTTCATTTTGTCAACAGATACGTCAACAGATATTTCCCAGTGCCTCCCACAGAACTGAGTGCAAGGGAGGATTACCGCTTCTATCTCCCTTTATTCGGAAGACATGAGGCTGAGTAGTGAGCACGTACTGTGATCAGACTTCACAGTTACATGCCTGCTTAAGAAACTACTGGCAGAAAGTGAACTCTACGGTAGATCATGTTTTCTGTCTTTTTAAGGCAAAACCTATTTAGCCACGGAAGGTTGCAGGACACGATAGGGATAAACGTTCCTGCAATTAAATATGTCTAGATAATAGGGACACATGAAATCCTCTAGGTCAAAGGTCAACCTATGTTATTTGGTGGATAAGAAAAAAGGAAGTCCTACAGAAAGGGCTGCAGCTAAAGGTGATGGTGGAAGGGAGAAGTTGCCTTAACTGACATGTAACTTACTGCCAGGAACAATTACTCAGCTTGTTAGCAAAGGAACCTGAAGAGATTGTTCAAGCAAGTTCATTAGGGTATAATTTTCTGTTGAGAGTTGGCTTAAGATAAATAAAAAGCCTCAAGGGAGTAATACTCGTTATTTTTGTTAAAACAACCATAAGGATATGATTGAAGTTGCTTTTTTCATGGGTATTCATGCTCGTTTTTAGTATTTAAAAATTCGATTTTACATAAAAAAAATAAAAAATAAAATAAAAATTCGACTTTTAGATACCCTGGACCCAGTAACACAAAGGGAATGAAAGGAAGTACTACTTTGATTTATTTCCTGGCTCACAGTTGAGATTTAATAACCTATTTGTAGAACCCACATAATTCACATCAGCAAGGATTTCTCTTTCCCTCAACAGCCCCCACCTCCGCCCCAAACTAAATGAGAATCCTTTAAATCTAAGTCAAAGCACGGGGCACTTTGTTAGGTGTACAACAAGGGCATGACCTCATGACTCTTGATGTAGAAGTCATGTTTGTATTGATTCCTCTGTATTCTCACAGAAAGACATTAACTTAAGAACTAACTTAACATAAGAAAGGATAACAACAGATTTTTAAAAAACAATTGAAAAGTCCTTTACAATTCTTAAAGGGAGAAAATCGTAGGTACCTGCCAGGAAAAAAATGTTTAAAGAAAAAATTTGGTAAGATAATAAATGGATCTTACTTTGCCACCGCCTTGGTGATCTCCTCAGTCAACATGTCTCGGACCCTGCAATAAAGATTGAAAATAAGTGCAAAAGTTTATGTCGGAATAAGAACCCAATCTTTTTGCTTACCTGTCAATTAATAAGAACCTCTGGCAATGACTCCAGATCCGAGAACTATTTATGTGGAATTTTAGAGTAAGGTGAAAAAACTGTAACATGGGCTTGACTTCAAAGACTATCCCCTGCCTATCCCTTAGGTCACTTATTGGAGGCGGGGAAGGAGGTTACTGTAACCTAGGAGGGACACACAGGCAGTGCTGTGATGGTGTCACCTCTTAAACTGGGTGGTGGCCATACAAGTGTCCTTTATATTATATTCTGCTATGGGCTGAATGTTGGTGTTCCCCCAAAGTCATGTGTTAAAATGTTATCTCCCCCCGCCAAAAAATAAAAGTAAAAATAAAAGCTTATCTCCCCATGTAGAGTGTATGGAGGTGAGGCCTCTGGGGGGTCATGAGGGTGGAGCCCTGATCAATGGGATCAGTTCCCTTGTAAGAAGGGTCACAGAATGCTTGTTTTCTCTCTCTGCTTTCAAACATGTGAAGATACAAGGAGAAGGCAGCCTCTCGAGAACCAGGAAGCAGGCCTTCACCGGCACAAGATCTCCTGGCACTTTGATCTTCATTTCCTAGCCTCGAGAACCGTGAGAAATAAATTTTCTGTTGTTTAAGCCATGCATCCAGTCTATGGTATTTTAGTAATAGCAGCCCAAACTGACTAAGACATTCTCTCTTTTTTTTGCAGAAGAGCTCAGTAAAATAGCAATTTACTATTTCTAAATTGTAGATAATAGAATAGTCACTACGTATGTATAGAAAATAAAATTTTAAATGGTTATAAAATCACTCTGGAGCTGAAGAAAAACAACTACACTTGTGGATTTGAAGATAGCACACTCAATTCAAATATTTACCAGATAAAATTTCTTTTCAACATAAAAGCCTTGAGATGAAGAACAACCATTGACTGCCATATTTATGCTCTGAAGAAGCAATCATAGATACTTTCACTATATACTTTGAGTTTCATAAGTTCAAAATTTTTATAAATACAAAATTTTTGCAAATATGTTATAGCTCCATTATTTTCATGGGAAATATTTTTAAAATCTTAGCTATTCAGTGCTCTCTGAGAATGACTCGATGTTAAGAGCCAAGTTTTTCAAATAGTTGCAAACTTCTCCTACAGACCTTAAACTTGCATTCTATAATACTATTTGACAATAAATTTCTCTCCAATATAGTCTCCTATCTCAGTCTTCCTAAATGGAGTACAGTGCATTCAATGCGGTTTTGTGTTTTTGCTTTTTTTTTTTTTTTACTGGTCAACGTGGAATATTGAAAAATGATGACCTGCCTACGGCAGGGACAAACCTTCTATGTGTGGACTAGTTTCCACCTCCTTAACCACCTGCTTCTGGCTGTTGTACCACCAATTGCTCCTTCTCTACACATAGAAGTCTCCTTAGCAGGCGAACACATCATATAATCCACCATCTTCATAGAAGAAAAAACTCTCCAGTGATTGCCCCATTTCGTTGCTTCTCATTCATCAGAATTGATTCCAAATATTTCTCCTCCTTCCTCTCTTTCTAGACCCTTCTATAATCTGACTTTTGTCCCCACAGCTCCATCAAAACAGCTCCTGTCATGACCACCAAGGACTCTGAAGAGGCAGAGGCTTTCTCAGTTCTCCATCTCCACCTTTTACAGACTCATAGCAACCTCTGACACAATCAGTTTCTCCTTTCTCGAAACACTTTCTTCCCTCAGTGTTTAAGATTCCATTATCTCTTCGTTTTCTTCCCACATCACTGATCACTACTTTTCCCTGTGCCTTCCTGGTTCCCTCTTCATTTTCCCCATGTCTAAATGTTAACTGCCCTGGGGCTCTGCCCTCTGACCTTTTCTCTATCTTACTCAATCTCTAGGTGATCTTAGCCAGCATCATGATTTTAAATATTGATAATACACAAATTTATATTTTCAGCTCTGATCTCATCCCCAAGCTCTAGACTTTTATCATCAATGACCTACCAGAAATCTCCAAATGGGAGGTCTAATTCTTAAGACCTAAACCTGATTCCTACCCCCAACAGATCTGCTTTTCTATTGTCTTCCCCATCTTAGGAAATGGGAAGTCCATACTTTTAGTTATTCACAGTCAAAATCTTGGAGTTATCTTCAATGCCCATCTTTGTCACATTCTTCATTCCATCTCTATATATTTTGGAGAATATACCCAATATACAACCCCCACCAAATCATCATTTTTAGAAGATGAAACTCAAGCTGTATGTTAAAGATAATCACAGAGAGGATGCGAAATCCAAATTCTTAACCACTAATCTTAAATTCAACGTCCTAATGTTTTAAATTGTGCTGCTATTTTTAAAGTTAATCTAGAAAATGTAACTTAGAATTACTTAAACACATGCACACAAAGCTTCTGTTTTCTACATATGTCAATTATCAGTAAATAAAAACCTAAACTCAAGTAAGCATTGAATAGATTTTTAGATTAAAGAAACCTGTGACTGCAGGTAAAGCAATTTAGATTCTTGGCCATTCTACCTAGATTTAGGTTGCTGCCACATTAATCTGACAAGGTAGTCTTCCTAACCCATGTAACAATTTAAATTGCTTTTAATGTGCCAGCACTTACACATTTCTAGCTAATATAAGGGAATTCACTAGGGGATGTCTGCCAAAGAAATTAAAGCCCTGTCGTGGTACAGTTGCTCCTAATAATGAAGATGTCTTGGGGAGACTGGAGGAGCACAGGAATGGAAAGGTATTCCTTGACTAATGTGAACTGTTACGAAGGCAATGAATGGAGTGGGAAAAACAGAATTTTTCAGTTGAAAGCATATAAAATAATCAGATATGGGGGAAAATGAGAAAAGCAAACCATTTTCGAGCTGGTTTAGAAAACAAGTGTAAAACTAACTAAAACTGATGAATAAAGCTCTACTTGTCAGATCTGGAAAATCCACCTATTGGAACTCAGTCTCTTCACCTTCAGGCGGGTATGAAAGTTAAAATTCCCTGCGTAAGCCTTTAATGTGGCCCCTCCCTCCCTCATCATTCATTTCCCAAGATGAGCAAGGAGTAGCAGAGAGGCCTTACCAGAGCCAGGCTGTGCCTTTTTTGTACTGCACCTCTTCAGGTCCTTCTTTCCCATGTTTCAGTTGCAAGTCCAGCTCTCCCATCCTGCCCTGCAGGACACAAAGCATATATCAGCCTGCAAACCCTATTGTCGGAACGGCCTTAAAATTTCCCTGTAAAACACTGATAACAGATAGAGCCTTCCCTCATTGGTCTTCAGTGTTCCTAATAAAATGCTAGATTATTATAAAAAAGAATGTGTGAAGAGAGAGAATCCCATCACCAATCAGGTATTTCAACACTCACCAAGAAGTTTATCCTGGGGCAGCTTGGAGATTTGGAAAATTTAGGGCAGAGCATTTCATTTTGGGATACTGATTAACACCAGATTTGAATCCCGCTAATGTGGGTCCCATTTAAAAAAAAAAAATCCTCCTTTATCATAATCATCTGCTTCTATTGGCAGCTGACAATTTTAACTGACACTATACCAAAAATTGGGTTCTGGACACCAGGACTAAAACAGAATGGTAGAAAATGAGGATAATCATGTAACACTTAAGATTTGGGTAATATATAACCAAAGTCATTCTCAAACATCTGCATATTACATTTTTATTTCTTGAATTTATAAAAGTTGGTACCAGGGATGCCTGAGTGGTTCAGTGGTTGAGCATCTGCCTTTGGCTCAGGGTGTGATCCTGGGGTTCTGAGATCGAGTCCCACATTGGGCTCCCCACAGGGAGCCTGCTTCACCCTCTACCTATGTCTCTGCCTCTGTGTGTCTCTCATAAATAAGTAAAACCTTACCAAAAAAAAGTTGACATCATAATTTTCAACTTCTACCCACAATAAAGATATGGCTACTATCACCCCTTTAAGACTACCAAGACCTTCAGAAATTTATTATCTTCCCTTTTTTTACACTCAGGATTATTTTGATCAGCTCCTTTCCCCTCTAGTATAGCACCAATTACATTATTTAAATGTACTTAAAATACTGGTTTATTGATGAGCTCTAAATTGGATGAGAACTTACTCGTGTATTACATTACTGAGTGATACCACACCATTTTCAGAAATGGCTGTGCCGCTTATGTTCTCACTAGCAGTGAGAATAAAAGTTCTAACTATTCCACATTCTTACCATCATTGGGAGTTGTCAGGCTTTGAATTTTTATTATTCTGGCAAGGGCAAAACAGTGTTCATTATGGTTTTAACTTTCATTTCACTGTTTATCAATGAGATTGAAAATGTTTTCAAATGTCTATTGACTTTTAGATTTCCTATTGTGTCCATTTTTTCTTTTTAAAGATTAATTTATTTGAGAAAGAGAAAGAGAGCCAAGGGGAGGAGCAGATGGGAAGGGAGAGAGAAACTCAAGCATACTCCATTCTGAGCACAGAGCCTGACACAGAGCTTGATACCATGACCTTGAGATCACAACCTGAGGTGACACCAAGAATTGGACGTTCCACCAACTGTGCCACCTAAGTGCCCCCGTGTGTCCATTTTTCTTTTGGTTGTCTTTTGAGTTCTAAGGTATGGGGGCACCTGGTTGGCTCAGTCAGTAGAGCATGCGTTCTCTCTCAGGGTTGTAAGTTCAAGCCCCATGTTGGGTGTACAGCTTCCTTTAAAAATAATAATAAAATAGGGATGCCAGGGTAGCTCAGCGGTTGGGTGCCTGTCTTTGGCCCAAGAAGTGATCCTGGAGTCCTAGGATCGAGTCCCACGTCTGGCTCCCTGCATGGAGCCTGCTTCTCCCTTTGCCTATGTCTCTGCCTCTCTCTCTCTGTTTCTCATGAATAAATGATTAAAATCTTTAAAAAAAAAAATAATAGAGCAGCCCGGGTAGCTCAGTGGTTTAGTGCTGTGTTCAGCCCAGGACCTGGTCCTAGAGACCTGGGATCTAGTCCCACATCAGGCTCCCTGCATAGAGCCTGCTTCTCCCTCTGCCTGTGTCTCTGCCTCTCTCTCTCTCTCTGTCTCTCATGAATAAATAAATGAAATCTTTAAAAAAAATTAAAATAAAAGATAAAAAAAAATAATAATAAAATGGAAAACAGAGTCCTAAGGTATGTTCCATAGAAGAAAAGTATATCTCCATATATGCTCTAGAGAAGAAAGCAATACAGCTTGCGGAGTTAAGGATATGGGCTCTGGAATAAGAGTGCCTTGACCAAAGGCCATTTTCACTTACTTGCCATGTAAGTTTGGACAAGTTACTTCATCTCTCCAAACTTCAATTTCCTCATTCATAAAAATGTAGCTAACAACTATCTCATGGCATTAGGGCATCATGTCAAAATATGTGGAAACATGTCTATTTAGTATGGTGGCTGATAACAAATAGGAGCTACCGGGAATCCCTGGGTGGCTCAGTGGTTCAGCACCCAGGGCTTGATCCTGGAGTCCCGGGATTGAGTCCCACATTGGGCTCCCTGCATGGAGCCTGCTTCTCTCTCTGCCTGTGTCTTTGCCTCTCTCTCTCTCTGTGTCTGTCTTTCATGAATAAATAAATAAAATCTTAAAAAAAAAAAGCTACCATACCAAGTTTATTGTTAATAATAACAACAACAAAAAAACACCTCCCTTTATCATCTTCTTATCAAATGATCTCTTGTGAATATATACAAGCTCTCAGTTACCACCAGCCTGTGGGCTCACTGATGGCTGAAACAGTTCAATCAGTCTGAGGGGTCCTTGCACTTCATGCAACTTCCAGCCACAGTGCCTTGGGGCTGACCAGCCCAGACACTCTTGAGATTTGATGGATTTCCTAATCGCATCCTTCATATTTCTATTTACTTCAACCATATCCATCCCCATCTCCCCTGTTCTCAAAGATAGAATCCTGGCCCTTTCATTTCTCCCACTTGTCTCCTGGAGCAAGGAATCAGAGGCGAACAAACTGGCAAGACATGAATATTAATGCTTAATACTGATACTGACCTCCTAGGGGGATACGCGAAATAGAAAATAATATTTACTGCCTATCCCTGTTTGTTATGCTTCCTAAATTGGGCCTCTTTACTTGTAGGGACATGGACTTGCCAGAATGCTTTTCCAAAAAGGATAAACAGTAGGAAATGAAAAAGTTCAAAATCTGCTTAGAAACAAACAAACAAACAAAAACCAAAGGAGCTTAGTATCCAAGAAGCCTAAGGAGAAGGACTACTTTTCTAATCTCTCCTATAGCCACAACCCAGTACAACCATCAACGTAACTTAGTCAATTTCTTCCTTCTTTTTCCTTTGCTCTTCTTGATCCTCTCTTCTGGAATGTCTCTCTCACCCTTTCCACCCAGCCCATGTGAGGCTATTTATTCATATCCACTTTGCCCCTGAGTCTCTGTGTGTTGGTCATAATGGCACTCACCTGTCACCTCTGCTTCTGTGGTCAAAGGGGAGGGAAAGTACTCACTATGAGGGGAAAGGCTGAAATGATCACCTAAATTGAAATTTTTGGATTGCCTGTAGATTCCAATTACTTATCTATCCTTCTTGCTTTTTTGAAACCTTTAGTCTATATAACCAAGAGCTTGCTGATTATAGTGAGCAATCTCACCTAGCTCCAAATGTGTAGACATTAAAAACAAACCAACAACTCTTACAAGCGGTCAGAGAGAAATCTACCAGGGTCACTATTCCCTGACCCTGGTTTTTATTTCAGGTTATTTTATGGCTAACGGACCAACTCAGGAAGCAAATGTCTTCAGTCAAACTGTTTTATAATTCCTCTCTCTGGATTGAGGTCACATTCACAAGAGCCCTTTACACAAAGGCAGGAGACCTTAACCAGCTCAGCATCCCACACAAGCATCAAGGTAAAAAGGCTGTAGAGGCTTTCTTACCAAAATAGACTCTGAACTGTCAATCATCTTTATCTATCTGCATTTTCCATCTTAATGGGAAGAAAGCCAAATACCTCCCCATGTCAACCACATTGATACACTTAAAATTCAAATTCTAACGTCCTTGTGGAAAAATTAGATGAGGCTGGAAGCAGATGCCCAAGCTAAGCCACTTGTCCTGTTCAGATCTCAAACTTACATCATAATCAAACTCCAGGAAATAACATAGAATATATCTTTCAACATGTCCCCTAGGCTTAACTGAATAAAACATGCCTCCTCTAAATGATCCTCTGGTTTAATGCTACAAAATATGTCTAGCACCAGATGGAAGTAACTGCAACTCTTGCACAGAAGAAGGATCCTCCGGGACAGAAATTCTTGATATAGACAAGGAGTCTGGCAGTTGCTCTAATTCTTCTAAGATACCATAAATTCCATTTAAGTGTGTGGGCTCATTTAAAAAACTCAAACAATTAAAATGCATCAGTGTGCTCTCAAATAACAGTGATTACCTAAAAAGCTTTCCTGCACTTTTAAATAATACTGAAAAATCTTCTCTCTCTCTTTTTTTTTAAAGATATTATTTATTTATTCATGAGAGACACTGAGAGAGAGAAAGGCAGAGACATAGGAAGAGGGAGAAGCAGACTCCCTGCTGGTGAGCCTAATGTGGGACTTGATCCCAGGACCCTGGGATCACGCCCTGAGCTGAAGGCAGACACTCAAACACAGAGCCACCCAGGCATCCCCTGAAAATCTTATTGTCTATACTTTGAGTTTCATTTCCATTGTCACCAATTCTCAATAGAACTGGATTTCTGAGAAATCCAAACTAAAAAGGATTTTCAATGATAAATAAGCAAAGAGGCATGCTTTCACCTATGACAGTACAAAGGCAGAATAATTGACCTGCATTACTAAAAATACTCAGCTAGCTATTCATAAATAGATCTATCCTTTAAAAAAGTAAAACAATTTGCATTATTTGCCATTACAAGTACTGACAGTGCCAGGGAAAGTGCATGCCACAGTGGAAAAGGCTGAGGCTCTGGAGACAGACAAATCCAGGTGAGGTTCCATTTCCTTCTCAGGAGCCCAGCAGTGGTGACTGTTGGGTTTTGCACCATTGCTTTGCTTTCCCATTTATAAACCCAATATACATGGGATTAACAACATCCACTTCAAAGGGTTTCTGGAAAGATTCATTGAAATAATATATGTTAAGCATTGGACACACACTAGTTATTCAATAAATGGTAGCTCTTATTATAAAAAATAACTGTGGTGGGACGCTTGGGTGGCTCAGCGATTGAGCGCCTGCCTTTGGCCTGGGGCGTGATCCTGGAGTCCTGGGATTGAGTCCCACATTGGGCTCCAGTTCCACATCGGGCTCCTTGCATGGAGCCTGCTTCTCCCTCTGCCTGTGTCTCTGCCTCTCTCTGCCTGTCTCTCTGTGTCTGTCATGAATAAATAAATAAAATCTTAAAAAAAAAATTGTGGAGGGCTTTTTTTTTCTTTCAATCAATTGCCAAGTCATCTGCATGAGTTATACCGTAATCCTGTTCGATTTAGCCTTCCTTATGCTATGAGCTAAATAAAATTCTCAGTTCATGCTGCAGGAGGAGGAGTTATTCTTGCCTTCTTTCTCTAGGCACCCATAGTACTTTGTACATCCTCTATTAAAGCCTCAAAGATGTTGAACTAAAATTGCTGGTGGACATGTGTCAGTCTCCCACACAGAACCAGGAGCTCACAGAGGAAGGAATGCTCTATTCTTCGTACCCCACACACCTGGCCGAGGGCCCAGACAGTAAAAGGTGGTCTGTAATGATTGGTGAAGGAAAGCCCTGCAAAATCATACAGAAGAATACAGAGGTGAGAAAAAGTGCATGCTCTGACTTTCAATCTCACTCTTCTCTAAGAAAAACTATAATTGGTTAAGGGTGCAGACGAGTAATATACATTCCTTCACTCATGCACCTGTTCAAAATGGAGCGCCCAGATGCCACCTGGAACAAAAACATGTGACCGCTGAGCCAAGAGGAACAATGGCTCTAAAAGAACATCTTTAAAATGTGAATTCCAGCATGATTTGGGGAACCACCTAAAGCACTGTTGTGTGGTTGACAGACTAAGTATGTTAAAATGACCTGACAGCTTGGTAATTATGGAAGCTCCAGGTCCCATCCTTAGTTCCAACGAATCAGAACCACTGAAGATGCATCACTAGCTTTACAAATCCTAGACTCAATGAAACGTGATGCAGCAAAGTTGTTTTTTTTTTTAAAGAATGAATTTATTTATTTATTTATTTATTTATTTATTTATTTGGCACAGAGGGAGACAGAGCACACACAATTGGCAGAGCAGCAGGCAGAGGGGAGGGTGATAGAGAAGCAGGCCCTTTGCTGAGCAGACAACCCAATGCAGGACTCAATCCCAGGACCCCGGGATTATGACCTGAGACAAAGGCAGATGTTTAGCCAACTGAGCCACCCAGGCATCACTGCAGCAAAGTTTTCACTGAAGACAAGAACACCAATGTTAAGATGCGTGGTCATTCATGACCTCTCCCATCTCCTCTCTGCTCCATCTTTTAACAGCTGTTACCTTCAATCCTAACATCATACTTCCTGAGACTCCATGAAAATCCTATTATGGGCCATAAATTACTTAAGTACCATCAGGTTTTTTTCTATCATTCTTAAAAATGAATTTTAAGGGACACCTGGGTGGCTCAGTGGTTGAGCATCTGCCTTTGGTTCAGGTCATGATCCTAGGGTACTGGTATCAAGTCCCACATCAGGCTCTCTACCGGGAGCCTGCTTCTCCCTCTGCCTATGTATCTGTCTCTGTGTCTCTCATGAGTAAATAAAATCTTGAAAAAAAAAAAAATGAATTTTAAGCTAGGGAAAGGGTTGGTGAGTCATTTCCTGACATTGTTAACTGTATTTTCCCACTGAACCCAAATTTCGAATTTCAAAATTCACCAACTACAACTCTTAATATTATTGGCTTAGATGAAGTCAAATTGAGTATAGTTCATTTATTTAATGAGCACCTATTATATTTTAGACACCATGCCAGAGAGACAATAGGGAAGAAAACATTGCTCCTAGCTTTTAGGGGCAGAGACAACCAAAGGGCCCCTGACAAATACCTAAGGTGATAAGGGCTTCCAAAAGAGAAGAAGAGGGGATGCCTGACTGACTCAGTCAGTAGAGGGCATGACTCATGATCTTGGGGTTGTGAGTTCCAGGCCCATGTTGGGTGTAGAGATGACTAAAGAAAAATAAAATAAAATATTTTAAAAGGGGGGAGGGAAAGCAAGGATTCTAAGAAAGCACAAAAGAGGGGCATATCATTCAGTTTTTTTGGGGGGGGGGCACACAAGTGCATTCCCAGATAAAATCCTCTAAAGAACAAGCAGAAATTAGGTGGGCAAAGGAGAAAATGGCAGTGCCTGTAGGAAGGAATGGTGTGTAAAAGTCAGTAGGTTAGGGAAGACGTGCTGACTTTAGGAAACCAAGAAATTTAGCAAGACTGAAACATAAAATTCAGGAGAAGGATTGAGAGATAAGCCTATAGCTGTCAACAAGTCCAGCTTGAAGAGGCACAGGTGCAAGGGCACAGGGTGAGCTCAGGCTGGGACATGCTCACGTCAAGGGGCTGTGGGATCGCCACAGGGGACATGTGAGACATCTAGGAGATCTTAGAAAGCAGCAGGAATGGAGAAGAGGAGCACCCAAGAGAGAGCTCTGGATGGACCACAGAGAGAGGATATTGATATTTAAAATTTAAGTGCCATTGTGTATGTAACTCACATTCTTTCATGAGCAAAATGAAGCAGTGCAGTATTGACAGTGTTATTTTCCTAAATGCTAATACATATTTGCCATAAAATGTGAGATACAAAGGAGACACTCCCCTACAGCAAACGATCCTACGGTTTTGTTACCTGTAAAATGGCATGATAAGCTCGACTCATATATGCAAGCCAGGCCTGTGGCAGGAAAATTGCACGGTGCCACTCGGAAGGCTGGATGTGAACCTGTGGGGAAAACATACCACAACGTAAGTTAGACTGTGTGGTATTAAAACAGAATAAAATTCTTTCCTTCCCTTCATTTACATGATTTAGATTCTAAAACAAACCAAATCCGTCTAGGTCCAGAACCACAAATAAGACCTTTTGGCTATTTTCAAAGGAGAAGAGCTTAAACTCGTGTAAAGACAAAATAAAATAAGCCTGAGATTTTCTAAATTAAAGCAAATAGAATTCTACAATAATAACAAGTTAAGATGTATGTGTAATACAAATGTGTCCCTGAAAATTAGGGGGCAACTCTGTGAAGCCTCTTGCCAATGTCAGGAAACTAGGTATTGTCTAACAAATCCCCCTAGTAATTTTAAATAAAAATAAATATTGCTCACATCCTGGATTTCCAATATGACAATTTCTGAAGTAATAAACTTAAATTGCCAACAGAAATATCATGTTGTGTAGAAACCATGAGGGCAAGAGATGCAAATGAGTACTGCACAGAGCAATCGTGCACACCACTAGATAAATGCCCTTTAATCAGTGTGGGTAAACAAGAGAAAAATGATACATGCCAACACTGAAGCCCTGTTTCTGACGAGAGGCCCAGACAAAACATCTGGTTTTCATAGTCATTTCTGTTTCTACCTATTAGTAGGAGGCTATCTTGCAACAAATCTTCCCAAGGTCTGCTTCTGTTAAAGAAAGATCGCTCAAGAAAAACAGTCATGGTGCATCACATTTCACATTTCCTGTAACTCATCTCATCTAAACCCAAACAACTAAAATTTTAGTCTGGGTCCTACACGCAAAGAAACAACAACAAACAGTCTAAAAGACAAATTTCTACATAATTACCCCAGAATCATGATAACTAGAGTGTGTAAGAAGATCTTACTGTACTGTAGGAATTAATTTTCTCAAGGGCTTTGTGATAGGAAAGAGCACAGCTTCTCTGAATATAGCTGGCTCCTAGGGCCTCTGGAATTTTCTGGAATCCTACTCCTCATGCAGGCCACTATACATTAGGTACTATGAAAGGTTATGAGGATTATCAATCAGTGTGTGTCTTCAGAGAGCTTTCTATTATTGGGACAGTCATAAAGGAGCACAAATAGATTATCAGACAAAACTAGGAGGAATCTAATGGAATGAAAAAAATAAATTAATTCTGTCTGTTACCTATCACTCCTCATCCCACCACTGTTTAAAAAAAAACAAAACGATATTCAGACAGTCTGAAAAAGATACAGTGTGAAACGAACTTTAAAAAGTTGTTATGGACAAGTGTCTTCTTTTTCTGCCGTATTGAGGAGGGTAGAGGGAGCCTTGTCAATATGTCAACAAAAATCCTTGAAGGGACAGGCCCACCAATTCCTGCCTCTTCTCTCATTAACCAGGAAGTAGACTACAACCAAAGCCACATTTCCAGCGGGAAAGGCACGAAGCAGTCCTTGGCCCTGCTGTTTCCAAAATGTGAAGCATTTTCCTATCAATTCCATTTCCATTTCATGAAATACATGAACTATCAAGTCCTATTTTAGAGCACCTGGGTGGCTTAGTCAGTTAGGCATCTGATTCTTGATTTTAGCCCAGGTCATCATCTCAGGGTCGTGAGATCGAGCCCCGCGTCAGGATCTGTGCTGGGCATGGAGCCTCCTTAAGATTCTCTCTCTCTCGGGCAACCCTGTCGGGACCCCTCACTTCAGAGAGCTTTCTTCGCGTCTCTGCTTAATAAACTTCTATCGCTTTGCAAACAAACAAAAAAAGATTCTCTCTCCTTCTCCCTCTGCCCCTCCCACTCACCTTCTCTCTCTTTCCTTCTCTTAAAAAAAAAAAAAAAAATCCTATTTTGAGACCTGGATCTAACAGAAAGAACACTAAGACACCACAACCAAACTTTTCCTACTTCACAACCTCAAAATATTTCATTATTTTCCTGCCAAATAATCCACGGACATCCGTGTACTATTGAGAATAATCACCGTCTCAGCAAATTGGCAAGAGAGCACTGAACGTTTTGGGAAGGACAATGGTGGCAATTACTTCTTAAACCTGAGTTAAAAAAAAAAAAAAGAAAGAAAGAAAGAAAGAAAGTACTATGGAAAAAATGTAAAGGAAAATCAGCAAATCAAACATTGAGCTTCTAAGAACAAAAGCACTCATGCCCGGAAACCTATTTGAAAGGAGGTTATAAACTGAAGGTTAAATCCCCCCCACTGCCACTCCAACCACATCTGAAGGTGGGTGTGGGGACTCAGCACAGCACTAGAGCCTGCACACCAGCCTGAACTCCGAATGTTTTATGAGATTATACCTACTCTTACTTTTCTATGGAGTCAGCTGTGAATAAATCTCCCCAAAAATGCACTCTCTTGCAATTTCCTTTATTGAAGAGAAACAAGAAAACAGCTTGAAGTCAGTCATAGCCATTACATGCCAGTTGTGTTACACGCAAAAGAGATGTCCTTGACCATTTTTAACAAAAGCACATCTTAGAACGCTACTCGAACCCAATATAGAGCCACCCATATAGGTTAATGTGGCTAGGCTGAAAAATACAATTAGCATTTTTAAAGCACGAAAATTATGTATGATTTGCTATACTTTGAGAAGCCTTTGAAGGAAATCCAATCAACAAAATAATTACAAATCATGAACTTGCGACCTTGTTACTTGGCGGATGACAAAACAGCGTTCTCAACTACTGTGCACCAAGTTTTAATGGATGTGAAATGTAGTTTTGCTTCATCTACACATACACTTGCAATGACGGGAGTCTGATGGACTGGTGACATGAGCAGGTTCTGTGATCTGGGATAGAGTAAGTGTTTCTAGGTATAAGAGGTAGTATGTGTAATGAAATGCATGTGGCCTAAGAAAGAGACCATGTTAGAGAAATATACATGAGTAGGATGTGGGGAGGGGAGCCCAGAGGGGAAGGCAGGGATGGGAGCACTTCAATAGGCAGGTCAAGGTAGACCTCATTGAGAAGGTGAAGCCTGGGGGCACCTGGGTAGCTCAGTCAGTTAAGCATCGGCCTTCAGCCCAGGTCATGATCCCAGGGGTTCTGAGATCAAGTCCCACATCAGGATCCTTGCTCAGTAGGGAGTCTGCTTCTCTTTCTCTCTCCTACTCATGCTCACTCTGTCGTTCTCGCTCTCTCTCTCTCTCAAATAAATAAAAATCTTTAAAAAAGAGAGAGAGAAAGTGAAGCCTGAATAAAGACTGGAATCCAATGAAGATATAAAAACCTAGATAAGTGCTGGTGGAAATGGAAAACAGTTCAGCTATGATGGGAAACAGTTTGGTCATTCCTCAAAAAGTCAAACAGAGAATTACCGTATGACCCAGCAATTCCAATCCTATGTATATACCCTAAAGAATCGAAACTATATACACAAACACAGTACATGAATACACATAGCAGCATTTTCACAACAGCCAAAAGCTGAAAAAAAATCCACATGTGCAATGAATGAATTAACAGAATATATCTACAACAGAATATTATTCAGCCAAGAAAAGGAATGGCATAAGATGCACACTAGAATGTAGATGAAGTGTGAAAACATTTATGTGAAAGAGAAAGAAGCCACGCACAAAGGTACATATTACATGATTCTATTTACATGAAATATCCAGAATAGGTAAATCCACAGAGACAGAAAAGAGACTGTGGTTGCCAAGGGAAGTGGGAAGTGATTATTTAGTGCACACTCTCCTTAGAGGGTGATGAAAATGTTCTGGAACTAGATAGAGGTGATGGTTTGCACACTGTAAATAATACACAAAATACCACTGAATTGTGTGCTTTAAGCTTTAAAGGGGTTAATTTTACATTATGCAAGTTTTCCTCAATTAAAAAACACATCAACACACACGGTGAGTACAGGTCCTAAAGCAAGTACATGGCAAACCTGTCTGAGGAACACAAATGCCAGTGTAACCAACTCTAACCAACTAGCACAGGCAAAGTGAGCAAGAGAGAAGTTTGATAAATTAACAGGGCACTCAGAATGAGAGAGAGAGAGAGAGAGAGAGAGAGAGAGAGCACGCACAGGTGTGGAGAGCAGGGGGCAAGAGGAGAAGGAAAAAGAAAATCTCAAACAGACTCCACACCCAGCACAGATCCTGAGATCATGATTACAGGCAAAATCAAGAGTCAGATGCTTAACGAACTGAGCCATCTAGGCACCCCTCAGGACTTGTCTTTATTGTTATTAAATGGGGATCACTATGAGGATTTGAGAAGACATGATCTATGGTGAGAAAGGATCATGCTGACTGCTATGTTGAAAATATACTATAGAGGGCAATGGTCAGAGCTAGGACACCTACCCACAGGCTATTGCAATAATCTGGATAAGAGAGATGGGGGCTCAGAGCTGTGTCAGCAACACTGCAGAATATGAGTTTTCAAATATTTAGCTCTGTAGTATTTCCACCCACCCCAAATATTAAGTGAAATGCCAGTCTATAAAACAGAAAACAGGCAAAACTCGCCTAGATGAAGTGAACACCAGGGCTGGGGGCTTGGCTTGGTGGTCAGCCCTCTTGGTCATCAGACCCTATTTGTGGTGGCCCCAGGACTCTGAAAAGCACAGTTTTAACAAAAAGGATATAAAGTACATCCATGATTGTCAGAAGAAGGGGGAGAGGGCAGGGACTCATACAAAGCAGCATGAGAGAATTTTTAGGGTGACAGAACTGTTCTTGACAGCGGTACTGGTTACATGAACACGTGCACTTGTAAAAATTCATCCAACTAAAAAAAAAAAAATTCATCCAACTATGTACCAAGAGAAATCTATTCCATGTATATTATACCTCAATAGAAATAAAATTAAAAATACATGGTTTGTAAGTCACTACTTTCAGCTTGTAATGCTTCTCAACCCCTCACTTCCCACCATCTATTACACTCTGTAAACTTGCCATTGGCACGGAAAATCCACCCTTCCTCTCATCCTTCGTGTTTCTATCAATATTACACATCAATTTCCCCATCACCCAGGTTTGAAACTTCTGATTTATCCCGGACTTCTTCCTTGCCCCCAACCCAACAGTCAACTCCACCTTTGAAACATTTATTCTCTTTTCCATACTTTCTTCCTCACTGGCTTAGTCCTAATTCCTGCCTAGAGTACTGAGGCCCCTAACTGATCCCCTAACAGCCTAAAATCTTTCCTCCTTCTAATACATCCTACTAAATGGTGCTGCTACTCTTCCATTAACTCGGAACTTTTTTTCAAAAAGCTTTGATGATTCATTAAAGAATAAAGTCCAAACTCTTTTGTACTATGTTCAAAGCCTTTCAGAATCAAAAGCACACCATTTACTTGAAGAAATAATTTGTTCTCATGTAAGAACTCTGCTGGCCAAGATCCCCAACCAATTTCCCCAGATGATTTCCTGCTCCTCTCTTTCATTTAACCTGCATTCTGGCTGAATTGGGTTATAAACCAATTCCCAAGTCAGTCCTATACTCTACAGGACCTTTGCACTCACTACTTCCACTGCCTGCAAAGCCCTTTCTTCCTCTCATCTCTACTTACTGAAATAATTTCTTCCATCTCTATACTTTCAGGACACTACAAACCTCTCCTGTAACATTCAACCAATTCCATCTTAGATTATTTGTGTATGCACCTTAGCCTCATATAATCCTAAGAGCAGAAATCCTATCCTACCCATCTAGAATCCTTCCCATGGACCATAATAGTGTTCTGCACATAAGTGTTCAATTAAGTACCCACTGAGTTTAATCAAATCAAACTACAGTATTTGTTTTAAGACAAAATTTTGTCATGTGAAAACTATATGACTGTAAACAAGTAATCACAGAAAATTGTGATGTTCAACTTTCAATCATGTTGGAAAGATAGTATTAGAAAACTTTTTTGTGGAAACAAATAAATTCAAACTTGTTTGAGACAAATGTTGGACAAGCATGTCCAAAATGTTCTAGCAGGAAATGTTGTTACAAAGCAAAATTTTAAAGCGGTCATATTTTATGTTTTGAAATTTCCTAAGTAAACTTTATTTGTATCATAATTAAAGTATGCCTGAAATTGTAGCTCAACAAAATATCTCACTTAGAAATACAATTTACAAATGTAGGGAAATGTTGAAAGAGAAAATGAAAAAGTAGATCTTGTTTCTTGAGCCGTGTTTTACTTTAAGGGTCTACATGGCCACCTATTCACTTACTATTCAGAATATACTGCCCAGAAATTTGGTAGTGTTTTCTGTCTCTTATGTGATCCTAATAAAGATGATTAGTCATTTATAAGAAAATGTCCTTTTTAACAGACTTTCATTAAATACTATAAAGCAAGCACAATAAGCTTGGTGAGGTTGTTAAATGGTCAAAGTAGAATGTAATAAGTTAGCGTAGCATGTACAACTTTACAGGCAAACTAAGTGCTTGCTATTGAGTTTAAAATCCCAATTTCACAAAGGAAGGCATTTCCATGCTTCCCAGATGTATTTATTATCAAAATAATAAAAGTATTTAACTTCAGTTGCTACACAGACACACAAACACTGAGCCACTACATTTAGTCTGTGACACACACTCCTCCCACGTTCCCAGAAGAAAAACCATTTGTACTCAGTGTTAGAGACCCCAAAAGCCACTCAATGTCCCATTGTTTACATATGAGATATAATAGCCTTCAATTTTCTGTCAATAGTAATCTTGTTTGCACAAAAATAATTTTGTTATTCCTGTCTCCTGACAAATAGTGAAGGAAGACAAGAAGGGAGGGCTTGTAGAGGACACATTTTTAAAGTAAAATGACACTTATCTCTTTGTGGGTGCTTTCTGGACATTTAAAAATTTCTCTTCCTGCCTCTCCTCCCTCATCTTCTCTCTCTCTCTCTCTCTCTTTCTCTTCCTCAGTCTATCTCTCTCTCCCCACCTCATCCCCCATCAGGATAACATTAGCTTGAAAGCTGACAATTCAATCACATCTCAAGCAACCATTTACTTACTCTGTTATTTAATAGGAGGGGGGAAAACTCAGTTACCATAACAACTCACATCACATGGTAATTATGGAGTATCTAAAATACAGCAAACCATACTTTTCACAGTGTTTTCCAAGGGGAATGTGTAATAAGCACAGATACCACTTCTCCCAATTATTATTCAGAATTTTCATCTAATTGTTTCATATTGCATGAATGCTAATGCTACTCTATGTTCTTCCCAAGAAATATGTTTTTAAATAAAGAAGGAACTGAAAGAAAAAGGCAAATATATTCCTTATATTTCAAATGGTGGGTTATATCCCACCTATCGCTGGGCATCTAGGGAAAAAATCCACAGGAGCAGAAGAGAGGCAAAATAATTTATAGAGCAAAAAGAATTAAATGATCATCAATAAGGAAGGAAGGAAGGAAGGAAGGAAGGAAGGAAGGAAGGAAGGAAGGAAGGAAGGAAGGAAGGAAGGGAGGAAAGACGGATAGATTTCATTAAGAAAAGTGTTCCCAAAAAGTCCAGATAAGGTTTTCCTGAAATAAAAATGAAAAAAGAGCTCACTATCTAATGCAGAGGCAGAAATTTGGTTGGGCGGCAGCAGTAGGATCAGGAAAATTTACATGAGACCAAAGATGGAGGAAATAATGAAGCAGGACTACCATTCTCATCCAGGGACAAATCACTATTATTTAATTTAGGGGAGAGTGTCAGAGTTAGAAATGCCAAAGGATGACAAGACAGGCAGCAAATTTCAGGGAAGGAAACTGTCATTCACCTTCAGCTTCCGTATCAAGAAGAATCAAGTTACCCTCAGGATGAGAAAGTGTACTTATAAATCAGAGAAGAAGAGGACAGGCACTTGAGGTTAGAGAAGCCCTAGTAGGTCTGAAATGACTCCTGGTTGTCCCCTTTTCAAAAGGGCGCGGGGGGGGGGCACTTCAGGTTTAGAAAAATCTAAACAGGGCAATGATAATATAGAACTTCTCCTGGTATGTGAGGTCAAAGTCAAATCAGACTTAGATTTGCAAGTCTTCCAAAAGTCCCTTGGTAGAGTTTTACTTTAAGAAAGGTCAACACCAACAAAAAATTTTTTTAAGTTTTCAAAAAGAAGGGAATATAATAATTCCTGAAGAATTCATCACAGATTAAATAACGGTTCTCCATAACATGCAAGTTACTTGATATAATGAACATTGTTCTTGAGAAATACAACTACATAAAGCAAGATACATGTCAGAATAGGAAGAGCAGAGGCTTTAGGACATTCAAAACAAAGTTCTGTTAGCTATTCACACACTAACCCACCTATAGTTGTAGGCATTAAGGTAGCCATAGAATATCCTATAAATAATCTTTGGGAGGGAGGAAAGGCTACATATATCTATTCATATAAATGAATAATGACATAAAACAGTACATAAGAGCCATTCAAATTATAACAGTGCCATTTTTAGTAAGAACTCAATAATTATTAGATTCACCATCAATTTCATAACAACATTTCTAGAAAAAGGAAACTATGACATTAAATGCACATATGAAGTCTAAGGCACATACACATTTCAAAAGGATTAAAATCATTAACTAATGTCCATGAAGTTATCTACTATGTGCCAGGAATATCAGGCACTGGAGCTATATGTGACCAAAACAAATTCCCTAATTTTGTAAGCTTTACACTTTACAAAAGGAGACAGACACTGTCATGCATGCTGTGCCACCCATAGCCCCCCTTGAAGATCAATAGGCATAGATGGGTAGATTGAGTGAACAGCCTCATATATTAAACATACTGAGTTCATAGTTATAAACATTCCTGAGGAAAACTCCAAGCCCAGATGGTTTCATGGAAAATTCTACCAAACATCACAGTAACACATCAGGCAAAGACAATACAAGGAAACTATAGAACAGTATCCCTCATGATCAGAGATGCAAAAATCCTTAACAAAATATTACTAGAAAATCAAATTCAGCAACATATAAATAGAATAATACATTATGATTACATGGAGTTTTTCCCAAGAATGAAGATTTGGCTCATTTAGACAAATCAAAATAATTCATCATATCAATACATTTTTATTTTTTTTAATTTTTAAAAAATTTTTTTAATTTTTATTTATTTATGATAGTCACATAGAGAGAGAGAGAGAGGGGCAGAGACACAGGCAGAGGGAGAAGCAGGCTCCATTCACCGGGAGCCCGACGTTGGGAATCGATCAGGGTCTCCCGGATTGGGCCCTGGGCCAAAGGCAGGCGCCAAACCGCTGCGCCACCCAGGGATCCCATCAATACATTTTTAAAAGTATACAATCCTCTGAATAGATACAGGAAAAAAAACATTAAAAAAAATGACAAAATTCAACACCCATTTGTGATAAAAATTCCCATCAATTTAGGAATAAAAGGAAACCTTGTGAATCTGATAAAGGATATCTACAAAATCTTTATACTAAAATAAGCTAAATATAATATCATATTTAATGTTAAGACACTGAATGTTTTCCCACAAGACTGTCTAAGAAAAAATGTCTGCTCTTTCTATTCCAGTTCAACACTGCAGTGGGGGGCCTTACATGATGCAATCAGGCAATAAAAAGAAATGAAAGGCACACACATCAGAAAGGGAAAAAAAAGTAAGATCATCTCCATTCACACAGATTACAGTGAAAAAACAAAAAGAAGCTACAAAGAAGCAACATGAACATGTAAGTGAGTTTAGTAAAGTAATAGAAAAGCACCCATTATATGTTTATATACCAGCAATGAGCAGTTACAAATTAAAACACACAAACAAACAAAAAACTAGTTTAATTGAATGCAGTAGCATCAAAATACTTAGGGACATACAATACTCATTAAATTTAACAAAATATGCACAAGATCTGTAATAAAACAAAACACTGACCTAAAATAACGGAAAGATATACCTTGTACATAAGTTGAAAGACTCAATATTAACGAGATGTCGATTGTCTCTCAAACTGATCCACAAATTCAATACATTTCTAACCAAAATTACAGCAGGCTTTTTTGTGGCTTCTCAAGCTGATTTAAAATTTACATGGAAAAGTCAAGGGTCTTGGATAGCCAAATTTTAAAACAACAAACTTGGAGGACTCCTATTACTTGATTTCAAGACTTTTTTATAAAGCAACCGTAATTAGGCTGTGTGGTTTTGGTTAAAGTATACACGCATAGATCAATGGGACACAAATGAGTGCAGAAATAGATCCACACATATGGACAAATGATTTTCTACAAAGGTGCCTCGACCAAGAAAGGATGGCATATTCAATATATATAACTCATACTTTATGAAAAGTTAACTCACACAGATCACAGGATGAAAATGCAAACAGTAAACAAAAAAAAACATTCCTCAAATAAATACAGGAGATCATCAAGTGACATATTCATATAATGGAATATTACTTGGCCATAAAAAGGAATGAAGTACTGGCATATTCTACAGCATATATAAACTTTGAAAACATTATAATAAGTGAAAAAAGTCAAACAAAAAAAGACCACAGATTGTATGATTCCATTTATATGAAATGTCCAAAATATGCAAACTACAGAGACAGGAAGTGGATTCGTGGTTGTTGGAGACTAAGAAAGAGGAAAACAGAGTCTCTCTGCTAATAGGTACAGAACTTTTTGGTGTAATGAAAACATTCTAAAATTGATTGTGCTGATCATTATACAACTCTGCGAATATGCTAAAACCACCGAACTGCACACATTAAATGAGTGGGTTTCATGGCACATTAATTATATCTCTATTTTTTAAAAAATAAGGAAGAAAGAAAATATAGGTAAAAAAAAAGAAAACAGAAAACCTTTGAGGCTTTGGGTTAGACAAAAAGCAAGAACCATAAATAGAAAAACTTGGTAAGCTGGGATTTGTTAAAACTAACCATTTGCTCTTCAAAAGACGCTGCCAAGGCAATAAAAAAGACAAGTTACAGATACGGTTAAAAAAAAAAAAAAAATTGCAAAACAAATTTTTCTATTTAATAAAGAATTTATACCAGAATATATAAAAACTCTCATTTGAAAACAAGAACCTGGTTTTAAAAAAAATGGGCAAACCAACAGAATAATTCATGAAAGAAAAGGTATGACTGGCAGAAAAGACCTGAAAAGATGCTCAACATCAACAGTCATTAAGGAAACACAAAACCACAAAAGAGAAACCACTATCCATGTGTGAGAATGGCTAGCTTTAAAAAAAACTGATCATGCGGAGTCTGGGCTAAAGAGGCAGAGTCCCTGGAACTCCCTTACATTGCTCGTGGCCACTCAAAATGGGACAGTCACTAGGCAAAGTTTGGTAGTTTGTTATATTCACTTACCATATGGTCTAGCAATTCCACTCCTACATCTTTATTTACTCAAAAGAAATGAAAAACAGATGTCCACACACACACCTACATGAGAACTGCTTACAGTGGCTTCAATCATAATTGCCAAAAACTGGAAACAATCCAAGCGTCCATCAATGGGTGAACCAACCAACTGAAACTCTCATGATGGACTTTTTTTAAAATAAGAAGACTCAGAAGTAATGAGAACCCGAGCAAAGTTTGCAGAAACTTCACCCGGAAGGATCCCAATGAAAGAAAGGCCAGAAGCAAGGAGAAGAGTAAGGGAATACTAAAGTCATCTTGGGAAGATCCAAAGATATTTTTTAAAAAATGTTCTCTACTTAAACTGGGTTCAGTTTCCACGCTCCTGTACTTATGAGCTCTGGGGTCCCAAGCACATTAACAGTACCAACCTCACAGTGTTACTATAGAGATTAAATGAATATATATATGATTATGAATATATATAAATGATTATATATATAATACTTTAAAATATATATGTAGCAATTTTTAAAATACTTGGTTATTAGCTATTATCATTGCAATTATTATTCTGATTAACCAGATCTTAAAATTCATATTGTCATCACCTAGCTTGAGAAACTGTATGATTCATTCTCTACCCCTGCCTTTTTTCTTTTAATGAATTACAAGATAAATCCAAACAAAAATCCTACTATAGATTTGACAAAATTCTATCCGATAAATGTTCCAATTGGCTCTTAAAATAATGATTTTCTCATCTCTTTGAAATTTTCGAGGCATTCTACAACATAAGCAACAAGTATTTTAACCCAATACTTTCTCTGTTCACATCCAAGGCACACCTCATAAATTCTGATGCCACTTGCTGAAATTATTAGATGCCTTCTGCTATGACTCATATTAACACTTTTTCTTGTTTCTGTTCTGGTGACTTTCAAATCAGCTTTCTGATAATACCTAACACTTTGGTTATCCTTCAATCTCCTAGGTGTACAACTTAAAAACACAAAAAGGCACCAAATCTCTCTCTTTTCTATAGCAAGTAGTAAGATGTTATGGAAAACAAATCAAGAAATCACCTATGTTCTCTCTTTCATGAAATTAAACCTCTTTTCCTCCCAGATCTTTAGTCCCTCCTTAGTTAAGCTAACAGTGAATTAGACAAAAAAGTCTTTGAACCAAATATGTACATAATTTCAACTCTAATTAAATATATGAAAGAACATGGGTGGCATAGGATAGACAGATCTCTAGAAACTGGATATGCAACTAGTGGCAAATGATAGGATGTAGAATAAAATCCAACCAAATCAGTGATACTAAGATTTATAAAATCCGCACCAAAATGAGACTTAGTACAAACATACTATAGTAGCTCTAATTAAATTTATAGCAAACCATTAAATGCTTTATAATCCCTATCTTCATTTATAAATGGTATATAATCTACCATGTCTAAATTATATAAATGTCTTTCCTATGATACTTTGTTGTTCATTTATTTTAATTTATATACACCTGAATGAATAACTGTCATAATATGTTTAAAGATAACAACAAAGCACACATTTCCCACATGCTCTCCAGCTTCCTTCTTCCCTCTGGTGTTGCTATAATCTGCAATGATTAGACTTTATACAAATCATCTCATGGCATCACATAACTTTATTTGAAAAGGGTAGCCTAAAAGAAAAACAGAATAAACACTAAAACCAAAGGTTTTTTTTTCCTTAAACACTTCTATTCACTGTTAAATCCCAACAGTCACAAAATATATAAACACTGGTGCCCTACATATGTGCAAAGGATTCAAATCAAGACATAGGCAAGATTATTTATTTAAATAATAAGTTGGTATTTATTCTGAATATTTATTCTGAACAATAAAAGTTAAACAATGATGAAATAAACCAAATTTGTACATACTACTCCCTAATAATAAGGCTGGGCAATGGGAGAAGCATGCTGGTTTCTTTATTTTTATTATTATTATTTTATTTTTTGAAGCGTGCTGGTTTCTTACAGAAACACATTCAAATATTTTAGTATTCAATTGGGCTATTTTGGTTGCCTCTAAAAGCAACTTACAGGGGCGCCTGAGTAGCTCAGTGGATTAAGCGTCTGCCTTTGGCTCGGGTCATGATCCTGGAGTCCTGGAATGGACCCTGCGTCTGGCTCCCTGCTCAGCAGGGGATCTGCTTCTCCCTCTCCCTCTGCGCCTTCCCCCCAACCATGCTTGTTCTCTCTTTCCTCTCTCTCAGATAAAACTTTAAAAAATAAAAAAACTAAAAGCAACTTACATTAATTATAATAAAAACGATTTGTAAACACACACTAAATTTCATGATTATAAACTGAAAGGGGAAACTCCTAAACATATACAAGCAAGAAGAAACCATTACACAGTATGGGGAGGCACCTACCTCGTGCACTAGAGCAAGTGAGGTCTGCTTGAAACTTCGCCCTCTACTGGCCATCAGTCTATGCAATGGTTTGCCATCTTTACTCTGATAAGTTGAAATATCGTAACAAAATAACATACCACCTGGGGGAGGGGGGGGAACAACTTATAAAAACGTTTCTTATGGAAAAACTTAATTAGATTACCATATCCTCAGTAACCCATATTCAATCAATCTGGATAGAGAGATTTAGAAATTAAAATAATTTGCTCAGCAAATTACGATTTTTGCCTATTGGTGTCTAAGGAAAGAAAAAAATAGAAGAGATTTAAGAAGTTAGCAGTTACCATATTCAAATTATCACTTATTTACAAGTCTTATTCAGTTGTAAGTAAATGAACAGACTTGAAATTCATGATTTATTTTAAATTTTGTGAGCTGCTACTTCTAGAGATTTAAGTTTTTAAGAATAAATTCCAATTAGGGCCGCCTGGATGGCTCAGTCAGTTGAGCATCCAACTCTTGATTTCAGCTCAGGTCATGATCCCAAGGTCCTGGGATTGGGCTCCACGTGGGGTTGCCCACTCAGCAGACAGCTGGCTTGAGGATTCTCTCTCTCTCTCTCTCCCCTTCTCCCTCTGCCCCTCCCCTTGCTTATGCACATTCTCTAAATAAACAAATCTTTTAAAAAAATAATTAATTCGAATTGAAGAGAAATTCTTGCACATATCAATCTTCATTAACTTCTGAAAACAGGGGTTCTTTTAGTTTATGCCCACAAGTGGACAAGTTTTCCTTCATCCCTACACTCACATGCATTCATTCTCCCCATCTTCCCTCTTCCTCCTCTAAGCTTTCTTCTCCTTGTCCTCCCAACTCTAGTCAACTAAGTTCTCAGATTGAACTTCCACCTCCAGCTGGCCCTCAGCGTCAGCTGAAAAGCAAAGCAAGACAGCCAAACGCCAAATGTAGTCTTGAGACTACTGGAAGCTATCTGGGTAATTGCAAGCCAATGAAAAGACACACTCAAGAACTAAGATAATTTAAAACATAGAGATCATTCCATTTTTAAATATCGCTTAATAAAGTATCATACATACAGAGAAAAGTGCATATCATAAACATATAGCTCAATGAATTTTGACAAACTGAACCTCTAATCCGCACCTAGATCAAAAAACAAAACGTGATCAACATCCTAAAAGCCTTTCTCATGTTTCCTTCCAGTCACATCCACCCCCATCCCAAAGGTATCAATCTTCTGACAGTCATTTTGCCTACTTTGGTACTTTATATGAATGGAATTAGGCTCTGTATATGCGTTTATATCTGGCTTCTTTCACATCTAATAATCACTGTGAGATTCATTCACACTATTGGCAGTTGTAGTATATTCATTCTCGTTGAACATTCCATCATGTGAATATAACACAATTTATTTATCCATTTTACTGTCAATAGTCATTTAGATAGCTTCCAAGTTTAGAGCTACTCAATAAATGCTGCTATGGACATTATGTCTTTTGGTGACTTCATTTAGGGTTATCCCTAAGAATGAAATAACGAAGTAAAACAGGTTATGAATTTGTTCAGAACCAGTTTTTCAAAGTGGTTGTACTGACTTACATTCCCAGAAGCAGTTCTGGTTGCTCCATGTCTTTACCGATAACTTTTTATTTTCCATCCTTTTCTTTTCACTTTAGCCATCCTGGTAAGTATATAATGGTATCTTACTGTGGTTTTTTTTTTTTTTTTTTTTAATTTTTATTTATTTATGATAGTCACACAGAGAGAGAGAGAGAGAGGCAGAGACACAGGCAGAGGGAGAAGCAGGCTCCATGCACCGAGAGCCCGATGTGGGATTCGATCCCGGGTCTCCAGGATCGCGCCCTGGGCCAAAGGCAGGCGCCAAACCGCTGCGCCACCCAGGGATCCCCTCTTACTGTGGTTTTAATTTGCATTTCTCTGATACTGAAGTTGGCCACTTACTCATATATTCATTAGACATCTGAATTTCTTTTTTTGAAGGGTGTGTTCTTTTCCCCATTTTTTTATTGAGTGTCTTTCTTATTGATTTGTAAAAAAATACTTGATATAATCTAAATTGAGTCCTTTATTAGATATATAAATGCTTTCTTTGCATTCCATGGCCTCCTCTTTCACACTCCTGATGGCAGATATTGGTTAACCCATGTTCTTGATTTTAATATAATTTATTATTTTTACAGTTAGATTTTAATTATAGGATCATTTGTTGAAAACAAATCATCCTTTATCTCCACAGCATTGCAGTGTCACCTAGGTAATAAATCTGGTGACCTTGATATGTGGGTCTGTGTCTGGACACTCTACATTCTTCATTGGTCTATCTGTCTATCTTGGCACCAATGCCATACTGTCAATTATAGTGGCTTTAAGCAGGTCTTGGGCAGCCCGGGTGGCTCAGCAGTTTAGCGCTGCCTTCGACCCAGGGTGTGATCCTGGAGAAGGATTGAGTCCCACGTCGGGCTTCCTGCATGGAGCCTGCTTCTCCCTCTGCCTGTGTCTCTGCCTCTCTCTCTCTCTCTCTCTCTCTCTCTCTGCCTGTATCTCTGCCTCTCTCTCTCTCTCTCTCTCTGCCTGTGTCTCTGCCTCTCTCTCTCTCTGTGTATCTCTCATGAATAAATAAAATATTTAAAAAATAAAAATTAAAAAAACTAAACAGGTCTTAGTATCTGGCAATGTATATCGTCTTACTTTGGTGTTGTTCTTCAAGATTACTTTTGCTGATTTTGGTCTTTGCATTTCCACACAAATTTTAGAATCAGCTTGTCAATTTCCAGTATCCAAACCAGGATATTGCTGGGGACTAGACTGAATATACATATTAATGTGAAGAGAAATGGCATTTTTATAACTTAGACTCTTCTAGTCCATCAACACTGTACATCACTTCATTTATTAGGATTTCTTCAATTTTTCTCCATAATGTTTTGTAGCTTTCAGTGTAAAAGTTTTATACACTGCTAAATTTATCCTGGGTTATTAATATTTTTCAGTGATATCATAAATGGTACAATTTTTAATTTTTTTATAGTATGTAAAAACGTATCATTGATTTGTAAAAACATATTGATTTGTATGTCGACCTTTGCATGTATAATCTTGATGAATTCATTTAGTAATTCTGGGGTGTGGGTGGCTCAGTCAGTTGAGTAGTTGCCTTTGGCTCAGGTCATGATCCCAGGGTCCTGGAATGGAGCCCCAGGTAGGTTTTCTACTCAGCAGGAAGCCTACTTCTCCCTCTTCCTCTACCCCTCCCCCCACTCATATGCTCTCTCTCACTTGCTCTAAATAAAATCTCTTAAAAATTTTTTCATTTACTAACCCTAATTAATTTGTAAATTATTTCAGATTTTCCATGTATTATACAATCATCTACAAATAATAACTATTTAATTGTGTAATCACTAATGACTATTTTTTAATTGTTCTTTAATAATTACTATTTTACTTCTTGCTTTCTAATCCTTAGGACTTTTATTTAGTTTTCATGGCTTATTACGCTGGCTATAGTCTTCATTACAATACTAAAAATAGTGCTTATAACAAACATCCCTATCTTTTTTCCCAATGTCAAGGAGTAAAATTTTCAATATTTCAGTATTAAGAACAAAGACAGCATTGTAGATGTTCTTTATCAGAATTTTTTAAATTCTTTGTAGATGTCCTTTATCAGAATTTTTTAAAGGTCTCTTTGGTTCATAGTTGTGGTTTTTTGTTTTTGTTTTTGTTTTTTTAAGATTTTATCTATTTATTCATGAGAGACAGAGAGAGAGATGCAGAGACATAGGCAGAGGGAGAAGCAGGCTCCATACAAGAAGCCCGATGCGGAACTCAATCCCTGGACCCTGAGATCATGCCCTGAGTAGAAGGCAGACACTCAACCTAAGCCACCCAGGCATCCCTGGTTCATAGTTTAATGAGAGTCTTTTTTGTGTCATGAATGGGAACAAAATTTTTCAAAGGCTTTTTTATGCATCTATTGAGATCATCTAAAGATTGTTCTGCCTTTTTCTATTAACACACTGAATTATACTAATTTTCAAACATTAATTGTTATGTATTATCCTCTGTATTGTTAAATTCAGTTTTCTAATATATATAGGGGTATTTTTACAACTATCTTTAATGGAAGACACTGCTATATATATTCCTTTATTGTACTCAGTATCAAGATTATGCTGATCTCACCAACAGTGTTCCTTTTTTCCTATTCTCTGTTAGAATTGATGGAAGATTATTATTATTTCTTTCTTTCTTTTTTGGAAAAATTAACCAAGGAAGTCAGCTGCACATTGAGTTTTCTTTGTGGGAAAGTTGTTACTAATTCAGTTTCTTTCATATATATCAAACTATTCAGTTAGTCTATTTCTCCTTCTGTCAGTTTTACAAAGTTTTAAATTTTGGTGAATTTCTACATCTCATCCAAACTGTGAACTTACTGGTTAAAGGGGCAGCCCAGGTGGCTCAGCGGTTTAGTGCCGCCTGATTCAGCCCACGGTAGGATTTTGGAGATCCGGGATCAAGTCCCACATCAGGCTCCTTGCATGGAGCCTGCTTCTCCCTCTGCCTGTGTCTCTGCCCCTCTGTGTGTGTGTGTGTGTGTGTGTGTGTTGTGTGTGTGTCTCATGAATAAATAAAATCTTAAAAAAAACATTAAAAAAAAGTTCTTTATAATATTCTTTTATGATCTCTTTGAATGCTGTAGGGTCTGAAGTGCTGCCTCCTTTGTTGTTTCTAATAGAAATAATCTACATTTCTCCATTTTATTGTCTAGATTACAATGGCCATATCAATTTTGTTAAACTTTTTAAAGAATAAATTTTTAGGGGCACCTGGGTAACTTAATCAGTTAAACATCCAACTCTTGGTTTGGCTCAGGTCATGATCTCAGGGTCCTGAGATTGAGCCTTACATCAGGCTCTGCTCTCAGTGCAGACTCTGCTTGGTACTCCCTCCCCATCTCGCTGCCCCTCCCCCTGCTCACCTGTGCCTGCACCCTCTCTTAAATAAGTAAAATCTTTTTAAAAAATCAGTTTTAAGCTGTGGTTTTCTTTATTTATATGTTCTCTCTTTTTTTATTCTTACCTTTATTATTCCTTTCTTTAAGCTTCATTTGATGCTATTCTTGAAATAGAAGCTTAAATCATGACTCTTTTCCTTTCTTGTTATTTAACATATTCATTAAAAGCACAAATTTCCTTCTGATACTTTTTTCGCTAAGTCCCACAAGTCATGTTATAGCTTATTTTCATTACGATTCTGTTAAAAATATTTTCTGATTTCCATTTTTATTTTTTCTTTGATCCATGGGTTATTTACAAGCATACTGTTCAATTTTGAGGATACTGGAGACATCCTAGCTATCTTTCTGTTATATATTTTTAGCTCAATCCCACCATCATCCATCATCAGAAGATAGATTCTAAATAACGTCAATGTTTTGAAATTTCTTGAGATTTATGGCCCATCATATAGGCATTTTGTTAACTTCCCCAAGTACTTAAAAAGTCTAAGAGGGGCACCTGAATAGCTGAGTGGTTGCATGTCTGCCTTTTGCTCAGTATCCTAGGGTACTGGGATTGACTCTTGCATCGGGCTCCCTCGTGGAAGCCTGCTTCTCCCTCTGCCTACATCTCTGCCTCTCTCTCTGTGTCTCTCATAAACAAATAAAATCTTAATTAAAAAAAGCATAAGAATTCTATCACTGTAAAGTACAATGCTCTATATGTGAATTAAATGAAGTTTGTTCACAGAATTACTCAGATATTTTGTAAATTCACTGATTTGTCGCTTGTTCATTAAGCTATTTAAAAAATGTTTCAAAGTTTCCCAATATTATTGTAGGCTTGTCCATTTTTTCATATAAATTCCAGTTGGTTAACTAACTATAATATTAATATCGGGTATACAATAAAGTGATTCAAAACCTCCATACAACACTTGGTACTCATCACAACAGATGAAGTCCTTAATCTCCATCACCTATTAACCCAAGCTCCTACCCACCTCTCTTCTGGTAGGTTTATCCATTTTTGTCTTCTAGTTTTGTGAACATTCTTCATATATTTTTTTTAATTATGTTATTTTGTCTACACTGATTAGAACTGTAATATCTTCTTAATGGAGTGACTTCTTCAACTCCATTAAATGTTCTCTTCATTTCAAAGCTTCTTGGTTTTTCATATATCCAATACTTTTTCATTGAATACTGGACAGCATACAAAGGAACCACAGAAAATCTAAATATTACTTTTTTTTTAATCAGAGAGGAGTTTCTCCTCCCTTCTGTCAGGGAGACAGAGTAAAGGACTGATCATTTAAATTGAATCAGAGATTGAACTGGGTTAGGCTTGATTACAGCTTCAGTAAATCTTAGCCTACCTCTGGTTCAACCGTGTTCCTAGGGGATGCCTCCGCCAAGGTTTTCATCTGACAGCCTAATTGGTCTCCTCACTGCAGAGAGCTTATGAGAGATTCAGATGTGTCCTCAGAGGTTTTCAGTTTAACCTCCCATCCCCTAAAGCTTCAAAATTTGACAAACATCTTGAGGAAGAAGTAGGCTATGTGTCTGAGGTCCCACAAGTCCTCAGTTTTACCACTCAAGACACTGCATGAATGTAAGACCTCTGTTGGTTTCTCTGCCTTGGGCGCCAGCCTCTTGTTAAGGTCAAGCCTGACTTTCAGCCTCCAGCTGAGGCCAGAAGAAGTGCATCCCAGTGAAAAGAGGTGTAGACATTCAGCATCAATTCACTACTTGGGTGCTTTGTTTTCAGGCCCATTTTCCTAGCTCTTCTTAGTTTCCTCCAGCCAGATGGGAGATTTCACTTCCCCTCTCAGAAGCACAGGCCAGTTCTTTAACTTTCAGTGCAAATTCAAAATTCAGTCAGATAGCTTATAGGAAAACTCTCCAGTTTCTCACCTCTATTAGAGTCTTTAGAGAACCAGAATCTCAATCTCAATCTCAGTATCTCTCTCTCTCTCGACATATATTTATAGATTAATTATAGGAATTGAATCACAAGATTACAGAGGCTAAGAAGTCCCATGATCTTGATGTTTTCAAGCTGGAGATCCAGAAAGGCTGGTGGTATAATTAAGTAATTCAGTATAGTTCAGAGAAGCTGGATGTCTAGCTAAGGAAAGCACAAATCTACCCTGCTTCTAGCTCTCTGTTCTAGTGAGGCTATCAATGAATTGGATATTACCCACCCACATTGGTGAGGGTGACCTTCTTTACTCAGTCTACGGATTCAAATGTTAACCTCTTCTGGAAACACACTCACAGACATCCAGAAATAATGTTTCACCAGCTATCTGAGTATCACTTAGCCCAGTCAAGTTGACATAGAAAATTAGCAGCACATCACTGTAGACCCACGAAACACTAAAAACCCCACTGGTTTCTCTATATTTCAACAGACTTCTTCCTGGGCCAAGCCCCAATCCTAGCCGACAATCAAAATCAGTGACTATCTCTCATGAGGCAGTGGAGGGCACAGTTCTAAAATGTTCTTTCTCCCCATTCTATAATTTTAGTCTACCTATCTTTGCTTCCACAGTTCTCTGATGCCTTTAAAATTTGGGGGTTTTTTTTGTTTTTTTGTTTTTTTTGTAATTTATCTGGTTGTGTCAAAATGTTAGCAGCAGCAGCACTCTGCCATGACCTATCATATCCTTCTTAGGAGTGGAAGTTCAATCCTTACATTAAAAACCTATACCTTGATGCTATGTAATAGACTTACCAGCAAGGCCAGGTTTCAAACCTGGTTGTTTATTGGTTTCATACATTTTCAATATAAAATTGGGGATTCCTGCTACAGTCTTTCCTTGGTCTGAGCGGACACCTCCTTTTAATGCAGAGTGATAGATTCCACGGGGCATATTCACCATTTCTTGCTTCACGAGAGATGTAAAAAATTCTTCCAAAGCTTAAAGAGATAAAAGGAGATCGGAGGTAGAATAAATATAGTAAGTTAGGAGAGAATCATTCATTGTTAACTCATACATATGTGTATGGGTATATATATATACTTTTATATATATGAATACTTATATACACACATATACATACACAGAGATAGAGTTATATTTCAAACCTAACTTCACAAAGTAAAAAGAGAATTCTTGATCCCCTCAACCCTTTCTTGCTCTTCCCAAATTAGAACATGGCACTCAGTTACTCAAGCTTAAAAACTTAGACGTTCTTAATTCCTGTCTCATACTTCTTGTATGTAATCCATTAGCAAGTCCTTCTAGATGTACCTTCAAAAATATATCCCAGATCTATCCATTTCTCTCCATTTTCACTGCTACTTAGCCAGTCATTATGTTCTCTCTGCCTCAGCTGGATAAGTTTAAAAACTAGCTCTTGCTGTCTTCCCCTGATGACCACCCCTACAAACCATCCTCGGCCCAGAAGACAGAATTTTATGTCATTGTCTTCCCTAACATCTTCCAGTGACTTTTCACCACACATGGAATGACATTAACACTTCTGACAATGATCAAGGCTTTATGTATGATCTAGTCCCTGACTCTCCTTTGACCTCATCTCTGTCATCCACCCTCCTTGCTAGCTATGTTAGGGGCACACTCTCATGGCCTTTGTTTCTATTCTGCAAGAACACCAAGCTCATGTCTAAATCAGGGCCACTGTACATGCTATTGCATCCACAAGTGGCACACATTTGATTTCTCCAATTTCCAAGTGATCAGCTCCTTCTTGTCATTTACATATTTTCAGAGAGGCCCTTTATGACTAGCCATCATTCTGTAGCAATATTAGTACCAAAATATTAGTTCAGTATTTTTCTGTATTCCTTCTAATTAAACCCAAATCTTTACTGTTTGACATTTCTACTTATTAGCAACAGAAATATGGGATCAGAAGACGATAGGATACCCAAACAAAATACCTGATAAGAATATAAGGTTTATATTCAAGTGTTATTTTCCTAAGGACCACTAGAGGTTGCCAATGCAGAAACAAAAACAACAAAAACACTAAAGCTAAACAAATCCTATGGAAAACAAAAAAGAAAACCACTGCATGTGCCTCACATAGGAACAAAAAAGAAAGGTCCACTTAACTAAACTGTAATTTAGGGTTTTTTAAGATTTTATTTATTTATTCATGAGAGACAGAGAGAGAGGCAGAGACATAGGCAGAGGGAGAAGCAGGCTCCCCTCAGGGAGCCTAATGTGGGACTCAATTCCAGTACCCCAGGATCATGACCTGAGCCAAAGGCAGACATTCAACCACTAAGCCACCCAAGTGCTCCGAGATTTTCAGGCTTAATAGATCTAAAAGTCTGCTTCAAATGACCATGATTAAATTAAAGGCAGCAAGTGGTCACTGGAACGTCTATTACATACCCAGTTCTGTCTTTCTTATATAGAACCTTCCCAGATGTGACCATGCTTCCCCATTAGAAGCCCAGAGAACACCTGTGTGGTATGTTTTCCTTTTACCCTGCCAGACCCACCCTCTACTCTCTCAACCCTGCTCTGCACTCCGGAAGAATAATCTTTAATGACTCCATCAACAGGCTCCTTGTCTTTTGGCTTCCTGTTGGCTTTATCCAATGGGAGACACTTGGAGGAGATCAGAGGGTGGAAACAGACTGAGGTGGGGGCATGAATTCCCCAGACCCCCTCCTGCAGGATTGCTATGAGTTGCCTGCATCCCTCTTCTGCAGGCCCTGGCTCCCCATAGGCAGCATTAACTATGACATGGATGCTCTCCCTAATTCTCCAAATTACTCCCTCCCCATCCTTACCTCTTCAGGATGAGGGACATTAGCCACCCTGGGATGATGCACCAACACTTGTGAATTTCCTTCAATCCCAACCACACAACTGTAAATAGCCCCTGTATTAAACTCTCAAGGATGCCATCTGAATGAGCCTTTTCTGTTAAGACCCTGATCAATACACATCATCTAAATGAAAGAAATGAGTAACATCCGATTGGGTGCAATATGCATGCACATGTGTGACCGCTTCACACTGAGTGAAAGCACAAACTTTTCAGAATGTAGCTAAGAATCATGTTTGTGAGGAGAGAAGAGCTATGGAGACAAAAGATAATCTCAGGCTTTCTCAGAAGAAATTCTGTTTTGGCAAAAGCTCACATATGTCAGGAGGTAAGGACACATCTGCACATACACTAACTCAAGAATGGAAATTTGTCTACTTGTTAGAGAACTAAAGATTGCCAAATTAACTTCAGCCCCAAAAATAGTTTAAATGAGGGTAAGATACCACGAGTATAAGAGATACATAGGGCACTGTCTTTCCCCAGCTACTAAGCCAGCAACTAGGAATTTTGAGCCTTGGGCTGTCCCCCAGATGACCAGGTGAGAATTTAAAACATGTGGAAAATTTGTAGAATAGAGGGTTAGTCATAAATTTTTAAAACAACCCCAATGTCCTTTAACAGGTGAGTGAACAAACCGTGGTACATCCTACAATGGAATATGATTCAGCAATTTTTAAAAATTGAGAAAGGCAAGTATTTGGATACATATCAAAGAACTTATACTGAGTAAAAAAAAAAAAAAAAAAGTGTACATATTGTATGGGGAAAAGAAAAAACAACCAACAACTGGTGAAATCCTAAAAGGTCCATAGTTTAGTTAATTGCTTCATACCAATGTGAATTTCCTGGTTTTGATAATGAACTAAGGTAGTGAGATGTTATGCAACTGGGTAAAATTACATGGGGACTCTCTAAAGTGGATTCACGACTTCTTAGAAGTCTAAAATTATTTCCAAATAAAAAATAAATAAATACCAATAAGCTCTCTATTTAAAATAATGCAAATTAGGGATGCCTGGTGGCTCAGTGGTTGAGCATCTGCCTTTGGCTCAGGTCCTTACCCCGGGATCCTGAGATCAAAGCTACCCACACTAGCAATCAAGCTCCCTCGAGGAGCCTGCTTCTCCTTCTGCCTATGTCTCTGCCTCTCTCTCTTTGTGTCTCTCATGAATAAATAAATAAAATATTTAAAGTATAAAAATAAAAACAATTAAAAGCCCAAAATAACTTTTATCTCTAAAGCAATTTTGGGATACAGGAGGAACTTTGGGGAACTGAAGGCTTCTTTCCTTTCCTGGAACCAATGAATAAAAATGCAAAGGAGTCCTAGACTCTGAAGAACTTTGAGGGAGGCTCTTCAGATGGAAAAGGGGGATGAACAGAAGAGAGGAACAGAAATTAAGATTTTAAGGCTTATTCTGATGTGAAGAGAAAAGAAAAAGTGAACTCCTGGTCTCAGTTGTACCATTTCAGTTTTCTCTAATGAAAGGTGGCAGGTATTTGGGACAAGAGCTTTGCCTAGACATAGTATATATTTGCCAGAATGCCTCTATGTGGGGTGCAAATAAAGGAAAAAATGTCCCTTATTATAGGATATTGAGATTATGATTGACCAGATGGCATTTCTTGCATGTATTGAACTTAATTTTTAGAAATTGACTTTTTATGTCCATGTATATTTAAGGTAGAATTGGGACAGAATGAGGTAATAGATGCATGCTTGGCAAATTGTTGGCTAATACTGAGTTAGAATAATTAGATACAATTAGAATAATTTTTTGAATGTCAAGGTCCTGTAAGCTTTTTATCAAAATGGAATGATCATACAATTTAATCCATTTTTTAAACCATTAATTTATAGCTCTCAAATATTGATGCCATCATTGGAATAATTCTAAAGAAAGAATAAATTCAGAATGAAAGTATCCAATAAATCTCTGAAGATTCTAACAATCTTTTCATTTAGCTTATAGAATAAAGAACCATTACTTGAGCCAGTGACTTAAAGTCCCACTGCAAATCTGTCTTGTAGAATACAGCGCTTGAAATGAATTTTAATTTCTCACTGAAAATGGTTGTTTAAACTATTTTCTGGTTCAATTTTGTTCAACTCTAATGCTTTTCAGTGTGTTTTGAATACCATTACTACCTCAAACAGTCCCTCTAAAACAGATGGATACCTATTGCCTTTCAAACAGAAATTAAGCTATAATTAAAGCAAGCTATTATAGGTACATATCACAGAAGAACACAATCAGACAGGTAAAATCACTCAAAAATGCTAGCTCCCCTGCCACTAAATAGGAGTCACCTGGTAAAACCAAAGGAGCAGTAAGTGACAACAGTCTAAGATAGCAAGAGCCAGGAATGGAAAGATCCAGATCCTTTTCATCGCCCTCATCATCTTCGTCTTCATCTAGCTCATCAGGAGTCGGGATTTCTGGTCTTATCTGAAATGACAGAGAAGGCAATACTAAACTATTATGTAAAATCTTTTCTTTGTCCTTTTTATGCCAAGATTTAAAAACTGAGTTAGACTCATTACACTGTAATGTCAAAAGAACATTAAGAATTAATTTTAAAATATCTGTTCATCTTCAGATTAACTAAATGGTAAACTCTATCTTATTAGATACAATTCCAGATCCATGTAAAGAACTAATGGTCATATACTAAGAAAATTACCATAAGCCAGCATAAGCAATGATTATTATAGAACACTAATAAAATTTTACACCATTTGACAATAAAATGCAAACACTGACACATTCAATATATTGAGCTTCTATGGTTTGTGATTAAATATTTGCCTTGTCGGAATACATTTTTTTCCCTTTAACTTGTGATTCCAGCCATGTCTCTATGGCAAAGCTTAAAATCTTTCAGTAGAAAATAAAATAGAGATCAGGAAAGGACAGAATGCTTTAGTTGACTTTTCTTTAGACTCGGCAGTTTGTTGCTATAGATTATAAAAACACTAAAATCTGTAATTGGTAGCTATACTTTATTGTGTTTAATTTGCAATTTGACGATTCTGTGGTTGCTCTGTGATTAGTTAGGTTTGTTGGAACCAAAAATTTAAAAATGTAAGAAGATCACCACTATTGTAGTTTCTACAAGATATAACTATCAAGCAATTAATTAAATTTTTAATACTTTCAATGACACACCATCATAATGCCCACATGGAGATAATTAAGCATTAGGGGAGGAAATCAAAATATATAAAAGTGGTTGCTATAACCATAAAGTGCCAGAACCCAGTCATTACCATTAGCCTGTCTCCCGGAGTTATTTTTAGAAATAATTAACAATTCCTGCACACTGCCTTCTTCATAGGTCCCCAAAGCACTGTTCCATTTAGGAACTGCACTGAGTCAGGATTCTTGCAGGGGGATAAAAGAAAACAGAGAGGAAATGCTTCTCTTAAGTATAATAACCTCAACTCCAATGAAAGCTTTCAACCATAACTAGTGTTCTCTTCACTAGTGAATGCATAAAAGCAACCTGACTACCCGAGCACTTTCTGAGACACGATTTAATTCTTTTTTTTTTTTTAATTTATTTATGATAGTCACACACACAGAGAGAGAGAAAGAGAGAGAGAGAGAGAGGGAGAAGCAGGCTCCATGCACCAGGAGCCCGACGTGGGACTCGATCCTGGGTCTCCAGGATCGCACCCTGGGCTAAAGGCAGGCGCCAAACCACTGTGCCACTCAGGGATCCCCCGATTTAATTCTGATTCAGTATTGAATACCTAATTCTCAGAGGACTGAGCCAGCCATAATTACAGAGATAACAATAATGTATGCTCCACCCAGAGCACAACAGCATTTGTTGACATCGATGTTACTGGAGAAACTCTAGCACAATTTCAACCCTTTCTGCTCTCATAGCAGGGTTTTCCAAGTATCTCTAGTCTGGGTACATTGAAATTGCCAGGATTAGTATCACCAGGAGTTATTTTAAAGATTATACCCAATCCTAGTTGCCTAAAAAAAACACAAGAAAGAAGTTGGCTCTGGGTCTGTTTGCCTTGTTTTCTTTTTACACATCATGGGACAAATTGAAAAGAATATTTAAACAGCATACAGGGGGAAACAGACAATAATGCTCACAGCAGAGACTACAGAGGTAATACCAGTTACCACACCAGTGTATCAAAGCTCTGGGAAGCTCTCACATACACAGATAGGCACAAGTGGCATGAGATTCAGAGAAGTGGAAGACAGAGGTGAACACTTAAGTTGATAAGAAAATTCATGGGACCCCTGGGGGGCTCACTGGTAGAGCAGCTGCCTTTGGCTCAAGCGGCGTCCTGGGATCCTGGGATCGAGCCCCACATTGGGTTCCCGCGGGGAGCCTACTTCTCTCTCTACCTATGTCTCTGCCTCTCTCTGTGTGTCTCTCATAAATAAATAAATAAAATCTTTAAAAAATATATTTAAGAAGAAAATTCAGAGGGATGGTGAGGATAACAATGAATCAGAACCCTCCAATCTGCTGGTGGAAATATAAAATGGTGCAGCCCCTTTGGAAAAGTTGGAGTTTCTCAATAAGTTAAACGGAGTTATTTACCATTACCACATGGCCCAGCAATTCTCTTCCTAGGTACAAACCCAAAAGAACTGAAAATAGGCGATCACACAAAAACTTGCATATGAATGTGAATGTATTATTCCTCATAGCCAAAAAACAGAACCAATTCAGATGTCCACAGACTGATAAATACATAAACTACATGTGGCCTATCTATACAATGGAATATGATTCAGTCATACAAAGGTGTGGAGTATAGATACACTCCAGAGATGAATGTACCTTGAAACCATTAAGCTAAGTGACGGAAGCCAGTCAGAAAAGATCATATACTATGTGATTTCATTAAAGGAAAGCTTCAGGTTATAGGCAAATTTAGGGATAGAAAGTAGATTATTTATAGGACATACATGAGGTTGCTTGAGGGCTGCGAGAGGGGAAAGGGGGAATGGGGATTGACTACTAACAAAATGCTCTAAAATTAGATTGTGGATGCTCTGTGATTAGTTGCACAGTTCTTTGAATATACTAAAATCACTGAATTCTACAGTTTAAATGGGTGAATTATACAGAATGAGAATTATAGCTCAATAAAGCTGCTGAATAAGAAGGGGAAGAAGGGAAGGAGGAAGGGAGGAAGAAAGGTTGTTGAGGCACCTGGGTGGCTCAGTCAGTTGAGCGTCTGCCTTCGGCTCAGGTCATGATCCTGGGGTCCTGGGATCGAGCCTGAGCAGGGAGCCTACTTTTCCTTTTGCTACTCCCCCTGCTTCTGCTCTAAGTCAAATAAATAAATAAAATCTTTTAAAAAGAACAAGAAGGGGATGCCTGGGTGGCTCAGTGGTTGAGCGTCTGCCTTTGGCTCAGGGCGTGATCCCGGAGTCCCGGGACTGTCCCACATCAGGCTTCCTGGATGGAGCCTGCTTCTCCCTCTGCCTGTGTCTCTGCCTCTCTCTCTCTCTGTGTGTCTCTCGTGAATAAATAAATAAAATATTTAAAAATAAATAAATACAATAAATAAATAAAAAAAGAAAAGGAGGGGATCCCTGGGTGGCACAGCGGTTTAGCGCCTGCCTTGGGCCCAGGGCGTGATCCTGGAGACCCAGGATTGAATCCCATGTAGGGCTCCCGGTGCATGGAGCCTGCTTCTCCCTCTGCCTGTGTCTCTGCCTCTCTCTCTCTCTCTCTCTCTGTGACTATAAGAAAGAAAGAAAGAAAGAAAGAAAGAAAGAAAGAAAAGGAGGAAGAGGAAGTAGAGGAAAGGGCAGGGGGGCAGCAGAATCGGAAGGGGAAGCCAAGCCGGAAGCTGTCACCATCTTCAGAGGGATCTTAACTGGTGGATGAACCATGGCAAAAGACCAAATTCTTCCAATTTCAGAATTATTTAATGTAAAAGGGATGTGATTATTTTTGCACATATTTTAGCCCATCCAGTCTTTCTGTTCAGTCAACCTCAATTACTTAAAATGAGTCATAGCGCCCAAGCCATCAATATTTCTTAGAAATGCTAAAGAAAGACCTACTAGGTTGGAGATAAAAAAATAACGATCTGCTCATCTATCTTATGTTGTCTAATTTTACATTCACATAACTGGATGCCTATATTAATTTATCTGCCATGTGGTAAAGAGCATATGTCTGCATCTTACATATGCATATATTTTAACAAAGAAACTACAGATGTACTGTAATTTAAGAATAGCTGATATAGTCTGCATACTTTTAAGGGTATGATTGGTTTCTTCAAAAGCAAGTCCATTCTCCTGACCATATTAGCTCTTATTGCTGGACTTGGTTTCATTACATTTCCTTCCTCCTCTGCGCACCTGTTAAGTGTTGCAGCTTTCTTATGCTAGCCCAGGCTTTTCTCTTGCTTTGTGTGTAACAACTGAATAAGACGGATGTGCACACAACTAAGAATAATCAAGAGAAGTCATATAAAAGAATACCTGTAAAATTATAACATTTTGTTATTTGCATTAGCTACGAAAACATCCAGGAAAACCGCATATATGTTTAAAACACACACACACACACACACACAAAACTACACCCTTCCAATTATAGCTAAGCTTTGTTGAAAAAACTTAAGTGAAGAGCCAAATATAAAATGATAAATTACTTTTAGAATCTGCTTCGAATTGAATATTGGGAACTTCATCCTATAAAATGCCTCCACTATGGGTTCGGAGCCAGATAACCCTTCAACCATCTTTCCTTATGTATAACCTACGAAAATCCAGGAGTTTGTGCATAAACACAGGATTTTATTTAGAACACATCAAGTATCCGCATAAATTTCTTTAAAAAGAGAAACGGCTTCTGATGAATGCAGTGACATTCACTTAAATCAAAGCCAAACAGGCTATACCATATTAATACCAACACAGGATGCATAATGAGGTCTCTTATATTACTCACTTCTAAAATTAACTCCAGAAATCAATAACACAATCTATTTTAAGATCTCTAAAATAAAAAGTTTAATTTTTAAACAACTAAATATTTTTTTAATGAACTCAAGTCAGAGATGAGAGTCAATCTTCTACCTAAATGTTTATCCATTACTGCTTGTTTTACCAGAATAACAATTCTCTGTATTTTGTTTGTTTTGTTTTATTGGGTTGGGGAGACACTAAAGAAGGCAGAGGAAAAGAATAAATAGCTAAACAGAACAAAAAAACAAAAACAAAAACAAAAACAAAAACAAAAAAAAACCACACAAACTAAAAGAGAAAAATCATTTGTGTCCCTTTCTTAATATTGGAATCAAAAAGACCTCAAAAAAGCCCCCTGAAACTTTTTGACCAACTTTAAATTTGCATGTTTCAAATGATTAACACTTTTACCAGCCAACAAAACATATGGATTCATTCAACATTCCCAGATTATAAAATGGCTTAGGGCTTCACGTATGTCCAATAAATAATTGCTAAATCAATGCAAGTGTGAAGGGTCTATCATTACATAGAACTTCCTAGTAACAATCCAGTGACAAGAAATATGAGTTAATGAACTTGATATTCAAATCCCTAACTCAGGGCAGCCCTGGTGGCACCATGGTTTAGTGTCGCCTGCAGTCCGGGGTGTGATACTGGAGACCCGGGATCGAGTCCCACGTCAGGCTCCCTGAGTGGAGCCTGCTTCTCCCTCTGCCTGTATTTCTGCCTTTCTCTGTGCATGTGTGTCTCTCATGAATAAATAAATAAAATCTTAAAAAAAAAATCCCTAACTCATATATCTTATTTCAACTCTACTAATCATTAACATTTTCCATCCTATCTTAGATGTAATGTTTCATAACCCTAACTGATGTCTGCCACTCCCTTAACACCTTTTGTTCTATCAACCTGTGAGCTTTCAACAAGTTTCACAGTTTAAATTGATGCATGAGTCAAGAAGAACTCTATCTTTAGTAAATTTTTTTTTTTTTAAGATCTTATTTATTTATTCATGAGAGACACAGAGAGAGAGGCAGAGACACAGTCAGAAGGAGAGGCAAGCTTCTTGCAGGGAGCCCAACCTGGGACTCGATCCTGAGACTCCGAGATCACACCTTGGGCTGAAGGCAGACACTCAACTGCTGAGCCACCCAGGCATCCCTATCTTTAGTGAATTTAAAGAAAAGTAGTACTTACAAAAATAGCTGAATTATCCATAAAAGTAGCAATGTTGATAAGGATACATTGTATCTTTCTGTATTCTGTATTCTGTATTTCTTTCTACTTGAAATTCACAGCACTCTCATTTAAAAGATTATTTCACAAGTTTCCACAAACTGAGAAAATGTGGATGTACTTTCACTGGAAAGGTTACAGAGGTAATCCTCAATTTTGTGAGTAAGCCCTTGGTGCAGAATGAGTAATCTCTGACAACAAGAAACAATCGTAGTTTTTTTTTTTTTCACATTTTTTTTTTTAAGATTTTATTTATTTGTGAGAGACACAGAGAGTGAGAGAGGCAGAGAGCCAGGCAGAGGGAGAAGCAGGCTCCATGCAGGGAGCCTGACATGGGACTTGATCCCGGGTCTCCAGGCGCTGAAGGTGCTGCTAAACCGCTGAGCCATCCGGGCTGTCCACAATCATAGTTTTTACACTGCAGAAGGCCCTACCTGGCAGGGATTTTCAAATCATTGAAAATACGTTTTTATAGAAAATGAGCCTCAGTTTCACCTCACTACTATCATGTGCAAAACAGAGGTGGGGAGCTGACTCAGTTGTATCCTTAGCCTGTGGGGGCTTGTTAGGATTTGAACACACTAACCATTTCTTAGACATTCAGTCCTTAGGTATTCAAATAACCAAAGGGAAACTCAGTAAAAAATAAAAAGAAGAATGCATTGGGCAGTGTTGGAAGCAATAATTCTCCATGAGGAGGCAGGTTGTCTATATCAGAAACTGGAGGTCAAAGATGGACTCTTTTAAATCACTTACGTCCCCACATCTTAAACCTAGTTGAGAATAACCACTGTAGTGAACCACTGTTACTTCAGGGAGTAAGCTGAATCCCACAAGGGGGCAAGAGTAGAAAAAGGGTTGAGAAGGGTGGCAGGAAAAGGATAAATTTTAGAGATTTCTTTTAGAGTTCTTCACACTCCAATGGTAAAAACCCAAGCATATATCAAAACCCCAACTCTATCACTGCCCTTTATGCTAGAAGGTATAAAGAGCTATTTATGGCTCCTCAGGGATGAGAGGATATTGAAGAGTTAGATTAAGAAAGTATCTAATATTTGACTGAGCAGAGCACTTACCTGAGCATAAACTCTAAAAATAGCACAATCAGAAACTGAATAAAACACCAAAGTAGGAACAGACATAAACACATCAATATGTAAAGAGGTAGAGATTAATTAGTCAAGAATATGTGGGAGTTATTTGATAAAACCTCCTACTCCAGCTGAAATATTTCATGAATAATAGCTAAAAGTAAAGGTAATTATTATGCTGTGATCTAAGTCAGCAATTGCTCATTAAAATAATAATAATAAAAGGTATCTTTGCAGATGTTGTAGCCAATTTACTGGTAGGAGTCTGCATACAAAATTTATAGGTAGCTTTTTTTTCCTTTTCTTTTTCTCTTTTTTTTTTTAAGAAGGTATAATTATTGCTAGTCACCATAGTGCAGTCTGAAGTCCCATCTTTTTTTAATTTTATGAGTCACAAAACATCTTTCCTTAGTCTTCCCATTGGTGATAACCACACGACAAGCCAGCCAATCTGTCTTTGCATCCCCAACATGGGAAATCCTACCTGACTTAGGACTTGGTTTCACAAGGGCCTTTCATCAGTCCCAGTTCAATTCAATCAACACAAATTTGCCTTGTTCCTATGGCATCTAAACCTCTATGTAAACCCAATCCCAAAGACAAGTCAATCCATTTTGATGCCTTAGGGTGCCAAGAAATTTATATCAAAACTTTTTTTTAAAGATTTTATTTATTTATTCATGAGACACACAGAGAGAGGCAGAGACATAGGCAGAGGGAGAAGCAGGCTCACTGTGGGGAGCCTGATGCAAGACTCGATCCCAGGACCCTGGGATCACATCCTGAGCCGCCGAAGGCAGATGCTCAACTACTGAGCCACCCAGGTGGCTATATCACCAAATCAAAACTTCTTAAGCCATTTGATCTAAGGATAGATTCTGGGTAACATTACATATAACTTCTTTTTTTTTAAGATTTATTTATTTTTATTTATTTATGATAGACAGAAAGAGAGAGAGAGAGAGAGAGGCAGAGACACAGGAGGAGGGAGAAGTAGGCTCCATGCTGGGATCCCGATGCGGGACTCGATCCCAGGACTCCAAGATCACGCCCTAGGCCAAAGGCAGGCGCTAAACCGCTGAGCCACCCAGGGATGCCCAACATTACATATTACATATAACTTCTAACACAATGTCTGCCTTACACTCTAGAAGCACTCGATAAACATTTGTATGCATTTGAATTAGCAGTAACACAAAATGTGAAATCATACACTTCACTCCTTAATATAACCTAATAATTTAATGCTGGTTATGTTAAGTAGATATTAGAAAGGGCTGTATATTTTTAATCTAAAACTAAAATAGTGTCACACAATGTGTTAAGAGTGATTCTTTCCTTATCTAGTTCCCTGGAGCTAACCTATGTATTGTTTCATACTAAACTAAGAACAGATTTTTTTTTTTTAACATGGCATCTCACTTTAGTATCACAAATAAGGCTCTTTGGCCACACAGGCTGCACAAACCTTAGTTGATGCAAGCCAGGCTTAGATTTGAAGTCCAAGATGGACTGGGTGGAATAGACACAGATCTTCTGGAGTAAGCCAGGGGCATGGGCATGCAGCCATACACTCAGTCACCTACAGAGACTTCGTGTGCACCACAGGTGTCTCCATCGGCTTCAAAGAGACTTAAATTCAACAGCTGTGAGGTCTAAGATTTCTACAGTCTTTTACAGGTTAAGCGAATAATAAATATAAATGCTTATCTCTTACAGACAACACATCTAGCGTTACATCCCTCAGGTAAAAATCTTCTAAGAGAGGAGATACAAATAAAGTGATAAAACCCAGCAGTTAAGAGATACCAGTGAGAAAGCAGAAAGGCCTACCTCTTCAGGCAGATGAAGAATGATGTGCTCTCCTGCACTGAATTGTGACAGAGATTTATATGCAGCATTTGCTACAATGGGGTCCTAGACAGGGTACCAGTAAGACAAACAAAAGAAACAATATATATTACACATCAACTCTGGAGGAAGGAAGAAAATCTTCCCACATCAACCTCAAAGTTCTAGAGTCAGGGCTTTGGAAATGATACTCAAGCCTTGCTTTAATGTGTCCCAACTAAAAATAGAGAGAAATTAGCATTAGGTAGAGAGACCAGAAGCACTACATTTTTATCCTACTTTGGACATTAAACAGAAAATAACTCAAAATCGCTCAGGTCCCCATTACATGGTATGGATGATTGGAAGAAGTATGAGCATATGGAATCTGATAGGTTGGGACTAGGTTCTGATTCTCTAGCTACTAACAGGGAAAGTTAGCCCTTGGGAATCTCAGCTCATAGAGTCAGGAGTCTAGTGTAACATCACCGACAGACATTCCCTTCTCTATATTCCTTGATTGGAAACGACATCTGGACTTTTTGTTTGATGTGCTTGCTGGGGCAAAGCAGGAAAGGGGAAGGGCCATTAAAAAAGAGAGAGAGAGACAGTGACAGCAGTCTCTCTCCACATCTGTCAGCTTCACAAAGTAACAAGTGCACTTTATGACAAAAATGGATTAACGGGCATAAACTGAGAAGTTTTCTAAAACCTAAGCTTATTTACGTCACAATTCTTTTAAGATCATGAAGCCATCATTTAAATTTCATTATATTTCTTATTCCAAGAGTCTTATTTCACAGTTCTTTCTCAATTTGGTTCTGTTTCACCAACACCTTTGTGATAGTACCTTGTTTTGAGTGTGGGTCCAGAGGAAGCTGAGGACTTGAACTTTAAAATTCTGAAAAATCAATAAACATCACAATAAATGAGATGAAAACAAAACTGAGAACAATCTAAAGTAGCAAGCAGTGAACATTAATTCACTCAAAATTATACTAGTGATTGACTTAATCCGTATTTACCCATCAGCCATAAAATGAAAGTACTCAGTAACAGACTCATCATGGAAATGCATGCACATTTTAAACACAATACGTTAATATTACTAAGTAAAAAATTGTTAATAACCATTTTTTTGCTGATCTCTCAAGGCCTACCTAGTACAAATTTCCCTCCTCTCTTTGGTGTCACTGTTCCTGACTCTCTACCCAAACAGAGTTCTCCCTTCACCAAGTGGTCACATGGCCCATGGCACACTTTAACATCCAGCATGATTATCCGCATATGTGGTTAACTCCCTCTAGATTTACACTCCTCAGGGCAGTGACTATCTTTTGCATTTCAAAAACTTTAAAGCCCAGAAAAATAAAGGACATCAGCCCAGTTCCTCAAATGACAAATATTTAGTAAATGATGAGCTTAAAAAGCCATTTATCTTCCAACAGTCTACCTTATCTTCATTTCAATCACATCTATCTTCTTGTCCTTCTAAATCACTGAAGGTTCTTCTACACCTCCTTATCTTTGTATATTCCAATTCTTAGATTTCAATGAGAAGCAACAGTTTTTTAATTCTGTAAGAACCTAATCTAATAGCACCAACTAAGTAAGGTTTCATTCAATTCCTCCTAGAATGCTAGTCATTTCTACCACCAGACTCTCACAGGCCTCTGATTAAGTGTACTCATTAAATGTTATTATAATTCTTGTTGCTTATATCCAACTCTTTTTTTTTTTTTTTTAAGATTTTATTTATTTATCTGAGAGAGAGAGAGCGCGCGAGCACTGAGCTGGGAAGAAAGGGAGAAACAGACTTTCCTCTGAACAGGGAGCCTGGTGCAGGGCTTGATCCTGGGGATCTGGGATCGTTATGTGAGCCAAAGGCAGATGCTTAACTGACTGAGATACCAGGTGCCCCTATGTCCAACCCCTTTGTCAACTTTTGAGGGTTTGGAAGGCAACGACTGACAATTTGGTATAATGGGAAAACAGGCTATGGAGGTAAATGTCCTGGGATGAGACATCAGCCTTCTTTTAGACATTATAACATAGTTCAAGCCACTTGTCTGGCATGCAGCAGGTACTCAATAAATATTTAATGAATGGATGTACCTCTCAAAACCTCAGATTCTTTAGCTATAAAATAAAAATAATACCTTCCTATGAGAAATTAGAACGAATTGGTATAAAGTAATGAGAAGAGTGCTGGGAATATAATAGGTACTTAAAAAGAATATCTATTATGTATTACGATTTCTAAAGCCTAGGACAGTTTTACTAAATATATTTTGAGTCAATGAATGGATGTACAAGCACTTAGCAAAGCAATTCAGAAAATACTCTAATTGAAACATGGTCTCTATTTGCAACAAGCTTATAGTTTAATGGGGAAAATAATATAAATACATATACATATACCTGTAGTACAAAATAGAAATAAATGTTCTTAGGACAGTATAAAGTACAATATAGATAAAGAATCAAGTCTATAGCAAGATACTCCTACTTGTACAAAAATTCACCAAAAAAGAGGATGAATTAAACCAATTATTTACTTTCTAAAATTAGAGATTAAAAAAAAAAGCAATTCTGATAAAGAGAACAATGCACAAAGGAAAAAAAATAGAAAAGTCTGGAAGCAGGGGGAAAAATGCAGGAGGCAGAAAAGTAGAGGGAGGCCAGATTCTCAAACACCTGATGAGTAAGGTATAGAGAGGATGGACTCCATTTTAGGCAAACACAAGACACTGAGGTGACTGGGAAGAGCAAGGACCTAAGAGATGCTTTGGGAAAACTGTATCTAAACTCTAACCAGTTAACAGAGAGCACATTATTTAAATATACATCCAGAGAGAGGAAAAGAGGGAGGGAGGGAGGGAGGGAGGGAGGGAGGGAGGGAAGAGAGGCCTGGAGGGTGAGAAGAAATTGGGGGAAAGAGAGGAATAGGGAGAGACAGAAAGAGCAAGAGAGAGACAGAAGCACAGAGGTCTCCCTCTCCATTTCTTTACTTCTACTAGCAAGTGACTATGGTCACGGAAGGGCTCTCCCCTACTGGGGAACTGATAGATGGAATGACCCCAGACCCCAGAGCCATCTATCTGAGCAACAGAGGATCCTTAATATGAAAATAAGCATGAAGATAGACCAATATAAGACAACAGGGAAGAATGTAAAGTTGAAGAAGAAAATAAATCAAGTCTCCCCCACAATACATACATGCTAAATAAATAAATAAATAAATAAATAAATAAATAAAAATTTACAGCCAACGTAAGAAACCAACCAAACACCAGCTCATAAATTAACCTGTAATAAAATCCAAATAACTCAAAGTATAAGCAATACAAAGCTATAGGAGTTCAGCCCTTGAAAACAGAAAATAAATAAATACAACAGGCCCTTACTATGGCTTTTACTCTTAGTTCTTTATCAGTAGCCTGGCGGACTTTCTGACAACGTAAGAGTATGTGTCATAATAGTCTCCATAAAAAAGACTGTTGGTGAATGATATACTCTAAGAGTCTCAAATCAATTCCTTTTTTTAATACCCTAAAACAAAAACCCAAATATGAGAATAAACTCATCCTATATTGGTCAACCGTTCATTCAATAACTACCTACTGACTATATGCTATGTGCCAGGCACTATGCCAGGTATTGTATCCTCAGGAAGGACAAATTTGATTTTATTTACTGTGCAGCATTAAGAATGATAAGAAGAAGTATTATCTTATAATCCAGCCTTATCACATAATCTAAATCATGTAAAGGACTATTATTGGATTCTTGTGTGGGAGGTAGTTTATCATAGTCTTGTGAAACACTAAATCAAACCACAAGTTCATGAAGATTTCAAGTGAAAATGAATTGCTACTCTTTAATGGAAAAAGGGAAAAGGTAAGCATGAGTGGGAATATGGCTACAAAAGTAAAGATATAAATGAATTCACCATCCTCTCATTTCACTCATTTCATACAGAGAATGTTAAACAATATATGAATCTTATAGTAAAGCTTCTTCCAAGTGTTTCAGTTCACTCCAATGACAAATACCGAGTAGCTCACAAAATTATTTTCCTCTCCTAAGGTAGTCTGATTTTACAATCATCCTCATTGTACAGATCAATATAGGACACATGAACGTGTAAAAATCAACTCTTTATGGGAAACCTAGAAGCAAAACATAAATGAATATATATATACATATATATTCAGTCAAATATATATATATATATATATATATAGTCAAATACTATGGGAGACTCTGTCCTGCCTTATTAAAATCTTTGTGATATTTTTTAGAAATAAAAGCACCAATAAAATGAATTTAAACTTTTGGCCTTAGACACACTATTTTTAACATACTGACTTTTTATTTTACTTATTTTATTTATTTACTTATTTATTTATTTTGCACACTGACTTTTTAAAGTCTTGGTTATATTCTCATAATAAAAAATTGGTATCCTTTACGTAAATAAGCCTTAAAGACACAGAATTGATAAGCATGGATATTCTCCTATTACTAGCAGTCCATAAAGATATCACATCCTTAGAACAAAAAATGTTAAAGGATTTTTGGAAAACAAAGATTATGAATATCGATTTCCATAAGTTGTTATACAGCCCATGTCTTCCCAATGTAGAAACAGAAAATTTATTGACCTTCAAATGCATACCTCATATTCAGCTGTATTGACTGTTAAAGAGGGAACCAGAGAAAACAGTTCACTGAGGGTCTTCAAAATGAGGGGTCTTGTGTCACAGCTGAGCTTTGGAGAGAGAGCATTCCATGTGGAGCGAATGCAAACGACCTGCGAAGGAAATGAAAGAGTCAATGCCTAACAAAATCCCAGCTGACAGGACGCCATTAGCAGAGGGTACTATCTTTTATTACAGGAAAACTAGGAAGAACTCATAACATTCCTAGAAGTTCAGATTTGATAAGGTATCACTTCTCAAAAGAAATTATTTAAACCAATATAAACTGTTGTGGAAGAAAATCCAGCCTGACTCACATGACAGCTTCTTTGCTACTTTAGTTTGCTAACCAAGGAAATAAAACTTACACGCAGATATGTGCATGGGTGCCAGCCAGTGCCCGCACACATGCAAATTAGATTAGCTACAAACATCATTGAAGAACCATTCTCTGAAAAAAACGAAGGGTAAGATAATGTTAAAAAAAAAAAAAAAGGAAGAAACGTTCTAAGATTTTTATTTATTTATTTTTGAGAGAGAGAAAGTATAAGCAAGCACGAGCTGGGGGAGAGGCAGAGGGCGAAGTAGACTTCCTTGCTGAAATTGCATCAGCACTCAGAAAATTGAGATTTAATATATATAAACTGAACATGCTCAAATCATCTTACAAACATGTAAAGGAGGCAGGAGAATAACTGTATTATTTAAAATAATAATTTGAGCACCTGGTTGGCTCAGTTAGTAGAGTAAGTGACTCTTGATCCAGGAGGTCCTAAGTTCAAGCCACACATTGGGCAGAGAGCTTACCTACTAAACTAACTAAATAAAATACTTTAAAACCTTGTTTTAAAAGTCACTTCAGATTCTTTAAAAGACTGTTAAATGATAAAATAAGATGGCAGCCTGACAAAAATGTTATTTTTAACTTGACCCAATTTTCTATACCAAGTGTTCTTAGTTCATATCTGGTTTTCTAGATATTCAAATGTCTTCCTAAGTTCGATTCCAACTACACCAGATGATTTCTTCACTTGGATATATTTTATTAAAATTTTAAAACTCAGGCAGGAAGAGTGCCAATGTAGATCGATTATATAGAGTTTAACAAGGATTAACCTTTCTAAAATACTCCCATCCCTTCTCTTAAGCTTCAATTAATACACACAATTTGTCTCCATCTACAAACATAAATTATTTAGAAAAAACTACATAAGGTAGTAAGTGAAAAGATGTCAAGACAAATGAATAATATGCACCTAAGGACCTAGATTAAGGAGAGGTTTAAAGAGGAGACAGCAGAAGGAGTATCTCAGAACACTTGGATTTGGTGCTTTTGCTCTTTATTTTCTTCTTTCCATGAAACAGCAGAAAAATATTCTTTGGCTTGGGACCCACTACAAATTTGGATTGAATTAACATTTACTAAGAGGAATACTGTGTGTCAGCCACATCAGTGGGCATGTTTATACGAAGTAGCCCTAATATTACAAATTATCAGTATTTGCAATCAAAAGATAAACTCAATCTTTCAAAGCTATCAATTCAACATCAAGGGTATACCCAGTGTATACCCAAAGTACTAGGAGGAACAGTGGCATATAAAACATAATCTAACATCTCAAAGAACTTAGCACCTACTGATAGAATTCTAAATTATCAGGAAACAAAATAATTAGATTTTAGGCTATTTTCAACAGAAAAGAGTTTTAGGAGGACCTAGGGAGTAAAGCTTTGTCTGGGGGTGGGGTCATCAGAGAGAACATCAAGAACCAGGAAGCCCTGAGATGGGACAGGAAGAAGGAAGAGACAGAAGTCAGGCAGACATTCCTTAAGCAAGTGGAAGGCAAAGGTCAAAACACAAAGAAAGTGTGTTGTAGGGGCACCTGAGTGGCTTAGAGGTTGAGCATCCACCTTTGGCTCAGGTCATGATCCCGGGGTCTTGGGATGGAGCCCCACATCAGGCTCACCGCAGGGAGCCTGCTTCTCCCTCTGCCTGTGTCTCTCATGAATAAATAAATAAAATCTTAAAAAAAAAAAAAAAAAAAAAAGCATGTTACAGGCACACAACTGGTGTGCAAAGTATCAGTGAGGGAAGGCTGACAGATCAGAGTGTACCTGGAATACCAAAACAAGTTTGGATCAGAATCAAGAGAAAAAGAGGCTTCTAGCAGTTTCTCAGCTGGGGAACAATCAAAATTAAAATGCTACTTTTGAAAGAATCTTCTGGTAGTCTTAGACCCAAAGTCAAAGCAGTTACCCAACCTCGCTGATTCCTATTGCTCACTGGTCCCCAAGACATATAGAGCCTGAAACATTTTCCCAAAATCTTATGCTCAGTGTACACACTAATTGTCCAGGCTCTCTTAACTTTAAATGCCCATCAGATTCCAACTGAGGCCGTTTCAAGACCCAGTTCAAACCCCAATTCCACAATTAAGCTTCCTCCTACAATTCAAGCCCTCCTTTTATCTCTTTTGTTCCTCTACCTTCTAACACTTAAAACTATATACCATCCAATTTAGCATTTAATTATATACTGTCTAGTATTATTCACTATTTTCATGAACATAAGTTGTCTTCTCAAGTAGATATTAAGTTATTTGAAGATAATGATCATGTCTTATAGTTCTTATTCCCCACTCACCTAGCTTGGTAATAAGGATATAACGGATTAACAGTACTTATCAACTACTCATGGTATAGGACTTGAGGAATGCTAAATCTGAGATGGAGAATAAAAGAATTAAAAGAACTAGGAGACTGAATCAAAAAGGGAAAGGCTTGGGACCTAAAGACTGGATGAATAAAAAATAGCATTAAAAAAGGGAGGATTAAAAAAAAAAGAAGAAGGAGGGGCGCCTGCGTGGCTCAGTCTATTAAATGTCTGTCTCCAGCTTAGGTCATGATCCCAGGGTCCTGGGATGGAGCCCCATCTTTGGCACCATGCTCAGTGGGGAGTCCGCTTCTCCCTGCTTGTCTTTGCTCTCTTTCTCTCTCTCAAATAAATAAATAAAATATTAAAAAAAAAAAAGGAGGGAAACCTGGAGGAAGGAGCACATTACAGGAGATGGGGCAAGAGACGATGAGTTCCATTTGAGATATGTTTAATATGAATTGATGGAAAGAGATCCAGAGAGAAATATTCTGCAAGCAAGAAGAAAAGAAAAGTACTATAACTCAGATGTGAGATTGGTCAACAATAGCTCTGTCATTCAAACATTTCTATAAATCAAAATACCATAAGGAGATATGGCTCACAGATGCTATGAGGCCCTCTGCAGATCAACACAGATGACATCTGGCCACCAACTATAGACATAGGAAAAGGACCTTGTCTTTTCCATGAGTAGTCGGTGGGCAGTAAGGCTACATCCTCCAAGTATATTCAAGGGTTCACAGAACTTTTTTTTTTTTAAAGTCATCTTTCTAGAGTGTTTAAAAGTGAATTCCTGAAATGGTACTGTACATATGGACTATGAGAAGGTATTTCAGAACCAGGAGCTGTGGCCTTACACATACGCAAGGTATACCTTCAGGGAATATTTGCAAACCCATGCTGGCCCCCATAATCAGAAGCAGGGAAGCCTCTAGTAAAGAAGGCTGCTTTCCCTGACCTTCCCAACCCTGGGCTCTTCTTGACACTATATCTCAGAGACGGTCTGGCCCTGGGGACTCCTTGAGCTTAATCTATGATAATCTTGCTATGCCCATCTTCTGGAATCCTGTGGATCTGATCCACTACCTTTGTAACCTGTACAATCTGCCAAATCACATTGGATTAGGCAGGTTCAGGGTCCTGGTTTTTACTGGCTTATTGTGTCTCTACTATTAATTACCCAATGACTTGTCTGTTTTCAAAAAACAAATTGAGGGGGATCCCTGGGTGGCGCAGCAGTTTGGCGCCTGCCTTTGGCCCGGGGCGTGGTCCTGGAGACCCGGGACCGAGTCCCACGTTGGGCTCCCGGTGCATGGAGCCTGCTTCTCCCTCTGCCTGTGTCTCTGCCTCTCTCTCTCTCTCTCTCTCTATCATAAATAAAATAAATTAAATTAATTAAATAAATTAAAAAAAAAAACAAATTGACATCTGGCTCTAGGATATGAAGGGCTGCACCTGAAGAATGATAAAGAAGGAAATTTTGCTCTATGCTGCTGAGCTGAAAAAAGAAAAAAAGGCAGAGGTGGGAGCATGGGGAGGAGGTGGTAGTGTTAATTACTCAGTGCCAGAAACAAGGAGGCATATAACTACACTGAGCTATTGTAAGAAAGTTGTCAGTATCTATAAGCTAATAGCTTGTGTTTCTATGGCCACAGGGAAAGAGGAAATACTGCCTTTAGCCTATAGAAAACAGGGAGTTGGAACTGAGACCCACACATAAAACCAGGCCCTTGGGGTGCCTGGGTGGCCATCAGTTAAGCATTCGACTATTGGTTTCAGCTCAGATAGTGATCTCGGGGTCATGATCTCAAGGTCATGTTCTCAGGGTCATGAGACTGAGAATCATGTTGGGCTCTGTGCTCAGTGGGGAGTCTGCTTAAGACTCTCTCTCCCTCTGCACCCCCCCCCAACTTGTGCATGGTCTCTTTCCTCTGTCTCTAAAATAAAATAAAATCTTAAAAAAAATAAATAAATAAAAAGCCCAGCACCCTCGAAGAGCTGCACCCTTAGTGTAATGGTTGGACTAAAAACTACTGAGCTGAGACACTTACTTAAAAAACAGCAGTGAGCTGGGGGCATCTGGATCACTCTCAAAGGATATTCCTGTAACCCATAATCCAAACAGTCACACAGAAAAATGAAATAAAGTAAGCTCATCTGGAAAGGAGTTCATGATACAAAAATTTTCAAAAACTATAATGAAAGAATCAACAAAAGCAACAAACAGCAGGGCTAAACATCCAAGATTTTCAGATAACAGAACAGAAATACAAAAGTACTTGATAGAATGAAAGATTTCAGACAAGGCATTTAAGTACCAGTAAAACAAGATGGCACGATGGAAAAGAAGAGGAAAATTTGGCAAAGAACCAAATAAGATCTCCAGAAATGAAGACTATAATCACTGAAATTATTAACTCAATCTGATAGCAAGTTATCCTAAGTATAGACCAGAAAGATCAGAGTTACAAAATATAAAAAAGAAATTCAAAGTCAGGTCGTATTAAAAGAGATGGTCTATCTTATGTTTATCAAGAGTTCCTAAATAACTTTATTTTTAGAATGGCCCTTGGAGAAGTAGTTGATTCCAGGACTGGACTAAGGAAAATATAACTTAGGTCTGGAGCATCTTATGGTGTGAGAAGTAAGGGAAGTGTTCAAAAAAGGATGTGGATTTGATGAAAGGGCATGGCAGCAATCTCAAAGTGTTCCAAATAAAAACCCCTAAGTCCACAGAGGCATAAATAGATATATAAATAAGCAAATAAGAAAGAAGGAACAGCAATTCCTTCCAATGTAGAAGCAATGAAAGAAATAAAAAAAATCACCATTAGACAAACACGACCAGAATAGCTGTCATAGGCAAGATATGCTGGAGGATGTTAAAAATTAGTGGGCAAAAGTGTGAGGATAAACAGGACAACTGGATAGTCTCAAAGTATCTCCTCCAAGAAATGGGTTAATTACAAAAGAAAGAACAGTTATTATGATATAGAGTAGTCCAGAATATATCACATTAACCAAGTGATTGATGCTAATACCACCAAGCGATGAAGGTCAATATCACCAGTAATAAAATATACCAACACCATGTACTCCTAATAGGATACACTGAGAAATACTACCTCTGGAGTAGTCTTATCCCAAAAAAGCCACATGTCCTTGATCTAATCATGAGGAAACATCATATACACCCAAATCAAAGCACATTTTACCAAACACCTAATCAAGACTCTTCAAAAGGGTCAGCATCATGCAAGTAGAAGAGCCTGAGAAACTGGCAGAGCTGGAAAGAGAAAGGTAATATGACAACTCAGTGCAACAGCAGAGCCTGGGTTGGATCCTGGAATGGAAAGAGGACTTCAGTGGGAACACTATGAAGCCTGAATAAAGTCTGTAGTCCAGTGAATAGCATTACATTAACATCAATTTCTTAGTTTCAATGGCTGTGCTACAGCAATGAAAGTAAGACTTTACGTTAGGGAAAGCAGAGTGAAAAATATTCAAGAACTCCGTATATTATTTTTCCTATTTTTGTACAACAGCTTTTTGGAGATATAATTCACATACAATTCACCTGAAGTGTATAATTCGATGGTTTTCAGTATGGTTCTCACAAAGTTACACAACCATCACCACAATCAAGTTAACAAACATTTTCATTACTCCAGAAAGAAACTCCAAGATCATTTAATACTCATTTCCCCCCAGCCATCCCAATTCTAAGCAACCATAAATCTATATTCTCTCTTTAAATTTGCTTTTTCTAGACCTTTTCTATGAAGGAAATCATACCATATATAATTTTTTGTTATTGGCTTCTTTCAATTAAAATATTGCTTTTAAGGTTTCTCCATGGTGTAGCATATATCAGTAGTCTTTTTCACTGCTAAATAATATTCCATTCTATGTATAGATCTCTCTATACTATTTTTTGAAGGCTTCCTGTAAGTTTAAAGGTATTTCCAAATAAAAGGTTAAAAAATAAGAATGGGGGGGGGGGAGAACTACTTAAAGAAATAATGGCTAAGAATTTCCAAAGTCAAAGAAAGTAATTCTTTAGGTCCTCAGCAAGAGAAATAAAAATAAGTTTACATCTACATACATTATAAGATGGCTGTTTAGTACCAAAGGCAAAGAGATAATCTTCAAAGCTAATGGAGGAAAAAAGAGAATATCAAAAAATAGACTGCTGGGATGCCTGGGTGGCTCAGTGGTTGAGCATCTGCCTTTGGCTCAGGCCATGATCCCAGGGTCCTGGGATCAAGTCCCACAAGTCCCACATCAGGCTCCCTGGAGGGAGCCTGCTTCTTCCTCTATGTCTCTACCTCTCTCTGTGTGTCTTTCATGAATAGTTAAGTAAAATCTTTAAAAAATATATATAGAATGTCTACAAAGGAACAATTTAGAGCAACAGCAGACTTCAAAATTAACAAGACGAGCGATCATGCAATAATATCTGGCAGGTGGTAAAGAAGCAATCAGACTAAAATACTGAATCCATCATTCATTAGTAAGGGCAAAACATACAAGAATATATAAATTAAGTTAAATAGATGGAGCACTTAGGTATTAGGCATTATGGCATGTAAATATTTACATACAAATTACTCAGAATGTCTTGTTCAGTTTTTCTGAGTTGTAGAGAATACATCCCATTCTAAGTGCTTACATTATGTGTATTTTATGGCCATTTGTGTTTCTTAGGGAGAAGGATACTTTCTCCCTGTCATTCCTCCCCAAGAATCTTAGCAACTCTAGACAGCACAGATCAAGACCCTGGGCAGTGTGGTACACTCGAAAGAGCACATGACTGGAGTCAAAAAAACCCCAGGCTCTCTCATTTGGTAGCTGAGTGACTACAGCAAAGTCATTAATCTCCTTCAATCTGTTTCCCCAGCTGCACAAAGGAAATAATAGTAGCAACACCTGCTCTATGTATAGCACAAGGTTAACAGTGAAGGCAATGTTGAGACAATTGTATGCAAACGTGCTTTGTACACTGTCAAAGATGGTTATTGCTGCTACAGCCAATGGGGGAAAATCATGAATCCCCAAAGACTCAAAGCCTTTGCTTCTAATTCTTGTGCCGTAAGAATGACTTTGTCCAAGGAACAGATAGCTATCTTCTAATTTTACTTCCAAAAGATTTTTCTAGAAATTCCTGGGAACAGCCTACTCCTTTTGTCCTGATACTTTACTCCAACAGAGTAAAAGCTTTATAAAAAACCTGTAGGCAACAAAAACTGCTTTTATTTGCCCTTTTCATAATGAAGGTAAAAGAAACTGCCTTCACAATTAAAGGACTCAAGTCATCATCATGCAGTGAAGTCCTCTTAAGCTAATTCAGCACACACAATCATAAAACAGGATGCTTCTGTTACCAAAATACAAGGACAGGAGATAAGAGGGAGTTTAAGCAGACACAATCAATGGGGCAGAAACAATGAGAAAAATAACATTCTTACCCTAATAATTTGAGTTAAAGGTTCTAAGTATTAAAAAAAAAAAAAAACTACCACAGGTTTATTTAAGTAATTTTATAGTCTTTTAATGTCTGAGACTACTTTATGATCAAGACAGTGTGACAGAAAACAAGAGAAATAAATACCAAGTTGCCTTTTTAAAAGTTCTTTGTAGGGGCACCTGGGTGGCTCAGTGGTTTGAGCGTCTGCTGCTGAGGTCATGATCCCAGGGTCCTGGGATCAAGTCCTGCATCAGGCTCCATGCAGGGAGTCTGCTTCTCCCTCTGCCTATGTCTCTGCCTCTCTCTGTGTCTCTCATGAATAAATAAATTAAATCTTAAATAAATAAATATCCTTTATAATCAAATGACCTTCCATTATGGTTTCTATCTTGCTAATGGCAAATAATGTAGAAGCACATATCTAAATTTCATACTGTGGCTCAGTAAATAAAAAATACTTGTACTTGATCTGGTACTAAGGCTGCCCTCATATTAACAATCCCTACCCTCTATGCCGTCTCTAGAAGACGTACCTTTCAAATTATTCTGTATTTCTGTAAAACTGGCAGTTTGTAATGCAAACTTATAATTCTAGTATCTGAAGAGAAGGGGCTTAGAAATTCTGTAAGCAACACAAGTAACAACAGAGAGGCATTTATTAAACAGACTGATCTAGACTCTCAAGGGACTCACTACTCAGGGGCCAGGGATTCTAGGTTTCTTTTTTATTCCCCATGTGAGAAGTTGCAGCTTCCCCAGCTACCTCCCCATAGTGAACAGTATCTTCCAATGCAAACTCCACTGATATCTCTGCAGGAACAGAAAGAATGACACAAAGGGTTCCCTGCAGGGAGGCTCACTTTTCAGTTTTGCTAGATTCTGTCTGGATTAATTACCTATTTCATGTTGGACATTCTTCTGGCATGAACTAGCAAACACACAGTCAGAAATATCCTTTCACAACAAAAATGATTAGTGCTTTATTCCCCCTCAAATAACCAGAGAATCTTTTTTTTTTAAAGGTCAGTTCCTTCTACTGTTCAGATAAATGGAGGCTAGACTTCAAGGTAGTAAAGAATAATAGAAATTCAATCAAAATAGCTTAAAATTTTAAAAAAAGAACCCACATTGCTAAAAGAGTTGCTCGGTAGATACAGAACTGAAAGCAAAGCAAACTCAGTGTCTACCAGCAACAACAAGAGTAAAATATCCCCCCATCTAAATTTTAAAAAGGGCTAAAGGGACTAACATGAGTGCACTGTAGAAAGAACTTGAGAAATAGTTAAGCATGGTTACATACTGAAAAATCAACATGCCACACATCAAAAAAAAAAATTGATGAAGTGAGCAGTCACTATAGAGGCTCTAGAAACACTTTACAGAACAACTGTAAATGGCACAGATGAAGCTTTTCGTAATACCTGTGGAGTGTAGTCTCCTTTACAACGATGGAGTTCCGTGAAAACCTTTCTGAATAACCAATGTTGCCATTACTGAAATGTAACCTGAATTATGTGTGTGATTATGTGTTCACTGAAAATGATTCTTCTCTCTCCACCGGCTCTTTGCATCCACAGATTTGAGAACACAACTGATGAATTCTTAGTGGATTACAATGGTGAAGATCAGTCAGTCTAACATCCCTGAGGGACTCAAAAAGATTCATCTACAACATACTAAGAACAAGGAAGACATGTACCTGGGACTGCTTCCCAAACAAACAAACAAGCTCCTGTTTAATAAAAGCTAAAGGCAAAATCTGTCATCTACAAGTACAAGAGATAGAGAATTTTAGCAGAACTTCTTCAATAATTATTTGTTCTTTAGTACCAAAAAGCCACTGAATTACAATGAAAAAGGTTCCCCTTAACAAGGTTTTAACAAGTATAAACTGTTTTGCCTTCCCTACAAATGCAGTTTCTAGCAGTGTTTGGCATATAAAGGCACTCTCCTCAAAAAAATTCATTGAGGGGTGCCTGGGTGGCTCAGTCACTTAAGCATCTGCTTTCTGCTCAGGTCAAGATTTCGGGGTCCTGGGATGGAGCCCCATGTCAGGCGACCTGCTCAGCATGGAGTCTGCTTTTCCCTCTCCCCCTGCCCCTTACCTTCCTGTGCTCTTTCTTTCATTCTCTCTCTCTCTCTCTCAAATAAATAAATAAATAAAATTCTTTTTTTAAAAAAAATATTTAATGATCGAACGGTATGAATTGGCCTACCACCAGCTAGAACAGGGTTGGAGACTTTTTTCTGTCAAAGACCAGAGACTTAATATTTCAGGCTTTGAGGGCCACGAAGTCTGTTACAACTATTCAACTCTGCCACTGTGTCGTGAAAGCAGCCACTGGTTAGAACAGTATAAATATACCGCAAATACTGATGATAAGTAAACCTAAGAGTTAAGAAAGAAAACTAAAAAACACCAAACATCAGAAATGGCACTACTTGTGTGGAAGAGAGGGATGGTGGCTTAATTGAGAAATACTTCTTTAAAATCAGTATTTTGAACTGTCCCTTTGTTGGATGCCCTGGAGGTTTTACACCTCAGAAAATGACCTACAAAATATTTACAATAAATAGAAATATGCTACCCTTTTATGTAATGGAGAGGAGGCCATCATGGAGAGTTAGAAAAGAAGACACACATGACTTTAGGCAGAGAGATGCTAGAGAAGAGTATACAGTGAAGGTGAAGGTCTGCCAATGTGGTCACTTAAAACTAATAACCACGTTGGCCTCTCCCTGAGAATGTCTTTCAAATTCCTCCTGTACCCCTTAATGAATTCTTCATTACAAACTGTAGAACCTATAACTTCCTGGATCCAAGTCTCCTGGGAGCAAGCAAATCAAAACCAGTCCTAAGCAAACACTATGGAGTTTAAAAGTTGAAGTTAGGGGCAGCCCGGGTGGCTCAGCGGTTTAGCACCACCTTCGGTCTAGGGCCTGATCCTGGAGACGTAGGATCGAGTCCCACATCGGGCTCCCTGCATGGAGCCTGCTTCTCCCTCTGCCTGTGTCTCTGCCTCTCTCTCTCTCTCTCTGTCTCTCTCATGAATAAATAAATAAAATCTATTAAAAAAAATAAAAAATAAAAAATAAAAGTTGAAGTTATATGTGAGGATGCCACAAGTCTAAATGAGCTATTAATGTCTTCTTAAATTATTCTCAGCAGTCTATTTTGCAACTGAATAACTACAGAAAATCCAGGAAAACATCGGTGCTACAGCAATGGTAAAGGAATTTTCCGAGAAAAGAAGCTAGAATTGCTGGGGGAGAGGGTAGATAGACTGTCGATTCTCAAAAGAATCTACTGGCTACGGAAAAGAATATTAAGATAATGAGGAAACAAAGGGCACCACAAGAAGGTATAGAGGCTGCTTTTAGTCAAATAGACTTCAGCGATGGAATGTAAAAAGGACCACAGTGAACCCCAGGCAGGATACAGATGGGCCCATAGGAGGGCCCACCTCAAAATAGCCATTGGTCACAAATGACCAATAGGCTACTTATAACCAGGTACAGTGGCCAAAAAAAGGAAAAATTCTAAATGTCACCATATCTCTTCATCTCCCCTCTTTACTTTTTTTTAAGATTTTATTTATTGATTTATTTGAGAGAGAGAGACAGACAGACAGACGAACAAGCCAGAAGGCAGGGGTGGAGGGAGAGGGAGAAGCAGACTCCCCCCCACGTAGGGAGCTCCAGGCATGGCTCAAGGCAAGCTCGATGAGAGGACTCCACCCCAGGATCATGACCTGAGCTGAAGGCAGACACTTAACTGACTGAGCCACCCAGGTGTCCCATTCATCTTCCCTCTTTAAAAACAGCTCCCCCCCCCCCAAAAAAAATAAAAAACAGCCCCTACCGACGGCCTCATTGCAGATACCCTCTCCTCTGCTATCCTGCCCATGGCTCCCTTGCAGTGCGTTCAATAAATCTCTATCCCTTTGTTCGGCCTTGGATGAATTCTTTCACCTCCTGACCCATTGGCTTCCATCAGCTTGTCACCGCATTTTTAGGGGCCCCCATCCGATCAAGAGACACCTCATTTAGACACCACAGAAATGTTAACAGAACAGGAGAACCAAGAAAGGATAGGGCCCTGGAGTCCAGGAGGAGGGAGAGGTTTGTAAAAACAACACTTTTTGTGGCTATTTTACATTAAAGAGAAGGTAAGGAAGTATGGGATGAGTTCTTTGGCTTTGCCAGGAATAAGGTCTTTTTAAAGTTTTCTATCCAAATGGAAAACTAAACCACTCTCTGTTTAAGACTCTTGTTTATTATTAAAATTAAAAATATAAGCATGCCTGGGTGGCTCAGTCAGGTAAGCATCAACCTTCAACTCAGGTCATGTTCGTGGGGTCCTGGGATTGAGCCCCACGTCAGACTCTGCTCAGCGTGGCATCTGCTTCTCTCTCTCCCTCTGCTTCTCCCCCTGGCTCTTGTTCTCTCTCTCTCTCAAATAAATAAATTTTAAAAATCGTTTTAAAAAATTAAGAATATAGAAATGTAATGCCAACACCCCAAATTCTTCTCAAACCTAATTGTTCATTTGCATCAGAAAAGTACACCTACTTTGAGACACAAAAAACACTGATCACAGTATGGTTTACAATATGAAAAAAAAAATCAAAACAAAACAGTAAATAATTTAAGTATCCTGCAACAAGAAATTCACTAACTATGCTATAGCCATGTGCTCATTCAATTTGATGACAGAAGTAGATTACCATCGTGATTTGTTGTCCATGGTAAACTGTTAGCTGAAAGAACAGATTACAAAAAGAATATATAACATATCCCTCTAACATAGTATGATCTCTATTTTGTTTTATGCCTGTGGTTTAGAGGTGATTTTTAATCATTTCCTTGGTTATAACTTAGGACTTTCTTACTGCATACATATAATACTTGAGTCATATTTTAAAGGAAATATATAACCATTTTATGCATTTGAGCCTGAATCATTTTTCTACAGTTAAAATTAATTTGATTCTCCCACTCCCCTATAGCTTACATAAAGACTGAAAAAAAATTTATTTTTATATAACACCTAAAATTAGTGTATTCTTAAAGTGACATTTGGCAAAGTGATCATTCTTTGGTAAAAAGTGAGATTTATGTTTCTTTCCTCTGCCCACCTAAATTAATATTTTACAGGGAAATCTGAAAGTTTACTATAGCTGTTCTTACTCTACAAAATGGAGCCAAACATCTTCCACCACACCTGGGAAACCTAATATAATTCCAAAGGTTTTCTTAAACACCCTCATTTCCAGGCATGATGATTGCTCCTCCTCCCACAAAGCATAAGCCAGGAATTAACAGCTATTCCCGCCACATCAAATAAATATATGGCTGGTGATAATTATACAACCCATAAACACATGCCAGGAAAATAATACTGCACAAAGCTGAAAAAATTCTGAGCAGATGGACTAAAGAGCTTCCTGTAGGGTCTCAAAGGAAATAATAGCCAGTGGCACCATAAGAGTTTAGATTTAACATGCTACAATATGGATGAAACCTTGAAAACACTATGCTATGTGAAAGAAGCCAGCCACAAAATACCATATATTATATGACTCCATTTATACGAAACAGAAAACAGGCAAATCTATAGAGACTGGAAATAGATTATCAGTTGTATAGGACCAGGGGCAGGGGAGGGATAGAGACACCATGAGGTGACAGCTAAAGTCTCTTTTTGGGTTGATGAAAATGTTCTAAACTTGACTATAGTGATGGTTGCACAAATCCCCAAATATACTAATATCATCAAATTATAAGCTTTACATGGGTGAATTGTACTATGTGTGAATTTTATCTCAGAACTTATGCCAAAGAAAGAAAAAAAAGAAAAAGAAAAAGAAAAAAGTTTTGATCTAGTGTGGTCCTACTTGACACCAGGAGAACAAATATTTTGGTATCAGCCAACTCTAGGTTCAAACCTTGCCTCTGCCACTAATTAGCTATATTAACTTCACTTTCCTCATCTGCAAAATGAAACATAGTGTTTGTGTTTATCAGGATTCTCCAGAGAAACAGAATCCATAAGAGATTATAGATAGATTCAGAGAGATAGATACATGGATGAAGAGATAGACAGACAGATGGACAAAGAGATAGATTTATTACAATCAGCTATCACCAACCTGAAGAACCAGGAAAGCTGGTGGTATAATTCAGTCCAAGTCCATCAGTCTGACTGAGATCCAGGGAGCCACTGTCATAAGTCTCGGAGTCTGAAGGCCCAAGAACCAGGAGCCCTTGTGTCCGAGGGCAGGAGAAGATGGCTGTCCCAGCTTAATAAGAGTATGCCCATTCTTCACCTTTTTTTCCACTTCAACCCACCATGAATTGGATGTTGCTGCTCACATATTAGCGAAGGGAGATCCCTTCTGTCAGTCTACTGATTCAAATGCTAATCTTTACCAGAAACACTCTCGCAGACACACCCAAAAATAATGTTTTACCAGTTATCTGGGCATCCCATAGGTCAGACAAAATAACACATAAAATCAACCATCATAGTACTAATACCAACCTCACAAGGTTACTATGACAATTTTTATAAAAAGACATAGGATAGTACTCAGCAAGGGGTAAGTGCTCAACAAATGTTTACTTCTGGAGTCAGTATTAAGATTATATTATGGGGGTGCCTGGCTGGCTCAGTCAGCAGAGTGTGAAACTCTTGATCTCAGGGTTGTAAGTTCATTGAGAGAGTAGAACAGAATGTGAAATCATAACTTTCCTGGACAATTCAGAATGTCTTCTAAACAAGCTGGCATTCAAATCTCATAATAGGCCAACCCCTCTGTTAGGAACTAGGGCAAGAGAGAAATAAAAAGAGCTTATTACATCCCCAATGTAGCTCACAGGAGCACAAACATGGGAAGCAAATATTTACAGTCAGCTATAATGCTCAAACAGAAAGGGATGTTTGGGGCAAAGAGAGAAAGACACAAACCTTAGGGATAAGGAAATTTCATAAAGGAAGGAAAAACAGAAACTAGTCATAGTCATTTCACTTAGTTATTAACTAGGAAAGATCGCACTAATAACAGAAGTTTTACTAGCACTATGAGATTACCTGAAATTCACAACTTATTCCAAAGCAATTTATAATCCTTTTTTGTAGAACTTCTCACAACTGCAAATAGGGAGATGTACCATGAATAGTTAAATGTCCATTTGCTCCGGGCTCCCAACATAGAATGAGAGCCTCCCGAGGGGTAAGAACTAAGTCTCTATCTCGGGCATTTCACAGTACCTGGTGCACAGCAGGCACACAAATTTTAGTTGAACATGAATGAAGAAATATAAATAAAAACAGTCAGTGTATTCTTTCCTCCGTTGGGTTGGCTCAGAAAGCAAGTTGTCTTGCTTGACTCAAGGAAGCATTTCACTTATAACTGGAATCAAGTCCCTCTGTAATACTGTTCTGCAACTGCTGGTTCTAAACCTTAGCCAATTCCAAGTAGTTCTTGAGTTTCCAGTGGTAAATGGAAATGCTCTTGCTCACTAAATCTCTAAGCCATTCTTCTTCAGCACTTTTATTTATCAAGTGGCAGTAGGCTACATCTCCCCCACCACTGGGGTGGGAGGGAGTGTGGGGTGGAGGATGGGAAGAGAAGTGACAGGAATTACATTATATGATATGATATTGAATAAAAGGCAAGGGATTAGCCTTGCATTTAAATCCCAACGCTGCCTCTTCTTAGCTCCGTGCCCTTGGGGAAATTACTTACACCCTATGGGTCTTAGAGCTATTTTATATTCACATATAAAATAGGGACAAGACCACCAAACTCACAGAGATGTTGTAATTAATTAAACAAGATAATGTATGTTATACCTAGTGTTGTTCCTTGACTACAACAAGCACTCAATAAATGAAAGGGTTGTTTTCCTTATCTTTGTGGTTATTACATAATGCTATCTGCTCCTAAATTACTCATTTAATTTCTCTAAGTGAATGATAATAGCCTAGTTTCTTTAGAGTCAAATCCTTACTCCTTAAAAGCATCAATTTTTTAAAGCTTTTTTTTTTAAGTCATCTCTACCTCCAGTGTAGGGCTCAAACTCACAACCCCAAGATCAAGAGTAACTCGTTCTACTGACTAAGCCAGTCACGTACCATACTGACTAAGCCAGTTACGTACCATCCTGCAAAGCACTGCTATATCATACAACAAAAAAAAATCTGAGAAAACGATCCTCTTAATAGACCTCTTTATATAGATGGCTTGTGATGACACCTTTGAAAGACATCTTAGCATGTGTTACGCAGGAGCAACGTCTAATCCAGTAACCTATAAACATGATTGTTTGTACATCTATACTGGTAAAAAAAAATCGTGCACCAGCATATATGTATATTTATTGATATATACATGAACTATAAGAAGAAAAATACTAGGCAAAGCAAGAAAATTGGAAACAATTGTCCTTAATAAAAGAAAAATGTAAAACATCTTTAAATTCAATAACTTTTGTATCTCTATGTAATATATAGTTCTTGGAGATAGCCCCCAATCTCAGTATAAAATACTGTAAATAATATAATCTGGGCAGCCCCAGTGGCCCAGTGGTTTAGCGCCACCTTCAGCCTGGGGTGTGATCCTGGAGACCTAGGATCGGATTGAGTCCCACGTCAGGCTCCCTTCATGAAGCCTGCTTCTCCCTCTGCCTGTGTCTCTGCCTCTTTCTCTGTGTGTGTGTCTGTCATGAATAAATAAATAAAATCTTTAAAAAAAAATAACATAATCTGCTAACAAGCACATGAAAAGATGCTCAAAACCATAAATTGGTAAGAAACTGCAATTAAAACCACAGTAAGATACTTCATATCCCATAGGACGACTACAATAAAAAAGAGAATAACAAATGTCGGTGAGCATGTGGAAAAATGGAAACCCTTATACATTACTGAGAAGAACGTAAAATGGTACAACCACCTGGAAAAATACTTTGGCAATGCCATGAAAAATTAAAGAGTTATCATATGACCCAGAAATTCCATTCCAATATACATATCAAGAAAACTGAAAACATAAGTCTGTGCAAAAACATGTGTACGAATGCTCAGAGCAGTATTCATAATAGCCACATAGTAGAAATCATACAAATGTCCATCATCTGATGAATGGATTTAATAAAATGTGCTGTAGCCATTATAATGGAATAGTATTCAGCCATTAAAAAGGAGTGAAGTTTTGGTGAACCTTGAAAATATTGTGCTAAGTGAAAAAAGCCAGACATAAAAGGCTATATACTGCATGATTCCATTTATGTAAAAAGTCCAGAATATGCAAATCTATAAAGACAAGAAGTGGTTACCAGGGACTGTGCTTCTCCCACAGGGAATTGAGAGTGACTGCCAATGGGCACAGTTTCCTTTGGAAATTGTATTCATTTCCTATGGCTGCTGTAACAAATTACTATAGGAGCAGTGGCCTAAAAAGACACAAACTTACTCTCTTACACTTCCAGACTTCAAATGAGTCTTACAAGGCTAAAAATCAAGGTTCCTTCTGGAGGCTCCAGAGAAGCTATTTCCTTTCCTGTTCTAGTTTTTGGAAGCTGCCTGCGTTCTTTGGTTTGTGATGCCTTTCTTCATATCACATCACCTTTTGTCCTTCTGCTTCAGGTGTCACATCACATTCTTTCTCCTTGCCTCCTTATGGGGACAGGAGTGATTACATTTAAGTCACCATGCAGATAATCCAGGATAATCTAACCATCTCAAGAACTTTAACTCAATCAGATATTCAAAGTCCCCTTTCATCATATGCAATTACATTCATAGGCTCCAGAGATTAGGACCTGAATATCTTTAGAGCCATTATTCAGCCTACCACAAGAATGATTTTAAAACTTTCTGGAATTTGACAATGGTGATTGACACACAACTGTGAGTACATTAAAAATCACTGAATTACACCCTTTAACAGTGAAATTTATGATATGTGAGTATCTTAGTAAAACCATTATTTTCTTCAAAAGACACTGTTGTTAGAAAAACATAGATATTACATGGTTCAAAAAAAGGCAAATGATCTGGGTGTAATTGTGCTTAGGCATAACATGAAGGAATCAAGAAATTCCATAAAGTCAAGGTTAACAGTGCTTCAGATAAACTTTTTTCCTTCAAATAAACTTCTCGACAATCCATATCCAGAATCATGTCTAATTAAATGACACACTATATATATGTGTGTGTGTGTCTATATATATGTATATACATATACATATATATACGTCTATATGTAGGATATATATACATGTATATATATAGACATGCACACATCCCACGCACACATGTATGCAAAATGACAACTGCATACATATGTATATATGCATGCATGCATGTATATCTCCTATAAATTCATTTAACTGATGTGCATGAACTGTAATGAACTGCCATACTCTAATAGGGGAGAGATGATTCTACAACCAGTGTTCATCATGGAACTCTCACTCTTCCTTTAGAATACCTGGCTACTGTACCAGGTAACACCTGATCATCTGATGGAAGTATAAGAAACCATTAATATATATTAAATTTATTAAAGCTTCATTTCTCTCTTTTTCAGATAAAAGGTATGTAAGAAACACCATAGGGATGCCTGCGTGGCTCAGTGGTTGACCGTCTGCTTTTGGCTCAGGGCGTGATCCTGGGGTCCTGGGATCGAGTCCCACATTGGGCTCCCCACGGAGAGCCTGCTTCTCCCTCTGCCTGTGTCTCTGCCTCTCTCCCTGTGTCTCTCATAGATAAATGAATAAAATCTGAAAAGAAAAGAAAAAAGAAAGAAAAGAAAAGAGAAAAGAAAAAAGAAACGAGACACCATAATGTCTCTTTTCTATACCTCATGGGTGGGCTTACACATAATTCACTTTAGAGCCCACTGTTCTTGACATTGGTCCCAAACTTCACTGCACATCAAAGTCACTGGGGAACTCTTTAAAAAAAAAAAAAAAAGAAAAAAAGCCTAGATTTCATCTCTAGAGATTCTGATTTAATAGCACAAGCTTTCCACAACTATTTAAGACCCTACCCTAAACATTAAAAACTACCACTGTTTATCTTTCTGTGAAGTCTGTAACTTGGATACAGTAGCTAAGCCAAACAAGTGAAAGAAAAGAAAGTACACTCCAATGGAAGATTTAAGTATAACATAACAAAACAAAGTCAATGACATTCTTTTATTTGACCTGTATTTTGGCCATTTCAGATCAAAGTCATTTCATGTCAATTTTTTTAAGTAAGCTAATTGATTGCTCAAATGACCATTTACAGAAGTAGAGGCAAGGTAGTATGGCTCTGAAGCAGAAAGAATGGTACCTCTGAGAATATCTTACCCATTAATGCTGAATTAGAACCCAGGGCAATACATTCCACTTTGCTATTGAGAAAAATTCGGCCTAAGTTTTCCTAAAGCTCAAAAACAAGACCACAGGATCTATCATAAGAAATCATGTAAACCCTAAAAGTAATGTACACTCAAAACATGACAAGAACTTTAGAATGACATCCAAATAATAGTACTGTTCACAGACTAACAAAATCCTTTACGGATAAATGATAAAAAGTCTCCCAAACTTAAAGAATTAAAACAGAGTGCATATATTAATCTCCTTTAAATATTCCTTCTGGATTTACATGCATGTTAAAGAGGTATTCTCAGTATTTTTGTAACTAGGTGGAGACTTATCAAATTCTTCCTGTCTTAATCCCAAATATTTCCGAAGCAAGTAAACTGCCTTTCACTAACATATGATTTTTGTCATGCTGTCAAGGTGAACACTACAGTGTTTCCAGAAATGAGCCTCTTAGTGATATTTTATCTTAGGCAATGAAAGGATGAGATACTTCTGTTTCTCAGCAATACATTTATATGGCACAGAGATGAGCTTAAGTCCACAGATGACAATGCCATTTTGATAAAAGTTTAATTCTGGGTCACTTAAGGGTGTATAATGAATAAAATCTTTCTTGACTTAAACCTTTTAAATTCTTGGAAGGTACCCAAATAAGGCTTTCAATAAGATCTCAAAATCCATAAAGCTTTCCAAACATTAATGCCATTTAGTCTGCTACCATGATTCAGTAATTCCCCCTTTACACTCCATGCCCCCATTTACCCCCCAAAGAAAAACCCACCCCTTGTATAAGCTTAAACTAATAAATTTTATTCACGGGAATGGTAGAATGGCAACAATCAGCATCATTTTAGTCATGTCATTATTTCCAGCTCAGTGGCATTTATTCAGATAAGCACAATTTGCAACCACCAACTCCAGTTCTTCTGATGTTAACTGGCATCATTGAAACCCTCTCAGTATCCAACTTGTTTGATCTTTTAAAGAATGCCCTGGGTTTGTGACTGAGAGCCGGAAACTCACGGCTGGATACCCTGAAGAACGTTCATGTTCGCTTATAGACTACTCACATCAGTTCATAATCCTCATTATGAGGATGAGTCCAATTCAAGAGGGAAAATCTTTCCTACCATATTCTTGAAACACAGAATCAACAGAAAATGGGATTAAGATAATGTTATTGGGGGCAATAGGAGCTCCTAAATGTTCTAACTTCAAAAGTTGAGATTATAAATTATTCAACGTATCTTAAAAAGATCACAGGAAATCTGGATATGGCAAAGGGCAGACAGCAGAGGAAAGGGGACTGAAGTATAAAAGCATAAATGAGGGAAGGGCTTGGGGAGTGGGGGAAATAGGTAATGGGGACAGAAGAGTACACTTAAGAGGAGCACGAGTATGGAGAGAATTGTTGAATCACTATACCATACACCTGCAACTTATGTAACACTGTATGTTCACTATCCTGGAATGAAAATTTAAAACTTACTAAAAAAAGAGAAAAAAAAGCAAAAAATAGGAAATGGTAAAATTTCAAGACATCAAATTTAAAATTTCCTATTATAAGTTTTGATATAGTCCACAATTTGACATGACCTCCAAGTACTCCTTTAAAAAAAAAATAAAAACAGCCAATTAAATAGTAGGAATCTTAAGTCTTTTCTAATTAGAGAAAAAAACAATATTTTTATTTTCCCACACATTTCACATGGTGTCTGTGTGCCAAACCATATTCCTCAGTACAAAAATCACATGGTGAAAATTTTATTTTGAAAATGAAAAACCATATTGAAAAATCTACCTACAGAGTAACAAAGTAAATGTTATAATATCCCACAAATGTTTAATAAAAGGCAAGTTCCTGCTGTCCTTTTAAAGTTAAAAATAAGGCCAAACTACAACTGCAAGTGCAAGGGGTCATTGTGCTGTATATAAAAAGCTCAGCATGGAAATAGATTCAACAAATGTACAAAAAGCGTTTTCATGCCCAGAAAGAACTGAAGGCATCAAAAAACATGCTCCAACTACAAATAACGTAGAGCTCAGTTCAAAAAGACCAGCAAATTCCTTCCCTAATGCATAGCAAATTAAACTTAATCAACCCCTCTGCAAGGTTGAACAGGCAATCCACCTTTAAATGTCCCCACAAACAAAACCTCTGAACAACAAAGGAGGTTCCAGAGTGTAATAAATACCGAATCCACAGTAGGCGACAGAATCCTTACTGTACACAGCTGAGAAAACCTGCCGGGGGACAATGGATCACATTTCCATATTAAATTATATTTATCACGCTGAAAAATGCTTCAACAAAATCCAGGATTTCTATTGGCCATTTCTGTACCACACTCACTCTCTAAAACCTTTCAAACCTGCTGCGTCCCATTGAAAATCATTCCCACCCCATGGTGCTCCGAAGGAGCCGCTAGACAAAGAGCTGGGATGATGAAGAGAGGACAGGACAACCACCTTCCCCTGTGATTTCAGAAAATAAATCAATAAAAGAGGATAAATAGCCAAAACATAACCTTGGCATAGGGTATTTCCGGGAAAATCACTGCTGTGACAAATGGCCTGAAGTGAACTCTTCCAGCGGTCAAGAATCCCCAGGAAAGGCCCCTCCTCTCCTTATCTATTGCTCAATTGTACAATACTCTGCTTTGAAAATACAACACCCTCTTGGAGCTGGGCAAGATGAAAGAGCTTTTCTTCATGATCCTGCAACGCCTATTAATTTTTGCTACAACAGACTCACAGCTGATTAAGAAAACAGAGGGCCAGCACTGCCTCACAGTCCCAACTCAAGACTCGAGAGAGAAAATGTGGAAAGTGAATGAGCGCTCCTTTTCAGGGCAATGTATTGATTTCCATTCCTGCGTACAGCGGAGCTGTGTCCCCTCCAGATGCAGGCAGTTTGTTTCGACTAGGAGTTGTCTGGCTCCTTGAAATCTCAGGAGCAACGCTACTAGATTCTTATGCACTTACAGAATTATCTTTCAAAAATGTTATGATTCATCCACCACCTCCCAGAGAATAGGTTTAGAAATAAATGGCTTTAGTCACAGAACACACTGTCCCAAAGTATATACTCACACTTTTATCATCATTGCTAAAGCAACATGATCCAATGGGAAAAGCCTAAGAATTATAGTCAAACCATAAGGCATTTAAATTCCATTTACCAAAAATTTCTATGTCATTTTGGGTGTTACTCAAACTCCCTAGGCCCATCAGCAAATATCACCTACGTTATAAGGTTATTGTGAACTTTAATATAGGATACTATGGATGCTGAATGCTAAATATGGTAACTAGCATGAAAAATATATCTTTTATAGATCTGTTTTATTAAAGTATAATAACATACTGCTGAAAGTACACATCTTTAATCTTATAGTTCAATGAATTCTGACATATGTACACACTGTTGCAACCACCACCCTGATCAAGATGGACAGACCACGGAAATACAATGTGACTCACATATTCAATTTTAAATTTTCCAGTAATCACATTTTAAAAAGGAGACAGATGAAATTAACTTAAGTATATTTTATTTAACCCAATATACCCAAAATACTACCATTTCAACCTGTAATTGACTTTAAAAATATTATCAAAGTGGTATCTTATATTTTTTATAAGGCTTCGATCTGCCTACACTTTACATTCACAGCACATCATAATTGGAATCAGCCATAGATCTAGTGCTTACTAGTCACATGTAGCTAACAGCTATGGTATTACCGGTGCAGATACAGACCGCAGTCCAGGAATTTGCCAAGGTCTCTTTCTACTCTATCCTCCCTCCTCTTCACCCCAATTAAACTACTATGCTGACTTCTGTTCCCATAGATTAATTTTGCCTATTTCTGAGTTTCATAAAAATGATACGTCTCAACTTCTTGTGACTGGTTTCTTTCTTTTTTTTTTTTTTTGTGACTGGTTTCATTCAAGGAGCATATTCTTACGATTCATCCACGTTGTCGCAAGTAGCAGTGATGTACTCCTTTTTATTGCTGGATAGCATTGCACTGTACAAATACACCACAATCTGTTCACCCATTGACCAGCTGATGAACACTTGGGCTCTTTCCAAATATGTAACTATTAACAAAGCTTAACTGAATATTCCTGTACAAGTCTTTCTGTGGACATGTTTTTATTTACTCAGGTGAATACCTAGAAGTTGAAATGCCAGATCATAAAGTAGGTGTATGTTCATCTTTACAAAGAAACTGCAGGGGCACCTGGGTGGCTCAGTTGGGTAAAGTGTCTGATGTCAGCTCAGGTCATGATCCCAGGGTCCTGGGATCGAGGCCCATGTTGGGTTCCATGGTGAGCGGAGAGTCTGCCTCTCCCTCTGCCCTTCCTCCTGCTCATATTCTCTCTCTCTCTCTCTCTCTCAAGTAAATAAGTAAAATCTTAAAAAAAAAAAAAAAAAAACTGCCAAATACTTTGCCACAGTAGTCTTAAACTTTATATTCCTGACAGTAACATAGGAATATTCATACCTTCTCTGATATTTGGTATTGACAGTCTTTTTAATTTTAGTGATTGCAGTGGTTTATATGTTTCCCTTGGACCGACACTGTTGAACTTCTTTAATGTTTGCTAGCAAATTATATAACAGCTTCCTTTTCGAAGAGTGATTTGGACAGATGAAGGGAGAGTTGTAACAAAGATAAACTGAGATGACTTATATGAAATTATTTGTGATTAAAATAAAGGACACACTTGCAAGCCAGGCAGGTAATGTGAATCTAGAAGCAAAAGGAACCATAGAAAATTAGAGTACACACTCGTCTAAAGGAAGCTGCTAAGTGCTACTTAGCACCAAGTGGTCATAGCCATGTGGACAATCAAGCCAGGTGCTGCAAGATATTTCTGTCTCATCAAGGAATAGTAGATATATTTACTTTCATTTATCATTAATATCAGAATTTAAAATATTAATCCTATGATAAACAAAATAGGTCATAAAAGTTTTCAAACTGATTTATAAAAATGTTGATTTTTATGAATACAGACATCTTTAGTATGATAAACATTACACCATTCAGTATTGTTATTAATCACTGGTCAAAGATGATACCTATTAAGACAAAGGTTGGCAATTTCCTGAAAGCAGATGAAATCATTTTGAGTAACAGGGCAGCAATGCCCCATAGAAAGTTAGAAACAACTGGCCAGGACAGCAACCTTCCCTAGCAACCCTCCTATATGACCGAATATATATGACCATATTCTTATTCTTAAATGACTGTCTATATCATATACATTTCATAAGAATGCAGTTAACAACTAATAATGCTTCAGTGGCCGGGCCTACCTAGGAGTATCTGCACTATTTGGAGAGAGGAGAAGAAAGATGTATGTTGGTAAAACAGTACAGCTCCTTTGGACAACAGTCTGGCCATCAATCAAACAGCTAAACATAGAGCTACATGACCCAGCAATTCGACTCTTAGATATATACTTAAGAAAAATGAAACATATGTCCACACAAGACCTTGTACATGAGGGGGTGTCTAGGTGGCTCAGTCAGTTAGGCATCAGCCTTTTTTGGCTCAGGTAATGATCCTGGGGTCCGGAGATGGAGCCCTGCAATGGGCTCCACTGCTTAGTGGGAAGTCTGCTTCTCCATCTCCCTCTGACCCTTCCCCCATTTCATACACTCTCTCATAAATAAATTTTTAAAATCTTTAAAAAAAAAAAAGACCTTGTACATGAATGTTCATAGCAGCATTATTCATTATAGCTAAAATGTGGGGTAAAAACAAATGACCATCACCAAATGGATGGATAAATAAAATGTGGTATAGCCATACAATGCAGTATTACCCAGCTATTAAAAAAAATAATGTATGGATACACGCTACAGCAGAGATGAACCTTGAAAACACTATTTAATGAAAAGCCAGTCACAAAAGGCCACATATTATATGGCTCCTTTTACATGAAATGTCCACAACAAGCAAATCTATAGAGAAAGAAAATAGATTAGTGGCTTCCTAAAGCTGGGAGACAAGGTGTGGGGGGTATGGGATTTCTTTTTGGGGTAATGAAATGTTCTAAAATTGACTGTGCAGATGGATGCACAACTCTGTAAATATTCAAAAACCCACTGAATTCTAAACCATAAATTGGTGAATTATATCTCATTAGGGCTGTTTACAAGACAGCTTTCTTTGTAAAACAAGAAAAAAAAACAGAACTACAGTGAGCCACAGAGCCTCTCTCTTCTATACCCAGATTCTTTCCCTCTGCCACTGAACTTGCTGCTGCTATGCGGTTTAGAGGATTCTTTTGCTATCATCTATTTCTCCTCTCCCTTATTTCTAAATTTCAAATACATTTAGTGTACTTAACACAGTGTTCTCCTCTACTAGACTGTGAATTCCTAAGGTCAAAATTGTCTCATACACCTTTATATCCAGAAAGCCTTGCACGTCCTGGACTAAACCATCAGTATTTGGGACGCCTGGATGGCTCAGTGGTTGGCGTCTGCCTTGGGCTCAGGGCGTGATCCCAGGGTCCAGGACCAAGTCCTGCATGAGGCTCCCCACAGGAAGCCTGCTTCTCCCTCTGCCTGTGTCTCTGCCTCTGCGTGTGTGTGTGTGTGTCTCATGAATAAATAAAATCTTTTAAAAAATTAAAATAAACAGTCAATATTTTTATTTTAAGGTTAGTGCTTATTGTTTCCTGCCCAAGGAATCCTTGCCTACTGTCTGCTATGGCAGTGGCCACAGGGTCCGAGGGGGCAGCCATGCCACCTGCTCTCCTCCCCACCTCTACTCTTCAGAAGATGAATAAATGACAACTTGGTAGAATCCTTTTGAAAGGTCACCAGCCTTTTCTACTTGAACATTTTCTGAAATGAGCAACAAACTGTTTGGGATTATGAGATAAGTAGGATCTCTTTTACACTTAAACCCATAAATCTATAAAGCAAAACAGTGACATTTTTAAAACATAAAAAAAAAGCTAACCAAAAAAAGCTGAAGTTTGGATTTAATATGATCTCAAGCAAACAAGATGAACTTTCAAAGCACTTATAATAACAATACACAAACGATTTAAAAATAAAACTAATTAAGGGGTACCTGGGGGCTCAGTCCATTAAGTATCTGCCTTTGGCTCAAGTCATGATCTCAAGGTCCTGAGATTGAGCCCAGTGTTCAGCTCCATGCTCAGCAGAGAGCCTGCTTCTCCCTCTCCTTCTGCCTCTCCCCTCTCTTGTGCATGCTCTCTCTCTCTCAAATAAATAAATAAAATCTTTAAGAAACAAAAATAAGGGACGCCTGGGTGGCTCAGTGGTTGAACATCTGCCTTTGGCTCAAGGCGTGATGCCGGGTCCAGAGACAGAGTCCTGCAACAGGATCCTTGCAGGGAACCTGCTTCTCCCTCTGTCTGTGTCTCTGCCTCTCTGTGTGTCTCTCATGAATAAATAAATAAAAATTTTAAAAAAATTTTAATGCAAATAAAAATTAAAAATATAGTTAGCTTTTTAAAACTTCTACTTAAAACTTAAATTAAATCACCACCCTGCCTCCTTTATTAATAATTCTCCAAAGCCCTGAATCTTAACCCACATGGGGCAAATTCACTATGAGGAAACAATTTAGATCTTTCCTTTCCCTTATGACAGCTTGTAATTTGGGGACATAAGGAGTTACGGCTCCTTATAGCAAGCACAGTGATCATAACAAGAAACACTACCAAGAAGTTAATGACTTAGTGACACAAGGTGAACTGTTCTCCCTAGTAACAAATAATACTGCCAGAAATTTGGATACAAATAGCTACATTCCACATCTCTCTCATGCTCAGGTAAGCATGGGCAACAGAATGAACATTACTACAAAAACACCTTAATTATTTTTTAAAAATCATAAAAATATCCTTAAAACTCTAAAATACTTATTCTAAGAAAATAATCCAAAAGAAAAGTAAAGCTTTACATAGGTAACTATTTCTCAGACTACTAATTATAAAGAGAGAAAAGTGGGGCTCGGGGGGTGCCTGGGTGGCTCAGGTCATGATCTCAGGGATTGAGCCCCATGTCAGGCTCCATGCTCGGCAGGGGTCTGCTTGGGAGTTTCTTTTTTTCCTTTCCCTCTCTCTAAAATAATAAATCCTTCTAAAAATAAATAAATAGAGAAAAGTGGGAAGGAACTTAAAATCCAATCAAAAATGAATTATTTGGGGCAGCCCCGGTGGCTCAGCGGTTTAGTGCCGCCTTCAGCCCAGGGCCTGATCCTGGAGGCCCGGGATCAAGTCCCACGTCGGGCTCCCTGCATGGAGCCTGCTTCTCCCTCTGCCTGTGTCTCTGCCTCTCTCTCTCTCTCTTTCTGTGTCTCTCAAGAATTAACAAATAATAATAATGAATTATTTGTGGAGTGCCTAGTTGGTTGAACAACCAATTTTTGGTTTCAGCTCAGGTCATGATCTCAGGGTTGTAAGATCTAGCCCCGAGTCGGGTTATGTGCTCAGTTCAGAGTCTGCTTGTCCTTCTCCCTCTGTTCCTCCTTTGCTCTCTCTTTCACTCTCTCTCTCTAAAATAAATAATTTTTTTTTAATTTTAAGAAATTTTTAAGAAAAATTATTTGATTACTTATGATACTTTTACTCAATGGAATGTAATTAAGTCATTAAAATATATGGCAACATCAAAAATATTTTTAGCAAAGTGTAAAGTAAAAAGAGAAGATAAAAAAAAATAATAATAATAAAAAGAGAAGATAGAAATAAAATATACATGTAAAAAAACAAAATGGAAAAGAATATAAACAAAATGAAAATGCTTTTGTGAAAAGTTGATGAGGGATATTATTTTTTTCATTATTCAAAGTAAATGTAAAAAAAAAAGTAAATGTGATGCCATAAAAACTAAATGTCTTTAAAAGTGATATAAAAACATTCAACATATCTTTAAGTTATGAAATCTAATTTTTAATCTAGATTTAAACCTAAATTTAAATCTAGTTTTTAGTAAAAACACTAAAAATTAATCTAGACTAGCTCAAAACATGTTTTTCATTAGGATTTTTATGCAAAGCTTAAATTATATAAAATCTCATGCAGCAAACCAATCACAAAGGAAATAGAAGAGAAATGGAAGTGTGAGAAATGAGTCCAAATATCATGTTCACATAAAGATTTCTCCAATAATATCACCCCATAACTAGGTCAACTGAACACAAATGTGACTAACAAAAACACACAGTGGTCATTTGTGAATTATCTCTCAACAAACCTGGGTTGTGTTTTTTTTTTTTAACAGTGATTAAGACAGACTTTGAATTCAGCAAGACCTGTGTTTGAATCCTGACTCTACCATGTTAGCTATACAACCTTGGGCAATTACTGAACTGTTTGCCTTCCAGGAGAAAATAGTCCCTTTCACATAGAGGGCTTCTTTTAGTAAGATTAAATGAGATAATAAATATAATGATTGTAATATATAACAATTACCATATAGAAAACACTCCGTAAATGAACATATGCTTACTAATACTATTATTAAAACATCTCTAATAGTTTTCCATGAACTTAAATGAAAACATTCTGCTAATTTCATTAAAAATAAAGAAAAATGTAATATGTAGACAAAGTGGTAAAATGGAACATACGTGTCTTTATTTCTTTAGTAAAAGGCAAAAGATTTATTTGATCTGAAGAGAAAGCAGAGTATGAAACATACATGTCTTTATCTGATATTTCATATGGTTTGATAAGTTCTCTTTGTAGTAAAAGGCCCATAAAAAAGGCTCACAATTTCCCAGTCTCCCTTACTTTGAAAATGAGAAAAAAACTTGTTTTACTAATCATTCCTATAGGAACAAAATGTAACTTGGCTGACAGGGCAAGTTAAAAGCTAGGAAGAAGAGAATGTTCTAAAGATCAGAATAGACATTTCTCCAAAAAAATATATAAGTGGCCAAGAAACACAAGAAGAAAAGATGCTCAATATCATTACTCATCAGGGAAATGCAAATCAAAGCCTTATGAGATACCACTTCATACTCACTATGATGGCTACAGTTAGAAAAGAGAAAAATAAAGACAGCTAAGAAGTGTTGCTGAGGATGAGTAGAAATTAGAATCTTCATATGCTGCTGGTGGGAATGCAAAATAGCACAGCCTTTTTGGAAAACAGTCTGGCAGTTTCTTCAATGGTTAAACAAAGAGCAAGCATGTGACCTACCAATTCCATTCCTAGGCATATACCTCCCCAAAATGAAGATATATGTCTATGCCAAAATCTGTACACAAATGCTCATAGCAGCATTATTCATAATAGACAAAAAAGGGAAAAAAAACTAAATGCTAACTGATAAATGGATAAAATGTCAAATTGCTGTACAGAATATTATGTGATCATAAAAAGAAGTGAGGTACTGTACTGATACATGATACAACACTGATGAACCTTGAAAACTTGTTAAGTAAAAGAAGCCAGTCATAAAAAAACAAAATATTGTATGATTCCATTTATATAAACTGTTCAGAATAGGCAAATCCATAGAGAGGGAAAGTAGACTCATGGTTGCCTAGAGCCTAGAGCTAGAGCAGATGTGACCGGCTGGCAAGTGACAGCTAAAGGGTATAGGGGTTCTTTGTGGAGGTGGTGAAATATTCTAAAACTGACTGTAGTGATGACTGTACATGCTGAACATATACTAAAATCTATCAAATTATAAACATTTAAATAGATGAAATGAATAGTATGTGAATGATAGTTTAATAAAATTTATTTTTAAAGTGAGAGAATATTGCTTCACAGAGACATAACTTTGTATTAAGTCAAAAAGAAATGCAGTGCCAGGGTGGCTCAGTGGGTTAAGCAACCAACTCTTGATTTCAGCTCAATCATGTTCTCAGGGTCATAAGATCAAACCCCACAGAAGGCTCTGTACTTAGCAAGGAGTCTGCCTGAGATTCTCTCTCTCCCTCTACCTCTGCCCTTCTCTCTCACTTGCATGTTCAAGCTTTCTTTCTCTCAAATAATTAAAAAAGGAAGAAGAAAATTAAGATAAATGGGGATGAAATATGGCCAAAAGTGATGAGAAAGCTGGATGGAAAAAATATGGAAAAGATAATGCAAGAATATTAATTTTCCTTTGAAAATGGCAAACCCTCACCCTGAAGATAAAGAAAAGTACTTTTTTCAATGCTCTTATTTTTCAAAGGAGGGGAGCATCAAAATAAAAGAAAGTCAGACTTGGAGAGAGTCTTGGCTCTGTTTTCCTTCTCTTTCATTTATGAGTCATGTGACCTTAGAAAGTTACTTTTAATTGCCAGAGCCACTATTTCTTCAATATAAATGAACCCCAGTCTCACAAAGTATCCAAATTCATATTAGGTATCCCAGAAATATTAGCTGCAACTTGTAAAAAAGTAGTTCAACCATAAAAAAAAAAAAAGAAAAAAAAAAAAGGTTTGAGGTCCTGAATCAATATACCAATAATGCTAAGGAAACAATAAGTTTCTTTTCTAGTTCCAAAATGGAAACTACATTCTTGTCTTTAAGGTTAACCAAGATTCCTAGAACTTCCCCTTACGTTTTGGGTTTGGTAAAACACAAAATAAGAAACTCATAGTAGAAGGATGATCTTCACCTTCATACAGTTGGTATTGAGGTGGAATTCATCCTTTCAATCTCTCATTGGAGACCATCATAAACGATTAAGGAGTAGGAATTGCAGGCTTAATCTGACCCTCCAGGAACATGAATTTCATAACTGTGACTCTAAACTGAGGAGTCCAGGGTCAATTTTAAGAAAAAGATATCTACTTATTATGCAAAATGCAAAGTTGGGAAAGCCCAATGAAATCCAATTTGGGATGGTCTTCCAAAAGTATTTTCTAAAAGACACAGTTAACTCAATTTTACTCTTTCCTTAATAGTTTTTAAAATTTCATTGTTTTTGCCTTTCTATATTCTTAATTATATTTGACAGTCAAGAATCTAAAGAGCAGTGGATAGACAAATTACTACCAAATGCTACTGGGAAATAGATTTATAACTATGCTGAATATTTTCATTCTTGAAACTCTTGGCAACCATCAATTGCTTCACACATGATATCAATTAGAAGACAGAATAAGTGGCCTCACAAAATGCATGCTGGTTTCTGTGGATAGCATGCTAGCAAAAAAAAGAAAAACAAGATTAGCTCAAAATTAGTAAATGTGGCCTGGCAAGAGCCTCCAAATAGAGTATATTTTGCAACTTTAACACACATCACAGGACAGAACAGCAGCAGCTTCACAAATAATGAACACATACAAAAAAAGCTTGGAAAGGCTTAAACAAAACACAAAGATATATTACTACTGTCAAGGTTCACCAGACACTGAATATACCAGCAACTTGAGCTCAATCTTACCAACCTCCAGACCATGAGAAGTGTTTGTTAATAATCTACCCAGTTTATATTATGTTGTATTACAGCAACCTGAATGGATTTAGATATTTAGTAAAATACTTTGGGTAGTGGTTTGGATTGGGGGGGGGATAGATTTCAACAATCCTAAATTGTCTCCTTTAAGTGTTGAAAGAAGTAACGAGAGCTTTAGAACTGAAAGGACAGGATATCATCTGTAGGAAGAAATTAAGTCACTGTCCTATATAATGTAAGCTTTAGGGAAAAGATTAAAAGCAAAAAATTACTTGAAACCTCCTTGATGGCACTATCTCCAACTGTGTATCAATTTTTCAGGAGCAAGCTCAACATTTAAAGAGCACCTATGTGGGCAGACATTTTTTTTTTCTTGAGTAATCTTTTATTTTCATATGAAGAACTAGAGGCTCAGAGGTTAGGTAAACTAACCAAAGGACAGGAAGCTAATAACTGGTAAGTCTCAGGGACAGTCCCACAAATGCCCCAAAACAAAGATTTTTCCTACTACATCAGGCTACATTTTTCCTATCTCCAGTACTAACTACAGTTAATGATAACTTATAGAAATGGAATGAGAAAAATTAGCACCAGACACTGAGAATTTCTTATGAGTTAATAAGCATCTATAGACAACAGAGCCGTGTAGTAATAGCAGGGGATGGGTGGAGAACACAATGGAATTATAGACACAGTAAGACAAAATGACCATTTGTTAGAGGGAAAAAGTTAATTTTGGAAAGAACTTGATGTCTGTTTGGAAAAAAATAACCAAAAGGAAATACTCCAAAATGGTAACCATGATCACTGCTTGGAGGTGAAAGTATAGAACTCTCTCTACTCACAAAGCTTCTATTAAAAACTCATTTCAAAATAAGGTTTAGAATTATTTATCATGAAGGCAAGATAATTATTAAAGTGACACTTCCTAATTCCAGATGACTAACTAAAGCAATAAAAAACAAAAGTCCTTGGTTATGTGTAGGTGTCCCCTGCTATAACAGCCCTCTGCTATGAAACCCTAACAACTTTGTCAACCACTGGGCCCATGGTCTAAAAGCATTGCCCTCAGCACACTGGTTCCTAAACAGTGACGATGCTCATCTCTAAGCAAACAAGTGTTTACCCAAAAGAACAGTAGGTTAGCCTCATACCAAGACCCTGAGTAAATAACCCCCTTCAAAGTTCTATTTCCCTCATCTATAAAATGGTGTTATAATCCTTATATTGCAGAATTAATGAGGAGCATAAACAGAAAATACTTAGCACAAGAACATGAGCTTATAATTGCTAGTACGGTCACTGCCTGCATTATATCATTATATTCATTATCGTATCAACCGTAATTGCCGTAAGCTAAGAAAATTCCACTTAGTCTCCTTCGCGAAAAGACTACAATTGTGTAAGTCTGTTTCACTGTGTCAAAAACTTTGGTTGGGTTGATAAATGATCTTTAACAAAATTATCAGATTTCCTCAAAATAGTTAAGATTCTCTCTGCTGGGTTGTAATTTGGGAAGCGGTCTAAAGTTCAGAAAATGTGTAGAGGCTCGAGTGTAACATCAATCCATCCTCCCCAAACTGATCACTAGGAAAGAACAGATCCTTTGTCAGTCTTAAAGCCAACAACAATTTTTGCTGGCTATGAAACTGCCACAAGTTTATGCCAATCTCTTCACCTCCTCTGCGTCTAAGGCTCTCTAATCACAAAATTAAGAAGCCAATCTACTGAAGAGTTCTTGGAGCCTAATTTTGCCTTCTCTGTTAAAAAAAAATAAATGAGAATAAAGGAAAAATGTAGAGTGGTTTTCCTTATCCTCTAGAGAACATCCACAGGTCCAGATGCTTCAAGACTCCTCTCTAGAAAGAATTTGGAAAATAGAAGATCTTGCTTCACTTCCCAAGCTAAAATCTCTGGGAATGAATACTCAAACATGCAATTAATTGAATCTAAACTTACATCCTTTTAACTACTATGGCTCAAACAACATTTTTCTTCAAAATGATCCTGAACAACTTTTATTTTTATTATTTTTTAAAGATTTTATTTATTTATTCATGAGAGACCAAACAGAGAGAGAGAGAGGCAGAGACACAGGCAGAGGGAGAAGCAGGCTCCATCCAGGAAGCCCGATGTGCGACTCAATCCCAGGACTCCAGGATCATGCCCTGACCTGAAGGCAGATGTTCAACCACTGAGCCACCTAGGTGTCCCCAGAACAACTTTAAAAAGCCTACCTCCGCTTGGCAGAGCGCGTGGAGGCCTTGGAGGACCAAGGCTGCGGGAGTAGCTTGATCAGGTTTGGTGCATTCATTCAACACCTGGGAAACGGCTGCCAACATATCTGCACCATGCTGATAGGGCCTATAAGCAATGTCAGAAACAAGATTCAAGCCAAGGAACACACCACCACTCCCAGGACTCTAGCCTAAACAAAAAGCATTAGCACATTGCTTTACCCTCATGCCCACTAAATGTTGACCCTCCAATACTGATGTACATTTTCTTCAAAGATTTGCATCATCATCATTCCTACCATGCCATAAGATTCATTTTTGATAAGGAAATATTATTCAAGAAAGAGGACCCTTGCTAACAAATCTTCTACCTAAACTGTAAATCCTATTGTCTGCATTGACAAAAATTCAAGACTGTAATAATAGTGGGAAGAACTCACTTGCCTCATTGAGATTATCAGTAAGTATAGAGCTATGCCTGCCTGCCGGTTGCTCTGGTATCAGCCACTGACTACAAAAGCAGGGATTGGAGATCAGAAGATAATTTATTACAGTAGTGATACTATGGTAGTTACCCCTATCACAATAACGATGCCAGTGATGATGATGATCATGATGATAAAAGTAATGATATGAATTATAAATGACTAAACACTCATCTCATGCCAGGCACTATGCTGGATTCACTCACTCCTCCTCTTCCTCTCCTCTCTATTCCACATGTAATGTGCTATCCCCAGAATGATTTTAAGTTCTCAAAGAAATGCTCAGGTCCACCCTTGGCTTTCCTTACAACCCTCAGTGACATAATAGTTTTCTCTAACAAAATACCAACTGATGAAATTGCCTGGCTGGATTCTACTGTTTCACTGTCTGGCAAACAGAAATCATTTTTGCAAAACTGGAAAATTTTGGCAGATCTTGAGGTGGAACACTGAATTCAAAAGACTTTAACTCAATCTGATATTTAACTCCTCCTAAACCTCAGCTTTAAGCAGGTAAAATCAAAATGTTGGCTAATAATCCTTCATCTTTAAAATTTTTTCCATGCCAGTACTTCCAAAGCATCCACTCTCAGGTCTTGGGTTACATGTGTGTGACTTACAGAGTGAGGTTATATTTGCATTGTTAAAAGGCTGAAGCTTAGAAAGGAGGCAGACCTGCTAAGGTTTTGATACATCCTGATCCTAGCTTTGAAACAAGAATCATCTACGTTACCAGCTTCAGGATTAATCCCTAATTGACAACAGCAGAGTCACTTCCCTAATACTTTTCGTGTCTTCCTCAACTCTAGAGCATACATGGGGATTCAAGATCTGGTCATCCCTGTAATAATTCCTGGTAATTAATTCCATGCAATGAGTCACAAAATAAGGCCTTCCCTATTAAAATTCCTGATAAAAATCAGGTATAACATAGGGAAAATATAAGAAAGAATAGTTTGACTATAGTCCATTGCTTAGGTTTCAAAGATCTGTACAACAAAAAAATAGAAAAAAAAACAACAACAAAAAAATAGAAAACATAGTATCACATTTTTTATTATAATATTAAATTAGTAGCCAAGAAAGAATACAAATTTCCTATAAATTTATATACAAGGCTAGATCTAAAATAAAAGGACATGCTTCCTTATAAAAGTTATTATTCAATGTGACCAAGTTTTATAATCAGAAAACTGGAAGTGAGAATTAATTTATTCTTACTCAAACATCCTCTGCCTATCTTTCCTACTTTCTTGTTTGCAATAAAAAAAAAATTAGAGCAAAAGAATAACATGATACACATTCCTAAGCATGAAGCACATCTTACCTCTGCTTACATATGTCTCTGATCGATGCTGCTTTGGCAATGAGTTTTTCCCACTGGACTTCCTTGCCCACAGACAGAGAGGGCACATCAGACATGGCCATGAAACGCTGCAGTTCAGGATATACACGATCCTAAGAAGGCAATTTCATAAAAAAAAGGTAATTTCATAACTTGAGTTGAATAATCATTTTACATAGAATTTTTACCTCCAAATTTCACATTTGCATCACTAATTATATTGCATTTTTTCTAATCAGCAGAAAAGAATGCTTTTGTGATTGCTGGGGATTTTCTTACAGACCCATGTACTGTTCATTTCATAAGACAAGAAAAAGGTGGCTGAGTCTCACCCTAATTACAAAGGATCTAATCACGTGTAATCATATTTCTATTGCTTTTTCCATGCAGATGGAGAAATAAATTCCAGAATTAAGGAAATAAGTTTTTTCTATTCTCAATTTCTCTTTGAAAGTCAATCACAACTGACTGCATTACAGATCAAAAGCATCACACTAAACCAAAATTTCTCAATGCAATCACCGATGCTACTCCTTAACACTACTATATCAAAGCACTGTCACACACTGACAAAACTAATCTGCTTTGGTGAAAGGAATGTGTTTAATACACATGTGTGTATCTGAGCTTACCTGCTTTTCCCACAAAGATGTCAACAAGCGTAGAGTGACAGCTCTTAGTTGTGGAGTGGTTCCAAGAAGTTGGATCACTCGTAGAATTTGTCCTATACACACCTAGACAATATTGAAGAAATGTTGGTTGCACAAATGTAAATGTAGGTACTCCCAAGGTTATCAAAAGAATGTAAAAATCTCTTCTTATAGAATAAAGACAAAAATGGAAGCTAACTACAATATTACCTATCTTTACAGAGGTGGGGGATAGTTCTGAGGAGGGACTATCTAGCAATCCTGGTAGTCTAAGACCTAATCTCGGATAACAGCCAGTGGGAAAACTTTGCTATTAAATGATTTCAAATAATTCTTAAATACTATAATAATAATAATGTTGTTCTGGCCCAACAAGGGAAGTAGTGTTCACGGCAAAATTAAGGGCTTGAAATTTCATAATACCAAACAAAATTCAATGTATTATTCTTGCCTCACTCTCTTTTCATTCCCAAGTAAACTGGTTAATATACAAACCTTATGGACACCAAGTGAGGGTAAAGTATACAAGATGTCATTATATAATACAGGTTCCAGTGGTCTTCCCAACTTGAACATCAAAACTGGAATCAGATTGGGTACCTAAAATGAATTTTAAAAATGTCTTCATTATGCCTTGTAAAAGAAATCAATCTCTCATGCAATCATTATTTCGTTTTTCTCCAAAAGGAGAAAATAATAGGAAATATATGTAACTTTGAAGACTTAAAAAAATATTAGCTATTTCTTGTCAGTAATAATTTCATAGTAACACTAATATTTTCTCTCTTTTATAATAACCTGCCAAATACCAATCAAAAATGTTTTTCTTAAGCAAGTATGACATTAACTCCCAGCAATACAAAAGTAGCTAAAAAATATCCTACCCCAAAGAAGTTTCCAGTTTTAATGAAAAGGTAACACTAAGGATATATAAACAATAAAATAATTGTATAGTAAAATGTGTTATTCCAGTATGAAATAAGTAAAATTTGTTGTACTATAAGAGAGTGGTTAATGGACAAAAATATCTCTCCAGATGTCCACTTCTATCCCTATGCATAACACAATAAAGGGAGAAGAGCAATTTACTTATGGATCAAAAAACCTAGTATCGTGAAGAAGTAATATTTTCCAAATAAATCTATAGATTCAACACAATCCCATCAAAATTCTAGCTGGCTTACTTGTTAAAATTGAAAAATTGGTTCTAAAACTCACGTGGAAAATCAAGAACCCAAATAACCAAAATAATCTTGAAAAAGAACAAAGTTTGAGATTTTCAAATTCAAACTTTACTACAAAGCTACAGTAATCAAGAGTTAGTTCCTGCATTAACAACTAAAAATACAGATCAATGAAATAGAACTCAGAATCTAAGAATAAATCCTTACGTTCATGTTCTATTGATTTTTTTATAAATATGCCAAGAGTCTTCTTAAAAAATGGTGCTGGATTTCAACAACTAGATATCCACATAAGAAGAATGAATTTGGGCCCTTTCCTCACACACACATAGAAATGAACTCAAAATAAATTTTAGACCTAATTGGCAGGGCTAATACTATCAAACTCTTAAAGAAAATACAGTAGTTAATCTTTGTGGCCTTAGGCAAAGCCTTCTTAGATAAGAAGCCAAAAGCAAGCGCAACAAAAGAAAAAAATACATTTCATCAAATTAAAAGTACTTGTCTTTCAAAGGATGCTACAAAGAAATGAAAAGACAACCCACAGAATGGGGGAATATTTTTCACAAATCATCTAATAAGAGATTTGTGGGACGCCTGGGTGGCTGAGCAGTTGAGCATCTGCCTTCAGCCCAGGGCATGATCCTGGAATCTCAGGATCGAGTCCCCCACTGGGCTCGGTGCACGAGGCCTGCTTCTCTCTCTGCCTATGTCTCTGCCTCTCTCTCTCTGTGTCACTCATGAATAAATAAATAAAATCTGTAAAAAAAAAAGAGAGAGAGAGAGAGAGAGAGATCTGTATCCAGAATATATAAAGAATTCTTATAATGCAAAATAAAAGGATAAATAACCCAACTGTAAAGATCAAAGGATCCAAAGAAGATAAATAAATGGCTATAAAGATGGGGATATTCAACCATCATTAGCCATGACATAATTGCAAATCAAAATCAGAATAACATATCGCTTAAATCCAAAAGGATCTATAATAAAAAAAGAAAGACAATAGCAAGTGTAGGCAAGGATATGGAGAAAATGGGACCATCATACACTCCTGGAAGGAATATAAAATGGTGCAACCCCTTCAAAAAACAGTCCGGCAGTTTATCAAATGGTTGAACAAAATTCCCATATGATCTCACAATTGTACTTCTAGGTATCTACCCAAGAGAAATGAAAACATATCCACACAAAAAACTCATACGTCAATGTTCAGAGCAACATAATTCACAATAGCCACACAGCAGAATCAACCCGAATATCTATCAATTGATGAACTGATAAATAAAATGTAGTATAGCCATACAATGGCAATATTATTCAGCCATATAAAGGAAAGGGAATTAACATGGACAAACCATGCAAACATCATGTCAGGTGAAAGAAACCAGTCACAAAAGACCACAAATTATATGATTCCATTTACATGAAATGTCCAGAATAGATAAATCTACAGAGACAGAAAGTAATTGCTTAAGATCGGAGAGGTGTAGAGGGAATTCAGGAGTGACTGCTAATGGGTACAAAGTTTCTTTTGGGGTTGATGAAAATATTCTCAAATTATTTGTAATGATGTTTGCACAACTCTTTGAATATACTAAAAGTCACTGAATTGTACACTTTGAATGGATGAATATACAGCATGTATATAGCATAAAGCATATGAATTATACATTAATAAAGCTATTTTTAAAAGTTCATTTCAAAATAAGTGAATACTTACTATGAGCCTATTGATAACACGATGTAGCACCAAAAAAATTTTATTTTCCTTCCAGTGCATTTCACACTTTTGTTGTCCAGAATGTTAAATTTCCTCTATCTGCTATAATTTTAGAAAGCCTGCTCCTTCTAAGCTTAGGAAGACATTTACTTTAATTCACTTTCCAGAAGGAAAAAATCCTCTACTAACGTACTAACCAAAATGTAGCAGTTAAACATTAATTCATTAATGAGCTTGACCATGATATATCATGGCAACGTTTGGAGCCACACGTGTAATGGCTATAGACTCACAAGACACAGCCAGAATTGATGTTTTTAACAACTGCTGGGACTCTATTTAGAACAGAAGTTCCATCACAGTACCTTGAGCAAATGAACGGAGACAAATTTTTGAATTGGCTTCTTATTCCCCATTTTAATTAAAAACAAAAGGTTATCTTAGATTGCATTGCACAAGTCTCAATTACCCCTTCTGGTACGATTTCTACTAAGACACTTTGACAGATTCTTAGTTCTGGGAAGGCAATCAGTACATTTACTGACATTTTATAAAATAGTGTATTTAACTGTAAGGGTTTTAAACAACTGTTTTAATTAGATTGTCAGAAAAGAAATAAAGTGCTCTATTTATGTTGAAGAGTATAGTTTTTTTACAAGCCTCAGACTTAAAGAAGTATGTATGGGTATTTCTTTTTTTCTGGTGAGTTCAGAAATGAAAAAACCTAATGGGAAAGTTTTACTGTAAACAATCTTAATACAGTTCCATGGGTATTACATCCCAAATTAAAGCCTCAAAAGTCAATGGAAAAAACAAAATAGGTGTTATTTAATTAGAAAAACACAAATACAGATATATATGTGTGTGGAAAATATTTTTTTGCATAAAGTAATTTTTCTAATGAAATAACATATGTGTAGGGATTGAATTACTTGAGATGTAATTATAAGCTCTTGAATCCTCTGCTTGAGCATTCTACTCTCTGGAGACAGAAAGAGAATGAAGGCTCTGTCTTTAAATCTAAAATAAGTTGGATAAAGTGCCTTATAATTCAGTCTCAAGATTTCTTGGTTTCAGAAAATTCTATTCCTTTGCATCCCTCGTTCCAATAGAACTCAAGCCAATGATAAACAACTGATTTAGAATGATGGGAGGGATGCCTGGTTGGCTCAAATTAAGGTGACAAAACCTTGAATTTGGCTCAGGTCACGAGCTCAGGGTTGTGAGATCAAGCCCTGCATCGGGCTCCCCATGGGGCATAGAGTCTGCTTAAGATTCTCTCTCTCCCTCTCCCTCTGCCCTCAACCTTCTTTACTCTTTAAAAAAAAAAAAAAAAGTTTAGAATGATGGGATTATTAAGGAGCCCCCATGAGACTATTAGCAGATTCCTCAGAAATCTTATAGGTCAGAAGGGGATGCAGGATAACATATTCAAAGTGTTAAAAAAAAAAATATATATATATATATGTATATATATATATATATATATATATATATATATATATATATATTCACAAACAGAACTACTATAGCCAGCAAAACTTTCTTTCAAAAATGAAAGAGAAGTATTTTTTCAAATAAAAGCTGAGGGAGTTCACCCATCAGACCTTCCTTTCAAGAAATGTGAAAAGGAAACCCTTCAAGTTGAAATTAAAGGATAATAGCAACACAAAAGCATATCAAAGTATAATTCAGTGATAAAGGTAAATAAATATTTTTTTAAAAAGAAGGGGAGGGCGCCTGGGTGGCTCAGTCAGTTAGGTGTCTGCCTTCAGTTCATGTCATGATCCCAGGGTCATGCTGAGCAGACAGCCTCCTTCTCTCTCTCCCTCTGCCAGCTGCTCCCCCTCCTTGTGCTCTCTGTCAAATAAATAAAGAAATCTTTAAAAGTATTTTTAAAAATAAAGGTAGGTAATAAATAGAAAAACACAGAATACTGTAATGATAGTGCATAAAACACTTTAAATTCTAGTATAGGAGTTAAAAGACCAATGTATAAATGACTATTACTATAAAAATATGTTAATGGATACACAATATAAAAACCTGTAATTTGTACCAATAATAACCAAGTGTGGGGAGAATAAAAGAGTTTTTTAATGCAACAGCAGTTAAGTTGCTATCAGCTTATAATACACTGTTATAAGATGTTTTCTATAAGCCCATGGTAACCACAAAGAAAATACTTAGAGAAGATACACAAAAAATAATGAGTAAGGAATCAAAGCATTTCCCTACAAAAAAAAAATAATAATAATAATGATGATGAAACACAAAGTAAGATACAATAGAGGAAATAAGAGGCAAAAACCTGCAAGACTAGGGCACCTGAGTGGCTCAGTCAGATAAGCTCAAGTCATTTGGTTTTGGTTCAAGTCATGATCTCAGAGTCCTGGGACCAAACCCCACATTGAGCTCCACGTTCAGCAGGGAGTCTGCTTGAAGATTCTCCTCTCTGCCTCTCCTCGCACTTGCTCTCACTCTCTCAAAAAAATAAATCTTTTTTTTAAAAAATAGCTGTAAGACTGATAGAAAATAATGAACAAAATGGGAATATTGGGTCCTTCTCTATGTATAATTGCAAAGAACTGAAATCAGGATTTGGGAGAGGTACTTGCACTCTCATGCTGACTGCAGCATTATTCACAATAGCCAAGAGATAGAAACAACCTAAATATCTATCAACAGGTGAAAAGAGAAAGAAACTGTGGTCTATACATAACAATGAAATATTACTTAGCCTTAAGAGAAAGGAAATCCTGTAACATACTACAGCATGGATGAATCTTGAGGACATTATACTCGAAACAAGCCAATCACAGACAAATACTGCGTGACTCCACATTTGTACCAGGTATCCAAAGTAGGCAGTCTTAGAAGAATACAGAATGGTGACTGCTGGGGGGCTGAGGGGAAGGGGAAACAAGGAGCTACTATCCAGTGAGTATAGAGATTCAGTCTTGCAAGAGGAAAATTTATACACAATACTGTACCTTAAACCCAAAATTCTGCTAAGAAGTATATTTCATATGTGGTTTTGTACCATAATTTTAAAAAAGAATCAAGGGGTTGTTTTTTAAGAGTCTTTGTCGAGTTCTATTGGTTGAACAACTTTATTTATTTTGGGTAGGGGGAGGGACAGGAAGAGGAGGAGAGAGAGAGAGAATCTCAAGAGGATTCTACACTCAATGCAGAGCCTGACACAGGGGTTCAAACTAACAGCCCTGAGATCATGACCTGAGCCAAAATCAAGAGTCAGACGCTAACCAACAGAGCCACCCAGACACCCCTGAACAATTTTATTTTACAGATGATGGAAGTGAGGCCCAGAGGGATGACAAAGCCAGTTAGTGGAGTACATGTCCCAGTCCACTCCTCCATTCTACTTGGCAGAGTGAAAGCAGAGATTCCAGACCATCTATAACAGGATAAACAGCTATCAAGTAAGACTTCTCCCTGTGATTATACAAAACATACAAGAAAAAGCAAGCAGGAGAGACATAAATCAGCATCTCCCTGGAGTCAATCATATAAAGAACAGAATATAAAAATTTAACTCTAGATTTCATGAAAAACATCTATGTTGGCAATATTTTATGGGGTTATACAGAAAGTGCTTTGCTATTTATCTTAGTCATCAGATGAAAGAATATATAATTAATGTTTACAACTCTCCCTCTTTTTTAAATGAATGAGAGCTCATATTTTATCACTATATAAAAGATACAGTAATAAATTAATATCCACAGAAATAAGGACACTAGTGAAAAGAAATAATTTAAGACATGGTCATCTAGTAGAAGAGGCAAAAATCCAAAGCATTATCAGGTTTTCTTTAACTTTTCAGACTTCGGTTGTATGAAACTAGACCTGAACTACACAGGTACATTCCTAGTTCATATTTCATTTATGTCCTTCAGTGAGATAAATGCTGAAATATCTTTGCATAAGATTTTGCCCTTGAAAAACATGAAAGTAAATTCATATGCAAGTATATTTGCCATTTATAAAACAGTGGAAGAAAACAGTATGCATTAATTTAGAAATAAAAAACTACATTTTTATACATTCAATGAATGAATCGTACATACAAAGAGAAGCATAAATGCATTAATAATTTTAACATTGAAGAAAATTTTAAAAAATTATTCTCACCAAAAAAAAGGGCATAATGCCTTAAACATTAGTTAATTCTACCTTCCTCACTTAACTTGACATAACTACTTATGGTTTCGGCTTATTATTTAAGTAATACCTTGAAGAGCTCGCTTCGGCAGCACATTTACAAATACCTTGGAAAGCAGTCCATTGACAAAGTGCTGAAAAGCTAATAATTTCTTTCACTGATAAGGAAACTGCAGGCATGCAGTAACATCAAAGAAATGTAAACAGTACAATGTTCTTCTTCTTTGATTTAAATTATATTTATATAAAACATAATTGATAAGTAGTCCCAGGTCTGAAATGTAAACTTTCAGAGTCAAACAAGGTCAAGGGAAGAAAGATGTCTAGAATAGAAAGCCCCCACTGGGCAACCTTCTATTTGCGATTCACTCTAGCCTTATTCCAGTCCAGACTAAGCATCTGATCTATACTGACTCCTCTAATACTAGCAGCTAACATCTATTGGACAGTTACTGTGAACACTCTCCTAAATACTTACAGAAAATCATGATTATCACAGTGTTTCAAATGACAAAACTGAAGCTCGTGAAGGCCAAACAATTTGCCCAAGCTAAAAGAGCTGGCACATGCCAGAGTTAAGATTGGACCAAACAATTGACCTCCAAAGCCCATGTACTTGCCACTCTGCCTACCATACTTCTGGTTCCCAGGATACCATAAATGCTTTCAGAATGCATAAACTGGGGCACCTGGGTGGCTCAGTGCTTGAGCATCTGCCTTTGGCTCAGGTCATGATCCCAGGGTCCTGGGATATCATATAGCCATATCAGGCTCACTGCAGAGAGCCTCCTTCTCCCTCTGCCTATGTCTCTGTGTCTCTTATGAATAAATAATTAAAATCTTAAAAAAAAAAAAGAATGCATCAATTACTCCTAATTTGCTCTGATTCCATTCAGCAAGATGGATCTTAAAATAGTGTTACAGGGGATCCCTGGGTGGCGCAGCGGTTTGGCGCCTGCCTTTGGCCCAGGGCGCGATCCTGGAGACCCGGGATCGAGTCCCACATCGGGCTTCCGGTGCATGGAGCCTGCTTCTCCCTCTGCCTGTGTCTCTGCCTCTCTCTCTCTCTCTCTGTGACTATCATAAATAAATAAATAAAATTTAAAAAATATTAAAAATAAATAAATAAATAAATAAAATAGTGTTACAGTTATATGATTCTGTAAATAATTATTTAAGATAAAACACTTGCAAAGAGAAGTACTTAAGGAGAGTATTCTGACCAAATTAATAGAGATTTAGAAAATACTAAGTAAATGTTACCAGCATATCAAAATGTTACCAGGACATCCATTGAATTTGAGGTAAGAAGTTCCAGCACATAGAAAATCAGGTGAACAGCACAGAAGCTCCAAGTATGGAAAAACAGGAGAAATACCGCTAGACTAAAATAAGGTAAAGTCAAGTATCAAATCACCTGAGGAGTCTCCTTAGCCATATGAATCTTCATTATCTCTCAGAGTCAGAAACAATTTCTATTTTTAGAAAATGGCATAAGAAAAATTATAAAGTAATGGTTAGCCACATAATTAACACGCAACCACCAGTGGGAGAAAGAACTAAAACCAACATTAATTTTTTCGATTGCTAACATTTTGACACTTGCTATAAATGGTAAGTATAATGATCGAATTCCTGTAAGCATAAAATTTCCTCCCTGAAAAAAGTAGGTTTTATATTTTTATCACGATGAGACCTAAATCTTTAGTGGCTGACTGGCAGGACACAAGTTAAAAGCCAATGTCCTTCAGGTATAATGTATGTATTTTTCCTTCCAATCAGGTACAGTCAATCTCTATTACTGGGTATGTCACTGTGTACATCAGAATTGAGAGGAGGAGGGATGCTTGGGTGGCTCAGTGGTTGAGCATCTGCCTTTGGTTCAGGGCATGACCCAGGAGTTCCAAGATTGGGTCCCACATCAGGCTCCCTGCACGGAGCCAACTTCTCCCTCTGCCTGTGTCTCTGCCTCTCTTTCTCTGTGTCTCTCATGAATAAATAAGTAAAATCTTAAAAAGAAAAAAAAAAGAATTGGGAGGAGGAGTTTGAATGCCCTCCAACAATGGGATATAACTAAATATAGCTCAGCTAGTAAGCACTTGTGTAGTAAAAATAGTCAATACTTCAGGATTAAAATAGTAAATTGCTCAAAGAACCCAAAGCTATGAAAGTCAGGTCAATTTACTGGGATATGAAAAACTATGCTAGACTGACTATAGTTGATGTGGAGCCAATCCATACTACATTTGAGAAAAAATGATTACATGGCTAACACGAGTTGGCTGAATATAAAGTATGATTCCAATATTCACTCTTCTTCGATGACAAAAAATCCTTTGAAGATTAAGTAAGTGGTAAATATCTTAATACTGTGAATTTTATAAGGTCCTCGTCTCAAATAAAAGGCTGACCATTAAATGGGGTCTGCATGAATAATGGTAAACAAATGATCTTATTAGGATGCTTTATTAGCCAAGAAGATTAACACCCAGGATGAAGTGAAATTAATGAAAGAAGCCAGTAACATTAAAAAGGATTGATGTAAATTTCTTGCAACAATGAATAAGAAGACTGATTCCATTTCTTGGAGTAGATGGTATACCATTAAGGAATGAAAGAAAACAGATTTAGTAAACTCCTATTGTGCATGATCTGTGGATTAAGGAATATCATTAGGCTAGAAAGATAAAATGAATGTTAGGAAAAGGACACTGACAATGACATTCATGATAGAAGCAGAAGGTGCAAACCAATAGGATAAAAAAAGATTAATCCATGAATGGTGATAGAAAAACTGGATTAATGAGAAGGAATCCTAACACATTACCATGCAAGAAAAAAAACTCCAATGGGGATCCCTGGGTGGCGCAGCGGTTTAGCGCCTGCCTTTGGCCCAGGGCGTGATCCTGGAGACCCGGGATCGAATCCCATGTCGGGCTCCCGGTGCATGGAGCCTGCTTCTCCCTCTGCCTATGTCTCTGCCTCTCTCTCTCTCTCTCTCTGTGTGACTATCATAAATAAATAAAAATTAAAAAAAAAAAAAAATAAAAAAAAAAAGAAAAAAAACTCCAATGGATCAAGAATTAAAATCAGAGAGAATTAATCTTTTAAGAAACTAGAATGGTAAGTGAATATTTACCTGCTCTCTAGAAAGGAAAGAGCTCACTAAGGGTTAAACAATGAAAACTACTAAGTAAAGATGGATACACTTTAAGAAGAAGAATATTCAGAAAATACTTGTGCACAGAAGAGTTAATGTAGCAAACCTGAGACTGCCATCCTTAATTGACTTGATTGCAAAGTTGGCCTCCAGGTGGGATCCTGGAAAGTGGATTTTCTATGGGTTCCTACCATTCTTTACTGATATGGCCATGTCTAAACATGTGTACAAATAAACAAAACATGGTTCCTACACTGATCAGCCCCAATAAAAACCTTGGGCACAGAGTCTCTAACAAGTTTCTCTAGTAGACAATACTTTACACATGTTGTCATAATTCATTGCCGGAGGAATAAAGTGCATTCTGGGAGACCCCCCTGGGAGAGGACCCCTGTAAGAAGTAAGCTTGTACCTAGTTGCCCCTGGACTTTATCCAATGAATCTTTTCCCTTGCACATTTTGCTTTTTTCCCATTTGCTATAATAAATCATAGTCATAGTTGCAACTATATCTTGAGTCCAGTGGTCCTTCTAGCAAATCACTGAATTTAGGGGTAGTGTTATAGACCCTTGACCCTGAATCATCTTATATTTTGCTAAAAAAAACAAAAACAAAAATAAAAACAAAAAACCTAGCAATTTAAAAATATGTTATGTAGATTTTTTAAAAGAATAACTTCTAGAGTATTCCAAATATCAATAGTAGGAGTAAACTTTCCTATGCATTATACACCTACCAATCAAAAATATTTGAGGGTCAACTCCATGGTGGGTGCTGTGTTAAGCTTTAATGATACATCAAAGAAAAGTCAGCCCCTGCTCTCAAAGAGTTTACTGTCAAGGAACTAACAATTAGAATCATAAACATCATTGACTGAATTAGCCAAACTCAACTCTGAAGATTTGAAGTACAGAAAATGGTTTCTATGGACAGAAATTAAGATATAAGAACAAGAAAACAATTCAAGACAGCCTTTGGTAAGTGTAAAATACTACGAGTGTAACAATGACTGCTTTTCCTTTTTCAGAGGAAGGACAAGATTCTAGAGCTGGGCTGCCTGATATAGTAGCCACAAGCCACATGTGGCTATTAAATTTGAATTTAAACTAATGAAAATTAAATAAAACTCCAGTTCCTCAGCTACACTAACCAAATTTCAAATGCTCAATAGTCGTCCATGGCTAGTAGCTACCATAGGGGATAGCACATATTATAGAACATTTCAGAAAGTTCTACTGAACAAGGCTGTTCTGAAGGGCTGAGGGGCACAAGAATACCTCAGACGTTTGCTACCACATTATCTATAATGGCAAAAAGAACACAGGGACAACTTAAATGTCTGTCCATGTGGAAATAGGTACACACATTAAGCTTTAGATATTAAAAGAAAAAAAAAACCTGTTGATACACTGCCCTTCAACACTCATAAAATAGATCTGTATAACTATCATGGAAAAATGGCTCTAACATTCTAATAACAGAAAAACACAAACTGCAAAGGAACTTTTTTTTTTTTTTTTTTTTTGGAGAGAGAGAGTGGGATAAAGAATGCAGGTGCACAAGCAGAGGGTAGAGGAGAGAGAGAAGCTGACTCCACGCTGAGCATGGAGCCCAACACAGAACCCTAAGATCATGACCTGAGCCAAAATCAAGAGTTGGATGCTCAACCCACAGAGCCAGCCAGGTGCCCCTGCAAAGGAACATTTACAAAACACAATGCCTTTGTGCGCATATTTTAGGGGGAAGAGGTAGATTAAGATAAGTATGTTTGTGGGGCACCTGGGTGGCTCAGTGGTTAAGTGTCTGCCATTGGCTCAGGGCATGATCCCAGGATCCCGGAATCGAGTCCTCCATCGGGCTCCCCCCCAGGGAGCCTGCTTCTCCCTCTGCCTATGTCTCTGCCTTTCTCTGTCACTACTGAATAAATGAATAAATCAAAAAAAGAAAAAAAAAGATAAATGTGTTTGCTTGTGAGTATAATATATACTAAACTATATTGTTTGGATATTTTCCATATGACTATTCCATATTACTTTAGTTTAAAAAAAAAAAAAGAGGATATTTTACTAAAATTATTTAGAGCAATGCTTCAGTATGTGATGGAACCAAACTGGATGGTAAATGACCAGCAGGTACAGGACTAGTAAAAAAGGTGGAAATGAGTGTGGTGATAGTAGGACCCAGTAGAGGCTCACTGGAGGAATGAGGGTAAATTTCCCACCTGAAGAAGACACTTGATGTCAAGGAACCAAATTTGATCATGCTCCTCCCACTGCCTTCTTGCTCAGCTTAGTTTTCAAGGCACAAAGCAAATCCTTTCCCTTGCTCACTGAACCTTGTATATGTTCCTCTGTTTTCAAAATGAGAGTTCAACTATTTATGAACTAACTATGAAAACTATTGTTTTATAGCTATAAAAAATATTTAAAGCCAACTGAGTCATTCGCACTTTCTCAGTAAAGAATATTCTAAATACTGTTTGTCACTGTATCTTTGGGCACAACTTCATTTCAGTACAGTTTGAGTAATAGTTACTCCTTCTCACATTTGTTGCCCACACTAGCCTGGGAATGCCTTGCAGGCAGCTACACTATTTCTATTCTTTATACTATTAGCCCAAAACATACGAGTGGGATGAAACTCAAGACTAGCTGAAGAAAGAAGACAAGTTAACAGAGTTTAAGTTTTGAGGACTGGCTACCTTCACACACACACACACACAGCTTCCTGACATAGCCTCACCTGCTGAGCACCTCTCTGAATATTCCATTTTAAGAATTATTGTTCTTAATTATTTTAGGTTTCTATCCCACTGCAGAAACTGTAAGGCTATTTTTAGCCAAGTAAAATCAATGAAAAGAGTATTTGTGGGACACTTGGTGGCTCAGTGGTTGAGCGTTTGCCTTCACCTCAGGGCATGATCCTGGGGTCCTGGGACCGATTCCTGCATCAGGCGACCTGTAGGGAGCCTGCTTCTTCCTCTGTGTCTCTGCCTCTCTCTGTGTATCTCTCATGAATAGATAAATAAAATCTTTTTTTAAAAAAGTATTTGTAAGTACATATTTACATATATATCAAATAAATGAGCATTGGGATATCTTTATAGTACCTCTATACTATTCAACACAGTAGCCACTAGCCACATGTGTCTACTGAGCATTTAAAATGAGATGTGCTATAAGGTTAAAATATGTACCAAATTCGGAATGTTTAATACAAATATATATAGATGAAATATTGCATTAATTGTTACATATTAAAATACATATTATATATTAAATTTATGTTTCATATTATACATTAAAATAATATTTCAGATATATTGAATTAAAATTTTAAAATTAATTTCATCTATTTATTTTCACTTTTTTTAAGATTTACTTATTTATTTTAGAGAGAGAGCGAGCATATGTGTGAGCAGGGGGAAGCGTGGAAGGAGAAAGAGAGAGAAGCAGACGCTGAGTACAGAGCTCAGAGCCCCACATGGGGCTCGATCCCACGACCCTGAGATCATGACCTGAGCCAAAATCAACAGTCAGAGGCTTGGGCACCTGGGTGGCTCAGTTGGTTAAGCATCTGCTTTTAGCTCAGGTCATGATCTCAGGGTCAGGGGAATCCCTGCTCAGCGGGGAATCTGCTTCTCCCTCTACTCTTCCCCTCTGTTTATGTGCACTCTCTCTCTCAATAAATAAAATCTTAAAAAAAAAAAAAAAAATGGAGGCTTAACCAACTGAGCCACCCAGGTACCCCTATTTTTACTTTTTCAATGTGGCTACCAGAAAATTTCAAAGTATGTATGTGGTTCATGTTGTATTTCTACTGAACAGCACTATTCTTTATCCCATTAATGCACCTAAATATACTAAATGTAGTTTCTCCCATTCATACATATACATACACACACACACACTCACACACTGACACTCACGCTCACATACACACAGGCACAGGTAGTAAACAGTTAATGGCTTTCATTGCATGCACTTGGGGAGTAAAGTATAACAATAAGCCCCAGATGGGCAAGGAACATGTCTATTTGCTAAATAGCCTAGCACTGCTCCTTGAACATAAGGCAGTAGATAAATAATTGTGAAATGAATAAAAGGGGCTATAAAAATCAACCAAAATTTTAATAATACATAACTTTTATTGAACACTGATTATAAACCAGGTACTCTACTCTGGATTATCTCATTTACTCTACATGATGAATTTAATGAGGTGGGTTCTTCTATTATTCTTATTTTAAAAGTGAGAAAACATAGACACAGAATCACAACAGACTCTCCAGTATACTTTGCAATATTACAAGAAATGAAACAATTTAATTTAGTCTATACAGGAGGTTTACACAACTTTAAGCAATAGATACAGATTGAATGCCTTCTATTACATGGTATTATACTAGGTGCTATGACATTAGGAAGAATCAGAGGTTAATACAACCAAAATATAAACAAGGTATAGGCTAAATCCTGTTACAAATAAATCCCACTACAATTATCCCATATCCTACCAAAATATTAACAAGCCTGACTAATAGCTAATAATCCAGTCATACAAAATTCTTGTTGGATTTAGACAATACCTTGGAATTCACTATAAAAACCTGTGTTCATATGGCACATAACAATGTTGTTCATGCACAGAATCTTGTAATCCTTACAGCACCCCTGATAGGTAGTTATTACTAGAGGTTGGGTGGGATCTTACAAGTACTTAGATTCATTATCTGATGCAAGGATGTTCCTTATCAGGCTTTAATTCATGTTCTGTACTTGTTAAAGGCTACTGCCCAGGATTTGGGAGTGGGAGGATGGAAAGGGAAGGAGTTTTAGGCAGGCCACCTATAAAATTAGTTTTGGGTTCCAGATTTCTATCAACTTTAGAAATAATGCCTTTGGGCTGAGCAAGGCATGAAGACAGTATAATTTAAAACTTTCTAAGAGGCTTAAAGAGGCAAGTTCCAACAAATGATTGCTTTTTTTTTTTTAAGGGGGGGTGCAAAAAAGCATTCGAATTTAAAACAATCCTTCACATAGAACAACTTAACTAGTGTCAATAGGAACTAAGGCATCCTTATTGAGCTCCTTTCTGAAAACATATTAGGGCTCAAATCTTGATATACCTTGAAAAAATAAAGCAATATTCAGTACACACTAAATGGTCAACTTAATTTTTTTAGTGGGTAAATGACATGGCAAGAATAGTTCAGGTACTTGTAAATGCTAAATGTCCGGTATGTCTTCATTGGCTTTTGAACAGCCTCAAAGAGCAGACATGAGGATTCATTAGCTCTTAGCACATATGAACCTGCTCCAAAGGCAGCCAAGAGAGTTGCCTAGCAACAGTGCATTTTGCATCTCTCATCATCCCCAAAGATGCTACAGCAGCAGCGGCTAGGTCAAGCCTCTCATTAGCAACCTGACAAAGGGTTTCTATCTCCCATTTTACAAAATTATTTTTATTTCCAGGTGAAGCTCAAATATCTACGTATTATTCCTACTGACAACATATTCGCTTCCCTCTCTTCCTTCTTCTGACCAACCCCCATTTCAACAGATAGGTTTTAATGAACCCATCAAAATACCTGTAACAAAAGAAGGCACTGAGAAACCCAAAATCCAACAGAATTTGTATGCTTATTCACATCACTATAACGGTTCCATATCTTTGGGGCAATAAAGTAAGGAAGTTTTAGAAGAAAAAAAAAGATGCAAAACTCAAATAATGGGAAGAAATAGGTAAGACTTCAAAATTCACAAAAAAATCACTCCAATTATTTGCAATGCTCTTGATTTCTTATATTGTTCTATTCCCCCCATAAAAGCTAATCTCAACCATATAGCAAAATAGCAAAAAGGCAGACAATCCAAGAGTGGTAATTCCGGAATGGATTGACAGTTTATAATGAATGTAATCCATAAGAAAGGAACTCCGGTTCCCAATTTAATAACTATGTTATAAAGCTGCACCTCAGATCAATAGCTATTCATTCACTTCTGAAAATATTTCTTAAAATATTTACCACTCAGCATGGTTGCCATGCAGAACTAAAATATATACTTGCATAATCTTCCTTATATACACTCAGAGATCCTCAAAAGAAAATAAACAAAATAAGGACACTTCTCATTTCATGAATTTTAAAGTGCTTAATCCAGATTTTGACATAAATTGCATATACCCTTGGTGTCTGAGCCTCCATGTGATCATGAATTTCCCTAAGGAAAAGATTACAGAATGTGCCTGACATGTTACGAAAGATAAAGTGTGATACTAATAGACCCAGATTAAGAATGGTGTAAATGAGGAACATTAAAAGGCAATCGTCATCACACCAAGTCAAAATAAGTAAATTTTTTAAGTGATCTGAAAGGAACAATGTGATTTTTTCCCCTGAGGCCCCTCCCCCTTTTTAAAATGTACAAACAGCAAAGAATGAATCCCTCGGAGGATTTCCCAGAAGGGTGTCATTTACCACTAAAATATTTCATTCCAGCAGTTGAAAGACCATAAAAGGGTGAATGTCCTCCAGAGCCCCTAATAACGGTAATAGATCTTGTGTTACTATTCACAAGTGACCTCTCAGTCAGGCGATTTAATTTTTCCCCCTGCAGCATGGTTGGTTTCACACACAGTGTAATAACAGTTTTTGCACAACAAGACAATTCATCCGATTAGAAGAACTGTATTAAGTCTTTCATGAACAGCATGTGTCACTACTGCTTCAGCTAGGGTTTGATTTAAGACAACCTAATATATGCAGGCATGATTCTTCATTTTTCCACCATTTTTAAAAAAGATTCCTGGACTTCCTTCAGCAATTTTGCAGACCATTGCCTGAATCCTCCCTGGCTTCAAAAAATAACTAAGAACTCATCAGATGCTCACTGAGCACTTTAAAACAGGTAACAACGATTTTTCACCAGGCAACAGAAATGTGTATAAGGCTCCTGGTTTCTACACAGGTTAAATGAAATTCCATCGATGTCTCAAAGGAGAAGAAACATGAAAAGGGACAGAATAGGCATAACTGGTTACTGCAATTACTTTTATGCATCACAATATTTTAGCAACTCACCATTAATTATAAAGGCAATATGACATCACTGAGAAAAGCTTCAAATAGAGTAAATCTGGAGACAGCCATGTGTAAACCTCAGCAATACACAAAAAATTTTAAAGTGAAAACCAAAGGAAAAGGTGTGAAATGAACCAATCATCTGGCAACCTCTAATACAATAAATAGTTCAGCATCACTCAATGCCCACAGAAGACTAACCTGAGGACAGCTACACATTTCTTACTGCCTTGTGATGAGATTAAGATAGTTAAATGCAGAATCTCTGCAGTGAAGGTATATAGTTGTACCAGGGCACAGGAGTGAAAGAGCAGGGGTCGCATACAGACCAGGTTCAGCCCCTCGCCACCAATAAAATCCAAAGGCAGAGAGACCAGTGGTGGGAAAAGGAGAAGGAATTTATTTCATTGAGACTAATGTCGAGAAGGCAGCCTCCACAGTACAGAGAAATACTTCCATGTTTGTCTAAGGACAATGTAGGACAAAGGTCAGTGGGTGTATGCAGGTGGGCAGTAAAGGTCAGGTCCATCACTGTCTTGGGGTCAATCATGGATGGGGTCTTGCTGGCTCAGGGCATTCCTCATCGCTTGAGGGGATAACTGCGGTTCCCATCAGGGAATGCTTTGCCTGCATGGTCTTTTGTCTCAGTTAAGAGATAAACTAGAAAGGGGGCTGGTGTGGCTTCTTGGGGTAAGCGTCTGCCTTCAGCTCAGGTCATGATCTCAAGGTCCTGGGATGGAGCCTTATGTCTGGCTCCCTGCCCAGCAGGGAGCCTAATTCTCCCTCTGCTTCTCCCCCTACTCATGCTCGCTCGCTTGCTCACTCCCAAATAAATAAAATCTTTTAAAAAAAGAGAAAGAGGTAAGCTAGAAAGAAAAACTTAATCCACCAGAAAGTCTGAAGTCAAAATGGAGGTAGTTGGAGTCCCCTTTCATAGTGACAGTTGGAGAAATTCTCAGGGGTTGCCTCTGCTAACTCCCTTTAATTGATGCTGATAGGCATGGCTTCCCCCTTCCTTCCCTGGAAGGGGGCCAGCCTCTCAGAGAAGAGTAGTGTCAGCACTCCTTCTGCTACAGAAGGAGGCGTGTCTTTACAGCTCACATACCCCAAAGGGACCCTCCTCTGGCTCCTTGGCAAGCAGCCTAAACCTGCAAGATTAAGTTCTCTTGAGACTTCTGATACAGGTAAGATGCTCCCTTCCGGTTTGATTGTCCCACATGCTGCAGGAATCCTGTTTCTTTCAGAAGTGTGTATAACCCTCTAAGCAAACCTGTAAAGCGAGATGAGACAAGTCCACTGTAGTTCCTTGCCCATGTTGCCCGCACTCTGTCCACCAGAAACATGGTCATGTCTTCCATTTTGACAAATTCTAGGCATGCAAGCCAATCCCCACATTGCTGGTTCTCTCCTTCGCCTCCAGGATCACAATGGCTAGCCCAACCCTCTCCTTTAGATGTTAGATTTTGGGGACAGTCATCTTATACATCTGCCCACTCCAAATGCAAGGGATACACACAGTTGGATGGGGAAGAGGTAGAGTTTCCCTGAAGTCCCTGTCACCAGGCTTGAGGTGAGAGGCTGGCAGCACTCCAGCAACTTGCTGCAAAAATCTCCACTCTTCTCTTCATCTTGTCATCTCCTAACTTCTAGACCCTCACTTAGTACTCAGACATCTAAGTTTATTCCTATCACTCTACAAGTTCTACTGGGTGTTCTGTCTCAAAATCATTTTGGCATTTCCAGGTCCCCACCAACACTTCTAACATCCTGTCATATAACTTCATCTCCTCTATATCTGAGATAAATTTTCATCTCCCTTCTTATTGCAAGGCTCTCAGGATCTTGCTTCCAAATACTTGCCCAGAATCCACTCAAGGAACAGTTTCCTGTACCCTATGCACCTCAGTTTAACAGAGTACGACCTGCAGCCTTGTTCTCCCACTGTGACCTGCCACACAGTTGTGTCCTTGCACGTGCTCTTCATCCTGCCTTGGATGCCTTCCTTTCCCCCATATCTGGGAAACCTGTGCTCCTCTTCATGTAGGTTCCAAGGACACTGACAAAAACCTCCACAACGGCAATCACCATCCTGCACTAAACAGTAAATTTTAATGCCTCTGTCAACACACTAAGCTCCATGATTTCTGAAAACAGACTATACCCTTTCATCTTAGTATTACCAGAACCTGCCATATAGGAGGTAAGAGAGAGAGAGAGAGAGAGAGAGAGAGAGAATGAATATAGTGAATTCACAAAGTGAATGTTTTGAAAATGCCTAATAAAATGAGACCTAGTAAAAACAAGGTATCTACAATATTTCAAGCTGAAGGAGAATTCCAAGCCCAGATCAAGATGCACCATTAAAAACTGAATACAATTTGACAACTAAATACACCTAAGTAGAGTAAAATGCCACCAGTATAATTATCATTAATAGTCAGACTACTGGAAACAATGAAGGTAGGAAAGACTGGATTCAAGAAAAAAATGTTAAAGAAACAAAATTCGATTACTTTCATGTACATACTGTAACAAACCAATTAGCCAAGTGTTGCCAAGTACCAGTCCCTGCTGATATGTCTTAATGAATAGATAATGTGATCATTTTAAATTGGCACATTCATTGTACTCATGCAAATGAGCAAGCCCAAACTGCCTAAAAACAATAGCTTCAAAATCAGCTTATGTTTTAACTCAGCCTGTATCTAATTACCCTGAACCCTAAATTAATAGGATTTCATTTAACAAGATTTTCCTGTAATCTAACCTAACCTAAATTCTATCCCTGGACTCCACACTGTTTCCTTTATTAGTCTGGATAACACACAACAATATTGGAAAATAGGGTTTTTTGGTTCTAGGAATGTATACATGCACCTAATATATTTGTGCATTAATTCAATCAGGCAACAAAGCAGGTACCTGTCCAGGAACTAATCTGACCAGGAATTGTCCAAGGTCACTAGGAGACAAAAAAAAAATAAGACTATTTCCCTTAGGGAATTCCTTTTATGAATTCTAAATCTAATTGTAATCTATTCAAAATTTCCAATGAAGATCGCTTATACTCAGAATAACCATAGGACACCTAAAACTGCTAATCTGTGTTTAATCATACTCATTCATCTTTAGTGCTATTTAACTCTGTGATATGATAAAAAATTCAGGTTACATATATTTTTACATGCTCATTTTCTCTGGATGGAGCAGGGGAGGGAACACAAATTGTCTTAAATACAGCTATGATCCACTACCACAAAAATGCTCCTGAACAAGGATAACAGGACCCGGGGCCTCTGAAAGTCCAATCAATATACTGGAAGTCTGACACACAGAAATTATCCCAAGTCACTCCTTAACTACTCGTCTGGCTCCACTGAGTTTGTAACCATGTCTACTCATTTGAAATAAACTGACTTCAGAATGCCCAATTGCATTACATTACTGTTCTGACAATTGGCCAAAGGGTCTTTAATACTACCCATCATGAAAAGCTCAAAATTGTCACTGGCAGGGTAGAAGTCCAGTGTGCTGAAAAGACAAAGGGACAGAACAAGTCTCAAGACTTCTGGTAAGGGAACTAACACAGCTGTCCTACTTTAAGAATTCTAGAATGGTGGCCCCTGGGTGGCTCAGTCGGTTAAACGTCTGCCTTCAGCTCAGGTCATGATCCTGAGTTTCTGGGATGTAGCCTCACGTTGGGCTCCCTGCTCAACACAGAGTCTGCCTCACCCTCTCCCTCTGCTGCTCCCTCTGCCTATGCTCTTTTTTCTCTGTCAAATAAATAAATAAAATCTTTTTAAAAAATTCTAGAATAGACCTTTCCCATCAAATCCACCAAATCCTGACCAATTCTTTCAATTAGTTACAATTGTGACTATCAACGGCTTTCTTTCACTCTCCAACAAAAAGAATTACATCTGAAATGTAAAATATATTACTGCTAGAGAACCTATGGTTCACAAAAAATGAAAACAAAACAAAAATTTTAAAAATTTAAAAACTCTGCTCCAGCACCCAAAGTAATGAAATTTATTTATTCTACAGTTTGCTCAACAATGGTACTCAAGGAGGATCACATAAATGTCATATATAAAGAGTAGTATTTTATAGAGCATAAAAACAGGCAATATATTCTTCTTGTTCATTTCAAAGATACTTTTTAAGTTGTATTTGTCTGCAAGGCTTAGTTTATGAATCATCTACTTCAGACAGTCTTCCTATTATGACTTCATTGCCCTTCTGGGGTCCATCCTACCACATCCTATGCTTCCCTGTATTATCGCGCTCACCACGCAGTACTCTGCTAGGATATTTCTATCTTCCTTAAGCACTGTGATTCCCCCAGTAAGGGTCTCTGTGTCCCAAGTTCTAAATAAATGTGTGTCCCAAGCAGGTTCTCTATTTACTGAATAACTTATGTCACCATGCCCTTTCAAGATCCTGAATTAGCTATATATCATACCAAATACTTTAAATGTTTCAAACCTAAAAACCAACGTATAATTTTCTTCAACACTGACTGACATTTATTTTTCAAAGAGACTATAATAACCATTTTTGTTCACTAATATTCCTGACTTTGATTAAATTTCAGAATCTCTCAGTAATGATCATTATAAACAAAAATGTATAAAATCATTTTTGATCATTAAGCAATAAGCCCAACTGCAACGATGCTTGCTGATTTGCTGATTCACTTGGATCTTCTCAATCTACCCTTTGATCTATGCTTTCAGGAGTTAAGACTGCTATAGGTGTTCTATTTAGGTATAAAATATCTGGCTAAATGTATTTGCCTATTTATATAAGAGATAATGAAGCTAGAATAGAGGCAAAAATAATCACACAAGATTGAAGATCTGACCAGATTTCAAACAAATGTTGAGGTTCTTAGCATTTAATTCACTTTACAACTAACTGGGCCAATCTTATAAATGTGAAGTTGGTAAACCTTGCTCAAATCTCACCTTTGCCCATTACTAGCTGTGTGACTTTGGGGAAGTTAATCAAACTCTGTGCCTCAGTTCCTAAATAGTAGCAGTAGCAACCTCAAAGAGCTGTTTGAGTTGATTAATAGATGCAAATAAAGTGATTAAAATAGTGACTGGTATGTTATAAGCATATGTAAATGTTAGCTATTTTTATTAGCTATTGCTTTGTTCAAGAAGATACTATAGCTTTAATGAGTAGAACAATTTAAAGCTATTTAGCACTGGAAGGTTATCAAAAGGTCTAGAACCAATTTACTCAACAGAACTCAGAATTCAGTTAAGCTGGCAAACATGACAAACACTTCACATTTGGCCCCTCCGCACTATATGTGAAATTGATTAATTGAGTATCTTTCTGCAGCGAATTTATGGTAATGAATCAGAACCCATATACCAATTAAAGGTAATTAACGGAAAAAACAAAACTAAATGTCTTGCAATCATAAGATCATTAAATTTCAATGATAAATATTTATGATGTGAATTCCATAGCAAAAGTATCATACTAGAAGCCATTGTGTTTTGTTGAAGTTTTTGTTTTTGTTTTTTTTAAGATTTTACTTATTTACTCATGATAGACACAGGGAGAGAGGCAGAGACATAGGCAGAGGGAGAAGCAGGTTCCCTACCAGAAGCCTAATACAGGACTCCATCCCAGGACCCTGGGAACACGCCCTGAGCTGAAGGCAGATGCTCAACTACTCAGCCACCCAGATGCCCTGGTGAAGTTTTATAATTACATCAAACTGTTTCTATACATTTCTAGCATTTCAAGTTACAGTTTCTATACTGCTTGTATATTATACCTTTACCATATACTGCCAATGTTATTTAATTTATTGGGTTTTTTGTAAGATCAACTGGTTTTGTACAATGATCTTACATCTATCCACTGTAATGAACTCTCTTATCCATTCGAAAAGCAACAGCTTTGATTCTCTTGCATTTTCTAAAAAGCCAAAGCTTTTTTCCTTTATAGTACATATGTGAGTTTTATTTCCTTTTCTTGAATGAACAATGGCCAAAACATCCAGAAAGAGAGCAACATTACCATCAGACATATTTTTCAGATTCCTTACTTCCATTCAATGGAACGGCTTCTAAATGAAATCTGACTTGGAATTCTACCTATGTCAACATAAAATATCCTTTGACCTATGGGGCTTTTTATTTTGGATTCTGTATTATCTACCTCAGATGATAATGTTACCACATCTTCTATCTTAATAATCTACCTAGCTTTTAATTTTTACCATTTATTTTCAATTTGTGTCACTTGTTTCAAGGTTTGCCTCTTAGAAACACTGTATAGTATATGAGTCTTTCTTTTGATAAGATAATTTAATTCCTTCACAGTAATTGTCATAACTTGTCTATTTGTAATTTTTCCTACCATCTTATTTTATGTTAATATTTGCCATCCTTTTAGGGTTTTTCTTTAATTTTTCTTCCTTTTGTTACATTATTTAGAAATTATAAATCACTAGTTGCTACTAATAAGGGTTTACATAAATATTTCAATTTGTTTTTCCAGTAACATCAGGAACTACTCAGTTTCCAAAACAATTTCACCCTTAGCACATTCTCAACTCTTCTCACTATCACATTCCCACTATCTACCCCCAACATATTTTAAAACTTGGATCTTAATTCCAGGTAATTATTTTTCATACTCTATAAATAATTATTTTAAATTAACCACAAGGTATACTGGATATTTTGATCACCATTCAACATTTCTTCTCTGTGCTTTCTTGGATTTATTTTCCATTTTGCTGGAGCACGTCCTTGAGGGGTTTCATCTCCATCTCCCCTCAGAAAAACCAGTAAACAAGAAAGGCTCTTGAATTATTGCACAACTGGAAAAGTCTTTATTACCATCAGTCATAAAAAGCAGAATAATGGGGACAAATAATCTGGATAGAAAGTGAATTTCCCCAAGAAATTAGAAGGCAGTACTCCCGTCTATTCCAGCACCCAGAGTACTGCTGGTAAAAAATTAAGATCAATTTTGCTTTAAGTTCTTCTTTTCCCCATTTTTCTCTAAAAATCTCTTATGCCTTCTTCCTTATTGTTTAAGTTCCAGGGACAAATTTAGGTATTGATCTATTCTTACATATGCTGCTTGGCTTTCAAAGGGTCCTAACAATCTGTACCCTTGGTCTTTTCAGCTTAAAAAATAGTTTTCTGTCGTGTTTTAAGTTTCTGTCCTCCACTTTCTCCATTCCCTCCAACTGGAATTTTCCTTTTTTTTTTTTTTTTGATTTATTTATTTATCTATCTATTTATTTGTTTGTTTATTTATTTATTTATTTATTTATTTATTTATTTATTTATTTATTTATGATAGACACAGAGAGAGAGAGAGAGAGGCAGAGACACAGGCAGAGGGAGAAGCAGACTCCATGCCGGGAGCCCGATGTAGGACTCGATCCCAGGGCTCCAGGATTGCACCCTGGGCCAAAGGCAGGTGCTAAACCGCTGAGCCACCCAGAGATCCCCTCCAACTGAAATTTCTATAGAAAGATGCTATAACTCCCAATATTGACCCTCAATGTCTTAACTTTTAAAAACTTTTTGTCCTATATTCTGAAATATTTACTTGCACATTCTGTAAACCACTAATCCTGTCTCCATTTATGTACTGTGCAATCACATTTTTCATTTCTAAAATCCCTTGTCATTGAATTTCTTCTTTGTCACAACAGTATTTTTGTATACAATATAAAAACATAGAATAGCTTTCCAACATCTCTTGGGATATAGATTGTTTTTGTATTATATTCTGCTTCCTGAATTCTCTTTCTTTTGGAAACAGATCTCTAATTAGTAATGCTGTTAAATTTTCTCAAAGTCTGGTGAGCCTTCATTATCCATTTATATTTACGAATCAATGCCAAATTGGCTGCAGGGAACTTGCATGGGTTGCTCCTGTAGATGTAAAGCAATGTTTCCATAAATAAGACTCTCCTCGTATTTGAAAGGCTGATTATGGAAGAGCTGAAGAATGAATGGTAAAATATGTCGACTGGCAACTTCACTTTAGAGTGTCTGGCCATGATGCAAGTAGGCAGAAGACCAAGACCACCTTCTCCTTGCCCTGTCCTCTCATTAAAATAACAAATTTTTCTTCTGGCAATGGCGGACTTTGGTGTGTTTTCCCCTTGAGAGGAATTCCTCATGCCTGTTTTGAAATTCAAAGTTCTGATCCCCCTTCCCAGCCCTTCACCAACACTAGACGTCCATCTCAAGCAGTTTCCTTAGAGAGTGTTAACCAGAAGACAAAGCTACTGTTGCCTGGTTATTTAACTGGGAGCAGAAAGACTCCACTATTCGAAATGCAGTTCGGGGCCCCAGGCCCTCCCCGGCTATACTCCGTGCTCAGTGACACAACAAGACAAATGTTTTCAGTTCAATCGATTAGAACTACTGAATATCACAGCGATACATGGTTGAACTGAACATCACAATCAAACAATTTCAGTGAGAATTTTAAGTGATTTACGATCTACAGACTCCTCAAAAGAAACCCTGCCCAACACGAACACTCAGGGAAGGCAAGAAATTCATAAAGAACTCCTTGCTGGGTAAAAATTCTAGGCTTTCTGGGAAAAAATACCAAACACAACAACAACAACAAAAATTCAGAAAAACAGTAAAGGGTTCAAATGTCAGTTAAAAACATGTTTATTCTACAGATATCTATGTAGGGTTTATAAAGAAGAAATAAGCATATTCCCACAGAATGGAATAGATACCTGACCTTGAATTTCAGTCTGTGTTTCTTTTTGTCTAATTGTTTCATGGTGACAGGCTCAGCCCAATTTTGCTGTAGGCATAATCGATGCTATGGCTACGAGGAAAGAGTAGTACAGCACTTCTTATCTGTAAAGCTCTTTATTAAAAGTACTGTACATTCTGGCTTCTGTTTGCTGGTGTGAAGAACACAGAAAGCAGGCTGACTTCAGGGGGTAACAATTCATAGAACTTAGTGACAATAGAACAGACTGCAAAGTGTCCAAAGACTCTTTGTGCAAGTTCTTTTATAGAATATATTTTCTCCTTTTCTCACAGCAGTAACTTACAGGCCATTAAATTTCACACATTTCCTATTCATTTTCCATGTTAAAATATGGCTTATGACCCAGAGTAGAACTATCACAGGATTCTGCCCTGAAAGTCAGCTTTTTTTACTATGTGATAATATATGACTTTTAAAAGACCAGCAAGTCCTGAGCCATGAACCCAGCCACATAAGTGATTTCAAATGGCTCAGAAGTGTGTACGCTTTTACAAATGGAAAATATTAAGCTCTGAAAACATTACAAAGGATAAAATTAAATTCTCAAAGAATGCCATTGTTCCCATTAAGCAAGACCTTTAACTAGAATTAACAACCAAAATGTAAACGGGAAATAAAAGACCCCAGAGCTGTAAAGGGAAGTAAAAAAACAAAAACAAACAAAACCCCCCGCAATTCTCTCCCCACTTCCAAAAAAAGAGAAAAATAAGCAAGTATCCAGGGTCTGAGAAAGGCAGTGAGGTTCACAAAACTTAATTTGTTCAGCATTTCAATGATGGGAGGTTTTAAGGAAGAAATGTGTAGTTCTCTAAACTCAAAATTCATAAACTTCTCCTTTCTCACACATTCCATCAGCCAGTCAAAAAGAAACTGTGATGTTCTTTACATGTAGTATTTAGAATTCTTTCTTTGAAGGTGAGATACTAACTATAAGATTTCATTTTAAACCATCTTGGCCTATCTAAAAAGCACTAAACTTTGTGGTTAACATTCAATGCAGATATCTATGTAATCTTGCCATAAACTCTTATACTATATGTAGAAACATATGAAAAAAACGCTTTCTCAGGTTTTAAAACCCCTACCAAGGAGCCCTGATTTCCAGAAGAGACTATAAGCTTTTGTCAGGTCTTCTCCCTATATATATTTAGAAGATCTACTATTAAGCCCCTAAAAATTCCAATAAGGCTTTTGTATAAACCTACTGCGATGTGGAAAAATAACTTCCTCCAACAGCTCTGTTATTCTTCAGGATTAGATGGAGAATCTCACTTCCAACAACTATAGGGAAGCTATACTTAATAACATATCCAATATAATAAATAATTATATTTATGTATTTAACATATAATTACATAATCTGTTAAGTATGTAATGTAATCAATTATAATATTATAGTAAATAGCTAATAATGCAGTTAATATAATATAGCTAAGGTAATAGATAGGGAAGGTTTTAAGAACTTTTAGCAGCCTTTTCTTCTCAGGGTGTCCAGGATCGGAAAAACACCTTGGCAGTTTGGTTAGGTGAGTCCCAAGTAAATACATGGAGTTTACCTGAAGCTGCCTTACTGATGAAGAGTAACTAACCTCTCCCTAAGAAGTTCTAGCAGTGTGAGACATTTCCAAAACTGTCCACAATCATGTTATAAACGAGTTGCCCAGTCATTGGCTCAGGGTTCAAAATATGATTTGTTATTGCCCTTTTAAAAAACTGTAGGGGTGCCTGGGTGGCTCAGTCCGTTAAGCATCTGACTCTTGATCTCAGCTCCAGTCTTGATCTCAGGGTCATGAGTTCAAGCCCCACACTGGAGTCCACGCTGAGTGTGGAGAATACTTAAAAAAAAAAAGAAAGCTGTAAAGTTCAGAAAATATCCTCCTTTAGGCCTGGAGTCCTATTATCCCTTAATTAACTAAGTAGAATCCACATTTAACATTCACTACCGCTGACTTCACACTCGATGAAACCAGGTCCTGAACAAATCACAGAAGTAGGAAAACAGCTCTCTGAAGAGGGAAGAGTAAGGCCAACTGGACATTACTGTACATGAGCCATGAAGCCCTGTGCTTCAGTTCTCATCCAGGCATCTCTGAAAATACTCTGAATGACTTATATCAAAATGAAAGAAAATAACATTACTCAGCATTAGAAAGGCAGGAACTATATTATATAAATATAACCAAAAAGCACACGAATCTATCAACTTTTATTTCCAGAAAAAACACTAATTTAGGAAATAGATGGCACTCTCATTTATTATAAGCAAAAGCTGTGATATGAAAAACTCTGTCTAAACTAAATTGATGTGTTTAAAACTTTCAAGACATCCATGGGAATTTACACAGGATGCTCGTTCTTGGATCTCTCCCCAGAACCCCAGAAGACATTCCCTCCAAGAATGTAAAAGGCACCTAACTTTTACTGACCACTGCCTGACCTGAATTTGTATCTTCCTCAAATTCAATCTAGTGATGTCCAGGTAAGAAAACTATCAGGAGGGATCCCTGGGTGGCGCAGCGGTTTGGCGCCTGCCTTTGGCCCAGGGCGCGATCCTGGAGACCCGGGATCGAATCCCACATCAGGCTCCCGGTGCATGGAGCCTGCTTCTCCCTCTGCCTGTGTCTCTCTGCCTCTCTCTCTCTCTGTGACTATCATGAATAAATAAATAAAATCTTTAAAAAAAAAAAAAAAAAAAAAAAAAAGAAAACTATCAGGATTATTAGTAACTGCTGACAGCATTCCTAGATGGGGTGGGGGTAGGGGGGTAATTTTTCCTATTTTTTTCATCTGTCAATTTATTGCTGTAGCTTTGGGTAATTATCTGGTTATTTTAACATAATCATTTGCATCTAGTTAACTCTAAAACAGTACTCACAAAGCCAAGTTCCCTTCAGACTACTTAACTCCATTAGTCTTCCATGGCCCTAAAGCTATGAAGCCCAATGGAAAATGCATGGCCTGTGAAACCAGGTGAGAGATGAAGGCTGAAAACTCACAGAAGAAGAGGACCCACCAAACTCCATGATAAGTAAGATTAACACAATCACATATTTTCTAAAAGGCCCATTTTCTTATGGTTATGAACACGAATATAACATTTCTAGTTGATACTGACTTGTACTACTGTTAAAAAAGCACTGAACAAAAAAAACAAAAAAACAAAAAAAGCACTGAACATAATTTCAATACCTTAGAATAAGAACAAGCACACCAAAGCATACCTCATGTCTTTCAAACTTTTCAAATATTTTTTCTCACAAGATCTTACAGTAGGATTCTTTCAATAAATCAAGATGACACAAAAACTCAATACTTAGTAAGCATACTGCAAGCCAGCGAATTCCACCAGAGGTTAAGTGACTGCCAAAACAAAGGAAGAAAATAGCCTCGAAATTTCTTCTCTTACCTACTTATTTACTTAGCTTCTGCTTATTAGTAGTCTAAGGCTTTTGTTTAGTATCAACTACCTGTGCATGAATCTGAGCCAGAGTGCTTAAACATAATATAGCTTCTTTCTATAAGGTAAGAAAGGGCAAAGACATATCAAGCATTAATACATCTCATACAGACCTGTTAACTTAATGAAAGAAATAGAAACAACCCTCCAATAACAGATTACAATCATAACTCATTTCAACTGAGTCTATTCCAACTGGAAAACTTGCTTTTTCCAAATATTTAGTCCTTTCCTTTTGGCTACTTTACCTATAACTAAGGTCCAGTGAAAGGGTATGAAACGGTCACTTCAATAAGGAGAAGTGAGGAGAAAACAGTGTTTCCTAAGGGCACCTGAGTGGGTCAGTCAGTTAAGTGTTCAGGACTCTTGATTTCAACTGCAGTAAGGATCTCAGGGTCATGGGATCTGCTAGTTGGGTTCTGCGCTCAGTGGGGAATCTGCTTGAGATTCTCTCCCTCTGCCCCTTCCCCTGCTCTCTCTCTCTCTCTCTAATAAACAAACAAACAGTATGTCCTAGTTCAAGGATACTTCTTTTATCCTTCTCACAAAAACTCTACTTCTACATTATTAATGCTACGGCCTTTGCTTATGTTAAGAATTTGAATAAGCATTTAAGCATTTCACTCTACTATTCATCTTAACAGCACAAGGACACTCATTTCTTTCAAAACTATCCAAGAAATAATCAACAGAAGTATAACATACCAAATTCTATTTCTACCACTGCTTCTTAAACATTTATTGAGTAAAGAAACAAACCCAATGATCACTCTAGTACTTCCCAATCTTTTCCATTTCACAGCACACATGAATATCAAGTTTATAAGAAGAGTGGAGTAGGGATCCCTGGGTGGCACAGCAGTTTGGCACCTGCCTTTGGCCCAGGGCGCGATCCTGGAGACCTGGGATCGAATCCCACGTCGAGCTCCCGGTGCATGGAGCCTGCTTCTCCCTCTGCCTATGTCTCTGCCTCTCTCTCTCTGTGTTACTATCATACATAAATAAAAATTAAAAAAAAAAAAAGAAGAGTGGGGTAAATATCTGAAACACTAAGTAGCCAGAGGTGACCAACCAAGCACTCCGAGCTTGGACAACTACCTGGCTGCCTGAGAGCTCAGAGGGGAGGATACAAGGGCACACCTGGTGTGTACTTACACCATTTTCAGTGTTCCCAGAACACTGAGAAGTTCTCTGCTACACTTTTTTGCCGATTTAACATATTCCCACCTTTATGTCAGGAAACTATTTTCCCTTTGGTGAATCATCCCACCCTCAATCCACATGATCCTGGTGGCACAGACAATTTCAACGCTGACACTTCACTCACTTCCATTCTACCCATGATGGCCAATTAAAGTACATGAAAGTGTCCCAATATCCTGCCATAATGGTTGATCAACATGGGCACATAACCCAACAAGGTCAATAGAAATACCTCTACATCTCTCTTCCTTTTGGACTGTGAATATAAGATTATAAGGCTTTGGGCTTTCAGCAAATTCACAGAGAAAACAAAGGAACTGTATAGTGAATATACTGCCCAGGCCATGCTTATTCTAAATTCTGGAGTTAATAAAAACTGTTTAAGACAGATGTGTCTCTGTTACTTATAACCAAGAGTATCACCCTAGAATTTCAAGACCAATGCATTTCCTGAATATCAACACATAATCTGATATAATACATGTTTTACATCAGTGGCACACATAGGTCAGATAACTTACTATAGGACTTCTTTAGATAATCTCCAGGCATTATTTATGCATTAACTATTATAAATATATTATCCTATAAGGTATTAGCACTGAAACAAAACATTTATCAGAAGCAGAATTATTCAATTGCACTGCTGGGGATTTACCCCAAAAATGCAGATGCAATGAAACGCCGGGACATCTGCACCCCGATGTTTCTAGCAGCAATGTCCACAATAGCCAAACTGTGGAAGGAGGCTTGGTGTCCATCGAAAGATGAATGGATAAAGAAGATGTGGTTTATGTATACAATGGAATATTACTCAGCCATTAGAAATGACAAATACCCACCATTTGCTTAAATGTGGATGGAACTGGAGGGTATTATGCTGAGTGAAATAAGTCAATCAGAGAAGGACAAACATTATATGGCCTCATTCATTTGGGGAATATAAATAATAGTGAAAGGGAATAGAAGGGAAGGGAGAAGAAATGGGTAGGAAATATCAGAAAGGGAGACAGAACATGAAGACTCCTAACTCTGGGAAATGAACTAGGGGTGGTAAAAGGGGAGGAGGGCGGGGGGGCGGGGGGGTGGGGGTGAATGGGTGACGGGTACTGAGGGGGGCACTTGACGGGATGAGCACTGGGTGTTATTCTCTATGTTGGCAAATTGAACACCAATAAAAAATAAATTTATTATTTAAAAAAGCAGAATTATTACAGAAGGTGAAGAGAAAAATAAAGTGGGAAGCAAAGTGAAATGATTCACATTATGTATACAACCATATATGATGCAAAGATACTTAGGGCATTACAGATCCACTTGAAGAATCAGATCATAAGAGATCTAGTCAAAAGGAAAACTTTCTGTGATCGGTAGTTGTTTATTTGACTAAAAGGAATAAGTATGACAAGTTGAGGATAAAAAGAATCCAAATACAGTAACTTCATATCCTAGATAAACATATTTATCCCACCTCTAGAACTAATTTTTTTTCCTATAGGAACACAAATTCTCCATAAAGAGATCAACTTTTTCTTCACCGTTTGAAAAGAAGTATAAGCACATACCATTCCTGTTTGCTCAGGAAACCCTTCCCTTTGCAGGAAATTACTTCTAGAGGGTCCATCCAGTGGGAAAAAATTAGATTACTTTACCAAATATATGGTTAGCTTAATGGGGGGGGGGAGCCCTATTAATGCCTGATTGCTTATTACACTCCAAGTTTGGTGCAGATAGGAAGAATGATTGTTTACCCCCATACCCTAGTATGTAAATGGTTACCATTCACAGGAAAGGCTCAGTAGTTTTTAGTTTATTAAATGACTGAATGAAGATAGGATCAAACGGTCAAAAGTCAAAAAGATTAATGTCTATTCCACAGGCATCTTTATTCTAAATTAATTAACCTGCCTCTACTTTAAAAGATCAATATTAGAACTAAGGGATATTCATCTTGGAATACGCTCCAGGAGTTAATAAAAGTGCTACCAATTAGCAAATCTACCAATAAACCATAATACCAGAATAGCACCATGTGCAGATTTCACTGTGAAGTATGCTTTCATTAACGAAACATTTGCATCATTAAGTATACATTAACTCAGAGTAAGAACACAAAAGAACAAATTGACAAGACAAAAATAGCCCCCCTACCTCCCTCCCCCAAAAAAGAATCAACCCATAATTTAAGACATTGATAAAAATCACCTGCAAACTAAGAATAATCTACAATTCTAAAAGTTAAGCTTTACCCCAATCATTGTACCATTATTTTCTTACTTTACCTGAGAGGAATCTGCCTGGGCTAATTCTGTAGTGACCTTCAGGATTTGGCGAAGATTTTGCCCTTGATCTTCAACAAGGAGGTGAGCCAGCAAAAGGAAAACATGTACAGGGATCGCCGTGGTAATAGGGAGCAAGGACTCTATGGAAAACAACCAGTCACTTGCAGCAGACTCTTCTCTCATTACTTCAAGGATCCTCCAGGCTGTAAATATTGATCCATACGTGCCAGTTATGGGGAACACAAGCTTGTAGGAGAGCTGAAAAACAAACAAACAAAAAGGCATGAATAAATGAGGTAAGTATATTTGCCAGAGATATATTCATTTTTTTAGACTATATCATAAGAAATCAATCCTTCTGACAAAATACAAAATTTTGTATTTTGCCGAAAACTCCTCGGCACATATTTGAGCTAATACAACAAAAAGAAAATAGATGGAACTATCTAGAACAGTTGATTTCAACTTTTCCTATTTACCAGTCGATCCCAGTTAAGGCAGGGGGGATAAAAAGGATCAATACACAAGATTTAGAGGCAACAGAGTTTGAAAAAAAAATCCAGTATCACTAAAAAAATATTCACTAGTAAGAGATAAGATTTTTTTCAAAGATTTTATTTATTTATTTGAGAGAGAGTGCATGTGCATGGAGGGCAAAGGGGCCAGCGAGCAGGGACAGAAGCAGACTGCACCGTGCGTCTCAATCCCAGGACCCTAAGATCAAGACCCATGCCAAAATCAAGAGTTGAAGGTTAACCAACTGTGCTACTCTGGCACCCCATGAGAGGGAAGATTAAAAAAAAAAAAAAAAGTCATTGTATGTGCCCAGCTCCTCCTCTAGTAAGAGACAATCCCAGGCAGGTGGCAGATTTGGACTGAGGACAATTCATCTTTGCAACAGTATGTTGACAGGAACAGAGTTGGTTCAGCAACAACCTGAGAATTAATGACTGTGAATAACTTCTGCAATAAGAAATAGTCCGACAGCTCTAAATTGAAATGATACCCAAAGAAGAGGTTATGCATACGTCAATCTGAGAAATGGCTCCTCACAGAAATAAAGTAGTGCAGTCAGGGACAGCGAAGAGACAGCAGTCTGCCAAGGGGAACGGTGTGCCCACATGGCTCAGGAGAAGCCGGAGACATTAGAGAAGCATAAATAACTGCCTGCTAATAAAACGATTCAATTCCTTCAGAGTGGGATGAAACAAATTAGAAATCTCTAGACTCTCCTGTTATTAGAGACTAACTTATATGGATACAGCTAACAACTAAAAGGATGGGAAGTAAAAATTAAGCTTTAGAAATGTCTTTCTTTCTTTCTTTTTTTTTTTTTTTTTTTTTTTTTTTTTTTTTTTTGGTAAGTAGGCCCCCACATCCAGCGTGGGGCTTGAACTCATGACCTTGAGATTCAGTCACATGTTCTACCATCTGAGCCAGCCTGAAATTTTTTAAGTAACATCTTTACTGAGATATAATTCACATACCATAAAACCTACCCTTTTAAAGTTTACAACTCCGTGAACTTTAGTAATTCCTGGAGAAGTGGAACCATCACCAGGGCAAGCTTTCATCATCCCCAGATGGAAATCCCATCTCCCTTAACACTCACTCCTTATTCCCCCAACACCACACTCACAGCCCCTGGTGACAACTACTTCATCTACTTTGTTTCTATTCTGACTATTTCATATAATAGAAACCTCACCGGATGTGTTGTCTGGTGACTGGCTCCTTTCGCATTGCATATTTTCAAGGTTCATCCAGACTGTGATTTGTATCAATACTCCTGTTTCTTTTCATTGGCAAGTAATATTCCATCTATGGATATACCACATTGTTACCCATTCATCAATTAACAGACATTGGGCTGTTTCCACTTTCTGGCTATCATGAATAATGCTGCTATGAATAGTCCGATTAAAGTTTGTGTGAGGACATGGGTGTTCAGTTGTCTCAAGTATATGCTTTAGAGTAGAGATGACATTTGAAAGTAAATCCCACTGTCAAAACAAATGAGGAAGTTATCTTTATTGATATGAAAAGAGCTCTCATGAAAATACAAGTTGCAGATAGTGTGCCTGGAATGCTACCAATTATTTTTTGAAAGGGAGTGGGGACTATATATTTGTATTTGCTTATATATGCAAGGAAAAGTATGAGACAGATACAAAATAAATTAACAGCCACTAATCATTTTCTATTTGAGGGTGGGAACTGAACAACCAGAATCAAGGGTGAGAAGGAAACTTTCCATTGTATACCATTTTATAACTTTTGAGCCACGTGGATGTGTTGTAATTTTTTAAAATAATAAATTTTGAAAGTTAAAGATTTATATTTATCATAGCTCTTTCTCTCTAAAAATACTTCCCCTACCCAAAGATGAAATTCACTAAGAACCAGAGTCAAGTTCTTTAGAAAAAGGACAAACAGCACCAGACTTAAGATTTAAAAAGCCAGGACTTTAGCACAGCCATGCCAGATAGAAGCTATTACACAATCTCTGAGCCTCACTTTGCTCACTTGTAAGATGGAAGTAATGAGTACTTTCCTGCCAAGATTATTGAGGTAGATAGTGACACAATAAAGCACCTAGCACAGTCTCTAAAGTTGCAAAATACAGAGAAATATGATCTCTGTCATCTTTCGGAGAGAAAAATAAAACTGGTAGATAGGAGTATAAAAGAAAGTAATTGGAAATCACCATGAACCATAAATTGAGTCAAAAGCAGCAACATTACCCAGACGGGTAAGAGTAAACATACTGAAACAGAAAAGAAATCCTGTTTTACTTGAAGTATTATGTTGATGTTTAGGCTCTGTTTTTTGTCTGTTTGCCTCAGGTTAGAACAGCAGGAGAAAAGCACAGTGTTGAATGAAACATCCCAGAACAGTCTCTCTGTCCCAGTGAGTGACAGCTGCCCCTGGCACAGTCCCAGGGCAAGGATGCAACCCAGAGCTTTCTCTACACCAGCTACCAAATCCTGGCCCCACAGCCCAAGGGAGGGCCTGTGAAAGTGCTGGCAGGCTCCATAGTTTAGAGGAGAAAGCAGGTGTTTAAAATAAAAGAGGTTTATGTTAGGTAAATTACATCTCAGTAAAAAAAAATATATATATATATATATGTGTGTGTGTGTGTGTATGAGAAAAGAAACCATTAAAAAGTAACACTTAAATAAATATTAAATGGTTATAAAACATATTTTACAGATATTAGTTGCAAATCTTCATTCTAAAAAGTTCATAATAAAAATGTTCAGGTTTGTTAATTATTAACAATAAGACAGACAACTGATAGTACTCCTTTGTCTAAAGGGGTCTGAAAAAGAAATTGTGAGTTCAGTGAACAATCTAGATTTTCATTAACTTTAAAGAATAACATTCATCTGGGGCACCTGGATGGCTCAGTCGGTTATGTGTCAAACTCTTGATTTCAGCTCAGGTCATGGTCTCCACATCCTCAGACCAAGCCCGATGTCAGGCTCCACACTCAGCAGGGAGTCAGCTTGGGATGCTTCCCCTCTTCCACCCCCTCTACCCTTCCCTCTGCAATCTAGCTCTTGCACACTCTCTCTCAAATAAATAAAACTTAAAATTAAAAAAAAAAAAAAGAATAACACTTCTCTGTAATAGTGATTAAAATTGGCTTAACTGAAGTAGAGCCAGGATTTGATCAGGAGAGGGAGTACTGAAACTCAAACCTGCAGTCCCTTAAAAGGAGGATAGTTTTTTGCTAGAAGGGATTTAACCACTCACCAGAGCAGAAGCAGAAGACTGGACTAGCCAAAGCCTCAAGAGGTTCATTCTACTCTTTCCCTTATTTAGAATCCAGTCAGGAGTGGAGAGGCAGGCCATCTGGGTGGCCCAGGCAGTTGAGCATCCGCCTTCAGCTCAGGTCAGGTCGTGATCCCAGGATCCTGCGATCAAGCCCTGCGTCGAGCTCCCTGCTCAGCAGGAGCATGCTTCTCTTTCCCCCCTCTTTCCCTCCCCACTGCTCATGCTTTCTCCCTGTCTCAAATAAATAAAATCTTAAAAAAAAAGAGAGAGATAGAGAGAGAGCAGAGAGGTTTGGGAGGGCTGCTTATCACCAAAGAACAACTCACACCATCCTCAGTATCCATGTTATTCAGAAGATGATGGTAGACAAACAAGATCTAGGACTTACCAATTCCTTTCAACTTCCAACCAAAAGCTTTTATGAAACTGGTTTATTTTAATGTACTATGACTTAGTGTTAGCCTGTAAATCTGAAACTGTTCTATTTATTCACAAGTACAGCACAAAAATGATAAATTACCATGCCAAAAAAATAAAAAATCAAATTAGAGGCAATAGGATGTAAGCTCTACAGTTAAACAGGTCAAAAATCTGAATGTCAACTCTATCTTTCACATCTGTATAATTTAGGTAATTTAACCTCCCTAGCCTCAGTTTCTTCACTTGTCAAGTGCATATTCTATGAATGTCATCAGAGAAATGCAGATCAAAACCATAAGGAAAACCAAAATCACTTCACACCTGCTAGAAGCAAAAACATAGACAATGACAACTGCTGGCAAGCATGTGGGCAAATTGGAGTCTTCATACACAGCTGGTGGGTATGTGAAATGGCAGAGTCCTTTTGGAAAACAGTCTGGCAATTCCTCCCACAATCAACAGGGTTATTGTATGATCTAACAATTCCGCTCCTAGGTATTTACCCAAGAGACAGGAAACCATGTCCAGATAAATACTTGTATAGAAACGTTCATAATGGCACTATTCATTAATAGCCAAAAAGTGAAAACAACCCAAATGTTCATCAACAGATGAATGGAAAAGTAAAATGTGGTGTATATCCATGCAATGGAATACTATTTAGGGATTTTTCCTACCATGGCTGTCAGGAGCATTCAGGAGACTCCGGCAGGTATCTTCCTGTGGAGGACCCAAGGCACCCCAGGGGTGACTTCCTACACACTAGCTCTGGTCTGACACACCCCAAAAACCTTCACCATCCAACAGGCCAGAGCCACATTCTTTCTATAAAGTCTGATCTCAGTCTGGAGGAGGAAAACCTTCTCTGTTCCTTCCTTGGGTAATATCTCAAGTCCTAGAAGTAGTAGCTGCTCCTTACATTTATTAATGCAATAGCTCCTAGAGCCTCTTTTATAACTGCTAGTAATTGAGACTGTTTACTAGTTAATAATTCTTTGTATTAAGTTTTTCTTTGTTCAAATTACCAGCACAGTCTCTCTCTCATGTCTAGACCCAGGCCTGGTGCTTTCTTTCTTCCCCTACATTCCCTGGAGGCCAGGGCACAAATATTTTACAATTTACAACTGGTGTCTGCTTCTTTTTTTTTTTTTTTTAAGCCTAGGAAAACATAAATAGGTGGTTTTAAATATCACATTTAATAGCCTAATAGAAGGGATCCTGTTTTCCACGCACCACTAAAAAATATTAAAAGCTTATTAGATTATGTTAATCTTTAAGAGAAGATGAGTGGCTGTTTTGATAGCTTACATTTTTTAATTCTAAAAATTGAAAGTTGAAATGTTTTTAATTTCATGGTTATCAACACTTCAGAAACGGATAGGGAATACAGAATTGCATGGTACAGTTTATTTACCCTGGTTCTCATTCACCAGAACTGTGCTTCTTAAGAACTGCTCTAGTTCTAAATCAAACATGCTAAGTCAGAGTCATCTATATAAAAAGAAATAATAAAAATGTATGGAGATAGTAAAATGATCTTCTGTATCCTTATGAGAAGCTCACAACGCTCAGTGAATAGAAATTTACTGAATGTTTATCTCACAGTAAACAATGTGTCAGGTGTTGAGGATGCAAAGTTAAATAGGTACACCTAATTTATTTAAGTATATGGAAAATAGAGTGTTCAATTAAATACTGGCTAAAAGACTTTGAAGACTCATCTATGATCAGGTGACAAAGATAAAGCAAAAACACTCATGTGGAAAAAATAAAAAATGTTCAACAACTGTTGCAATTTCAATTTTAACATGCTTTGAAAATAAAGGCAAACTGTGAGATGGGCCAAGACCTTTTCCCTCAGTAAGCTCGCAGTATAAGCTGGAAGTACATATATATACAGCTCTCTAACTTAAGACACAACACAACTGAGAAATACTAAAAGTGCTGGGGATGCCAAGAAGAAGGTCATGAATTTGGACTCTGGGAGGCTGAGAACATTTGGCTGGGTCTTGAAGAATGAGTAGGTCAGGAGGAGACAAAACAGCATTATGAGCAAAAGCAAAGATTCAGGAAGAGATGTGGAAAGTTTATATCTTGTTAAATTTATAGGTATGTTGGGAATATAGAGACCTGCCCAGGCATGGAAGAAAAGCCAACAGCAAACTGTGGCTTACAGTTTTAAAAATGGTGATCATATCTCCCCTCACATTAACATCAAGAGAATGTTCAGAGCCCCTGTAGTACTTGCTCCTCCCTCTTCACCAGCTGCTGAAGAGAAAGTTCAGCTACTCGTGTTAATGAATAAGATTCACACACACCTGAGTGAATGGTACACTGAGTGCTCCTGTATTAGAGCCAGGGTGATTCTCAGGAAATATCGCTTGTGAGCCAAAAGGACAGAACTCTTAGACATAAGCGCATCCTTCACCAGCCCCAATCCCATCCAGAATCCAATCACTGTTCTAGATGAGCAAACCACAAGGGAAAGTAAAAGGCTATTAGAAAATTTGGGCCACATTCTGTATTCCTATCACAGAGAAGGCAAGAGCTTCCTTCTCTTAATTCAAGTCGATTACCTACTTCAAGCTTTCAAGTTTTAGACAAACAATCAGGAATGAGGAGGATGTAGTAGACAGTCAATGTGCCTACAGGCTAGTTTCTGCTGCACCCTCAAACCAGGAATTACAGTGCCTGGCTTTCTGTGGCTCGGACATCTCACAACACACAATTAGAGGTATCCCTGCCTTGGCAGATGAAACAACTGGCTCTTGCCTGCATTTATTTATGTCTCTCTCCATGGGGACAGGAGATTCACCAGTTTAACTTCTGTAGTCCTCCCTCAATCCCCATCACATTCGTAGCTAGGAAACTAATACTACATTTTACTGAAGGCAAAACTCAAATACCAAAAGAGAAAATGTCTAACTAGCGCAGGCCCAGAAGCCAGCCATTAACCAGATGTTGACAATACCTTCACATTACCCTAACAGACAGCATGAGACTGCCACAGAAGACTGAGGCCTGCCCAGCAGGCGGGAATGGGGATGCAGTATGTTGGACCTACAGTTTTCCAATGAGGCAGCCGCTAGCCATCAAGAGCCTGCATGCCAAGGGAAACAGCATTAGAGGCTACATGTTAAAAACTGAAGTCTTGGGATCCTTGGGTGGCTCAGCGGTTTAGAGTCTGCCTTTGACCCAGTGCCTGATCCTGGAGACCCGGGATTGGGTCCCGCGTCGGGCTCCCTGCGTGGAGCCTGCTTCTCCCTCTGCCTGTGTCTCTGCCTCTCTCTCTGTCTCTCATGAATAAATAAATAAAATATTTAAAAAAAAAAATGTAGTCTTAGGCCTTACAAATCCCAGGCATTTGAGATTTCCCACCTTTAGAGTGTCCCAGATGTAACAACATGCTGCATAAAGGCATAAATTCAACAGTATGAGAAGAAAAAAAGGATTCCTTGCTCAAATGTGTTGGAGAAGCACCAGGTTAAACAGAACTAGTTCCTGTTCTGCAGAATTTCTCAGGACCTTTAACTACTAATGTAGTCAGAAAACTCGAGGAAAAAAAGTATACAGCATTTCCAAAGCTTATTTTACCCTCCCCTCTCACAGTCCAGAAGAATATACTAATAGCTACACCACTGGCTGACAGAATGGCAAACTTCCAGGAGAGGAGTTTATTTATTTATTTTTTAAAGATTTTATTTATTTATTCATGAGAGAGAGAGAGAGGCGCAAAGGGAGAAGCAGGCTCCATGCAGGGAGCTCGACATGGGACCCTATTCCAGGACTCCAGGATCAGGTCCTGGACTGAAGGCAGTGCTAAACCGCTGAGCCACCTGGGCTGCCCCAGAAGAGGAGTTTAAACCCAAACAGGTACTTCCTCAGGAGGGGAGATTACCTGCACAAACAGAAGGTCCACATTACCACTTTACTTTTATTGAAGAGAAACAAGGTTGAACTCTTTACCTTTTGGTGGTCATTTCTGTAGGACTCCTGCTGTACCATTTCCAAAACGTCTAGAGCCAACTGCTGCCTTGAGGGACCTTCTTCATCCATGTATATACAGTCTTCCAAGGCAGTAGAAGACAGTATCTGCAGAACTGGCATCACCAGCACCAAGGATGACCTTGGGATTTTCTGACCCTCCGCAAGAGAGAGAAGCTTCAAAGCTATTCATCAAAACAATAATTCACAGTTAAAAAATTACTACCACAATCAAACAAAATGCTATTTTGTTTAAGAGTGATATGCAGAAAGTTTTCTTACCCCTTTACAATTGGGTCAGACACGTAACTAAGATGATCAATCTTCTCTTTTTAGAAAGGAACCTAAAAATTAGCTATTATCTAAAATAAGCTGTTAACGTGTGTGCCTGATAACTTGAGGATACTCTTAGAGAAAATTCATACCATGAAATAAAAACCAAATCTTTAAAATAAAATTCAGCTGGGGTGCCTGGGTGGCTCAGTCAGTTGAGCATCCAACCCTTGGTTTTAGCTCAGGTCATGATCTCAGGCTCCTGAGATCAAGCCCTGCATCAGACTCCCTGCTCAGGGTAGAGTCTACTTGAGATTCTCTCCCTCTTCCTTTGTCCTCCCCTTCTCCCTCAACCCCATACACACTGTATGCTTTCTCTCCCTCTCTCCCTCCCTCTCTCTCTCTCTCTCAAGTAAATAAATAGATAGATAGATAGATAGATAGATAGATGATAGATAGATAGATAGATAGATAGATAGATAGATAGATGATAGATAAATAAATATCTTTAAAGATAAATAAAATAAAATTTGATTCAACTTTTGTCCTTATATTGTCAGGTCCTTCTACTGCCCCCAACAGAGCCAAGAGACCAGAGTTCCTGATCAGTGGATTTTTAAAGCAATGTGCATGCTTCCCTTAAAAACCCAGGTTAAAATTATATTGAGGTACAGTAGTAAACAAGGTGAAGCAGGGATGTCCTTCAGTGTAATTGCTAAAAAGATAATCAGAAAAAGTCTCAAAGTCCATAAGCAGCAACAATCAAACCCAGTTTTAAAGATGATTCTCTTTAACATGGACACTCAACTTACACATCAGAAATACACGCACAAATGTACAATAACTTAGTTACATGTATAATCTCCCCTAGGCCATTAACAGAATAAGTGAAAGCATAAATATATTTTTTTTACAATTATTAGATGAAGCCTAATTTACCAAAAGATGTTATTCATAAGCTTCCAAGCTAGATTATTGAAGTCATCAACTGATTTCCTCACTACACCAAAAAACTTCTACAAGCCTTAAGTCATGTCAATGAGTTGCCAATTTTTTTCTTTTCGTCACTTGGAAGTCAAACCTGAATATGGTATGAAGTACAAACTCATGTTACTCTAACACTGCTAATTGACCTTTTCTGCCTAAATGTCTTTAATTAAATTTTTAAAATATGGGACACTTCACAAATGTGCATGTTACCTTTGCACAGGGGGCCATGCAAATCTTTTCTTTATCATTCCAAATGAAATATTAGTCTTTATCCATAATTGTCTCTGAGAGATTATGAAAATCTATTATCTTTACTAAAACAAGAAATGCACACATTTCTATCTTCTATATTATAAATCTCTCAAGCATTTTTACAAATTGCTATTTACAATCAAGGCTAGTGTTAATAATTAAGAAGCATAATATTGTATTAATGCTATGCATTTGTTACATTTGAAATCATCAATATCTTCTCAGTTACCCTATTTGAACACTCTTTCCCAATATACTAAACAACCGATATTCCCTACTTTTCAAAGTAACACACTGGATGATGGCAACGTTCTACAACTAGATTATAGTGCTGGTTGCACAGCTCCGTAAATTCATTTAAAAAAAAAAAAAAGGCCACTTTATTGTTACACCAAAAATGTTGAACTTTATGGTAAATTATACCTCAATAAAGCTGTTTAAAGAAGAAAACAAAACTATGGCTGTCAGAAGTACCAGCCCTGGCAAATTATACATATGGGAAATGCCATGTGCACTGCTAGCAGAACAACAAAATCAACAAAAAAGGCAAAAGCAGTTCAGAAAAAGCCTCAGGAGGAGGGCACAAATGAGCACAAGACCAACAGACAAAACCAGCATATGAAGCCAAGGGCCCCTTTGTGTGCTAAAGCCATTCTCAAGACAGATTGTAAGTGGAAGAGCAATTCACTCTCAAAATTATGATGAATTAAAATGTCTACAATGAGCTACACAATCAGTATTTACCTCAAGCACTTTAAAAAGAGGGTTGGGATATATCACCAGATCATGGCACCAGGCAACATAATTTAGACAGATCCTCCATTACTACACATAGATGTTACATGGAGTAAAGAGAGGCAACATTAGCATAAAAGCTGCATTTTAAAGGTGTGGCTTGGTTGCCAATCTGCCAGGCCTTTCAACTTGACTTTTTTACCATATTCTTAAACAGAATATTTTTTACCTCCTCAAAGGGAGGTAAAAGCTCCATTCCTCACTCTTGCTGAAGTCAACTCTGGAGAGTCAGAAGAATGTTACCTCTTATTTGTTTCTAGCTAGGTTAATATAATAACCATAAGCTAAATCTTGTTCAATGTTGCAACAATTTTGAATGTAAAAGTATATAGAGTTTAAGAAACAAATGCAAATGCTAAACACTTAATTTGTTTCCAAAGGTTTTATGCTATTGATTTTCAGTTTGATGAATAAGCTGTAAATAAGCTGAGATGCCAAAAAAAAAAAAAAAAAAAAAGCTGAGATGCCTTTCAAAACAATGACCAATGTCATTGTTACATGATTTAGATTATTATGTCTTAATGGACAGCCATGGTACTTCGTAAATTATGGCATATGGAGCCTTTGCACAACACATCTTGTTGGATAAGAAAAACAAAGTTCTATTTCAGAATGAATGGTTAATTAGGAAAATTCTAGAATGAAAATTCAAAGTATACAGGACTTTATAGCATAATACACATAGCTCAAGTCCCATAACTCAAGTGGCTCCTGCTAACGCTTTTTTTATGTTTACATTTTACTCTTTTGAGGGTATTTTTATTTACCTAGACTTAGGATTGGCTTCTGCTGACTTGCTGGAGTCTGTAGCAATAGTAAAGCTATTCCAATTATGACGAGTTCAACAGGAAAATCCTAAAAGAAAAACAAGAAAGGAGTTGAAGAAGTTCCCAGAGCCATGACTTTATAACATGTATCCAGGAAGAGTGTATTTAACATGAAAGATGACCAACCTATTGTACACCAAGTTATTTACAGTAAGCCTGCTCTGCTACAGGAAGGATGGTGACTGTCACAGCAATCACACATAAATTCAAAATGTTATCATATCTGGTTGAAGAGCAGAGGCTATACACCAAAATAATTTAAAGAGAAAATGCCTTAACACAACAAACACACATCTTGAAAAACAATCTTTCAAATCAATGAAAATCTACCTGAAATACTAAAAGAATACTTCACTTCTGAAAGTAGATCAATTATCTACTCACCTCATACAGGCATAATTCATCTATATAACTTACATAAAGAACTACACTTAACAAATTTTAATAAATCATATTATTTTGGGGCACTTGGGTGGCACAGTCAATTAAGCATCCCACTCTTGGTTTAGGGTCACATCATGACCCTACGTAGGGAGATCATGCCCCACACTGGACTCCATCATCAGTGGGGGGGGTGGGGGGGTCTTCTTTCCCTCTCCCTCTACCCTCACCCTGCTTGCTCAAGCATGCTCTCTCTGAAATAAATATATCTTTAAATATATCTAAAAAAATAAAAATAAAAAATAAGTCACGTTATTTTAATAAAAGAAACAGTAATACCCAGGGAGGCAGAGATCATTTTTAAATTACAGTAATCTATTAAGCATATTTAAATGTAGCAAAGCAACAACCATAGAAACTGAAAATCATTATTTTTCACCAACTGTATCAATGAAATGAAAAAGAAAACTGGATGTAAACATCGAGTTCTAATAAGTAAATTCCAAGAGATATAAGATGTTATTTGAGCCTTCTAAATAAAGAAAACATTAACAAATACTAAAACTAAAGAAGAAAGGTCCAGAACACTTTGCCAAAATTACTTCATTCTGAAATTTTATAGAAGCAACTAAGATCAGAAGTATCTATGAATCAGGATGAAAAGAAAAAGAAAAAGAAATGTTTGTAGATCCACATGTTAAGAAAACACTTGGAGAAAATGAACTAGTCTGACAAACTCAGAAGTTACAATTAGAGATGCTATAAACTCTGGCACAAATAAGTGTATAATAAATATACATCTACATCTCAGCTTTATCATTTTAAAAAGTGAAAATAACCTGTAAATTCTTCCCAAGTGCTTGCTTATAGACTTTTAAAAACCAGCAAAAGAAGGAAAGAAAATTGTTTTAATGAAGTATTTTCTAATATGTGTCTTTGGACCTCATTCTGCTCACTGCTTTGAAATACAGTTGAGAACAACGAAGCAACAACTATGGGTATTTGAGGACAATCAATGCATTTTTGAAACCAATACACTTCTTGTATCACACCATTCTTTGTCATGAACAATTCCTCAATTTCATTTCATATTCTGCATATCCATTTAAAAAAGAAAAGAAAAAGTAGCAAGGTCATGTAAATCTCAAATTTCCTGGCTATCAAGAAGATCAGAGACAAATCAAAGTAGGACTTTATACTAAGTCTATACTTGAAAGCCTTTTCCACACAAACTATGATTCCAGAGCCACAACATACATTTTGGGGTTCTGACATGGACTAGGAGCATGCTAAGTGGATGGAACTTCTTTCTTTTAAGAGAGAGAGGAAGAGAGTTTGTGGTGATGGAGGGAGAGAGGTCAGGGCAGAGGGAGAGAGAACTTCAAGTGGGTTCCATGCCTAGCACAGAGCCTGACACAGGGCTCAACCTCACTACCTTGAGATCATGACCTGAGCAGAAATCAAGAGTCAGATGCTTGAGCAGCCCAGGTGGCTCAGCAGTTTAGAGCAGCCTTCAGCCAAGGTCGTGATCCTGGAGACCTGGGATCGATCAAGTCTTACGTCGGGCTTCCCTCATGGAGCCTGCTTCTTACTCTGCCTGTGTCTCTGCCTCTCTCTCTCTCTCTCTCTCTCTCATGAATAAATAAGTAAATTTTTTTTTTAAAAAAAAAGAGTCAGATGCTTAACTGACTGAGCCACCCAAGGGCCCCTAAGTGGATGGAACTTAAAGGTGGGAAGACTCAAGTAAAAATGGCATTCTCCAAGAAGAGGAAGACTGACCTATTCAGAATAGAAAGGGAAAGGAAATGAGATGGAGAGCAAGGCACCAAAACTAAGGAAAAGGAATAGTAGGGGATTATACTAGATAAGCTTAAATTGCTTACAATTCTGAGCTTACTGTTTGATTTTTAATGGAAACCAAACAATGCTAACACGCAATGAGGTCTTTTAATAAAAGGCTGTCTTAAACATCTCATATGCCATTTCAAATCCTATACGTACTGCTACTGTAACTTGTGCTCTCTGCCCCCAACCAGTGAGAGATCCAGAGGACAGGACAGCTAAAACCCCATAGGCTGAAGCTTGGCAAATTGACAATGGAAGCCTAAGAATAAATGCTTCCCTCTTTCATCTAGATCCTTCTGGAGGATTCTGAGACATATTTCAAAACACTTCTCAGAATATTGTGTGCAATCAATAATCGGTTGTGTGTAGCACTGGGCAACATGGAAATACTTGCGTTGCCTCTCCCATCTCCAACATTTCATGCTGTTGGTCCCTCTCCCACTTGCTTCCTGACATCACCCTTGCAAATAAACTGTTGCATAAACCTTGGCTTTTGTGGAAATCCAGGCCCTGCTCTTGACTAGGCAAACTCAGGGACTACTTTCAGAGGAACTCAGGCTAATTCAGAGCCTATCTGGAACAAGGAAGTAAAATACAAAAGAGGAGGAAATGCCTTTACACTGGACCACAGATGTAACAGGACTTTTAATAACAGCTAACCTTGAAATGCACACTTTCTGTCCTCAATTCAAATGAAAGGTATCACTGAGCACCACCAATAAACCAGGTACTAAGTCCATAGACTGGGCTATGGCTATGAACAGGGATATGGCTATAAACAAAATAATATGGAAAACTTTTATTTTTAAGTGAAAACAAGGCATTTAAAAAAAAAAAAAAAAAAGGTAGACACAACAGAGATGGAAGCCTGCTCACACAATCTTCCAGTGCCACAACTTTGCTAACTCCCCTGTCCTCAGGTCAGAGGGGACTAATCTGAGCTGGACCAGTCAGATCATTTTTCTTAAGACTGAAAATTTAAACTAAGACACACAGTGAAGAAAGGTGAGTGGCACTGAGTCAGCTGGTGGTGAGATCTTCAAGAAAACGGAATCCTGGCCTTCCCAAAGATGGGATGTTTAGCTTTTGCTTCACTTTGACAGCAACCCAATTGCCTCACAATCAATATCATTTTTGCCTAATTTTGCTAATCAGAGCAATGGAAAGGACATTAGGTTTTGATGATTCCAACAGGGCTAAAAAAAACTCAAGCAAGACTAAATTCTCTGAAACTAATATAGCAGAAGAAATGCATCCATTTTCAGAATGCAATGAAACATCTCCAACAGAAGAACAGAAAAATAACAAGGGGAAAAGAAAAGTTAATGTAGTATTTGAACTGCATATTCAGCTGATAAACTCAGTGACATAGGAATAGAGATCTAGCCTCAGCCTAGGTAATAAGAACGTCTTATTCAACTTTATTTTGTTTCAAATTGTATGTGACCATAAAGAATGTAGGTTTGCAAGTTAGTTTTCCTACTCTTTTTTTTCTTCTTTTTTTGGTTAAACCTCAGAAACACTGGGCCAGAGGTGAGGGTAGAAAATTACAAACCACAAGTATTTTAACAGTTCTATTTATATTTACTTCCCTCTAAAATTGTTAAATATTGAGCAAAAGGAAAACACTATACATGTGACCTTCACAGGCATCACTACTGTTCTAAATTAAAATATTGTGTAATTCCACAGGCTAATACCCCTAAAGAACACATGTGCAAAACTCAACAAAGTATTAGCAAACCATATTCAACCATATATCAAAAGGATCATGTATCAAAATCAAGTGGGATTTATTCTAGGAATGCAAGGATGGTTCAACAACTCTAAATCAACATGATGCACCAACCTTTACAGAAAAAGAATAAAAATCCTATGATCACCTCAACAGATGTAGAAAAAGCATTTGACAAAACCCAACAATCATTTATGATAAAAACGCTCAACAAAGTGGGTAGAGAGGAAGCATACTTCAACATACTAAAGGATATATATGAGAAACCCACACCTAAAATCATACTCAGTGGTGAAAGCTAAAAGCTTTTCCTCTAAGATGAAGAAGAGGACAAGTAAGTCCACTCTCACTACTTTTATTCAACATAGTATAGGAAATCTAGCCACTGCAATTTGGCAAGAAAAAGAGGTGAAAGACGGAAGGAAGGAAGGAAGGAAGGAAGGAAGGAAGGAAGGAAGGAAGGAAGGAAGGAAGGAAGGAAGGAAGGAAGGAAAAAGATGGAAAGAAAGAAAGAAAGAAGAAAGAAAGAAAGAAAGAAAGAAAGAAAGAAAGAAAGAAAGAAAGAAAGAAAGAAAGGCAAAAAAAAGAAAGGTACTATTTCTAATAACATATACTATACATGGAAAACCCTGAAGTCTCCACCGAAAAACTATTAGAATAAGTGAATTCAGTAAAGTTGCAGGATATAAGAATCAATATATAGAAATCTATTTTGTTTCTATATACTCATACTAAACTATCAGAAGAGAAAATAAGAAAACAACTCCAGGGACGCCTGAGTGGCTCAGTGGTTGAGCATCTGACTTTGGCTCAGGGCGTGATCCTGGGAACCAGGATCGAGTCCTACATTGGGCTCCTTGCAGGGAGCCTACCTCTTCCTCTGCCTATGTTTCTGCCTCTCTCTGTGTCTCTCATGAATAAATTAAAAAAATATTTTAAAAAAAAGAAAACAACTCCATATGCAATTGTATCAACAACAACAACAAAAATATACAGGAATAAATTTAACCAAGGAAGTGGAAGACCTATACTCTGAAAACAATAAGGCACTGATGAAAGAAACTGAGGAAGACACAAATAAATGAAAAGATATTACATGCTCATGGGCTAGAAAAATTGTTAAAATGTCCATAACACCCAGAACAATCTAAAGATTCAATGCAATACCTATCAAAATACCAATGGAATTCTTCACAGAACTAGAACAAATAATTCTAAAATTTGTACGGAACCACAAAAGACCTCAAAGAGCCAAGGTAAGCATAAGAAATAAGAACAAAGCTGGAGGTATCACACTTCCAGACTCCAGATTATACTGCAAAGCTATAGTGATCAAAACAGTATGGTACTGACAAAAAAACAGATATATAGATCAATACAACAGAACAGAGAGCTCAAAAATAAACCCACATGTATATGCACAATAAATCTTCAACAAAAAAGGCAAGAATATACAATAGGGAAAGGACAGTCTCTTAATAAATGATGCTGGGAAAACTGGATGGCTACATGCAAAAGAATGAAACTGGACCACTGTGTTACACCATACATAAAAATAAACCCAAAATAGATTAAAGCCTTATTATAAGACCTGAAATCAGGATGCCTGGGTGGCTCAGTGGTTAAGTGTCTGTCTTTGGCTCAGGGTGTGATCCCAGGGTTCAGGATCAACTCCTGCATCAGGCTCCCTGTGGGGAGCATGCTTCTCCCTCTGCCTATGTCTCTGCCTCTCTGTGTCTCTCATGAATAGATAAATAAGACCTTTAAAAAAAAGACCTGAAACCATAAAATTCCTAGGAGAAAACATAGGTAGTAAGCAATCTGACGTTGGCCTCAGCTGTATTTTTTCAACATCTCCTCAGACAAGGACAACAAAAGCAAAAATTAACAAATGAGATTACATCAAAATAAAAAGCTTTTGCACAGCAAAGGAAACCATTAACCAAATGAAAGACCAACCTACAGAATGGGAGTAGATATTTGTTAATGACATATCTGATGAAGGGTTAACATCCAAAATGTAAAAAGAACTGTATTTTTACATGTTTTCCATCTCATCTATAAAATATTATATATCATATATAGCATATATTATGTATCTAATAGGTATGATTACACACAATTATACATCTGCATTGGCATTTATTCTATGATTATTTATCATGTTATATATAACATGTTATATACTAGAGCTAATAGAGGTTACATAATAGATAACATATTACTACATGATACTTATCACATATTACTATTATACATAATATATATTATATGACTCTAATATAGAATTATATAAAATGTAATATTACCTGTAAAGTCCTAGCAATTATAAAACCATACTAATCACGAGGTTGACAAATTGACAAATGACTTACTTGAGCCTTCCTTGGCTCCCACTTTCCACTAACATTTATATTCAGTTTGTTTCCTATCTACCATTTACTCCTTTATTTTTTTTTCTCCTTTATTCTAATTTGGTTCCTATCACGCCACCCCTGCACTGAAACAGCTTCCTCTAATGTAAACAATAAGCGTCTATTTACTGCACCCTAAGAGTACTTGCCATACCTTACTTTAAACACTCTCTCCATGACACTGTTGACCATTCCCATTTTTGAAAGAGCCTTTCCTTGATTTTCATGTCCTGATCTCTTCTGCTTGTCATAGGATCCTTTGGCTACACTTTCTCATTTTCAGTACACTCTAGCTCCTGGAGTTCCAAGAAAACCCAAGTAATGTAATCCCATGGGTAAAACCCCCACTCCAAAGTAGCGGTCAACAAATCTATACTTTTAGCCTCAGCTTCCATCTCGAATTTTCAAACCCCATAACCAACTGCCCGTGATCCACACAAAACTCAAACCAAGCATATCTAAAGCCAAATTTATCATCTTCCCTCCAACATCAGCTACCATTACACAAAGTGAATGGTACCCTCCAGGTGCTCAAAAGAGACAGCTGAGACCCTGCCAAGGAGCTTTTCTTTGACCCTCTAATCAGCCACAAAGCCCTATTGATTTCATCTCCTCCCTCTCTCTTTCTCTCCTCTTTTTTCCTCCCTCTTCTACTTGTTCCTACTCTCTTCCCCTAATTAGCCCCTTGCTGTGGGCTGAACTGTGTCCCTGCCACACAAATACATATGTTGAAGATCTAACTACCAATCTGTTGGTATTTGGAGTACAGAAGTAGTTAAAAATTAAATGAGGTCATAAGGGTGGGCCAAAATCCAGTAAGATTACTGTTCTTTTAAAAAGAAATAATAGGGCAGCCTGGGTGGCTCAGCGGTTTAGGGCCGCCTTCAGCCCAGGGTGTGATCCTGGAGACCCAGGATTGAGTCCCACATCAGGCTCCCTGCATGGAGCCTGCTTCTCCCTCTGCCTGTGTCTCTGTGTCTCTGTGTCTCTGCCTCTCTCTCTCTCTCTCTCTCTCTCTCTCTCTCTTGAATAAATAAATAAAATCTTTTTTTAGATAGATAGATGATAGATAGATAGATAGATAGATAGATAGATAGATAGATAGATAGAAAGAAATCATAGCTCTCTCTTGCTCACTCCCCACCATGTGAGAACACAGCAAGGAGGCATCTATCTACAAACCAAGAAGATATCCCTCACCAGAATCCAGTTGGTCTACACCTTGATATTGGACTTCCTAGTCTCAAGAAGTGTGAGAAATAAATTTGCATTGTTTATGCCACCCCAGCTGTCTAAGAAATTCCTCCTCGCTTCCTGTGCTAATAGCACTGCCCTGCTCTAAAACCTCCTCCACTCTCCCACCACAGCCATCGTCCACATACAAAAATATGAGCGAACCTCTATGCAGAAAGGTCTCCAATAGCATGCCATTGCCTAGAAGATAAAATTGTCAACCCACTCACGTGGCAGGGAAGACCTTTCATGGTAGACCCAGCCTTACCTCCTACATATTAATCTGTCAGCAATACTGACACTTTGTTTTCTGATTAGGTCATGGCTGCCATGCTAGTTCATGTTTTTGTGTTTGGGCACATGCTATTCCACATCTGGAATGCCTCCCCAACATCTGGTTTGTATCAGGGAAACCCTTTTTTTTTTTTTTTTTAAGATTTTATTTATTTATTCATGAGAGACACAGAGAGAGAGGCAGAGACATAGGCAGAGGGAGAAGTAGGCTCCCTGCAAAGAGCCTGATGCGGGACTGGATACCAATACCCCAGGACCGTGACCTGAGACAAAGGCAGATGCTCAACCACTGAGCCATCCAGGTGCCCCTGTATCAGGCAAACTCAAGCAGACATCCTCAAATCTGAACTCATGCCCTACTTCCCTTAACTTGTACTTCCACTGCACATATTCCCATAAAATCATTTACCTTATCGTACTACAGTTATTTATTATTTATTTGCATGTCTGTAAGTCCCTTGAGATCACAAAAGTGTCTTTTTAGGTATAGACTCTCTAGGGTCTGGCATATAATCGGTGTTCAATACTTGTGTACTTCATAAATAAATGGGGAAAAAAATGCCACAGTGGTAGATTCATAACTGGTGCTCCAAATTTAGTGCCCCATTTATATAATAGATGACAATAGTACATTAATAGTATGATCTAATAATATTTGATCAAAACATATTTGGTATGCAATAAAATAAAAGAGCACACACTCACTCTGCTACTCAAAGATCCAATTAGGAAAATAGACATATTAAAATTTTGTACTATCCTTACCTCCTTCAGAAGTTCAACACTGTGGTCTAACAGGTGAATTAGAGATGAGCATTCCCCAGTTATCTTTAAGCTGACTTCGCAGACACACAATAGCTGAAGGGTCAACTGAGTAAGCTGAACTTTCCAGAAAATGGGATGACGCAGAAGGCTTAAATAGACTTCCTCAATAAACAGCATCACTTCTGTTGTCTGGATCAAATCTTTTACCTGTTTAAAGAAGTCATATGATATGAAAATAATATACAGAACAAAGGATAATTTTAAACCAAAAAAGAAGCATTAACAATCTTTTTTTTCTAAACCTTTAAAGACTTAAAGAGATGAAGACATTTACGTAACTCAAAGAGGATTAAGCCAAGTCTAAACTCTGCCTTTTTTTGTCACTAACCAAAGTACAATTTGCTACCGTTTTTTGTTACTGCTGGCTGACACAAATTGTTTTCATTTGTTTTTCTGACTTCTCTAAGTGCAGATTTTTCTTTTTGGGACAAATTATACAACAGTGCCAACATGTTGAAGAAAACTAATTAAAGTTGGTTTTGAGTTCTCCAAATGAACTCTCCTTTCAACAATTCCAACACAGTTACCTGGAAGAAAAGGGTTGGCATGTTATTCTAATGTACTACTAAGCCCTTCATCTGGAAGATATTTGCTCAGACACCCTTAACTGAAAGCATCATTTCCACACTTGGCAGATGCAATGAAAGACCATATTCAAATGGTAGGGTGTCTTCTCAACAGGCTAATACATTAGATAGGAAGGACTTGGGTGCTCTTGAAAATCCCAATTCAATTCAAACCCAGCTGTTCCGATCAAAATTCTGGAGTTGGTATTAAGGATATGGTCCTGCTCACAGACACATTGGCATTTACCAGAGATTACAAACAATGAACCATCTGCTTCAATCAGAAGCCTTGTGTCTGTTAAATTCATCAAGAGGAAAGCCTACAGTTGACCAGCTGTACCTTTCACCAATCGTTTCCACCGTAATAACCCAAAAGGACTCTAAGTTATACAAAGAGAAAAATTAATTCCTAGCAAACAAGAGGGAAAAAAAGACATTAAAAGATCAAAGGAGAAGAGACAGAAAATACTAAGTTATTAAAAAATAAATGTGAACAGTCAAGTAGCTAAATTATTTTTACTCTTTTGCAAATATACAATGGGAGCGGCAAACGGCCACCAAGAAGAGATTTAAAACAAACAAAGCCTCATGTTTACTGAACAATATGTTTCCTTGAATGTCTTTTTCAGGCATACTTGAAATTTTCCATAATAAAAAAATTGGGGGGCAACCTCAACAAGTTAGCATTAAAGACTCTCTAATCTTTAGTATTACCAAAATTTTTTACAATACTTGTGAAGTAATCTTCTATCTTGATGTAGCACTAGATTATGTTCAATGGATAACATGCAGTGACAAGAGTCACAATTAAAAAGAAAGAACTATTTGGACCAAAGTCAATAATGAAGTTTAAGCCAGGTAAATCTAGAGACAATGCCACAAATACAAAATGGAAGAGCAAGTGGCATGAAAAGAAATTAGAAATTTCATTAACCATTGCCTCATCATGGGTCAACAGGGTGGCATGGCTATTTCTGAAATAACAATTTTTTTTAATTGATGAGATTCTATTCACGTGCACAGTATGGGTCAGCTGACAAATATAGGAGTATATTCAGCTCTAAAAAGAACATTTCATAATAACATATTCTGAGCACTAATAAACTAGAGAATTCCTGGCAACAGACAATGAAAATTCTGGAAACCCTAGTACAGAAAGTGATGAAGGAAAGAGAAGAGGGAAGGATTGAAAGGAAAAAAGGGAAAGAAGAAAGAAACAACATAAAATAGGATGCAAACTGGCTTCTTTTTAAAGCCTATTCTGTTGTGTTCTTTGAACAGAGACTAATGGGTAAACTCTTAGGGAAATGCAGGTCAATTAAAAGTACTTAAAAAAAGGTTGCCTTGCAAAATAACATGCTTCTTATCATTTAAATATTTAGTCATGGAACTGTTATCTCAGAGAGTTTAAGAAATACCTGTAATCAGTGGGAAAATGGATTATGTTCCCACTAAGATCCCTCCTGACACTCAGAATTCTCGTATTCTAACAAAGCCAATTTGTTAAGAGATCAAATGTATTTATGTTGCTAGTTCCATAGTTCCAAATAATGTTTCTATCCCCTTTTTTCTCTTCACCTCTCTCGAGTATATTAACAAGCCACAGATTCCTAAAAATATCCTACAGAGCTCACTTGTAGAAGTTATTTAGGCTGGTAAGAACAGGTTCATGAGGATGAAGGCAAACATCCACCCAAGAGCAGCACACCAGGTCTCCAAATATGTGATGGAAAATGCGTACCCCAGTTCAAGATGTCCTGCCTATACGTTGCCTTATGGCCCACACAAAACAAAAGCTTTAGAAAAGCCACAGGAGAATTCGTTTTAATTAACTTTTCTCTGCCTTGATTACAGGAAAGCCTATTTATGAGTCGCAGAGGCAAGATTCACTGCAGTCACTTTTTGCTAACACAAAGTTAAAACAGGTCATCTGTGACCTCAAGTGATCAGTTTGAAAAATATTCACAGATTCCCTCAATCAGCTAAACAGTATGGTGCCCAGATTTAGGCAAATGACAAAGCTCGACAATGAGAGAAACAGCCTAATAAATTAATCACTACACTAACATCACAAAACTCTGGCTACTGGCTTTTTGTTTTTTTGTTTTTTTTGTTTTTTTTTTTTTAATCTGCAGTTATGGAGAAACTAGTTCTTATTTATTTCTCCCTCTAACTTCCCAGGCATTTTATCCATACCTGTTAAACACCTTTTATCCATCTACTTCAAATTACGAGAATTTATAGACTCCTCTTAACTCCCTTACTAGACTGTGGGCTTCTCACGAGCAGGAGGCATCAGGGTCACTACCTGCATTGTAAGGAGACACATGGAAACTGGAATGGAGCCACCATTCACCTGGGCAAGCCCTGCATCTCCAGGGCTGTGTCTGCCCAGAGGCACATCTTTTCCTAATCTGTACACAGGTCTTTTTTCTTTTCTTGTAACTCTCTTGTGTCTACCACAAGGAGAAACTCAATTCAAAATTCTTTAGCCTGAGAAGTCTTCCTTGAACAACACAAAGTTTTCATTCTTACTAATCCTCGAATGGACTGTGCTGATTTCTGTTTCTGCAAACTTAGTTAACATGATATATGTTAAGGTTAAATCTAGGTGTGGCTACTTCATCATCACCAAAAGCCTGCAAGCTTTTTTTTTTTAATTGGAGTTTGATTTCCCAACATATACTATAACACCTAGTGCTCATTCCGTCAAGTGCCCCCCTACCCCTTGTTCATTTCCCAGAGTTAGGAGTCTCTCATGGTTTGTCTCCCTCTCTAATTTTTCCCACTCATTTTCTCTCCTTTCCCCTATAATTCCTTTCACTATTTTTTATATTCCCCATATGAGTGAAACCATATAATGATTGTCCTTCTCTGATTGACTTACTTCACTCAGTATAATACCCTCCAGTTCCATCTATGTCAAAGCAAATAGTGGGTATTTGCCATTTCTAATGGCTGAGTAATATTCCATTGTATATACAGACCCACATCTTTATCCATTCATCTTTCGATGGACACTGAGACTCCTTCCATAGTTTGGCTATTGTGGACACTGCTGCTATAAACATTGGGGTGCGGGTGTCTCAGCTTTTCATGCCTGCCAGCATTTCCAAGGCCAGGCTTAGGGATGCCTTTGGCTCAGGGAGTGATCCTGGGTTCTGGGGATGGAGTTCCACATCAGGCTCCCTGCGAGGAATCTGTTTCTCCCTCTGCCTATGTCTCTGCCTCTCTCTCTGTGTCTCTCATGAATAAATAAATACAATCTTTTTTGAAAGAAAGAAAGAAAGAAAGAAAGAAAGAAAGAAAGAAAGCCAGCCAGCCAGCCAGCCAGGCTTATTTCCAAGCTGGAAAATCACACGGGTTCTACTTTATGCGTGACGATAACAACCAACACTTTACTGGTGCTGACAGTCTATCAGTGAGGATGAGGGGCCTTACCTGCAAACACGGAACCATGTCACAACACAGCTGAAGTATCTGTTGTTCCAATGTGGATGGCTGTCCCATGTCACTAGGAACCCAGGGTTGAAGTAAGACTTTTAGCAGGGTTAGTCGGAGTTTAGCATATTCCTGTAACTGGGATGGTTCGCAATATAGATACCACAGAAATGGTGCCATTATTTGGATACATGAAACTTCTGACCTGCAAATCATTTGACACATAAGCCAGTCATCAAGCTAAACAGAGGACCATGCAGTAATTGTCAAACATCAACTTAGAGTTCATCACAAACTAGGATACTATCAAGGGTAACTTTCTTTCATGATTCTTCAATTCCACCATGACCTACCTGGATCCATGCCAATCAGTTCTTTGTGTACTGGGGGAAATGCCCAGGACTGAGAGAATCTCTATTTGCATATCAGAAAAACATCTACAGGACCAGTCTTGGGTGAACCTCAAAATTATCCTAGGACCTTTCTGGAATTACAGATATCAGGATCCACTCTCCAGGAATAGGACATAGGAATTCATTTTTGGAAAAATTCTATAGGTGAAAGTATGTGAAACAAAACCATATGGACGTTCCAGGAAGATTATATGAATAGTTAACATTTACTTGTGTAACACATGGGATGCCCAATCTACTACGCTTTTTGCCTTTCAACTCAAGTCATCCTCACCACAACCCTATGAAATAAAACCATCCCATTACATAGATGCAAAAATTAAAGCAGAGAGAGGTAAAGTCCTTCCTCTTAAGCTCTTCCCATGCGAAGGAGGAAGGCTTTACAAATCTTTCCTCTCTATTTATATTTCAATATATCTCAATAACTCCACATCCAAAGTCACTAAAGTACCAGAATGATCCTTTAGGTATAAACATTTGATCAGGTCATTAACCAGCTTAAAAGAGTATGCCTCCCTTAAGAAGAAGTACTTAGCCCAATTTACAAACCCTCCATAATTTAACCTCTGCTTGTCTGTCAGCCTCATTTCTTGCTCCCCTCTGCTACACTAAATGTCTTTCAGATGTTCAATCAAGTTATCTAAGCTTTCTTCCCTCTTGCTGTTCCCTCTGCCTATAACATTCTCCTCTTTCTGCCTTTCCTGTTCCTTCCTCTGCTAATTCCTATTATCTAGATTTCTCCTTTAAAATGACTTCCTGAGGGCCTGCCCTTAATCTAGCCTAAGGCAGATCCCCATTATGTGCTTCTACAGGACAATGAATTTATTGTCATTACTTATTTAGTATCTCTATCTGGCCAGACTATAAGCCAAAAGAGAGCACAGATTTCTGTATACTGCTGTATCACCAATAATAACATGAGGCCTCCAAAGATACTCAATCACTAAATTCATTGATTCAGTTACACAAAATCATAGTTTCACAAATGGCATGCAAGTATCATAATTTTATTTTAATGTTTCATATTTACTATACATAAGGAATTATTAGATAAGATACAAAAATGAACAGGCATTATCTATCCTTTTTTTTTTTTTTTTTTATGATAGTCACACAGAGAGAGAGAGAGAGGCAGAGACACAGGCAGAGGGAGAAGCAGACTCCATGCACCGGGAGCCCGATGTGGGATTCAATCCCAGGTCTCCAGGATTGCGCCCCGGGCCAAAGGCAGGCGCCAAACCGCTGCGCCACCCAGGGATCCCGCATTATCTATCCTTAAGAGGTATACAGTCTAGGGATGCCCGGGTGGCTCAGCTGGTTAAGCATCTGACTCTTGGCTTTGCCTCAGGTCATGATCTCAGGGTCCTGGGATTGAGCCCAGCGCCAGGCTCCACAAGTCTGTTTAGGATTTTCTCTCTTCCTCTCCCCCTCTCCTCCGGCTTATGCTCTCTTTTTCTCTCTCTCAAATAAATAAATAAACCTTAAAAAAAAAAATAAAAGCATACACTCCAACACTAGCAATCAGCTCTGTTTCTGGGCTAGAGGACAGAAAGTGAAAACTCCTAAACCAAAGGTATAAAGTGCAATACTTCATGGAGGAAATGCTACCGGAATTATTCTTGACAACATAAATTTATAATCCTATACATTATACAGCAATGTAATTTCAAAACACCATTAACATTAATAATAATTTTAAAGGTAACTGCTAAGATTTATTTATTCATTTATTCTCTTGGCAAAATTTACTGAGTACCTACAGTATACCATTCACTCTTCTATGTGCTAGAAACAAAGCAAGAAACAAGAATAAATACTTGTTTGGATAGAGCTCACAAGCTGGAGGAACTTTTTTCTCATGAGACAAATATTCACACAATCTATAAAAAAATTTCTGAGGACTTCTGAGTGCAAATTATTACTGTATCATGCCTTTATCATACCATCCACTTTAGAAACTAAAAAAACCTTCACAGATCAAGCAACCAGACGATGTATGTGTAGGCTAGAATATGAAGAAGTTTCCAGAAATTAAATTTAAGAAATATTGTTTCCCCATCTCCAATAATGTATTCCCCAAAGAATACACACTATCCAGGTATCAAGAACATCCATGTATAGCTTATCCGTTTTCTCCTACTTTGAGATGCTGAAGGTGAACTGCAAGGTTCATATAAAGAAATGTAGTTCCAAGATGCTGTTATTGTTTGACATCACAAATGTAATGTTGTGCTTCCTTAGGACAATACACTGTTTAAAAATTTCTTTGGCTTAATCTGTCCTGATTTTAGATTATGCATTTCCTATGTGGTATCTGATGACTGTCATTTCAGTGGAGTATGAAATTGACAGGTCTGAAGGAAAAAAGAAATATAATAAAACAGACAACCTGAAATCCCAAAGTGATTAAGAATGTTTACAAACTAACTGTGCATATATCTATTTACACAGAAGACTTTTCTATTTATGTTCATGGATGGAGAGGTGATGAGGAAAAACTGAGAATAAAAGTGAAAAACAGGCTTTAGGCCCATCTCAACCACTAACTAACCATGTGACCTTGAGAAAGTCGTTTTGGTGTTACTCTCTTTCATCCCTTTATCTGAGAAATTACGTGTGAGACTAGATAAACTTTTAAAGTACCAGGCCTAAAGACAATGATGTCATTGACAATTTATGCAATTCTCAGGTCTTAAAATCACAGGCCTTGGGGATCCCTGGGGGGCGCAGCAGTTTGGCGCCTGCCTTTGGCCCAGGGCACAGTCCTGGAAACCCAGGATCGAATCCCACGTCGGGCTCCCGGTGCATGGAGCCTGCTTCTCCCTCTGCCTGTGTCTCTGCCTCTCTCTCTCTCTCTCTCTGTGTGACTATCATAAATAAATAAATAAATAAATAAATAAATAAATAAATAATCACAGAGCTTCTATAAATGAATGCAGAATTTAATTACAAAATAATTCCCAAAACATCTAGCACAAAGATACACTGTCATTTCAGGACATCTACATACTATTAAAAATGAACCCAGCTAATCAACAATTCTTAACACAGGAAGAGCCAGAATACAAGCTACCTTCACAACATTTTGCCTTCTCCCCATAGTTGTGAATCACTATTTATATTCTTAGTAAGTTAAATCACCAACTTTCCTTCATTACCTTCTAAACAAGTAAAGTTACTATGTACTAAGTTACTAAGTTAACTGCTCTAAAATTAAATCTCAGGAAACAAATGGTCTGTTGAAAAATGCAACCAGAATTATCAATTTCATCCTGCAAAGAATAATCCCATAGTGTAAAAGTAGAAACGAGGCAGCTGAACTTATTCTTAGCAAATAAATTTAATTTAGAAGTTCCAAAAGGCTCTAGATAGCAATAATCTAACACCTGAAAACTTGAATGAAAAAAGTCAATAGAAGCTTATCAGTGAAAAAACCAAAGTCAATTAATAATCTCTTTTGTCTTATGAATATCTGGACATATTTCATTATAATAACTATTTCCAAATCCCAGTATAATACTCCTTTGAAATGAAGATAACTAAAAGGTAATTAATTACATGATGGCTAATTCAAGAATTGGGAAAGAAATAAATTCTTGAGGATTACCCTGAAAACAACCTTAATAATAAATCTGGCACAACAGCAGTAGCATCTTTCATAAAATTACCTAATCTATTTAACAAGAGCAAGAAATTTCATTTAAAAAATGTATAAGTTAATTATTTTTACTTTCTGGCAAAGATGAGGAAAGCCTTATTTAGGAAATACTAATATCCTACCTTTGAAAATGCAATCTAGGTGAGGGAAAAGAGGACAGTGATGTTTATTTTGAGCTATTATCCAAATGTCACATGAATTTTTCTCACTGGCAGATGATTCAAAGTTCCCTATGTCTTTTAAGCCTTCATATAGCAGTACACCATGCCTAGAAATCCCATCTAACATTGAAGTTATGAATTCAGAAAAGGTGTTCTAAGAAACTATATGTATAGGACACGGTAAGACCCTCAAGAGGAAGAAAACATGATGTAGCTGGCGTGGTGACTTTACCTCAGACATTGGATTACCTGGGACAATACTATCCTATCATGACCTTGCATGATGGTACAAAGTGTATAATGATATTATATATTAGGAAGCCCTCTGCAACATACTTCATGTACATAAACTCAACACTTACAGAGAGCAACTAGAAATGGGCCAAGCATTATTAATACAACTACTAATGAGGCGCAATCCCTGCCTTTGGAAGTTTTCACATAGAGTCATTATAAGACAATAAAGTACAATAATGTTAGAAATCACCCATGGGGAGCCTGCTTCTCCCTCTGCCTATGTCTCTGCCTCTCTCTGTGTGTCTTTCATGAATAAACAAACAAAATATTTTTATAGATAGATGATAGATAGATAGATAGATAGATAGATAGATAGATAGATAGAGAAATGAGTCAGGAAAGGGTAGAGAGACAATTCAAGAGTGAGGTAGGTACTGATAAGCAAAAGCACAGATGTGAGGGAATAGCATGGTTCTCTGCAGAAACAAAAGCAAGTCAGTGTACTGCTGAATACACAGTTCATAAATTAGTAAGTCCAGAGAAAACTGGGGAAATAGGTAGAAAGTATATCATGAAGAAAGCCTAGCATAACAAACTAGATTTTATCCTCTAGCGAAGGGATCTTCCAACTATTTCAGAAGCCACACTGTTGTTTGCCAGTAGAGAGCTACCATAAGATATCAACATATGAGTTCTATAGAAAGAGCTAACAGGTTAGAGGGCAGTCCCCATGCTCAGCCCACACTATGCTCAGCCCACACCAGCCCAGTGCAACTGGAAAACCACAATTGCGTTAATTTAAGTAAGGGAGTGATACAACAAGATTTACTCTCTTGATAAAACACCCTGATGGATGTTTAGAGAATCATTCTGAGCAGGACAGGATTGCAGGCAGAGATGCCAGTTAGGAACAGGTGGCAAAAGCCACAGCAACTGATGAGAATTCGAGTCAGCGTCATGACACTAAGAATGGAAGCAGGAGGGTAGTTCTAAGGAGCATCAGAACATCCTCGCCAAGCTAAACTAAGGCCAGGTGTGGCGGTATTACTTGATCCCAACTGGCAGGATTCCAAAGAAGAGAAAACTCACTGATGAATTTCCAGGGAGAAGAAGCTATCTTTTCCATGCATTGTGTAGTAGTTTACCAAATATTTCTAATCAACTTTCCTAACTAACCAATGCTTAACTTCTTTAATAATAACTTTCCTCATGCAATATTTCAACCATCAATTAAGTCCAGTAGGCTTTTTTTTCCTCTCTTATTTTTTTTCTTTTTTTTTTTTCCCTCTCTTAAAAAGAAAACAAAACTATATCCTGATCTAAAACATTTCTTTTCTTCAAGAGAAAACAATGTAAAGTAGTTTAAAAAAAGAAAAAAAGCTCTAAAATGAGCATACCCCATTCCCCATCTCCCTCATTCATTTTACTTTACCTTTTTGGGCATTGCTGGAAAAAAGCTGTCAGTTGCTGCAGAAGTACTGGCCAGCAATCAGGTCTGTGTTCAAGCATTGTGATCAAAGGCTGAGGATGGTTTCTGAAAAGCACAGAGTCACATTGGAAGCAGTCATTCAGGACTACAAATTCTCAATATCCAAATAAAGCAACAAGAGCCAGTGCTATCTACAAACAGTATAACTGCCATAAAACTATCCTTTGTTGCAGAGTTAAGTCATTAGAACTAATATTTTTTCCTTTATCTACCTGTTTTGCAGAAAAGAGAATCAACTCTAGGTCTTAGGGATCCAAACTTGAGCACAAAATCTGCAACTTCGGCCAAGCTTTTGGATCCATCATTCGTATCCATACCCTTCATTTCTTCATTCCTAGAAGTCTTGGGCTGCCTCCTCCTCCTCCTCCTCTCTTTCCAAACCTGGAAAATTCTATTTTCTTTAACCCTGCCCCAACTTGTAAGCACTCTTTCCTTCTCCGTTCCTACTTACCCCCATTCTTCTCAGTGTATGGCTCCATTCCCCCAACATATTTAAAATAACGAAAAAGAGAACATTTCTCCCATCTCAAAATAAACCCTCCAAACTGAAAATCCTAAAAACTTCTATTGAACAAGAATGAGAATTTTTACTTGGGCTACATCTATTAAGATACCTAAAGAGATTACAAACCATAAGATCTGAAATCTGCAGGATTCTCAAATAATGAGGTTTAAAAAGAGGGGGGGAAAATCACAAACACAAGTTATTTCAAATAGTTCAAAAAGCCTAATAGAAAATAGTAAATCCATTAGCTTTTTAAACTCTGAAGTAGTGTACAAAGCTTTTAGCTATTACTGATACGGCTTTTTCCCCAAAAAAATATTTTAATAAAATGATTATTTCTTTTTTTACATAAAAGGAATCATATACATAAAATTCCTTAATCTCAAACTTTAACCCTACAATGTATCTCTATTAATAGTTTTTAAAAAATAAGATCAAGCCATCAATTAAACTCAAATGACTTTTTTTAACTGCCTTTTCGGTGATCCTCAAAATGTGATGGCTTTAAATTCAACAGCAATATCACCTGGGAACCTGTCAGAAATGCAAATGGATTCACAGGCCCCAGCCCAAACAATTCTGATGCCCTGCTATAAAGCAGTGTTTCTCAACCCTGGTTGCATGTTAGATTCCTCTGTGGAGCTCTTTAAAAATACCAATACCCAGGCCTCAATTTTATTGGGGTTGCTAGGGGAGGAGCACGAGCATTAGTAATTTCTAAAAACTCTTCCAGCAATTCTAATGTGTTGCGAGGGTTGAGAACACTACAAGGAAAAAAAACCCAGAAGTGGTAAGAAGAGTCAGGAAGTTTTCAGAATTTCTTGCTCTCTTAAATAGAAAACTATGGCAGATCCATCACATGGAAACTCTCATGTTAAGCACCTCTCTGACACTACTACACAGTTTCCACGTATTATAACACCATCTCTTGATTTTTCTCCTCAAGCTCACCTAATCTATCATGCACTAACGTCACCTGCTGGCAGCCTCCCATTTGTTAAAGCATTGGCTATTTCTGACTGATCAGATTACTGCCATTGCTAAAGGATCACTCCAACGTTTTCTGCCAACACTTAAAAATCCTGTTAAAATCATATTTCCAAATTCAAACTCTTTGGCACTTAAACCTATCTAGAATTGCTTCTACTCTAGTTGCCACAGATATTAATAAACAAATGTTACAAATTGTGACAGTCTCCCAGGATTGTCACATCAGGCAAACTTCTAAGATTGAGAGTGTAGTAGGTCCTGTTCAAGTAAACATGAATAAAATGAAAGAACGGCACCTGCAATTATTTTAGGAAAGAGGTTTGTTCCTGCCCAGCACGATATTGAAATGAGGAGCATCACATATGACCATCTATTAATCCTCCACCTAATGGTGCCATTTAGGACTAATTAAGAAGAAAATCCAACAAGTTAACACATTATTATATATTATCACACATTGTGTGTGATCACAAGGCATTTAAGTGACTTTCCATACTCTTCCCTTATAAGTCATCCCTTCCTCCATCTTGCTCCTCATCCCCCCAAAAAACTCAAATATCTATTACATTGGTGGAGTGTTTTTTTTTCTATCTACTATTTAAAAGTTTTGTCCAAATTTTTAAATCAAGTCAACAGAAATAAGAGGTAGTAATTATAAAGGAGGATCAGAAATGATGCACATAGGGTGAGAAATGAGAAAAATATGCAGCCAAGAAAACTTTATCAAGCTAGGAGTCATTCAAAATAGAGAGATAAAAAGCTCCCAGGACAAATAGAAACTAAAAGAAATTGTGATCACAAGCTAGCCCTACAGGATATATTGAAAGGGATCCTTTATGCATAAAGAGAACCCAAAAATAACACAGAAAGGAATAGAAACAATATACAGAAACAGTAACTTTAGGTAATACAATGGCACTAAATTCATCTTTTGATACTTACTCTGAATGTAAATGGGCTAAATGCCCAAATCAAAAGACACAGGTTATCAGAATGGATAAAAAAGCAAGACCCATCGATATCCTGTCTGCAAGACACTCATTTTAGACTCAAAGACACCTACAGATTGAAAGTGAGGGGGTGGAAAACCATTTATCATTCTAATGGACATCAAAAGAAAGCTGGGGCGGCAATCCTTGTATCAGACAAATTAGATTTTAACCAAAGACTGTAATAAGAGATGAAGGACACTATATCATAATTAAAGGGTCTATCCAACAGGAAGATCTAACTATTGTAAATATTTATGCCCCTAACATGGGAATAGCCAGTAATATAAACCAATTAATAACAAAATAAAAGAAACACATTGATAATAATACAATAGACACTTAATAACCCACTTATTGCAATAGACAGATCAACCTAAGCAGATCAACAGGAAAACAAGGGCTTTGCATGACACACTGGACCAGATGGACTTCTCAGATAAATTCAGAACATTACATCCTAAACAACAGAATACACATTCTTCACGAGTGCACATAGAACATTCTCCAGAATAGATCATATACTGGGTCACAAATTAGGTCTTAACTGGTACCAAAAGATTGCGATAATTTTCTGCATATTTTCAGACCACAATTATTTGAAACTGGAACTCAATCATAAGAGGAAATTTGAAAAGAGCTCAAATATATGGAGGATAAAGAGCACCCAACTAAAGAATGACTGGGTCAACCAAGAAATTAAAGAAGAACTCAAATTCATAGAAACAAATGAAAATCAAAACACAACAGTTCAAAACCTTTGGGATGCAGTAAAGGTAGTCTAAAGAGGTAAGTATATAGCAATACAAGCCTTTCTCAAGAAACAAGAAAGATCTCAAATACACAGCCTAACCTTACACCTAAAGGAGCTGGAGAAAGAAGAGCAAATAAAGCCTAAATCTAGCAAGAAGAGAAATTATAAAGATTAGAGAAGAAATCAATGAAATAGAAACCAAAGAACAGAGGAGATCAATGAAACTAAGAATTAGTTCTATGAAAGAATTAGTAAGATTGATAAACCCCTAGCCAGACTTATCAAAAAGAAAAGAGAAAGGACTCAAATAAATAAAATCATGAATGAAAGAGGAGAGGTCACAACCAAAAAGGAAGAAATACAAACAATTATAAGAATATGTTATAAGCAACTAAATGCCAACAAAGTAGGCAACCTGGAAGAAATGGATGCATTCCTAGAGACATATAAACTACCAAAACTCGGGATCCCTGGGTGGCGCAGCGGTTTAGCGCCTGCATTTGGCCCAGGGTGCGATCCTGGAGACCCGGGATTGAATCCCACGTCGGGCTCCCGGTGCATGGCGCCTGCTTCTCCCTCTGCCTGTGTCTCTGCCTCTCTCTCTCTCTCACTGTGTGCCTATCATAAATAAAAAAAATAAAAAATAAAAAATAAACTACCAAAACTGAAACAGGAAGAAATAGAAAACCTGAACAGACCCATAACCAGCAAGGAAATTGAAACACTAATCAAAAATCTCCCAAGAAGGGTACTGGATGACTCAGTCAGTTAAGTCTCTGCCTTCGGCTCAGGTCATGATGCCAGGGTCTTAGGATCAAGTACCACGTCTGGCTCCCTGCTCAGTGGGGAGTCTGCTTCTGCCTCTACCAACCCCCCCACCCCCACCCCCGACCTTGTGCTGACTGCCATTATCTCTGACTCTCTAAGTAAATAAAATCTTTTAAAAAAGAAAGAAAGAGGGATCCCTGGGTGGCGCAGAGGTTTAGCGCCTGCCTTTGGCCCAGGGCGTGATCCTGGAGACCAGGGATCGAATCCCACATCGGGCTCCTGGTGCATGGAGCCTGCCTATGTCTCTGCCTCTCTCTCTCTCTCTCTGTGTGACTATCATAAATAAATAAAAATTTAAAAAAAGAAGATGAAAGAAAGAAAGAAAGAAAGAAAGAAAGAAAGAAAGAAAGAAAGAAAGAAAGAAAGAAAGAAAGAAAGAAAGAAATCTCCCAGCAAGAGTTCACAGCCAGAGGGCCTCCTAGGAGAATTCTAGAAAACATTTAAAAAAGGATTAATAGCAAACACTTAAAAAAGGATTAATACCTATTCTTAGGAAGCTGTTTCAAAAAATAGAAATGGAAGGAAAACATTTAAACTCTTTCTATGAGGCCAACATTACCTTGACATCAAAGCCAGATAAAGACTCCACCAAAAAGGAGAATTATAGACCAAGATCCCTGATGAACATAGATGCCAAAATTCCCACCAAGATATTGCCCAATTGGATCCAACAGCACATTAAAAGGATTATTCACTATGACCAATGAGATTTATTCCTGGGCTGCAAGGGTAAGTTCAATATCAGCAAATCAATCATTGTGATACACTACACTAATAAAAGAAAGGACAAAACCATATGATCCTCTCATTAGATACAGAAAAAGCATTTGACAAAGTACAGCATCCTTTCTTGATTAAAATTCTTCTCAGTTTAGGAATATAGGGAATATATCTTGATATCATAAAAGCCATATATGAAAAGCCCACAGTGAATATCATTCTCAATGGGGAAAAACCAAGAGCTTTTCCCCTAAGGTCAGGAACACAGGAGGGATGTCCACTGCTATTCAACATAGTACTAGAAGTCCTAGCCTCAAGCAATCAGACCACAAAAAGAAATAAAAGGAATCCTAATTGGCAAAGAAGTCAAACTCTCCCTCTTTGCAGATGACATGATACTGTATATAGAAAACTCAAAAGACTCCACCCCAAGATTGCTAGAACTCATACAGCAATTCAGCAATGTGGCAAGATATAAAATCAATACACAGAATTCAGTTGCATTTCTGTACACTGACAATGAGACAGAAAGAAGAGAAATTAAGCAATCAATCCCATTTACAATTGCACCCAAAACCATAATACACCTAGGAATAAACCAAGAGGCAAAGGATCCGTACTCTAAAAACTATATAACACTCATGAAAGAAATTGAGGAAGACATAATGAAATGGAAAAACATTTCATGATCATGGACTGGAAGAACAAATATTGTTAAAATGTCTATGCTACCTAAAGCAAACTATACATTCAGTGCAACCCCTATCAAAATACCATCAACTTTTTTCACAGAGCTGGAACAAATAATCCTAAAATTTGTATGATACCAGAAGAGACCCTTAATAGCCAAAAGAATGTTGAAGAAGAAAACCAAAGCTGGTGGCATCGCAATTCCAGATTTCAAGCTGTATTACAAAGCTGTAATCATCAAGACAATATGATATTGAAACAAAAACAGACATAGATCAAAGGAAAAGAAAAAAGAACCCACAAATGACCCTAAACTTTATGGTCAACTCATCTTCGACAAAGCAGGAAAGACTATCCAATGGAAAAAGGGTAATTAATCTTTTTCAGAAAATAGTGTTGGGAAAATTGGACAGCCACATGCAGAAGAATGAAATGACCATTTTCTTATACCATACACAAAAATAGACTCAAAATGGATGAAAGACCTAAATGTGAGACAGGAATCCATCAAAATCATAGAGGAACACAGGTAGCAAACTTCTTTGACCTCAGCCACAGCAACTTCTTGCTAGACACATCTCCAAAGGCAAGGACACAAAGGCAAAAATGAACTATTGGGACTTCATCAAGATAAAAAGCTTTTGTGCAGCAAAGGAAACAGTAGACAGAACCAAAAGACAACCAACAGAATGGAAGAAGGTATTTGCAAATGTCTTATCAGATAAAGGGCTAGTATCCAAAATCTGTAAAGAACTTAACAAACTCAACACCCAAAGAATAATTCACTCAAACAGAACATAAAGACTCCTAACTCTGGGAAACGAACTAGGGGTGGTAGAAGGGGAGGAGGGCGGGGGGTGGGGGTGAATGGGTGACGGGCACTGAGGGGGGCACTTGACGGGATGAGCACTGGGTGTTATTCTGTATGTTGGTAAATTGAACACCAATAAAAAATAAATTTATTTAAAAAAATAAATAAAACTGAAAAATAAAAAAAAAATTTAAAAATTAAAAAAAAAGAATAATTCACTCAAGAAATGGGCAGAAGATATGAACAGACATTTCTCTTCTCCAAGAAAGACATACAAATGGCCAACACACATGAAAAAAGGCTCCACATCTCTTGGCATCAGGGAAATACAAATCAAAGCCACAATGAGATAACACCTCACACAGGTCAGAATGGCTAAAATTAACAAGTCAGGAAATGACAGATGTTGGCAAGAACACAGAGAAAAGGGAACCCTCTTACACAGTCGGGAATCCAAGCTGGTGCAGCCAATCTGGCAAACAGTATAGAGGTTCCTCAAAAAGTTTAAAATAGAGCTACCCTACAACCCAGCAATTGCATTACTGGGTATTTACCCCAAAGATACAAATGAAGTGATCTGGGGATCCCTGAGTGGCTCAGCGGTTTAGCGCCTGCTTTCGGCCCAGGGCATGATCCTGGAGACCCGGGATCGAATCCCACGTCGGGCTCCCTGCATGGAGCCTGCTTCTCCCTCTGCCTGTGTCTCTGCCTCTCTCTCTGTGTGTCTCTCGTGAGTAAATAAATAAAATCTTTAAAAACAAACAAACAAACAAACAAATGAAGTGATCTGAAGGGGCACCTGTACCCCCAATGTTTATAGCAGCAATGTCCACAATAGCCAAACCGTGGAAAGAGTCCAGAATGGATAAAGATGTGGTATATATATGTATATATACACACACATACACACAAACACATACACACACACACACATACACACACACACACTGGAATATTATCCATAAAAAAATCTTGCCATTTGCAATGATGTGGATGGAACTACAGAGTATTATGTTAAGTGAAGTAAGTAAATTAGAGAAAGACAATTATCATATCTCACTCATATGTGGAATTTAAGAAATAAAATAGAGGATCATAAGGGAAGAGAGGAAAAATAAAACAAGAGGAAATCAGAGAGGGAGACAAACTATAAAAGACTCTTAATCATAGGAAACAAAAAGGGTCGCTGGAAGGGAGGCAGGTGAGGGATGGGGTAACTGGGTAACAGGCATTAAGGAGAGCACATGATATAATGAGCACACTGGATGTTATATAAGATTGATGAATCACTGAACTCTACCTCTGAAACGAGTAATACATTATTTGTTAATTAATTGAATATAAATAAAATAAAATTTAAAAAAAGAAATGATGCACATATGGCCAACTATTATAATTTAGCTTCTACTTCATTGGGATTGTGGGAAGAACTCTAGCTTTGTTGCATGAAGCTAAAGGCCTGTTTTCCTAACCACTGGATTCAGGAAACTCTATTATCTTAGACTTAGACACTAAAAATGAGACGAAGTATAATATAGAATAGGGATTATCCAGATTAATTACTGATTTAGACATCTGGATAATTAACTTTTCCGAAGAATTGATTATGTCAGATCTAAACACAAATATTGCAGAGAATAATATACAATATTGATTCCAAGACGCTCTCTTGAGGAAGAAGGGAAGTCCAAAATAAGAACACTGAATCTTACCAATGATTAACATTTGATTATAATATTATACTATTTCAACTGAATACAACTAACCTGAAATCAATTATAACTGCCAAAATGTTGTTTTAATACTTTGAGCATAATGAAGCCAAGAGCTAAATTCTCCCTTGTGAATCATCAAATTGGTGTGTGAATACAAATATAGGAAGCTTAATGCTCAATAGAATGAATGCATTTTGTAATTCAATATACTTTATGGTGCAACTTCCCTGCATGAAGTTTGCTCAATCTTTGCACTACTGCTACTTGGGGTCAGATAATTCTTTTGAGGGTTGTCCAACACACCAAAGGATATTTAGCGGCATTCCTGGCCTCTACCCACAAGATGGTAATAAAACTCAATATAATTATGACATTCAAAAATGTCTCCAGACATTACCAAATGTCCCCGGCGGGGGGGGACAAAACTGCCCCTGGTTAAGAACCACTGCACTATGTAAAATGATAGGCACTTAAGAGAAGCACAATACTGATTAAGCCATGGTACAATCCCAGAGCTATTAAAAAAAAGATTACGATTCCACCTTCATCCTTCCTTACACTGAACGAAAAACAACCAATCATACTCAAAATTTCAAGTTCCTTATGGACATATAGTCATACAAGAGTGAAACAATACAGTAGAAACTCAGACATTTTAAATGGAAAACTATTCCCTACAAAATATAGAATCGTGTTCCAAAATAAACAGTATTTAATAATATATACACTGGGGCAGCCCGGGTGGCTCAGCGGTTTAGCGCCGCCTTCAGCCCAGGTCGTGATCCTGGAGACCCAGAATCGAGTCCCACGTCGGGCTCCCTGTGTGGAGTCTGCTTCTCCCTCTGCCTGTGTCTCTGCCTCTCTCTCTCAATCCTCTCTGTGTGTTCTCATGAATAAATAAATAAAATCTTTAAAAAAATATATATACATATATATATACACTGATTTGGGTATGACAGAAAATAGTTATTTTCCTACTTAAAATATTATAATTAGAGCACTTAAAATGTCATAAGGTTAAGTATCATTCACTCTTGATGCAAAGATTATCATATTTATGGATTATTCAAGATTTCTCTTTTCTTTCTTCCTCTCATTCACTGCTTGTTGGCCATTCCACTTCTTTCAAGTACATCCAACTGAGAAAGGTCAAGATAAATGGAAGGACCCACAGTTTAAACGAGTCACCTCTGCTCTTCATTAGAAGCACTGTTGACCAAAAAAAGAATGTGGCACAAAAGAACCCCAAGCAAAAGCCTGATTATGCCTTAAAATTTCACTCATCCCCAAACCTGCTGCTCAAGTTATGGAGAGTAAGTTGACTGTTAACACTTTATGCAAAACGACAGACGAGTTGACCATCCAATCAACCTGTTCACTTATAAAATTAATAGCGGCCAACTGTAAGCTACACAAGTTTTGGGAACAAGCACAACCGAGGAACGCCATCATCATTATTTCTATAAGCAATGTCTACTTAGCATCATAGGAATCCCTTACTGTCAGGCGGTCACAATCCTATCTCGGAAAAAAAACACAAGTGGAGAGGAGAGGGAAAACAGTGAAAGGAAAGCAATGAACTAAAAGGGTCAAGAGTTCGAAATTTACATTCTGGCTCTGCAACAAACCTGTGATCTCAGGCAAGAGCATTAACCTCTCTTGGGCAAAGTCTCTTCATTTGTAAAATGAGGACATCAGACTAAGTATCTTCCAGTGCAAAAGGGATACAACTCCAGCCACCCATTAGAGCCCTAACCTTCATACTCCTCCAGACTAGAGGTAGGGACCAAACCCTGTGAAGGCAGAAAAAGCACAGAAGGCTCTCAACTCTGTAATTGTACGCCAAGCTTACATGGCTCTATGGCCAACATATAATAAAATCTAAGCCTCACAAAGGACTCTCCTATTTTTAATCTCAAAGAGAGAAATCCTACCGTATTTTTTTTTTAATTTCACGAAGAAGTACTGCGTCCAGGATGAGCACAATTTTTTTAAGTCACAATTTCCCAACTCCTGAGACATCCAATAGATTCTGCTTTCCTCTTAAAGACAAACCATGAGAGACTCCTAACTCTGGGAAACAAAGAAAGGATTGCAGAAGGGAAGAAGGGATGGGGGATGGGGTGACTGGGTGATGGGCACGAAGGAGGGCACTTGATAGGATGAGCACTGGGTGTTATACTACATGTTGAAAAATTGAATTTAAATTTAAAAAATAATAAAAATAAAAATATTTTTTTTTAAATAAAAATATTTTTAAAAAGAGAATAGCACTGTTTCTAAAGATTAAAATCAATATAAACCAGGTGACCTGGTCAGCCTTTGTTGGCCACTGGTGCCTCTTATCTATGCCTCACTGTGTGGTTTTTGTTTCTGCCATAGATAAACTAATTTGTCCTACATTCTTTGGCACCTTCCCATTTCATGATTTATAAGTGCTTCAACCACCATACCATTTTAAGTAAAGCATTTAACAGTACCTAGCACATAGAATGCTCCATTAATGGGGTACACCATTCTGATTGTCAAGCAGGCAGTTTGGTATCTTAAACCAGGGTACAAGCTGCCTGGAAGCTGGATCTGTCTTACTCGTGTGAGGTTTCCCTTCCAGTGGCAGGGCACAGCTACAAAAATTGTTAACTCATACACACGCTGTCCCCAAAGCACCTTTTTAAACTCTTTCACTGGATCGTGAAAAACCAACTTAACACTGTGCTTCTAGTACCTGGTTTCAAAGTCCACATTGTTCAGGGCACAGAGGAGGCATGCAGAGCTGGTATCTAACGCTTGGGTCCTCCCCAGCCTTTAATAATATTGTCAACACCACTGCGCAGTATGCGCATCTTACAGAATGGAATGGGGGAGAGGAGTGAATGATAAATGCACGGTTCCACTAGACTAGCACAGAGGCAACGACAGAATAAGGTATGTAACTAGATTCACCTTTCCAAGTATAAATACATCAATCTTCATGGAAAAGAGGAAGTAAAAAAAAAATTAGTCTTGCGGTAGGCAAAGCAAAAAGCAAAAGTTATTTGTAACCTTTAGGTCACCTCAACCTTTCTGCTCCATCTCTGAATACAGGAAAGCTAGGATTTGATTTACATCATAAATTCAGCGATAGACACAGATTGCCTTTCTGTGTGAGGAAACAATGCCTACAGTCACCATGCATTTTCATGTATGCAGCTGTGACCCTAGCGCTTTCAGAAGCATAGCATAGCACTTACTACATCAAATATGCATTTTAAAAGCATTTCTCTACCTGCTCTGAATTTTGATTCGAAAGTGCTGGTTGGAAGCCAAAAAGGGATTAAAAAAAAAAAAAAAAACGCGCTGCAGATTTTAGGATTTTAAAAAATGCATAACAAAAAATTAAGGTGCCACAATGAATATTACTATAAAAAAGAAAAATTAAGCAATAATTGTGAATTATCCTGTCGTGTTTTAAGGCAAATGTATTTTTCCTTTCCACATAAGCTCCCAGGAAAAGAAGACTTTTGGAGCAAAAAGTATTTTAATTTTGACATTTTAACAAATTTGACTATTTTCTTTGGGTCCATAAGGTAGATAGGGAAAGTGTAAGATTTCTTTGAAAGTGTACATCATATTACATAATTCTGCCCACATACGGCACCTTTTGCAGGATTCCTATTTTGAGAGGCAGGGTTTTAATACAAGGTGTGTGCCAACGTCAGAAGTTTAAAACTTATTTTAGGTAGAAGGTAATGGCTGTGGGGAAATAAACACATACTTAGCATTCCAAAACTTCTATTAATAAGCTACAATGATTGCAAAAATATAAATTAAAATAAAATTGAATTAAATTTAAAAACTAGACACAGGATAAATAGGCTAATATGGCAAAAATGACATTTTATGCACTTACAGGCTTTTATCATCAAATTACCATAGCAATTTTTAGATTAAACAGCTACTTTTAGAAGGACTTAAAAGCACTTTCTAGTGGCAATTGCTAACTGGATGACTGTACAATATGTGTAGCTTATTCTTTCGGTCTGATTATAAATCCCAAGTGTAAACCCCAGGTGATTAGAACCATAAACTGTGAACAAAGACTTCCCTGGGTGGGAAAAAGGAGAGAAAAGAGGAAATGAAAACAGAAGCAAAACATGCAGTTCAATAGAAAGAATCAAACTGCAAAGAGCCAGATGGCCCCTGCAAAGTATTGGCTCTGCTTCCCCTAGTTACTGCCCTGGCTTCTTTCTTATCATTAACTCTGCTGGGCTTTCTCAGAGTCAGATCAGACGCTGATCATCTCTTCTTTCCCATATTCTTTTTCATGATTTTTCTATAAAGATGCCCATGTATCCATTAAAGCAAGAATTCACAAGCCCTCTGAAATGATACTGTAACTTTTTTGTTTTTTATTAATACGCAAAATTTTGAAGGCCTGTGTGTGTGTGTACATTTCTAACGAAGGACCAAAACTTTTTATGAGATTCTCAAAAAAGGACCACTGCCCCCCTCCAAAAACCAGTATATGTCAGCAAATTAAAGTATATCGAAGGTTATTACTATAATTCAGGCTTGTTAAATTCCCACTTAGAGAATTCCCAAAAGACTATAGAGTAAGCACTCTCCTCCCCCCAACCCAAAAAAAGGTTGTATATGATGTGCCCCAAAGTGGTAGCTCCCCAAGTATGGAAGTTTTTGGAACTTCAGCAAAATTAAACATATTAATGTATTCTACTAGTTTGAATCCCTTATGGCAGCTTGACTGTGTAGTACAGATGATTTAATAATGGTGTCATGCTTCTTTTATGCTAAATAAAACCAAACATCTACATCCCAATGGATCTCTTTAGATGATATATTCAATTACTGAAATAATCAGGTCCCCCAAAAGCAAAATGCTCACTTTGACCCCCACCCCCAAAAGAGAAATTTAGATGGTCAAGTTTTTAAAATGTTACAGGATTCCAAGTAACCTCATTAAGAAGAAGTAAATGTAATAAAATTTGCATAAAATGGAAAACAGTAACTACTCTTGCTGAAGTTTTTAAATGCTTCAAGTTTTCGTGGGTTTTTTTGTTTTTTTTTTTTAATGTTTTTAAAGACTTTATTTATTTATTCATAGAGACAGAGAGAGAAAGAGAGAGAGAGGCGCAGACACAGGCAGAGAAAGAAGCAGGCACCATGCAGAGAGCCCGACATGGGACTCAAGGATCACGCCCCTGGGCTGCAGGCGGCGCTAAACCGCTGCGCCACCGGGGCTGCCCTAAATGCTTCAAGTCTTTTTTTGTTTTTGTTTTTTAATTTTTATTTATTTATGATGGTCACAGAGAGAGAGAGAGGCACAGAGACACAGGCAGAGGGAGAAGCAGGCTCCATGCACCGGGAGCCCAATGTGGGATTCGATCCCAGGTCTCCAGGATCGCGCCCTGGGCCAAAGGCAGGCGCCAAACCGCTGCGCCACCCAGGGATCCCTGCTTCAAGTTTTTATTTAAACTCTAATTAGTTGGAGCACCTGGGTGGCTCAGTAGTTGAGCGTCTGCCTTTGGCTCAGGGCCTGATCCCAGGGTCTTGGAACAAGTCCCGCACTGAGGTCCCCGCAGGGAGCCTGCTTCTCCCTCAGCCTGTCTCTGCCTCTCTGTGTCTCTTATGAATAAATAAACAAAATCTTTAAAATTAATTAATTAATTAATTCTAGTTAGTTAACATATATTAGTTTCAGGAGTAGAATTCAGTGATTCATCACTTACATATGACAATAACTACTCTTAATTTTTTTTTTTTTTTAATTTACTTATGATAGTCACAGAGAGAGAGAGAGAGGCAGAGACACAGGCAGAGGGAGAAGCAGGCTCCATGCATCGGGAGCCTGATATGGGATTCGATCCCGGGTCTCCAGGATCGCGCCCTGGGCCAAAGGCAGGCGCCAAACCGCTGCGCCACCCAGGGATCCCAATAACTACTCTTAATTAAAGACTAAGAAGTCGGGATCCCTGGGTGGCGCAGCGGTTTAGCGCCTGCCTTTGGCCCAGGGCGCGATCCTGGAGACCTAGGATCGAATCCCACGTCGGGCTCCTGGTGCATGGAGCCTGCTTCTCCCTCTGCCTGTGTCTCTGCCTCTCTCTCTCTCACTGTGTGCCTATCATAAATAAATAAAAATTAAAAAAAAAAAAAGACTAAGAAGTCTATTTCCAGGAACTTAAAAGCAATAGCTTACCTCCAAAATAAACGTACAAGGTAAAGACCCTAAAAATTCACTAGACTTGGTAGGCATACAAAAAGTTACAGAATAAATAAAATGTGGTACATCCATGCAATGGAATATTATTTAGCCATAAAAGGGAATGAAATATTGACGATGCTACAACATAGACAAACCTTGAAAACATTATGCTAGGTGGAAAAAAACAAGCATAAAAGGCCACATATTGTAGGGTTCCAATTATATAAAATGCCCAGAAGAGGCAAGTCCACAGATACAAAAAGTAGTATTTTCCAGGGCCTACAGAAGAGATACTAGGGAGTTACTCTTAGTGGGTAAAGAGCTTCTTTTGGGGGTGATGAAAATGTTCTGGGATTAGATAGTAATAATGGTTAGACAACTTTGTGGATATAAAAAAAAACAACAACAACACTGAACTGTAGGGTTTAAAAAGGTGAGTTTTATGGCATACAAATTATATCTCCAAAAAAATGCACTAAAAAATATTTCAGGGGCACCTGGCCACTTCAGTGGATCATGTGACTCTCAAACTCAGGGTCTTGTGTTCGAACTCCATATAGGGTGTAGAGATTAATTAAATAAATAAAACTTCAAAAAATTTTTCTCAAATTTAACTTGGCCACATACTATCTTAGATTTAGTTAACCGCTTCTTGATTTTAGAAAAATTCATGTGTATCATGTGAAGTATAACACCAATAGAATCCTAATGAAATGAATTTCCCTTAAAAAGGAAGCAAGTTCAAATCAGGAACCTCATATATTACTTCAATACACCTGGTTGATTATGCCCTGTCTTTAAAGATTTTTATTTATTTATTTCCGAGAAAGCACAAGCAGGAAGAGCAGCCCAGAGGTAGGGGGGCAGGGGGCAGAAGCAGGCTCCCCATTGAGCAGGGAGCCTGATGCAAGGCTGGATCCCAGGACCTAGAGATCATGACTTGAGCTAAAGGCAGACGCTCAACTGAGTGAGCCACCCAGGGGCCTCAATTACACCCATTTTTAAAGGTGCAGATGTGGGATGAAATAAGGCTTATGCCATTATGAAATGCCATGATGTTGTTTGGTTATGAATGGTTAGCCATTCATCCAGTGATTCTCAGACCTATTTCCACATCAAAATCCCTGGAGATTATTAAAAAATATACAGATCCTACATACCCACACTGGGTGACACCCAAGCTTTCTAAATCAGCATCTATAGAGGCAGGGCTTCAGAATCTATAGATTAAATGCATTTCCAGCGAGTCTTATCATTTCCACCTGTCCATTACCACTAGCAAATCTGAAAGGAGTGGTAGACTAGGGAAATCACCATTTTGAAATAATCACAGTGAAAATTAGTTGGGAGGTTGGGGGCATAATGAGGTGCAGGGTATTTGCATGGTTCCAAGAGTCTTATCCATAGATTGCTTATTAGTTACAAGAGAAAAATGATTAACCCTAGAGTAAAGAAACAAGACATCACCTTGACTGGATAACCAAAATTAAAATCACCACTGAGGGGTACAGAGCTGGCTCAGTCAGTGGAGTAAGTGACTCGTGATCCTAGGGCTGTGAGTTCCAGCCCCATGACGGGGTAGAGGTTACTTGAAAAAGAAAAAAAAAAATGTTTAATTAAAATTACCAGTGAGGGATAAAATGGACATCAGTGCCTCCAGGTGTGATATCCTAAGGCATTACTTTTATAGTATTCCAAAATGTCAATATCATGAAAGACAAAAGAAGAAGAGAAACAATTACAGACTTTCAAAGACTAAAAAGACATGACAACTAAAGGTAACATGTGATCCTAAATTAAACCCTACACACTAAAAATACAAAGGAAAAAAGCATAAAAGGACATTTTTAAGACAGATGACAAAACTGCAAGTTGGATTATAGATTACTATATCGATGTTAAATATTCTCAATATAATAACTGTTCTCAGATTATATGAGAATACCCTTGTTCTTAGAAAATACACACTGCTGAATATACACAATCTACTCAATAATTTTTTTAAGAATTACAGAGAGATAGAACAATAAAGCAAATGTGGCAATATTGAAAAACAAAAACAAAAACACTGGTTGAGGGAGCCCCCCCAGGTGGCTCAGCAGTGCAGGGCGTGGACCTGGAGACCCAGGATCAGGCTCCCTGCATGGAGCCTGCCTCTCCCTCTGCCTGTGTCTCTGCCTCTCTCTCTCTCTCTCTCTCTTTCTCTCTCTCTCTGTCTCTCATGAGTAAATAAATAAAATCTTAAAAAAAAAAAAAAAACTGACGAATCAGGGTAAATGGAATATGGGAGTCTTTTGTACTATTCATGCATCTTTCTGGAATTTTGACATTATTTTAAAATAATAAGTTAAAAAGACAGACTTTAACTCCCCACTCCTCTTTCACTAAAACCCGATGTCTCTGCCACGACCTTGGGTATTCTAGGCCATGGCCCTCTCCTGGGCCTCCATCTCGGCCTCTCCATGCCCTGAACACTGAGCTCCAGCCCCTAGGCCTCCTGTTCGGCACTCCAGCGTACCAGCTCTCTCTCTCATGGCAGCACGGAGGCCCGTGCTTCCACCTAGGTCTGCCAACACTCTTTCTGGGCTCCTCCTGTGGTTGACTCCAGCTCACTCCTCAAAATGGATGGAAGAGAGATCCCTGGGTGGCGCAGCGGTTAAGCGCCTGCCTTTGGCCCAGGGCGCGATCCTGGAGACCCAGGATCGAATCCCACATTGGGCTCCCAGTACATGGAGCCTGCTTCTCCCTCTGCCTGTGTCTCTGCCTCTCTCTTTCTCTCTGTGACTATCATAAATAATAATAAAAAAAAATTTTTTTTTTAAAAATGGATGGAAGAGAAAATGCAGGAGTTTAATGCCGAGAAAAAGTTAGGCATCAAAATTAAAACCAGGGCTACATTTTGATGTCCACAACCACACAGTGGTCCTCATGCATTTTGTTGCAGTACTTCTCTTAGGATTCTCATTTTCCTATGTGATAGCCCTCAGGGAGGAATGTTTGCCTCAAGAGCTAAGTGAAAAAGATCAATATGAATCATCAAGTACTTTAGCCTCCGGGACACACATCTTTACGTTCTGAAAATTAACTCTCCACCTAAATAAAGTACATAATACTGTCCAAAAAGACGAACGAATACACAGAGTACGCATAACTAATCCACTCGGGGTATAACCGTCCATTACCCTTGGCCTCATCACCCATTTCGGAGCACACCATCTGCCAAAAGCCTTTAATATTCCCTCATTCCAGAAAGTACAGCTTGATGTTGATCAGACCAAACCTTCCACAAATAAGATTTTGAACATTTGCTCTGTGTGCATGTCAGCCACTGTCTGGCACATCAGAATGCTGCACGAATTCTGAAACAAGCAGTCACTGCTCATGAATTCACAGCTACTTCTTCACTTCAGCAAAGGGAAGAGAGATCTTGAAAAGATTGCCATAATATGAATATGCAGAGGAAAAACGAAAGGCAGAAGCACATGATAAAATTCCAGGGGCAGGAAGGGAAACATGGCATAGTACAAAGCAACTGAGAAAATGCGCTTCGATAATTTATGAATCGTAAAAACTTAGTTTCATTATTCATCCTCGCAATTGAAACACCACTCCAGATTCGTTCTCTGCCACACTAGGGTCAATATTCGAGAATGTTTAAGTAACTTAAGTATAAGTGTGTCACAGAAAAGTGGAGTTCAAGCTAACCAACAGAAAATCCAGACCAAACAAAGTGGGGGAAAGATAAACCTAAACCAAAGGATACATTCATAGCAGTTTTTAACAGGTGGGGGGCCAGGAGGTGCCTACCTGGCTCAGTTGGTAAAACAAGCGACTTTTTTTTTTTTTTAATTTTTATTTATTTATGATAGTCACAGAGAGAAAGAGAGAGAAAGGCAAAGACACAGGCAGAGGGAGAAGCAGGCTCCATGCACCGGGAGCCCAACGTGGGATTCGATCCCGGGTCTCCAGGATCATGCCCCGGGCCAAAGGCAGGCACCAAACCGCTGTGCCACCCAGGGATCCCCAACAAGTGACTCTTGATCTCAGAGTCGTGAGTTCAAGCCCCATGGTAGGTGTCAAAACGACTAAAAGTAAATAAACTTTTTTTAAAAAGACAATTATTATAAAATTGTTCACTGGTAGAAAAGAGGTTCTGGGCAGCCCGGGTGGCACAGCGGTTTAGCGCCGCCTGCAGCCCGGGGTGTGATCCTGGAGACCTGGAATCGAGTCCCACGTTGGGCTCCCTGAATGGAGCCTGCTTCTCCCTCTGTCTGTGTCTCTGCCTCTCTCTTTGTGTCTCTATGAATAAATAAATAAAATCTTAAAAAAAAAAAAAAGAAAGAAAGAAAAGAGCTTCTAAGATTTTGAAAACTATTAAAGGGATCCCTGGGTGGTGCAGTGGTTTGGTGCCTGCCTTTGGCCCAGGGCGCGATCCTGGAGTCCTGGGATCGAGTCCCACATCGGGCTCCCGGTGCATGGAGCCTGCTTCTCCCTCTGCCTATGTCTCTGCCTCTCTGTGTGTGTGTGACTATCATAAATAAATAAAAATTAAAAAAAAAAGAAAACTATTAAATGCCTAAAATCAGGATCACAAACCTGTTGCCCTTGGATCGTATCCTATGGACAGATGTGTTTTATCTGCCTACCCTGTATTTTTAAAAACCAGAATTGTTTTCTGGCATTTGGTGGTCAGGAGATTTCATATAAAATGTTATTAACATCGAAAGATCAGAAGGTCTAGCAACAATGAACCCGTATTGCCTCATTTCAACAACTGGCCAGCAGTTTGCCACCCTACCAGCACACTGAAAACCATCTAATCTAGGAAGCTTTGAAAAACCACTGATGCCTGAAGCTAACACTAGTCCTTCTAGGAAAAGCCCAGGCACCTGTACATTTAAAAGCCCTTTGGAGGCTCTACTATGCAACCAGATTCAAGATTCATGGACCGACAATTTCATATGTAGCATATGCTATGTATAAATGTGCTGTGGTATTCTTCCAGCTAACCCCATCCTAAAAAATCATTGGAGCTGAAGCCACATTTAAACATGCCCATTTAGGGATCCCTGGGTGGCACAGCGGTTTAGCGCCTGCCTTTGGCCCAGGGTGCGATCCTGGAGACCCAGGATCGAATCCCACGTCGGGCTCCCGGTGCATGGAGGCTGCTTCTCCCTCTGCCTGTGCCTCTGCCTCTTTCTCTCTCACTGTGTGCCTATCATAAATAAATAAAAATTAAAAAAAATAAAAATAAAGTCCTAGTTGACCTGTGTTTAAAAAAATAAAATAAAATAAACATGCCCATTTAATCTGAAGTCACAAAAGAAAGGTCCAGCTTAGTAATATGAACTTTATTAGCCATACACACTCTAGTCTAATGTAACTCAAAGCACAGTCAGTACACTACCTGTGCATCTAAATCTCGTTAAAATGCAGGTTTCCAGGCATGTTCCAGACAGACATATCAAAAACTCTGGGACAAGCTCTGGATTCACTGAAAACCAGTGTGGTTTCTTAACAAGGTGGCTGGGGGCTCTCTTCCTCTCCTGCTCCAAACAAGCATCTACATCTGACAATGAAGAACACTCACTTGCTGGGGCCACAGGATTATTGCTTTAAATAGAGCAGGGGGGTTTAAATCTCTTACAAGCTCATGTATACTTGGCTGGCTCTCCCTGGACAGCTTTTTCCTTTAGAAATAAATGCTTATTAGTTCTGATCTTGGCCTCTCTATTGTCCGTGCTAGATGTGGTTAAGATGAACTTAGTGCCTTGGTGCTCAGGAGGAAACAGACTTTTTGCCTCCCAAACAGGGAACAGAGGCAAGGAAGACAGGATTAAGCCCCTTTGTGAACCCCTAAGGGATTCCTTGCAGTTTCTACGTGGTACCTCTAAGCTCCCACAACCTCAAGTGATATTTCTCAATTGTGAACCACAAATGACCTGTATCCAGATCACAGCACAGCTGGGTAAACATGCTGATTCCTAAGTCTAGTATAAAACCGACGGAATAAGAATGTCCAGCAAGGGCTTGAAAAGCTGTTCCATTAACAAGCTCCCCAGGTACTTCTTAGGCACAGAAAGTTTGAGGACCAAAGGGCTCTAGGTTCAACAAAGAAAATATCCACTCTAGAGCTCCTTTCGTAAAATTCACAGGAACCAAGGGAAGCTGCTCACACCTCCCTCTCTTCACTCCCATACCGGCGTAACATATGCAAGGCAGCACCAACTCATTTAAAATGACCACATATTCTGTTTTACTAGAATTCAAATTAAGCAGCTATTAGGACAAGAAGTGAAAAATGCTTCAACTCCAAAATGGTATGCTATCCGAGTCCTTAAAACTATAAAAAGAACACAGATGAGTTTCATTCCCAGAAAGCTCCCAATTATGTCATACTACTACCATTTTATCTTTTTTTAAGATTTTATTTATTTATTTGACAGAGAGAGAGAGAGAGAGAGCACAAACAGGGGGAGCTGCAGGCAGAGGGAGGAGAAGCAGACTCCTGGCTCAGCAAGGAGCCTGATGCAGGGTTCGATCCCTCGACCCTGGAATCATGACCTGAGCTGAAGGCAGATGTTTATTAACCAACCAAGTCACTCAGGCACCCCCTACTACTTTTTACGTTTAATTTTAAATTAATCTTACAGTATAACCAGGGAACACCTCTCAGTGGAGTTCTGGGCTTCTCATAACCCTTCTACGCTCCCATACACAGCTCATCAGTTGCCTCTCCAAAGCTGGAGGATATTCCGAACCAACATGTGGCAAAGAAGGCTGTAAAACAGCATGACAATTTCATGCTTGACTCAGGTAATCATAGCTCTCTTGAGGGGAATCTGCTCTTCAGGCTCACCTCTCCTCTGTTTCTGCCATCCACAATCCCCCCTGGAGGAACTTAAGGCTCTTATACACTCGATTACACTCTACTGATTTACAGTGCCAAACAGCCATTCACATAAGGGCTCTCCATAAACATTACTGGATTATGCCAACTCAGGTGATTGATTCTGGACCTCTTAATGTGCTGCCACTCTAAAGACACAACTTACATAACCAGTAGGATTTCAGCTCCTCGCACTGGGTTCCCTACCACACCTTGCGCCTACTTGTCCTTTAAAAAAACCAAGACCACAGTTGGAAGAACCAACTAGAGGAGGAAATGAATTATAAAGCAGGACACCACGTAAAACATTACAGGTGACTGATGGTCTAGCACTCACACACAGTAATGACAATCAGTGTGAAAGGGAGAACAATTCTAACCCTTCTGTTGACAGCATTTCCTTTTACCACCATCTAAACCAGAGCCTCTTTAACTTTTAAGGTGCCTACAGATTACCTGCAAAATCTAACTGGAATGCGGGGTGCTGATACAGGTAGTCTGAGATGGAGGACGAGACCCCACCCTCCTAACAGGCTCCCTGGTACCACTAACGCCGCCACGGATCTCCGCTCTCCATAGTGTAGCAGTGGAAAGAAGCGTCAGTACCTGGGAGCGAGCCCACCCGAGACCTAAAGCAAAGAAAGAGAATCTTTTGTTCTGCAAGGTCCCAGGCACTTAGCATGCACAGTGGAGCGGCTGACATACCATCTCGTACTCACTGGGAATCAGAATTGCTGGATCTTTTAAAAAAGACAAATGCCTACATCTTACGGCAGAGATTGATTCAGTTGATCTGGGGTATTTAATTGTTCCTATGCTTGTTTTTTTTGGTTTTTTTTTTTTCCTATGCTTGTTTTAAAGCACACCCAGGGGGTTCTAATAAGCGGCCAGTGTTGCAAATCATTGAATTAAAAATACCCAACTGGATGCTATATGTTGGCAAATTGAACTCCAATAAAAAAAATTTTTTTTTAATAAAAATAAATAAAAAAATAAAATACCCCACTGGGAGGAGGGAAATATGGAGTGCCTGCTAAAGGGTAAGGAATTTGGGGGAATGTGAAAACATTCTAAAATGATTATGGCAATGGTTGTGTAATTCTGTAAATAACCTAAAAACCACTGAATTGTATACTTTGAATGGGTTCAATCCTGTGGCATGCGAATTATATCTCAATAAAACTGTTATATAAAAATTTAAAATTTTAATGGCCTTCCTATTTTAAAATAATTAACTCCCAACGAAAAACAACAAAATGGATTTCTTTTCACTCCCTTTTCTAAAGATTTACTTTGAGAGAGAGAGAATGAGCAAGAGCAGGGGGAAGGGCAAAGTTCGGGGGAGAGAATCTCAAGCAAACTTCACGCTGAGCCCAGAGCCCAACACGGAGCTAGATCTCACGACCCTGAGACCCTGAGATCGTGACCTGAGCCGAAACTAAGAGTTGGACGCTTAACCAAATGAGCTACCCAGGCATCCCTGGAATTTTTTTCTATCCTGGAATTCTGGCCTAAAAGTTTGAAATTCTTTAAAAACAACAACAAAAATGCAGATGTTTATATGACTCATCTAGAAACATTAAGATCTGCTCATCATCTTCTTAGGTTCAATTCTGCTTAAGGTAATAGATGAAGAGAAATCTGAAATGAAAACCTTGTTATAGAGCACCACACTGTGTAAGAAAAAAAAAGGAAAGAAAAGCATATTTATCATTTTGGAAAAGTTTACACACCCCAAGTTTCCAGGGTATTTTCAAAAAAATAATTTTCCTTTTGCTTCCCCAATTTAAAAATGTTAACTTAAACTAATAAGCTAACAATGAATTAGTCGTTGTTCATTATTCCAAATTTCCTGTACATTTGAAGATATTCAGAAAAACATGTTAAGAAAAAATACATAAAATGAAAATCTGCCCTTGTTAAAAAATTGGCTTAAACTCTCAACGTACTCAATAAAAAAAGATTACAAAAAAAAATAAAAAAATAAAAATAAAAAAATAAAAAAGATTACAAATAGCACTAAAATTTCAAAACAGATCATTATAAATTAGAAGACACTGTCTGTTTATTACAAAAGGAAAGTACTCTAAAAACATGTAATAAGCACCAGCTGGTATTTTGGAGACTCTCTCATAGATTCTGATAGCTGTGATGTCAAGTGTTCAAAACTATTGGTGCTACATGCTCAAGCCAATGATGGTTCATTAGTACCCAATTTATTTTCACTGTCGGATCACCAGAGCCCTGTAACCCATTTCCCCTTAGAACCAGTGCCCTTGTTTATGATCCCATGTTCGTATTCTTCTGAAACAGGCACATTCTGGATGCATCGCTAAACAGTTCCTAAAACAATATACACTAGTTACATGGCATCTTCTGGGGCACTATGCTCACTAAGTAAGAGTCCCTCTCTTAAGAAATGGCTTTCTGGGACCTTCAAGGCAATGGTTAGGGTCACCTTTACAAGTAAGTATGCATTCCCTTGTCCAAACTCTTCAATAAAATCCAATGTAATTCACTTTAAAAAAAATTTTTTTAAGATTTTATTTATTTATTCATGAGAGACACAGAGAGAGAGGCAGAGACATAGGCAGAGGGAGAAGCAGGCTCCCTACGGGGAGCCCAATGCAGGACTCCATCCCAGGACCCCAGGATCACGACCTGAGCCAAAGGCAGATGCTCAACCCCTGAGCCACATAGGTGCCCTGTGTATTTTCTTTTTAACATAATTCTACCATGTTACATTACATAGATGACAAAGAAAAGGCAAATCAACACTCCCACTTACTAACCTTGCCCTGGGTATTAACCCTTAGTTTCCTGTTACTTTTTATCCTACCCTCCTACCTAGACTAAACCCCTCCTGTTTTAAGTACATTTGCTCAATCAACTCTTCAGTTTTCATAATATTGGGAAGATGGTTATAGCTATCCCAAAGCAGAAATATTTTGGGGGAACAGATTCTAATTCCAAGGAAGCAACCCTGAAACCTATAGTGGTGATATCGGCATGTTTCACCTCTATCTCAATCCTCTGCATCTTTGAAATACTAACTTCTTGAGAGGTCAAGACCCACCATCACTGTTGAATTAAATAATTTTTAATCAATGAGCATATCTGTTCATAACTTAGTTAACAATTCACACACACACACACACACACACACACACATTTTTTTGAAGGAAGGAGAAATGACATACCGAATGGTATATAAATTCCGAATATTCTTCTCCCCACATTGTCCTTCCTTAACAGCTTGCATTTGTAGTAATTTCATAATGGCTTTTATCAATCCATGTGTATTCCTGTAAAGAAACATAACATGTTAAATGCTATAGATACAAAGTGGATATTCCAATCAGGCACTCAAATCTACCATCTTTAAATAATTGAACACTTGCCACCCACACTGAACGATAACCACCCACATGCATCCACCTCATTCCACAGCACAGCCAAGAGGCCTCAAGGTAGACAGCTCCCATCCAACACATTTACAAGAGAAGGGGAGCCAAAGAATCAAACCACCAACCTATCAATCACCTCCCTACACACACTTGGGGGGTATCAATCAGGAAAAAAAAACATTCACCCACATAATTGCAGGCAGTGACCACATGAGTTGCCCATACTGAATAATTAAGTCCTTCATTTATAAATATTAGTAGACCATGAATAAATAACCAGACATAGGAAATTGATTAGCCACTCAAAAAACTGGGCCCGGGGACCATTCAGACAAATAACCCCTAATAAAATAAAGTTAATGGGAGTGGGGAATAAACCTTAAATTTTTTCTTTATTCTCTGTAAGAGGTAAGAGGATAATATATCAAAAAAAGAAAAAAAAGAACAAGAAGAAAGAAAGAAAAGAAACAAAGTGAATAGCCTGTCTTTTTTTATTATTGTTAATTTTTTTTTAATTGTGACATGGAATTCTTCCTGCTTTATTGAGGTAAAATTGACAAATACAATTGTAGTATGTTTAAAGTATATAATGTGATATATGCATACATTAATTATGGCAACCACTTTATAATTAACACATCCATCAACACATTTGTTTTTCAGTGAGAATGCTAAAAATCTACTGTCACCAATTTCAAGTATACAATATCGTATTGTTAGCTATAGTCACCATGCTGTACATTAGATCCTCAGAACTTGCTCATCTTATAATTGGAAGTTTGTACCCTCTGACCAAACTCTCCCCATTTCTCCCACCCAGCCACTGGCAACTACCATTCTACTGTTTCTATGAGTTTGGATTTTCTTTTTTTTTTAATTCTACATATAAATGTTACCATTCAGAATTTGTTTTTCTCTGTCTAGGTTATTTTATTTAGCATAATGTCTTCTAGTTTCATCCATGTTGTCACAAACTAGCCTGCCCTTTTAAAATCAGATTCTTCCTGGGAATGAAAAAGAAATCTTAGAAATAAAAAAATACCACCTGTTAAATTAAAAAAAAAAAGTAATTATTTTTTAAATCCTGGTTGTTCATATTTATGGAGCATCCATTGTAAACGAAGTACTCCCCAAAGTGCTTAACATGCATTATGTCATTTACTATCCAAAATATAGTAAGTTACAAATCATTGTTAACTTTATTTTTAGACTAGGACTTAATTAATTGCTATCATTTGGAAAAATTATGCGAGGTGTTATTTACTCTTTTATGACATTTAAGGTCTTCCAACTGACATAAAATTTGCCCAAACCATCCAATACAGTAGCCAACAGCCACACGGAGCACATGTAATGTGGCTGATCCAAATGGAGATGTGCTATAAATGTAAAATACACGATGGATTTTGAAGACTTAAGAAACAAAAAAAAATTACAAAAAAATTACATGCATAATTTTTTATACTGACTGTACATGGAAATAATATTCTCAGTACATGGGGCACATAATATATATAATTAAAATTAACATCACCTGTTTCTTTTTACCTATTAATGTGACTATGAAAAAATTTTGAATTATATATGTGGCTCACATTTGTGACTCAACTTTCCTTATCTAATAATTTACTTTTCATATGATTAGAATTTTAGAGAAGACAGATAACAGACCTATGATTTTTTTTATTGAAGAATAATTAAAATACAGTGTTATATTAGTTTCAGGTATACAATATAATGATTCAACAATTCTGTACACATCACAGCGCTCATCAAGACAAGTGTACTCTTAATCTCCTTTATCTCACTCATCCTCTCACACCCCCCCCCTTCCTCTGGCAACCATCAGTTTGTTCTCTGTATTTTAAGAGTCTGTTTTTTAGTTTATCTCTATTTGTCTTTGTTCATTTGTTTTGTTTCTTAAATTCCACATAAGTGAAATCATATGGTATTTATCCTTCTCTGACTTATCTGTGACTTATCTCACTTAGCATGGTGGACCTCTAGGTCCATCCATGCTGTTACAAATGGCAGAATTTCAATCTTTTTTATGGATGAGTAATATTCCATTGTGTATATATATCATACATTCTTTATCCATTCACCTATCAATAAACAGTTGAGTTGCATCTATATCTTGACTACTATAAATAATGCTGTAAAAAACATAGGGGTGGGCAGCCCTGGTGGTGCAGCGGTTTGGCGCCACCTGCAGCCCGGGGTGTGATCCTGGAGACCCGGGATCGAGTCCCACATCGGGTTCCCTGCATGGAGCCTGCTTCTCCCTCTGCCAGTGTCTCTGCCTCTTTCTCTGTGTGTGTCTCTATGAATAAGTAAATAAAATCTTAAAAAAAAAAAAAAAAAAAAAAAAAAAAACAAAAAACATAGGGGTGCATATATCTTTTCTAATTAGTGTTTTCATTTTCTTTGAGTAAATACCCAGTAGTGGAATTATTGGTCATATGGTAATTCTATTTTTAATTTTTTGAGGAACCTCCATACAGACATGATTTTTAATCAATTTCAGTCACCTACTCCTTTATCAAAGCAATAGAATCCCAGAAAAAAACACATACATCATATTTGTATTTCATTCACAGAACTACTGAGGCTAACAAATGAACTCCAGTTTTCTTTTTTTTTTTTTTAAGTTTATTTATTTTTAGCAATCTCTACACCCAACATGGAGCTGGAACTCATGACCCCAAGATCAAGAGCTGCATGCTCTACCAATTGAACCAACCAGTGCCCCTAAACTCCAGTTTTCTAACCATTAAGTTAGGTCATGTTTGGTCTTATTTATGGATCCAGATCTTACTGTGTGAATAAGTAAGCATACTATATTTTAAGTTAGAGTGTAGCATGAATAGATTTTAAGTTTTGAAAAATGATGGCATCAATCAAATAGCAAATCCATGCAAATAACGGTTAAATTCAATCGAATAATTACTTAAATTATTATTATCTCAAGTGGGCTGAGAGGGATGATTTTAGCTTAACTTTTATTTAAACCCCTGCTTTAATTCTAATTAGCTAGGGAATTTTGGGTGAGGCATTTAACACCTAGAAGCCAGAACATTCTCATCTGTACAATCTAGAATCATGAAATAAGCCTACCTCTTGGGTTGTTATAAAGTATAAATAAGAATAAAAATATGTCATTAAATCACCTATTTTTTCAAGAAATGTGGTAATCTAATACATGTCAACTGTATCATAAAGATTATATAATGCTTTTCCCTCTTTACAGATGATGCTATGCAAACACAAAAGTCAGAGTTCATCAATGCTCAAAACTAGAATGTGCCTAAAACCACCTACAAATCCAAACCTATCCTAAATCCTATTATTTTCCATCTCTCCTCACAAAACCCTATTTTTCTTGTTTTTCAAGCCATTGTTACACTGCATCTGAGATCTGCTCTTAAAAAACTAAATTTCTCTTGAATTCTGTATGATTGTGAAAAGAGGTTACAATAATAATTCAATACTGAAAATCAAAATGGTAAAATAGAAGAAAACATAACCACTAGAGAAGCAAAAATCAGGGATCCCTGGGTGGCGCAGCAGTTTGGCGCCTGCCTTTGGCCCAGGGCGCAATCCTGGAGACCCGGGATCGAATCCCACATCAGGCTCCCAGTGCATGGAGCCTGTTTCTCTGCCTATGTCTCTGCCTCTTTCTCTCTGTCTCTCTCTGTGACTATCATAAAAAAAAAAAAAAAAAGCAAAAAGCAAAGACAGAATAGAAAATTTTTTCATTGAATCTGTGTCTTCAAATTAAAAAGGCTACCAAGTACTAGGCAAAATTCCTAAAAAATATAATTGCTGACATTTGTCAAACCCAAAGATAAAAGGAAAATCCTATAAACTCTCAGATTTTATAAAATAAAATTTATAAAACAAAGACCATCAGACTGACATCATTTCTAATTTGGCATCAGAACTCCCATCTGCAACACTGAAAGAAGAAATATATATGGAATTATAAGGGAAAGGTTTATGTAACTTAAAGTGTAACCCTCCCCAAAAAACTAAGAGTAAAATATGAAAACAAAAACACTTTCAAACATAATACACTGAAATCCTTTTTAAAGAAGTTCTCCAGTTACAAGATAATGTGTGATGACTGCACAAAACCACTGAGTTATACACTTTCAAAGGATGATTTTCTACTATGAAAATTATATCTCAATAAGGCTGTTATTTAAAAAAAAAAAAAAAGAAAGAAAGAAAAAAGATAAAGCATAAGAAAGAACTGACAAAATAGACTACAAAAACTGGTCAGAATGAATACAAAAAAACTTATCAAGTCTTTAACATTTTCAAATGTGACTATAAGGTTTAAAGCAATTGTTTGGATAGGATTTGGAGGGGAAGGGGAGAGTGTGAAAAAGAACAAGAGGAAAAGACAAACTATGACTAAAATTCCAGATAGTTTTAGCAAAGTTAGTGGGGAGGGTTTTCAAGGTAGAAAGAACATTAAGACAAGAGACCAAAATATTTAACAACATAATACAACAGACAAAGTGTTAGCATCCAAAAAAACAAGAAAAACAACAAAATAAGACTAATCATATAATATCAAGATGAGCAAAGAATAGTTATGCAAATCACAGAAGAATAAGGTTCGAAATATCCACTGTTGAGGAGTGTATGGGGCAATAAGCAGTTTCAGGTTGAGGTATTTGTTGTTTTGTTTTGTTTTGTTTTTTTAAAGTAATCTCTACACCCAATGTGGAGCTTGAACTCACAACCCTGAAATCCAGTTGTATGTCTTCCCAACTGAGCCAGCCAGGTGTCCCCATTAGTTGTTCAGTTTGTATGCAGAGTAAATAGGCAGTATCCATAAATGTTTAAATCCATAAAAAAATTCTAAATGTACATACCCTTTCTCCTACAAATCCCACTTCTAAGAACCCATCATAAAGAAATACCCTTACATACCCAAAGGAAGATCTTACACTGCATTTCTTATCTTAAAAGATGAAGAAGAAAAAGATATTTGTCAATAGAGAAGTGTTTAAAATATGATACATTCAGGGCACCTGGGTGACTAAGTCCACTAAGCATCCAACTCTTGGTTTCAGCTCAGGTCATGATCTGAGAGTTGTGAGATGGAGTCCCACCTTGGGCTCCTCCCTCAGCAGGGAGTCTGCTCTTCACCCTCTCCCCTTCTGCTCCCCTGTCTTGTACACACATGTACCCGTGCTCTGTCTCAAATAAATAAAATCTTTAAAAATAAAGATAAAACATGATATATTCATAATACAAGAGTACTCCACAGCTGTTAACAAAAATGCAAATAGATGTATGAAAAGGTGTCTAATACCCATTAAGTGAAAAATGCAAGTTTTAGAACAATATATATATGAATGGATTATCCAATTTTCTTTTAAGATTTTATCTATTTATTCATGAAAGACACAGAAAGAGAGGCAGAGACATAGGCAGAAGGAGAAGCAGGATCCCTGTGGGGACCTTGATGCAGGACTCAATCCCAGGACCCCAGGATCACGACCTGAGCCAAAGGCAGATGCTCAACACTGAGCCACCCAGGTGCCCCAGATTATCCAATTTTAAAACACTTGGGGTGTACATACTTATAAATACTGTCTTTATAAGTCTAGAAATGGGGCTTCAATTTCATTGTAATTAGGTGGTCCCTGACTCCATGTGCCTGATCCTGACTCCAGATCATCACACCCTAGCTCCTTCTATATTCTAGAGGAAACCAAGTTAAAAGATTTGAAGAAGCCTCTGAGACATAGTACCAGCCCTGAGTCCTCCACTTGCCAGTTTTCACCAGAGCCCAAAAAGAAAGTGAATTTTTAAAAAAGGAGAGAGAGAAATGACCAAAAAGGACAAGTTTTACCGCTTACTACTTTAGCTACCTCCGAGTGCCATTGTTTGAGTTTTCAAAAATGTATGCACTACTTTTATTTTTTTATTAGTGAAAAAAGGGGGGGGAGAGATTTATAACCTTACAGTGAAGAAGGATTTGCTGAACACAAATCAAAGAGTAAATCTGATCTCCTACACGGATAACATGAGCAGAAATTTAAATAAACTATGAAATAACCACGGTATCTTTTATTTAGAACCTATTGTTAGCCACAGTTTGGCACAGACACAAAAACATGTTAATATGAAGATTTAGACTTCTGAGGAACATTCTCAGGAATTAGAATTAGCCCTCAGACAAGCAGGCTGTCTCTGTTTAAAGTACACAGAAGAGTTTTTTAACGAATCAAAGTGAGGGCTTTCATCAGGACAGAAAAGATCTGGTTACATATTATGACTAACTTATTCATAGTATAATGTATCACTAGATATTCCCACATCAGTGTCGGAATTGTGCATCAAATTCAACTCGTAGAACCTACTCATGTTCTTCCCACAAAACTTTTTTTCAATGTTCCCTATCTACCTGTTAGGCAACTCAAAAATCAAGAAGTCAACGTTAACATGCTCCTTTCAGACATCCTCATATTTAATCCACCTCAAATGCTTCACCCCTTCTTCTTTTTTTTTAATTTATTTGAGATAGAGAGAGAGAGCATGGGTTGGAGGAGCAGAGAGAGAGTCCTGCTAAGCAGACTCCACGCTGAGCACAGAGCTCAGCTCTGTCTCGATCTAATGTCCCTGAGAACATGACCTAAGCCAAAACCAAGAGTCAGAAGCTTAACTGACTGCACTACTCAGGTGGCTCAAACTCACCCCTTCTATATCTCACAAATCCATCTATTTCCCTCCATCTCTACAGCAAGAAGGTATCTTCCTTCATCTGATCTACAGCAATAGCCCCTAAACTCATCTCCTTATATTCACTCTACCTGCCTACCCAAAACCCAACACTTTGAATACTATGTGCATATCGCAGCCAGAGTGGCCTTTTTGAAACCCCTGGTGTCCACTAGATGAATACTTCAATATTTATGCTCAGCACTCAGGATAAAATCCTCAAGATTAGCCATTGTGACCTGCATTGTCTGGCCCATACCTACCTTCCAGCTTCATTTCAAACCACTCTTCCCTTACATTTGAGATTCTTTTTTTTTTTTTTTTTTTGTCAAGACTTTATTCATTTATTTGAGAGAGACAGACAGACAGATAGCACATGTAGGAGCAGGGAGAGAGGCAGAGGGACAAGCAGACTCCCTGCTGAGCATGGGGCTCAACACAGGACTCCAATGGGGCTGGATCCAAGGACCCTGAGATCATGATCTGAGCTGAAGTAAGACACTTACTTGACTGAGCCACCGAAGGGCCCCAGCTTTTGACATTCTTCTAGGCCTTCCTATAAGCCATCTTCCCTCCCACCCAGGACTTGGCACATGGTATTTCCTATAATGGAAAAGCCTACCCTCTATTTGCCTACATAAGTTCTATTCATTCCTCAGTCTCATCTTAGGAAAGCTTTTCTGGAGCTCCATGACAATACTAAAGGGACTTCCAGCACAGTGTACTGTGTCTGAATATAACTGAATACATAACTATGCAACTATGTGGATCCCAGCAGTCCCTGTCTCCAAAAGCATCATGAGTATAACGACTATGTCTGCTTTCCTCACCATGATATCACAGTACCAAGCACAGGTATAGGAGGTGGTCAATAAATATGTTAATTAAAAGATGGATAGCTAGATGGAAGACAGCTAAGGTACTGCCTTGCTTGACTACAGAGGTGACCTCTGAAGGTAATTTCTAGTTCTACCATTACATGATTTTACATATGCACACTGAAATTATTGTATCTGGTAACTTCATTATTAAAATTTGTTATTTTAGTTTTTACTAAGTAAATATGAATGATATTACTAGTTTTGGTTCTAGGTCCTTCTTTTCAGGGATTGCAGAAGTAGCAAATGAGAAAATATGAAGAAAAATAAAACTAATATAACACCTGTTGTGTTATCAAGCAACAAAATAACCCTATTGAGGGAAGGGAGACAGGTGGGTTTTGTTAGAGCTTTTTTTTTATATATATACATCTTAATCCATGTAATTACAACACTAAAACCAACTTAAGACTCCTGATAGAATAAGTAAAGTAAAAAAAAAAAAAAAAGAATAAGTAAAGTACAAGATAAATATTTAGCATGATAGGGATGCCTGGGTGGCTCAGTGGTTGAGCATCTGCCTTTGGCTCAGGGCATGATCCGGGGATCTGGGATCGAGTCCCACACCAGGCTTTTTGCAGGAAGCCTGCTTCTCCCTCTGCCTATGTCTCTCTCTCTCTCTCTCTCTCTCTGTCTCTCATGAATTAATAAATAAAATATATAAAAAATAAATAAAATATAAAAATATATATATAAAATATATATTTTTTATATAAAAATATAAAAAAATCCTAATGAATTAATGGATCTAACCATTTAGCATCAACAGCTAACATTTCCAAAAAAGAAAACAATCAGGTATTATTTCCCTCCTAAGGAACACATTACCATCTATGAGGAGTCTCCCCTCCCACAATATCCCTCCCATTAACAACAAAAACTGAACATAAATCTCATCAAACTTCTAAAGCAAACTTTCATTTTACAGGAAATACAAAGAAATAAGTTAAAGTATACCATAGGGATATACTCAGCAAAATCCAAAAAAAGAGAGACAGAGACAGATGGCTGAATGGGAGGGGGCCATCCCAGATTTAAAAGATGTAAAAGACATAACAACAAATTCTTATTTGGATGGTCATTCAAACAAATCATTAAAAAAAAAATGAGACAATTAGAAATCTAAACACTGGCCATACATTTTTAAAATTATACACACATGCATCCAGGTATAATAACATTACTATTGTTTTTTAAAAGCAAGTATACAGTTAAATATCTAAAGAAGAAATTATACAGTGTCTGGAATTTGCTTCCAAGCATGGAGGGAGGTGGATGATGGAGGAAGCAAGATAGTTTAGTGGCTGTAGGGATGAGTGACAGGAACATGAGGGTTCACAATAGCATTCTATCTACTTTTGAAATTCTCTATAAAAATTTTTTAAGTCATAGGAAAAGTTACTCTTTTTAACAAGAACTTTGTCCAAAAGTTTCTTGGAAATTTTTTTGTGTCACATTATAAGCTAGTTTCCATCCCTTCATCCCCCTGGCAACCAAGGCACTGGTTGTTCCTGTTTGGAGAGGTAATATATAGTTCCAAAAAAACACTCCATGGCACCTGGGTGGCTCAGTTGGTTAAGCATCTGCCTTCAGTTCAGGTCATGATCCCAGGGTCCTGGGATCAAGTTCAGCATCCGGCTTCCTGCTCCACAGGGAGTCTGCTTCTCCCTCGTCCTCTGCCCCTCCCTCCACTCATTCTCTGATTCTCTCCCCCCCCCACACCAAATAAATAAATAAAATTATTAAAAAAAGAATATTCCAGAGAATGATGATAATGGAAAACATGGTGGCATCTTGCCATCACAGGAACACAGTTATGTTACCTTTGACAATGACTCTCTATCCACTCAATGTCTCTCCCTCTGTCCCTGTCAGAGCAACACTGATATAGCATCAGTCACTTAAGCACAATTATAGTTCAAAGCTACAGCTGAGCTGAGGGGCTGAACACTACTGATTGCCTCCAAGTTGAATCCCCAGGCAGAAGACTCCTTGGAAACAAGTGTTTCAGTCTCCTGTTTGAGGACTTGTCACCCCTTCCCCACTGGTGTGGTTACTGTGCAAGGAACCTAGCACACATAGGTCCACAGGGTGAAGACACAGGCTGGAGAGGGTCAAATTGTGTCTCCCAGAAGGATACATCTAAGTCCTATTGCCTAGTACCCATGAAACATGACTTTATTTGGAAATAGGGTCTCTGCAAATATAATTAAGGATCATCCAGGGTGGGCCTTAAACCCAATGACTGGTGTGCTTCTAAGAGAAAGGGGAGGAAGAGTAGAGACAGACACACAGACAAGAGGGCCTGAAGAGGCAAGAGTTAATACAGCCACAAGCTGAGGAATGAGGAACACCCAGGGTTGCAACAGCCACCAGAAGCTAAAAGAAAAATGGAACGCATGGTCCCAAACTCCAGAAGGAAGCAATCCTGTGGCCTCCTTGGTTTGGTACTTCCAGCCTTCAGAATGGTAAAAGAATAAATTTCTGTTATTTTAAGTCAAGTGTGTGGTCATTTGTTGCAACAGCCGGAGGAAACTAACACATGGCCCCTGGCAGATCCAACTGGTCCAGAGTGAACATCTCATACGCCCAGGTCCTTGGAAATCTGTAACTGTGGCCGACCTCAGTCTGGCCGTCTCTTACATGTAAGAGGTTTTGACCCAGGGCAGGTGGCGCCCTATAGATGAGAGGCAGAGAAACACTCTTTGGCAAGAGGGGAGAAACACAGTCCGTATCCGGTTCCTTTCTGAGGTCCTAGGGGACACCCTTTTACCAAAAAAAGTAAAAAATCAACCCTTTTATGCTCAAATTAGTTCAAGTGGGTTTCTGTAGCTTGTAGCCCAGAGTCCTAACACACTCAGCAACCTGCTGCCAAAGCCCTTCAGTGAAGATCAGCTGGAACAGTTCTTCCCTGGGTGGGTGCCAAAACAGGCTGAATAGACTCAAGAATCCTCTAAGTGAGAGTGACAGAAACTTCAGGCCTGTGCTACAAGCAGAGTGGCAAGAGGCAATGCAAAAAGGAACTTCAATTTTCACTGGGCCTAAAAGCCAAGACCCAGATCTTATCATGAGAGGGAGGGTGGGTCAGTAATGATGTTGAGTATTCCAAAGAAATAAATAAGACAAAAGAAAACATTTTTGGTCAAGCTGTATAAACTACAGTAATTAAAGCCACTCACAAAAATGGCTTTTCTCTAGATAAATATAGCACAATTACTATTGTGCATATGAATAGCACACATCAGGTTTCCTTTGTTTGGGGTTGATGGGATTACAACTCTAAACACTGCTCATATATGCTCAGTCTCCTTTTTTTTTTTTTTAAAAGATTTCATTTATTTTTTATTTAGGGACACCTGGGTGGCTCAGTGGTTGAGTGTCTGCCTTTGGCTCAAGTCATGATCCCAGTGCCAGGATCGAGTTCCACAACGGGCCCCCTATGAGGAGCCTGCTTCTCCCTCTGCCTCTCTCTCTGCCTCTCTCCATGTCTCTCAGGAATGAATAAATGAAATCTTTAAAAAAAAAAGAAAAGAAAAGATTTCATTCATTTAACAGAGAGAGAGCACTCACAAGCAGGAAGAGAGGCAAAGGGAGTAGGAGAAGCAGACTCCTCACAGAGCCGGGAGCCGGATGTCAGGCTCGATCTCAGGACCCTGAGATCATGACCCGAGCCAAAGGCAGGCAGACACTGAACAGCCTGCACCACCCAGGTGCCCCTGCTCAATCTCCTTTTGGAAAGACCACAAATAATGCTCGGTTCCTTGCTTTTGAAATATTCTAAATATGAGGGACAAGGAAGTACCCATACTAATTTTTTGACCAGGGATGAGAATTACAAGGGTCTGGGTTGAAGAGAATGACACAAATTATCTCTGAAGGGGGCATCCCAGGGTATGATGGCAACAAATGGTACAAATGCAGCCAAGTCCCTTTCTTCACCAGAAAGGACAACCAGTCAGCCTTAAGCACAGTAAGTCACCAGCAAATAAGAGAATGTTAAACACCACATTAATGATCAAATCATTTTCTAAATTTGTTATAAAATTATATGAGAAAAGAGAGACAGACAAAGAAGACCAGGAAGAAAGGAAGGAAATAAAAAACAATTCTGGGGAACCCAGGCTTCAATAAATGACAAAAAATAATGCTTAAAAAAAAATCCAAGAAATATAATGCTATTGACTTTTTGCTTGGGGAAGTTCTGCATCCTCATTTGTCTTCTCAGTCCCCAGAAACAGTCTGATTTCTTCTGAAGCCTTTTCCCACTATAAAAGTAACATGTGTTTCAGTAGTTGCTTTTCTAAATCACCTAGAAACATCTCAGCACAAACACATGGCTTTTACAATGGAAGATTCTGTGACAAACAAAGCCTTCAACGAGATCAAGGAACTTGAAAAGAAATAGGGCAGAATGTCCTAGACGGAAAAAAAAAAAAAAAAGTGCCTGGAATCACTTTTCTGGTTACGAGCTGCAAGCTGAGCAAGGTTCTGGGATTTGGGGGAAAGAAAAAAGATTGGAGAAAAGAAAAGGGGAACATCTGGAAACAAGCTAAAGAGCTCACAGGAATATTTAGAAGACACGATGGGGAAACAGACTTGGTCCAATGATTCTGTCACTCTCAGATAAGAGCGAAATGAGCAATGATACCCACCTAGATATAAACCTGAAACCATCTCAAACTCAAGAAAAATACTGACCCCCCACCCCCAAACTACAGATGAAAGCACGCTATGACTGGGGACCTGGGTGGCTCAGTCGGTTAAATGTCTGCTTCGGCTCAGGTATTGATCCCAAGGTGGTGGGACTGAGCCCTTCATCGGGTTCCCTGCTCAGTGGGGAGTCTGCTTCTCCCTCTCCCTGCCAATCTGCCTATTTGTGCTCTCTCTGTCACATAAAACCTTGGAAAGAAGGAAGGAAGGAAGGAGGGAAGAAAGGAAGGAAGGAAGGAAGGAAAGAAGGAAGGAAGGAAGGAAGGAAGGAAGGAAGGAAGGAAGGAAGGAAGGAAGGAAGGAAGGAAGGGAAGGAAAAAGGATAGAAAGTAAGCAAGCAACCAACCAAGCTATGTCTGCGCCCCTTAAATCTTGGAGAAACCTCATGAAGGCATCTTTCCTTGATGCTTCATCTCCTGTCAAATAAAATAAAAACAAAGAACCTAAATAGTACAGAAATGCCTCAATAATATAAGATATAAATACACTATCTCCTCAGTTGCTAGCTGTTGCCTATAAGAGAACAAAACAATTAAGTCTCCCAAGGAACAGCAATGTAAGAGAAGATCCTGAGAGACAATAATTTTTTTTTTAAGATTTTATTTATTTATTCATGAGAGACACACACAGAGAGAGAGAGGCAGAGACACAGGCAGAGGGAGAAGCAGGCTCCATGCAGGGAGCCCGACGTGGGACTCGATCCCTGGTCTCCAGGATCAGGCCCTGGGCTGAAGGCGGCGCTAAACCACGGAGCCAAACGGGCTGCCCGAGACAATTTTTCTCACTAAATTACCCTTAAATATTAGCTCCCAATAGTTCTTAGGATCATTTTTAACCAATTTGGACCTTCATCAATCCATGAGCAAAGACTCACTGAATTCATCAGCTTTAGCCAGGACTACTGTGGGCATTTTTAATATTCTATACAAGATTTCATTGAAAAGTAGGCTTTGTGGGGCGCCTGGGTGGCTCAGCCAGTTGAGCGTCCAACCCTTGGTTTCGGCTCAGGTCATGATCTCAGGGTCCTGGGATGGAGCCCAGCAGGGAGTCTGGGCAAGCTTCTCCCTTCCCCTCTCCCTCTCCCTCCCACTCCTTGCTCCTGCTCTCTATCCCTCTCTCTCTCTAAAATAAGCAAATAAAATCTTTAAAAAATAAAACAAAGATACAAAGTAAGCTGTGCTTTAAGAATCCCAGAAAGCAGACTTTAATCTCTCACACCTAACACACTTTATTTTCCCCAAATACATAAATTGCAGGTCTCTCCCCTATTTAAAAGCACAAAAGGCGCACCGATCGAGGACTAGCTTAGTGTATCTAGTGCATAACCATCCTCCCAAACACATTTTTTAAAAGCAGGAAGGAGCTGGAGAAGCAGTTGAATTGAAATTACAGGCTGTCATGACATCTCAATATCGAAAACTGAATACCTGGTTCCACAGGAGAGTACAGTTTTTATGCACAATCCCGTTACCAAGCAACTGTAACAATGGCTGCAAGAGCTTTCTAGAAGCTAGTGCAGTTAAGGGGGGTGGGGTGGGGAGAATCTAAGAACAGAAAAATGGAAAAACTTGCTTTGGGAATCTTTATCTCAGGATACATTCAATGTAAAAACAAAAATAAACAAAATCAAAAACCATCTAAACTTAAAACAAGCAGTTCCTTAAGAGACAAGTAAAGTACATGCTACCATGTACTTTCAGTTTGTTTAATTTCAAAATTCACATTTAACTGGTGATAATGATTTCCTTACTGTGTTTCCTTTGCGGTCCCCCTTCTGTCCTTCAGCCTCCCTAGGGAATAATTTTTTTTTTTCCAAATTTCCTTACTGATTAAAAGAACATTTTAGACCTCTTAAATCCATTTCTTTGTTTACAGAAGCTATAAAAACTAGTTTACAATTGTTTCATGTTGCCTCAGCTTTGAACCGAGAACACTCTTAGACATCAAACTATTCCTTTGAAGGGAACAGTCTCTCAAACAGAGCCAGACACTTTCCCAGCCACTCCCTGAAGTTTAGACAACCAGAGCTTTGCAAATGTCAAGTCTTTTGCAAAGTTAGACTATACAATGTAGCAGGCTCTAGACCAATGTTTCTCAAATTGCAGGGTGAATTGGGGGGGAGGACCCTTCCATACATGATCCAAGAGAATTTTATAGACTAGATTTACAAAGGGCCAGGAAGCAGGTTATAAGGCTAGGGGAGATGACCTCACAGAGTTTTCCTTCCATCTTTCCTTGCACCTTTCAACATTTCCTGCAATGCTGAGAAAGCTCCAGAAGCTACATTCTCTACATCTCTCTTCTATAGAAGGCTGCTTCTCACTAGGCTCCCTCCCTCCCTCTCTAAATCTCTCAGTTCCTGAAGGATGCTGTGCCAGCAGGTAGGCAAAATAAAAAGATTACACTACAGAATTACTGTTCTACATCAAAGCTGAGCAATTACTGTGTGGCTCTGTTCCCAGGATGCCTCTAGATTCTGATAAATCTCTCTTTTAGGAACAGAAATCCAGAGACAAGTAGAAATTTAAATGCTGGAAATTGAAGATCTAAACTGTCTCAGGCAAGAAGCACAGGGAAATGACAAAGGCATTACTGCTTTTATAGCCCAAAGATGAAGATGGTATGGGGGGGAGGGTGTTTTTCCGTATGTTTGTTTCATTTTTATTTCCAGTTTTATACTGTTGTGGTCAGAAAAGATGCCGGATATGATTTCAATCTTTTTGAGTTTATGGAGATTTGTTTTATGGCCTAACATGTAATCTAGTCAGGAGAATGTTCTACATGCCCTTGAAAAGAAATGTGTATTGCACTGTTTTTGGATGGAATGTTCTGGATATATCTGTTAGATCCATCTGGTCCAATGTGTCATTCAAAACCACTGTTTCCTTGTTGATTTTCTGTTTGGATGATCTGTCCATTGATGTAAGTGGGGTGTTACAGTCTTCTACTATTATTGTATTACTGTTTTCTTACTTTATATCTATCAATAGTTGCTTTATATATTTAGGTGTTCCCATGTTGGGTGCATAAATATTTACAATTGTTATATCCTCCTGTTGGATTGTCTTCTTTATCATTATATAGTGTCCTTCTTTGTTTCTTGTTACAGACTTGTTTTAAAGTCTACTTTGTGCCATATAAGTACTGGTGTCCCAGTTTTCTTTTTGCTTCTACTTGCATGGTAAAAAGATGGTTTTCTGTGTCAGAAAATTCCCTGAACAGCATTTGAAGGAGAAGGCTGGTTGGGTCTCCTGTTTTTAATTAAATTAAATTTAATTTCTTAAATTTGCTTCTCATTCTGTTTTTTTTTAAAGACATAAACAATGCAAAGTATAATCTTTATAATCATTGCAAACCACAAAGCTCTGCTACTTGAAATAAGGCAAATGAAAAAAATTCTTCACAAATCATTATTATCTCTACTGGCAACAATAAAGAAAACATAGCCCTTATATAACACATTTCATCATCAAATTGATTCAAAAATTAAACTGGTTAGCTTCAACATCTACCCAATGTACATCTCCCTGTGGCTTAACATTAGACAAGAACATTTTCAGAAAGGAAATTAAAAAAAAAATTGCCCCCAGGATCCACCAATTGTTAAAATTTCTATATATGAGGGGTACTGGGTAGCTCCATTGGTTAAGCAGCTGCCTTTGGCCTAAGTTATGATCTCAGGGTCTGTTCAATGGGGAGTCTGTTTGTCCCCTCCCCTGTGCTCCTTCCCACCATTCATTCTCTCTCTCTCTCTCTCTCTCTCAAGTAAATAAAATCTTCAAAAAAATTTTTTTTTAATTCCTATATATACAAGGCTTTCTTCTATGTCTTGACCATGTTTCCAAAGACCCTTGAAAACTAATGGCACTACCTCTAATTGAAAAAAAAAAATGAAAACAATAGGGAATTAGTAAATTATGGTATATTCAAACAATGGAACTGTATGCAGCTCAAAAAAATTAGGAAGCACTTTATTTTTTTTAAAGAATGGTCTCTAAGATACATTTTTTCACTGAAAAATGAAAAATACTATGTACAGTAAGGCTATTAATTTTGGCTTTTTCTTAAGGAAAAATATATACACATGAATTATCAGTTATATGTGCATACATCTATAAAAAGGTAATAAGATCTGGTAAGAGTTTTGTCTATAAGGAGAAAAACTGAAATATAGGGGTAAGATAGACACCTTGCCGTATACCCTTTTGGATTTTTTCCAGGTGACTGTGTTGCTTATTTAAAAAATACATTTTTGTTTTTAAATGTGGGAGGAGAGGGGCAGAGGAAGAAAGAGAATCTTTTTTTTAATATTTTTTTTTAATTTTTATTTATTTATGATAGTCACACAGAGAGAGAGAGAGAGAGATAGAGGCAGAGACACAGGCAGAGGGAGAAGCAGGCGCCATGCACCGGGAGCCTGACATGGGATTCGATCCCGGGTCTCCAGGATCGCGCCCTGGGCCAAAGGCAGGCGCCAAATCGCTGCGCCACCCAGGGATCCCAAAGAAAGAGAATCTTAAGCTGAGTATGGAGCCTGAGACAGAGCTCGATCTCACCAACCTGCAATCATAACCTGAGCTGAAATCAAGAGTAAGATGCTTAACTGACTAAGCCATCTAGGCATCCTAAAAAATACACTTTTAAATTTTAAAAAATCTAAGATTACTGAAAAATTATAATATATATAGATGACATGCTGATCCACTATCAGCAAAGCTTATGCTTTTCAGTTTACAACAGTAAGGACAGACTTATACTGATGTGTAAAGGACATGTCACACCGGCATAATTTTCTAACATAAGCTTTTGGAATCAAAATTATAATGTGGGATGCCTGGCTGGTTCAGTTGGTACAGCATGCAACTCTTGATCTCTGGGTTTTAAGTTCAAGTGCCATGGTAGGTGTAGAAATTACTTAAAAATAAAATCTTACATATCAAACAAACAGAAAAAAAGTATAACCTAACCTGCCCTAATTATTCCTTCCATAGACAGAGACATTTCCCAGGCCCCTTGGTTGCTGATACTTACTTTTGAATATAAACAGTACAAACAACCATACAATGCAAGTAGATTTTATATTTATGAATTTTAAGGCATTTGAAAACTATTTAGTGGGAAACAAATACCATTACCTGCATATGAAAAAAGGCATAAGGCAAAATCTACATGGCCTGCTTAAGATCAACAAGTAAGTTAAAAGAGAGACACATTAAAACCTAACATTTTGGGGTGCTGAGTGACTCAGTGGTTGAGCACCTGCCTTTGCCTTTAGGTCATGATTCCAGGGTCCTGGGATGGAGTCCCACATGGGACTTCTTGCAGGGAGCGTGCTTCTCCCTCTGCCTATGTCTCTGCCTCTCATTCTGTGCCTCTCATGAATAAATAAATAAAATCTTTTTTTTTTTTTTTTAAAGAGCAATGACAAATTTAAGCACAGTTTTGAAGCTTAAGCACAGCAAGTGATCACAAATTCCAAGACTATAGAGTTTAAATCAGCATATATGAAATATCCACTGCATGACATTTTAAGGAAAAGAAAAACAACTGGCAAGTCAAGTGAATGTTGACCTTTAATGGCAAATTAGTGACTTTTTTTTTTTTTCTAAAAATTTAAGTGTTTTCCTGATCAGACATGAAGAATACCTGGTCGAGGGAATCAGGTTGAGTATCCCATTGAGCACGTAGCTGAACTCTGCATGATCCTGAGCAACAAGGGCCACCAGACCCTCACAGCAGGCCGTTCGAACCACCACGTTATCACTGCAACATTTCTCCCACAGCAAGTTCAAAGCTGGAGTCTGAAATCAAACCAGTGATTAGAAGACACTTCCAATGAGAAGCAAAGGCAATGCATACCCCCAGCCATTCATGGAAGTGTCACAGTGGGCTAGCTTTCGTACACAGATGATGCTCTCATCCTATCATTTGTAGAAACGAAAGTCAATCTTCCAAGAGAGGTAATGGATGTGTTCTGATACAACAACTCTTGCTCCTCTGGTGTCTCGGCTATAAAATAAGGCTGGCTACAGACAGAGGTATGACTTGGGTTGGAACAACCCAACGAAACTGACAGGGGATCAAAACTAAGACTTGGCTCTAGCACCATGCTCCAACCAAGTCCTTGAACCAGACACCATCAGTATCAGCATAGCAGTTAAGTGTAGGCTGAACACCAACTCGTGCCTATGCTTCAAGCCCTATATGCAACAACCTTTCCAAAACATGTCTCTGCTGTCCTGCCAAACTCTATCACCTACATGCACCCCCACATCCCCTACAATGTCCCTGCCCCCTGAGGAAAGACAGTGAAATATAACAGGATGCCAGCAAGCTACCAGCTCCATGGCTTCCAGCAAGAGCCCAGAAAACTGTTTTGGTCAAAAAATAAACTGACTTTTTGTCCCCTCAGACTGTGAAACTGTCATCTTCCATAGAAAAGCATCAGAAGGGCACAAAAATCCTATAAAAGCAGAGCTTCTAGCTTTCCCAACTTCCTCAAGAAGCCATGAGCCACCCCACCAGAGGTTCACAACTAATGATAAACCCGTATATGAATTGTGGGGGTAAGTCCATTTAGATTTACATGCGATTTGGGTTTTGGTTTTGGTTTTTGTTTTTTTTCTTTTTGTTGTTGTTGTTGTTGTTGTTGTTGTTGTTGTTGTTTCAAAGAGCACATCATGACGCTATTTTTCCCACTTCCTGACATAAGTTATTAGAAAAATATACAATTTGAGAAGAAAAATCGAGAGCCTCAGCTCCCACAGAATAACTAAAAGAATAAAATCAACATCATATTGTGCCCACTTTCCCACTGTAGGTGGCTCTGAGAGCCTTTCTAATCTTACAATCCCACTATACCAGAACAACACAGTTAACAGTCACTGCAGGAAAGAAATATTTATATTCTAGTTCTTTTATTCAGAAGAAAATTTTATTCACCTGTATGGCCAATATCAGAGGGTTCTAAATGTCATTACCCCGTGATAAGCCAGAAAAAATGAAATAAATGAATAAAAAAACATTGCCTCAGGCATTACTGTGCTCTCATGGAAGTAAGCATTCATGTATTAATAGAAGAGAAAACAGTTAGAGGGATTTGACACATTCAATAAATCCTGGCAGTTTAAGTAAAACCACTAGATCATCTCAGAGTACATAATGTGATTAAAGCAGGATTAAAATCAGCGTTCTCAGAAAACCTGATTTAGAAGACTACATACGAATACCAGATAAATGCCAATTAGTGAACTTTGCCTCTACTCTTATTTCAACACGGCAGCCGAAGCTGTAAAGAGATGTAACTTGGAGCAGCTAATCAAAAGCAATGTGAGAAGGGAAATTAATTATTTCTGTTATGAAAAAAAAATTATTATTTCCATCATCTATATTCTCCAGAGTTTACCTGAGAATAAGTGGAGTTTCCAATCATAGGTCATAAGTGGAGTTTCCAATCATCAGGTCAAAATATACAACACTAGTTGACCCAAACCCAGTAGTCTACATCTCAGTAAGCTGAACACTGCTTCAACTCTTAGCACTCATCTCTTAGCACTATCCTCTGCGTGGTACGCAAATTTTCCTTCAGCTGCAAGTACCAACATATGTCTCTGCCTCTCTCTGTGTCTCTCAAGAATAAAAAATAAATAAATCTTTTAAAAATAAATAAAATAAAATAAAATAAAACTGTAAAGAATTTGGAAGAATAACATCGCAAACCAAACAAACAAACCCAGTTCAGAATCATTTCTGCAGTGACCTGAAACAAAAAAAGTGCCTATGTGCTACTGGCAGCAGTATCTGAATAGAAGTCAAGCACAAAGTTGAATACAGACCTGGTTTGTGGATTGGTGGATCTTTTCTGAAAAACCATTTTCCTTTAGAACTGCAGCAATAAGATGACCCACAGCCTTAAAAAAAAAAAAAAGTCAGTAAATACATGGGATCAGAAGTTCTCTCCAATTAGCACATTTGAAGGTAACACGTGTCAGTAGTAGTTGACATGAAACAAAAAAACCACTAGGTGATAGGAATATCAGTGTGCCAGGCAGTTAACTAGTAATAAAATTTCCATTCATTTGAGAGTATGCTCTGTGGAAGGCACTGAATTAGGCATTCTACGTACATATAACTTCTTAGCTTCATAACAATGCTCAAAGTAAGCATTTTTATCCCAATAAGCAAACTATAGTTCATCCATGTTAAGAAAATAGTCAGATTTTCAGTTCAAATTGCTGTCAGTTAGTATTAGAAAATAATGTGAGATTGCTTCATCCATTAAACCACGAGACAAATGAGAAACTCCACAGCTTTTAAAATCATTTTTGCATCTAAATGAAATCTATCATGCTTCATCATGCCCTTAATGAAGATGGAGAAAACTCATCCCTATCTTTATGACCATGACTCATACAGATCTGAACCAAGAGGTCTCCCCCTACCACAACCATTCTCTCTCGCTTAGGCACTAGGATTTAATTTATTATTCTCTCATAGGCTTTAGCTCTTTCATAAGCTTTTGGTCTCATCAATCTCTAAAATTTTCCCATACCCTGCTTTGGGCAAAAAGCCCAAAATTAAATCTAAGGACTCTTAGAGAGGTGTGTTGATGACATAAACACATAAATACCATTCTTTCTTACCACCTCAACTCCATTCTCTTGGTTCTTCACCACTACCCAGCACTGCTGTGCTGTCCTAGAACTATAGGCTAGCAACAGTGACAGCCATTCTGCATATGGGCTGGAAAGAACTTTCCAACTATACCAAGTGTTGATCTTATATTTGGACCAATGCAGGATACATCTGTGAATCCCTGTCTTGTAGTCTCTGGAAAAGCTCACCAAAAAATGCTGCACCCCCCCTTCTTTGTTTCTTTTCATATTTCATACATGGGAAATTTACATAGAAGACCTCAATGCTTGATGATCTCAGTTTTGTAATATAAATCACTCATTTACAGAATAAAAAGTTTAGATCAATTAACTGTCTCTTACCTCCTAGTTAAAAGAATAGTACCAAGAATTGAAAACCAGTGAACAGTTCTAGTACTTGTTTACAAAATATACCATATTTCATTGAATATAACTGGACATCAACTTCAAGATGCACTCTTATTTTACATACAACTAAGGAAGAAAGGCTGCCAACTAATTGATGTTATATAATGCACATGATAATTCAGAATTTTGATTTTATATTAATGAAAGAGTTCCTTCCAAACGTCATGGCCAAGTTCACAATTGTGCAGGCCATACGAACAGTATAACAGCTGCTGCCACTAGTTACTAGATGCAACCCAATTTCAAAGATGTTAAAATGTGAAAAAAAGGTGTGTGAATCAATGAAATATGGTGCTAACACTAAGCAGCGGTTACAGAATAAGAAGTATTCACAGAAAACAGGGCACAATTGCAAGAACCACATAAAACTAGTATGAAACACAACAGGGACAAAAAAAATTAAATTTTTTTTCAAAAAAGCTCCCGTTCCTATTTAGAAAAAAAGACTAGAGGAAGATCAGCTTACTGACCAACATCCCCCCAACTGTCCACTAGGTCCAACTTCTCCGGTTTGCCTTTCCATGTTTTTTTTCTAACAAATCAGAGAATATAGGCTACCTTGATTTTAAAGCACGAAATCCAAGGGTAAATGACCCTCTGTTGTTACTTAAATTTTCCATAATAGAAGAGTTTAAGGAGACATCATCCATGAAAAAAAATACATGTACACTTCTCACTTAATTCAACAATAACACACATAGACATTGCTTGGTTATCTATGCTAATGAAGGGACTCCAGGCACAGAAAAATAAAAACTGTGGACGGTGTATCTTCCAAGTCTTCATCTTCCTCTTTATGGTAAGGACCTGTGTCGCACAGGATAGGACTCCAACCCAGTCAGGTAGAAGGGAATCTTGCATAAG